>NW_026652285.1:94141947-94814083 GCF_009828535.3 Hylobates moloch | reverse complement strand
ATATTCCAGGTGCCGTCTGTTTCCCCTTTCTTTGACTAGGAAAGGGAACTCCCTGACCCCTTGCGCTTCCCGAGTGAGGCAATGCCTCGCCCTGCTTCCGCTCGCGCACAGTGCGCTTCACCGTCTGTCCTGCACCCACTGTTAGGCACTCCCTAGTGAGCTGAAACCGGTACCTCAAGTAGAAATGCAGAAATCACCCGTCTTCTGTGTCGCTGGGGCTGGGAGCTGGAGACCGGAGCTGCTCCTATTCGGCCATCTTGGCTCCCCATTACTTTGTCGGAATCGGTGAGGTGTGTTTTTAAAAGACCTTTAGTCCGTTCTACTTTTCTTTCCACTGTGAGAGTTACGCGAAGCTCGGTGTCCGTGATGGTCTCAGGGGCTTCCGAGGCGATCGGGCAGCGTCAGTCTTCAGCCGCTAAGCCAAGAAGATCTGGGAAGGAGTCACAGAGCCTTGGGCCAGAGTTCCAGGGGCTCTGGGAGTGGCTCATGCTTTATAGTTTTTAATGTACAATATGGTTCACATATTGTTAAATTTATCCTTATGTATTTCTTAGTTTTTATACTGTTATAAATTTCATGTTAAAAATTTAAATTCTCGATTGTTCATTGCTAGGACATGGGAGTTCTATTGATTGAAACCAGACTCCTATCTCTCACTTTGTACAAAAATTAACTCAAGATGGATTAAAGACCTAAATGTAATACCTGAAACTATAAAAATACTAGAAGAAAACCTAGGAAATTTTTTATGAATTTAAAAAATAACTTTATTAACATATAATTCACATACAATAAAATTTACTTTATAACAGCATAACACTTTAAAAAGTGTTCCATTTAGTTGTTTTTAGTATAGTCACAGAATTGTGCAACCATCACAACTATTTAGCATTAGAATATTTTCATTACCATAAAAAGTAACCCTGCACCCATTAGTAGTCACTCCCATTTACCTTCCCCATGGTGCTAGAAACTACTAGAGGTACATCAAAATGAATGTTCCACCCAGCCTTTTCTAGTGATACTTTCTCCAGCCTCAGGTAGTTTATTCACACACATGTTCAGATCTAAACCCAGTCAAAAGCCCAAGAAAGCCCACCAGAAAATATCTGGTATTTCTCTCTGCGTAATTTCCTTCTTTTGGTATTGTCTCAAGAATTCTAGCTTTCTTGGCTTCCCTGGCCAACATGGTGAAACTCAGTCTCCACTAAAAATACAAAAATTAGCTGGGTGTGGTGGTGCACACCTGCAGTCCCAGCTACTCGGGAAGCTGAGGCTTCCCTGGTCTTCAAACATTGTCTCCTCAACTAAAAGAGTTTGCTGGAATATTTTTGATTTTTCCTTTCTCACTGAAGCCTGGAAATGCTCTCCAGATAGTAGGACTGAAAATAAGAAAGATCATCCCTGGGTTTCCAACCTTGTTGAGGATAACTGTTTTGCATAGCCTTTTAACAATAGCAGCTTTATTCATATAATTCCTATACCATAAAATTCAGTGTAATTTCAGTAAATTTAGTAAATTTAATTCAGAGTTGTAAAATTCTCCCAACTATCTGATTTTGAAACATTTTCATAACCCAAAATCTAGTACCCATTAGCAGTAAGTCATTATTCTACCTTGTCCCCAACCCCTAGAAACAACCCATCTACTTTCTTTCCCTATGGATTTGCCTCTTATAGACATGTCATGTAAATGGAATCACATAATGTGGCCCTTTCATACTAACTTCTTTCATTTTGCATAATGTTGTATATATATGTGTATATATATATATACACATATATACACATATACACACACACACACACATATATATATATATATATATATATATTTTTTTTTTGAGACAGTCTTGCTCTGTCACCAAGGCTGTAGTGCAGTGGTGCAATCTTGGCTCACTGCAACCTCCACCTCTTGGGTTCAAGCAAGCAATTCTCATGCCTCAGCTTTCCTAGTAGCTGGAACTGCAGGTGTGCACCACCATGCCCAGCTAATTTTTGTATTTTTAGTAAAGATGGGGTTTCACCATGTTGGCCAGGCTGGTCTCGAGCTCCTGGCCTCAAGAGATCCGACCCCCTCGGCCTCCCAAAGTACTGGGATTACAGGCGTGAGCAACCATGCCCAGCCAATGTTTTCAAGGTCTGTCTATGTTGTAGCATGAATCAGTACCCTCACAGACAAATCAAGGAGCAATACTATGCATGCTTTAATCCAATCACGTTGACACTCACTATTAACCATCACAGTTGACTAGAAGTGGCCAGTACTGTCATCTTTATCTAGTTCTTGATCTTAGGGGGAAAGCACTCAGTATTTCACCCTTGAGTATGATGTTAGCTGCGAGGTTTTCATAGACACCTTTTATCAGGTTAAAAAAGTTTTCAAGTGTTCCCAGCTTGTTACGTGTTTTATCATGAAAGGGTGTTGAAGTTTGTTGGATGCTTTTTCTTCACCTATCAAAATGATCATATGGTTTTTTGCATTTTTATTCTCAATATGGTGTATTACATTGATTGATTTCTATAATTTATGAATATATATTTTACTACCTAGTTTATTATAAATACATTTACATAGCTGATTTAAAGTCTTTGTTTAGTAATTCCAACATCTGGACTTCCTCAGAAACAGTTTCTATCTTTCTGGCTACATTTGCCAGGTATTTTTTTTTTTTTAACTAGCTATCGGGTCTCACTTTGTGGCCCAGGTTGGTATCAAACTACAGGGCTCAAGTGAACCTCCCACCTCAGCCTCCTAGAGTGCTGGATTACATGCCAGATTTTGTTGTTGCTTTTTTTAGGAACAGATTTTCTGAAGTCCTTACACTTCATTCTGAAAATTCTATCTCCCCACGCTGCCTTTTTCAATATCTAAAATCACTTGTTTTGTACATTTTGTCTGGCTTTCCTGAGGTTTATTTATTTACTAACTAATGTTCATACTTTATTCCTAGTTCCTTACTTTTTCTTTTTTCCTTTTTTTAATGCAGAGTTTTGCTGTTGTCACCCAGGCTGGAGTGCAATGGCATGATCTCTGCTCACTGCAATCTCCAACTCCCAGGTTCAAGTGATTCTCCTGCCTCAGCCTCCCAAGTAGCTGAGATTACAAGCACACACCACCATGGCCGGCTAATTTTTTGTATTTTTAGTAGAGATGGGGTTTCACCATGTTGGCTAGGCTGGTCTCAAACTCGTGACCTCAGGTGATCCACCAGCCTCGGCCTCCCAAAATTCTGGGATTACAGGCGTGAGCCACTGCGCTCGGCCTATTTCCTTACTTTTAAAATCTAATATCCTTTTTTTGTGTTCCAGGATCCCATCGAGGATATTATATTCAGTCATCCTGTCTCCTTCGGCTTCTCTTGACTGTGACAGTTTCTCATATTTTACTTTTTTTTTTTTTTGATGACCCTGACAGTTTTAAGGAATACTGGTGAAGTATTTTATAGAATGTCTCTCAGTTGGGATTTGCCTGATTCTTTTGCAAAATCAGACTAGAGTGAATAGGGGCGTATCCATTTATTGTTTACTCCATGTTGTCTCAGATGGAAGTTTCCCTGAACATTGGTCTTTTGCCTCTTTTGGAAAGTATTTATAAATTTACACATCAAAACATATTGCTATTCCTGTTTATTGAGTCTCTTATGTTAAAATAATATAATAATCCCATTTCCTTATTCTTTTATATTATTTCTCTCTCTGCTATAATCTATATGATTTAGCTCTATTTTTTGTTTAATGAATTCTATTTTGAGCTGTGTCTAAATTGCTGTTGAGCTGCTTTTAGTTTTCATTTTAATTACATTTTATTTCTAGAGATTTTTATTTTGTTCTCATATATATGTACTCCTGATTATTTTTAGATTGTGGCTACTAAGTTTTTTAAGTCTCATTCTGTTGTTATTTCTGCTAACTCTTACTCATTATGTCTTTTTTTCCTTTAACTTAAACAAAAATTTCCTTTTTAAGAGACAGGGTCTCACTCTGTCAACCCAGCTGTAGTGCAATGGTATGTAGCTTACTGCAGCCTCGAACTCCTGGACTCAAGTGATCCTTCCATGTCAGCCTCCTGCATAGCTGGGACTACAGGTGTGTACCACTATGCCCAGCTAATTTTTTTTGTATGTGTGTAGAGATAAGGTCTCACTATGTTGCCCATGCTGGCCTCAAACTCCCGAACTCAAGTGATCCTCCTGCCTAGGCTTCCCAGAGTGCTGGGATTATAAGCGTGAGCCACTGCACCGAGCCTTGTTTGTATTTTTTAAACTCATAAATTTTAGAACTTTAGAAAGTCTTTGAAGTCTTGGCTTACACCATTTTCCAGAAAGGATTTTTGTTTACTTTTACCTAATTCCAATGTAAACCAAATTCTTATTAGTTTATTATTTTTAAACCATGGATGCAGTTTGAGTATTCTCAATCTTTCATTAGACGTTGATATTTCTCAGAAGTTTAAAAATATATACTTGTCAAAAACGCAACACTTCTCAGAAGTTTTAAAAAATATGGTTAAGTCAAAAATGCAGAAAAAGAAATTTGCTTTTTCTTGCTATCTCCCAAAATAAATTAGACTTAAAAAATTAATTCTTATACTATGAGCTTAGTCCTTCAGTCATCCTAGCTTTAGGTAAAGGTCTCCAATACCATGATCTCCTCCCCATGCTTTGACACTGTGCTTTGTCTCTTGTTTCTTGTGAAGCTTTAAAAAATAAAGTTCTGTCTTTATTTTATTTATTTATTCAGTTATTTATTTATTTTGAGATGGAGTCTCACTCTATTGCCCAGGCTGGAGTGCGGTGGCATGATCTCGGCTCACTGCAACCTCCACCTTTTGGGTTCAAGTGATTGATGTGCACCACCACATCCTGCTGATTTTTCCAGTTTTAGTAGAGACAGGGTTTCACCATGTTGGCCAGGCTGGTCTCAAACTCCTGACCTCAGGTGATCTACCCGCCTCAGCTTCCCAAAGTGCTGGGATTACAGACGTGAGCCACTGTGCCCGGCCTCTGTCTTTATTTTTAAAGAAGATTGGCGCTCACTTACCTCTGTGAATTCACATTTTCTTGGTATTTCTAGACTTCTAAATTTTATTTTTCCTACTAGGTAGTATATATATCTAGGAGTTTTGAAATGAAAATGTGTTCTATGCATTTAGTTTGCCTAATTGCTAGAAACAGGAGTCCTACAAAGATTTTCAAAAAATTTTTGGAAGTCTAGTTATAATGACCTACCTCTTTTTACTTAACTGTAATTGCTTTGACTGACGATCATAATATAATATTTGTCACTTTTTTTTTTTTTTTTTGAGACGGAGTCTTGCTCTGTCACCAGGCTGGAGTGCAGTGGCACCATCTTGGCTCACTGCAACCTCCGCCTCCTGGGTTCAAGAGATTCTTGTGCCTCAGCCTCCCGAGTAGCTGGATTACAGGTACATGTCACCATACCCAGCTAATTTTTGTATTTTTAGCAGAGATGGGGTTTCACTGTGTTGGCTAGGATGGTCTTGATCTCCTGACCTCGTGATTTGCCTACCTCAACCTCCCAAAGTGCTGGGATTACAGGTGTGAGCCACTGTGCCCGGCTCATATTTGTCACTATTATGAAATAAATATAAACCATTATATTTAATATTCAATCGAATTCTTTTTAGAGCTGGCCTTAGAGAGACACTGAGTATTGCTTAATATTATAAAAAAGGCCTATTGCTCATTCTAGGACCTTATTTTATTGTAGCTGTACTGTGGTGTGTTCTTATTACTAAAAGAAAGCAAATTAGCATTATAGCAGTCACTTGGGACACTTTAGTAGTTTTATTGATCCACAGTGTAGTAGCTTCAGCCTAGAACAATAGTATATTTTTTAACCCCAAAACAAAAAACAAATACAACACAAACAAACCCTGACACCAGCACAGTCTTATCACACTTTTAACTCCCTCATAATACAATACAACAACCATTCTTTTATTAATGGAGGATGGGGTAGGGAGTATGTTATCAGTAGACTTAGAAAAAATTAGCTTAGTCATTGAAACCTTTGCTCTTTTTCTAGGAATTCCTTTCTCATATTCTTGTGTTTTCTTGGCATTGTATGATCTTCAGCATCAGTCATATGCCCTGAAAAATGCGGACTGTACTAAATATCTTAGCACTGGTGTTCCTCTGCTTTGACCATATGGAAACTTAAATTATTATGGATCAGACCTATCAACTAAGGGAAACAGAAAGGTTATTATTCAATGGTTTTATTCGTAAATGATCGCTGGCACTCGGCATTCATTCTGACCTCATTCTAGTGTGCCATCCTGTACATCAAAGGCTAGAAATAAAAAAAATACATTTCCCAGAATTCTTTACAGTTAGAGTTCTCAATATGAATTAGTTGGGTGCACTTATATGAAATTTAGAATATTGAAATGACATGGAAGGTGTCCTATGTTTTTGCTTTTTCTACTGTCAGAAATATTCTTGGAACATTTTTTTTTTCTGCAGAGTTTTATTGTCCAGTTACTAGGTACATTATTGCTGACAGGCATTTGCTTTAGGAGTGGCAGCTGGAGTCCACTTTTTGTGACCAATTACCCAGCTAGTGAGAGACAGGAAGTAGTTTCGATGCTGATTCCTGATACTTGGGCTGCAGTTGCATCGACAAGCTCTTGAATTCAATAGTTTCAATGGCGACCTTCTGATTCCCCTCCTTCCTAATTGGGTAAGAGAAGTACTCTAGGTAGGTCAGATTATTATTGCGCTTAAGTTTTATTCCTAGAGATTCATCCTACAGCCTGTGATTCTATAACATTTCCAATGACTTTGTAAGCACTCAATTCCCTGGATTAACTTCATTTCTGCTTAAAACATCAATGACAATTTTTTCTTCCCTACACAAATCTTGACTAATACAATAGATAATAAAATTGTAGGCTTAATCCTGAAATAATTATGACACCATACCCCTTATGCTCATGTATATAGATAGAAAACTCCTTCAATCTCAAATGTAAACATCACACCTAATATCTAATAAAAAAGAAAGAATTGTTTTTGAAGTACTTAATTTTCTCCAAGAAGCCCTTAATTGTACCCTTTGTAACAGAATGTATAAGAATCTCATCCAGCAGCTATTAGTTGACAACCTGAAATTTTCTAGCTGCCTTTTGCTCTAGTACAAGGAAATGACTTCAATTCTCTCTTAAAGGAGAGAAAGAGCCACTTTATCTCCAAAGCAATCCCAGACAATTAAAGGATAGGTATTGCCTTAAAAAGTTAGTGCAAAATGTTTTAATGTATTCAATTTTTAAAATGCAATTACAATGTATTCAAATTTAAATATAATTCAATTAAAATGTATTCAAATTTATAATATTAAAATGTAAATTTATAATTATTAAATTATTCTGTATTCAAAATATGCTATCAAATAATTGGAAAGTCCACACAATAGTCCATTATATCAACATATTATAATTTAATTAACCAAGCCCCACTGACTAAAACTTGGATGATTTCTGTTTCTCTTAATTGTACTATCCTTGTACATATATTCTTGGCAGTATTTTTCTTTTTTATTTTTTAACGACTTTCTATTTTTTTTTATTTCAGTAGGTTTTTGGGGAACAGGTGGTGTTTGGTGACATGAATCAGTTCTGTAGTGGTAATTTCTGAGATTTTTTAAGAATTTTTTTTAATTTTAGGTTTTTGGGGAACAGGTGGTGTTTGGTTACGTTTAAGTTCGTCAGTGGTGATTTCTGACATTTTGGTTCACCTGAGCAGTGTACACTGTACCCAGTGTGTAGTCTTTTAGTTTTCACCTTCTCCTACCCTTTCCCCTGAGTCCCCAAAGTTCATTGTATCATTCTTATGCCTTTTGTTCTCATAGCTCAGCTCCTACTTATGAGTAAGAACATACGATGTTTGGTTTTCCATTCCTGAGTTACTTTACTTAGAAAAATTGTCTCCAATTCCATCCAGATTGCTGTGAATGTCATTATTTTGTTCCTTTTTATGGCCGAATAGTATTCCATGGTATATATATATATATCACGATTTCTTTATCCACTCATTGATTGAGGGGCACTTGGGCTGGTTCCATATTTTTGCAATTGTGAATTGTGGTGCTATAAACATGCATGTGCAAGTATCTTTTTTGTATAATGACGTCTTTTTTTTTTTTTTTTTGAGATGGAGTCTCGCACTGTCGCCCAGGCTGGAGTGCAGTGGCATGATCTCAACTCACTGCAATCTCCGCCTCCCAGGTTCAAGCTATTCTCCTGCCTCAGCCTCCCAAGTATCTGGGATTACAGGTGACTGCCACCACAACCAGCTAATATTTGTATTTTTAGTAGACACAGGGTTTCGCCACGTAGGCCAGGCTGGTCTCAAACTCCTGACCTCGTGATTCACCTGCCTCAGCCTCCTAAAGTGCTGGGATTACAGGCATAAGCCACCGCACTCAGCCTCATATAATGACTTCCTTTCCTCTGAGTGGATATCCAGTAGTGGGATTGCTGGATCAAATGGTATATCTACTTTTAGTTCTTTAATGAATCTCCACACTGTTTTCCATAGTGGTTGTACTAATTTACATTCTCACTAGCAGTGTAAAAGTGTTTTCCTTTTCACCACATCCACACTTGGCAATATTTTTAGTATTTATATGATCAGATTCCTGAAAGTGAAAGACTAGGTCATAGACAATATAAATAATTAATTAACCACATATTGAATTTCTATGCCAAACACTATATTTGGTACTGATGATATGAAGGTGAGGGGGAACAAAAACAAGAATGTATATGGCTTAATGTAATTATGAACATTTTTCTTCAGATATGTTTGTACCACTTTCAACTGTTTCCTTTGGACTTGGATAAATTTCTTAAAGTGAAAAATATTTAAATAAATACTGTCAAATTCTCTGCAGAGTTATTGTGATACTTTACATTTCCACCTGCACTCTCAGTGTTAATACTAGGTATGATGGTTCTTTTCAATCTTTGGTAGATAATATGATTGGTGAAAAAATTGTATCACTGTTATTTTATCATTTTATCCAGTATTTCATTATTGCTAGTTTCATTAATTACTTGTTCACATGCTTACTGAACCCTTGTATTCTTTTGTGAATTGCCTGTTCATGTCCGTTGCACTTTTTTCTTATTGAGGTGTCTGCCTTCTTTTATAATTCTGTTTTTAAATTTAAACACAGACTATCACAATGGTTTTTGTATATGGAGGTCATGGGTGTAAAACTGCTGAAAACTTTTGGCTAAGTAAAGTTATTGTAAGCCCTTAAATTTGAAGTCTGTCTACCGTAATAGTATCAACCCAATTTGGAGACTTTTCTAAATTGCTTGACACTGTCTATGTCTATACGGGCTTATACCGAAAGACTAAATTTAAGGCACCAACGTATGAATAGATTAAATGCTTCTTTAGAGGTTAAAAAAAAAGACTAGGTCATAGAAACAAATATTTGTAATGTTTATAACACATGCTGTCAATTTATTTCCTAGAAGCATATGCCACTTCGTATTTACACTACTAGCAGCAGTTGAAAGTATCTCCTTTTCCTGCCTCCACCCAGAATCAATTATTGTCATTTAAAAACCCAATTATACATCAGAGTTACTTCCAGTTTCTGGTCCAACATGTATGGATCTTGGAGGTTGTTACTCCTTCTGTAAGAGTTAAAGGCCTAACAAACTGAAAAATCAACATTCTTTTTAGATCCATCAGAGAAGTGAGGTCACATGGCAACCCACTGCCCCCCAAATTGGAGAGACAGACAAGAAAAAACAAAGAATCACAGCTTACTGGAGCAGAAACCCACAAACAGAAGCCTCTGCAGGAATCAGTGCTAAGGTAGGAAAACCTGAACTGTAATTGATGAATTGCTGGAGGCTCAGTGTAGACAAGTCTGAGAGTTAAAATTTCTAGGGGGACCCAGTCATAGAAAGGCCCACACACTGTTGTGAGTTTTACCTCCCAGAGTTCTACCTGGTTCTCACAGTGAAGATATATACAGTATTCATAAGGGCCAAGATATGGAAACAACCTAACTGCCCAACAATGAGTGAATATAAAGAAAATGTTGGCTGGGTGTGGTGGCTCATGCCTGTAATCCCAGCACTTTGGGAGGCCAAGGTGGGTGGATCATCTGAGGTCAGGAGTTCAAGACCAGCCTGGCCAACGTAGCGAAACCTCATCTCTACTAAAAAATACAAAAAAAAAAAGTTAGCTAGGCATGGTGGCTCACACCTGTAATCCCAGCTACTCTGGAGGCTGAGCCAGGAGAATCACTTGAACCCAGGAGGCGGAGGTTGCAGTGGGTCGAGCTCATGCCACTGCACTCCAGTCTGGGTGACAGAGCAAGACTCTGTCTTAAAAAATAAAAAATAAGTAAAAAAGAAAAAGTTACATGTAGACATACATACATATATATGTATACACTTTCTGTACTTTTATAAGTCAATAGCAAACAAATGAATTATCTGTTCTTAAAAGGAGCAATGTATATTTATTCAGCCTTACAATATTATTAAGCCTTAAAAAAGAAGTAGATCTTTCCATTTGCCACAACACAGATATACCTGGAGGACATTATGGTAACTGAAATAAACCAGACACAGAAATAAAAATATTGCACTCTCTCATGTATATGTGAAATAAAAAGAAAGAAATATACAGGGATAGAGAATGAAACAGTAGTTACTACAGGTAGGGGGAGGGATAAAATTGGGAGATGTAGATCAAAGGATATAGACATGAAGCATGAACAAGTCTAGAGATCTAATGTACAACATGAGAACCAGTTAATAATATTGTATTGTACTAGGGATTTTTGTCAAATAAGTAGATTTTAGCTGCTATTATCACAAAAAAGTAACAGTGAGATTGTAGATATGTTAATCTGCTTCATAATAATAACCATTTTACTCTCTATATGTATCTCATAGCATCATGCTGTAAACCTCAAATATAAGCAATAAAATTTATTTTTTAAAAATTAATAAGCTTCTAACCATGCTGACTATGAAAACAAGACAGAGGACACAAATTATTAATGTCAGAAATAAATAAGGGAACATCACTACAGATCTCATGGACATTAAAAGAATAATAAAGAAATACTATGAACAACTCTGTACCCACAAATTTGATGACCTAAATGAATGGACAAATTCTTTGAAAGACACAGTATGTCAAAATGCACACAAAAAGAAATAGATGAAATTGATAGACCTGTATCTATAAAAGAAATTGACTCAATAATTAATAAACTCCAAAAGCAGACAGCACCAGGCCCAGATGGGTTCACTGGTGAATTCTACTAAACATTTAAAGAAGAATTTATGTTAATTATCTATAATCTCTTCCAGACAATAGAAGCAGAGGAAATACTTTCTATTTCATTCTATGAAGCCAATAATATCCTAATACCAAAAGCAGACATTATAAGAAAACTATAAACCTGTATCTCTCATAAACATACATGTATAACTCTAAACAAAATGTTTGCAAATTGAATCCAACAATGTATAAAAAGATTTATACATCACAACCAAGTTTAATTTATCCTAGGTATGCAAGCCTGGTTCAACATTCCAAAATCAGTTATTGTAATGCATCACATCAATAAACTAACAAACAAAGAAAAGCCACATGAATACATAAATAGATGCAGAAAAATCATTTGAGAAACTCCAACACCCATCTATGATTCTAAAAACTCTCAGTAAACTAAGAATAGAAGGAAAATTCCTCAACTTGATAAGAAAAAACTACCCCCAAAAAAATCCTACAACTAACATTATACATGATGGCGAGAAACTAGGAGCTTTCCCATTACATTCAGGAACAAGATAAGAATGCCCCCTCTCACCATGGCTTTTCAACATCATACTGGAAATCCTACCTAATGCAATAAGACAAGAATAGTAATAAAACATATACAGATTTGAAGAAAAGAAATGAAACTATCTTTGTTCACAGATGATTTCATTGTCTATATAGAAAATCCAAAAGAATTGACAAAAAAAATCCTGGAACTAATAAGCAATTACAGCAAGAGTGCAAAATGCAAGATTAATATACAAAAGCCAATTGTTCTCCTAAATATTAGCAACAAACAAGTGGAATTTGAAATTAAGAACACAATATCATTTACATTAGCACCCCCCAAAATAAAATGGTGGCATAAATCTAACAAAATAAGTATAAGATGAACACAAGGGTAACTACAAAACCATGATGAAAGATAAAAGAACTAAATAGTAATTCCATGTTCATGAATAAGAAGGCTCAATATTATCGAGGTCAATTCTTCTGAATTTGATGTATAAGTTCCATGCAATACCGATCAAAATCCCAAGTTATTTTGCACATATCAGAAAACTAATTCTAAAGTTTATATGTAGAGGCAAAAGACCCAGAGTAGCCAAGTCAATATTAAAGGAGAAAAACAAACTGGAGGACTGACACTACCTGACTTCAAAGCTACAGTAATCAAGATAATATATATTGGCAAAAGAATAGGCAAATAGATCAATGGTACAGAACAGAGAACCAAGAAACAGACCCACACAACTGATCTTTGACAAACAGCAAAGACATATAAAGGAGCAAAGACATATAAAGGAGCAAAGATGATAGATTTTCAACAAATGGTGCTAAATTATCTGGACGTCCACATACCAAAAAGAAAAATAAATTCACCCTTTATAAACATTAACTCAATGGATCATAGTCCTAAATGTAAGATGCAAAACTGTGAAACTCATAGAGGATAACATAAGAGAAAATCTAGATGATCTAGGGTTTAGAGGTGACTTTTTAGATACAACACCAAAGGCATGATTCATAAAAGAGAATTCATAAGCCAGACTTCATTAAAATTAAACTTTTCTGTTATGCAAAAGTCACTGTCAAGAGAATAAAAAAATAAGCCACATACTGGGAGAAAATATTTGCACAAAACATATCTGATAAAGGACTGTAATTCAAAATACACAAATAACTCTTAAAACTCAACAATAAGAAAATATACAACCCAATTAAAAATGGGCCAAAGGTCTTAACAGACACTCTGCAAAGAAGATACACAGATGGAAAACAGGTATGTGAAAAGATGCTCCATCTCATGTCATCGGGGAAATTCAAATTAAAACAACAATGACATACCACTGTATACCCATTAGAATGGCCAAACATAAACACTCCTAAACATAAAAACATTCATTCACGTAAATATTTATCCACTCTTGATAACCATTACTTGAGGAAAGAGAAGCATTCCCTTGGGATATTGCTCTGAGTTTAGCTCCAACATCTAAATGGGAAGCCTCAGGGGTCCCTGTCTCCTTGGAGTCAGCTCTGCTGTTATTTCCATTCTGCTTTCTTTGCTGAGGGAGATCACAGGACAAACTCCCCTGAGGGGTCAGCACACCACAGCTATACCAGCCTAACAAGGATCCCATAGGCCAGGAGGGCAGAACTCAAACCCATGGAAAGCTCACTGGGCTTCCACAATCAAAAGAGTCCTTGCCACTTGACTCAGGGCATCCCTGCCTTGTGAGATGTGCAGCTGAGAAAGGCAGCATTATGTTAGGAACCACAGATTAGGAAAGCAACAGGGAGTTAAGGTCAGAAAAGGGAAATGTGGTATTCCTTTAGAGTAGTGTTTCAGTTCTTCCCTCCTTGCTAATCAGTCCAGAAGTTCAGAGGAGAGACATGAGGAAGCTGAGCTTTGGCTAAGAAGCAGAGTTGGAAATCACAGATGTGCAGAAGATCCACTTCTGGAGACACATCGAAGCAAAGAAAAACCCCTGGATACAGAGGTGAGCTTCAATGAGCTAGCCACCTACTTAGCCAACCCAGTTTGGCACTTTCCCTTTCCTTTCTGATAGTTTCAAATATTTCATGAATTAAGAAGTCATAACCTCCATCTGACTCATTTAGACTCATTGAGCTTGACCTTGAGGCCCCCACACCACAAGTTTTGAGAGAAGAAAAACCTTATCAGTAAAAAAAAACCAAACCCAAAACCAAAAAAAAAACAAAACTGATTGCATTCCCAGCCCCATACACTCACCCTGTGCTTTAGAACCATTCTCCCTGATTTTCATATCCTAAACCTTCTTCCTTTTTCCTAGTGATAAGCATGGGTGATCCTCATGTCTACAGTCTGGAGCATCCAAACCCACTTAACCCAAATCTCCACTATTTTTTAAATTCTGTATTCCCAAGGCAGCCTTTTCATGAATGACTGCTTTTTGAATAATGATCTGTGTTTCACAAACTGCTTTTCAGACATGGTATCTCACTTGCTATTTGATATGGTTTGGATCTGTGACCCCACCCAAATCTCATGTGGGATTTTAATCTCCAGCGTTGAAGGTGGGCCCTAGTGGGAGGTGATCATGGTGATGGATCCTTCATGAATGGTTTAGCACTGTCACTGGTGCTATTATCATGATAGTGACTGAGTTTTCACAAGATCTGGTTGTTTAAAAAGTGTCTGGCGCCTCCCCCCACCTCTGTCCTGTTCCTGCCATGTAAGATGCCTGCTCCGGCTTTGCCTTCCACCATGAATACAAGTTTCCTGAGGCCTCCCCAGAATCAGAAACTGCAAGGCTTCCTGTACACTCCGCAGAACTGCGAGGCAATTGAACCTCTTTACTTTAAAAATGACCCAGTCTGGAGTATTTCTTTATAGCAGTGTAAGAACAGACTAATACACCTTTCATAAAACATCAGGAATCAGCCTATGAGCGGGTGATAGAGGACAAATCCAGCCTGCATCTTCTGCCTCAAGTCCAAGGCCCTGTCCACTGCACCACCACAACCCTACACACCAGACCCACCTCCACTACGCATGGTCAATTTTTTTTTTTTTTTTTTTTGAGATGGAGTCTTGCTGTCACCAGGCTGGAGTGCAGTGGTGCGATATCAGCTCACTGCAACCTCTACCTCCCGGATTCAAGCGATTCTTCTGCCTCAGCCTCCCGAGTAGCTGGGACTACAGGTGCACCCCACCATACCCAGCTAATTTTTTTTTTTTTGAGACACAGTCTGGCTCTGTCGGCCAGGCTGGAGTGCAGTGGCAAAATCTCAGCTCACTGCAACCTCCATCTCCTGGGCTCAAGCAATTCTCCTGCATCAGCCTACCGAGTAGCTGGTATTACAGGTCCCCGCCACCATGCCCAGCTAATTTTTGTATTTTTAGTACAGATGGAGTTTCACCATGTTGGCCAGTATGCTCTTGATCTCCTGACCTTGTGATCTGCCTGCCTCAGCCTCCCAAAGTGCTGGGATTACAGGTGTGAGCCACCGGGCTGGCGTGCCTGGCCAATTTTACCCACCTGATTGTGGCCAGTCCCTCACGAGTGTTCAAGCTTTCAAATCCCACCATCTGTACCACACAGAAAGATTGGTCATCACCCTTACAGCTGCAAGAGTGGATTCTGAACATGCGACAAGAAAGTTGGTCAGTTGTGTATTTGTGTGGCAAGTGGGTAATTCTGTAGAAATTTGTCAGAGTGAGGAAAACATAGCACAATGCATGATTGTAAGATATGTATAGCTTTACCAAAACATGAAGAGGCTTAAGGTTCAAATTCTTACTACTGTTCACTTCCTTACTGATCTTGAACAGATCACTTCACCTCTGTAAGCCTCCTGTATGTAAAAATGGCAACAGCAATAACATATGCCTCTTAATTCCTTATTATGGAATTTAGTGAGATGCTTACCATGTACCTAATACTAATAAATTTTCAATAAATATTTGTTAATATTATTGACTTTAATTACTGATTCACTCAATATATCAGCAAATATTCCTTCTATAAAATCTTGCAATATTATGAAATTAATCTGAGAGACAGTGAGAGATATGATATTTTAAGTGTGTGTGATAATTAGTTTTGAGAACATGCAGGAATATCGCATAAGGGATGATGACACTGAGGTGGCTGGGGAACAGCTCGTCCTGAATGTTTTTACAATACCCTTGTCCCTCTTTTAAGTCTTTCAAATGCCTTATCTCAAATCCTCATTACAATATGGATATTTGTGTTTGATTTTATACGTGAAAAACCTGAGATTTAAAGGCATTTAATAACTTACAACAAAAATGTAAGCATTTAATTTTTAATACATCAATATATAAATAGCCAACATTTAAAAATATGTGAAAATTCTGGTGTATTAAGGTCCATTCACAATGTGTAAAAGAATATACTGCTCTAAAGAAGTTGTTTTAAACATCTTGGTGTTACAAATATGTTCATTGTAGAGATTTTACGGTAGCCAAAAATGTATAAATAACCAATATCTAAAAATGCTTGAAAATCTCTATGTAATATGCCTATTCACAAGGTATGAGTGAATATGCTTACACAAAAACTTTAATTACAAAAAAATTGTGACGACATTTTGCTGATACAAAAATTCTCATTGCAGAGATTTTTTTTATAGTAGCAAGAAATGGAGGCCACTTTGATATCCATTGGTAGGTAACTGGATCGGGATGAAAAATATATATACCAAAAAATTAACATGTTTCTCATAGATATTTTTAAATAAACATGTAAAAGATAAATTAAAAACAGATTTTACACTGAACAATGGGTGCTTATTCTGTACAAATGTGACTTAGGACAGAGAATTAAAGAAGGGAAAAACAATTTACAAAAAAAGGGAGACGTGCAAACTAATGATGATAGCATGTCATGAGCTAGGGAGGATGCACCTTTCATTCTGTCAGCAGAGCAGAAAAAAAATCACTCTATTGACTGGGTTCAACATTCATCTTAGATTTGCCCTGTTGGCTGTTGTGAAAAACCATTAATTTTTTCAAGACAATGCAAATATAAACTTCAGCGTGACACAACTGAGTATGCTTTCACAGGGAAAGAGGGTCCTGAAACCTCTCCATCTAAAATACCCCCAGTCTGACTCCCCATCAACCTCCATCTTCTAATACTGTTTTATTTTGTTCACAAAATATATCCCTAACTGATGCTATACTACATATTTTGTAGTATAATGATCTACCTTCCCAACTAGAAAGTAAGCTCCACATAAGCAGAAATCTGTCTGCTCTATTGCTATGTCCTAGGCAGGTGAACAGTGCTTTTCACAGAATAGGAAATACTGAGTCTAAATTAGAGAAGTCCACTTCTGAAAGTTTCTAAAGGAAAACTCTCCCTCTGTCCTTCCAGATTTCAATATAATGCCCTTATGGAGCCCATAGAGTTGGGAAGGGAGGACCCCATCAAGGACCATGAGGTTAACAAGCCATCCCACAATTAGCACAGTAGCTAATTGTGACCAAACAGAAGAAACAAAGACTTGTAGGTTCTCATGATTGGTGTTATGAAATCAGAGCATGTTAAGTAACAAAACTTCTTGTTTATAACTGAGCCCAAGTCAATGGAAAGAATCAACCACACCAGCAGTGTCTCTGAGTTTATCCTCCTGGGACTCTCCTCCCGGCCTGAGGACCAAAAGCCACTCTTTGTTCTCTTCCTCATCGTGTACCTGGTCACCATAACAGGGAACCTGCTCATCATCCTGGCCATTCGCTTCAACCCCCATCTTCAGACCCCTATGTATTTCTTCTTGAGTTTTCTGTCTCTTACTGATATTTGCTTTACAACAAGCGTTGTCCCCAAGATGCTGATGAACTTCCTGTCAGAAAAGAAGACCATCTCCTATGCTGGGTGTCTGACACAGATGTATTTTCTCTATGCCCTGGGCAACAGTGACAGCTGCCTTCTGGCAGTCATGGCCTTTGACCGCTATGTGGCCATCTGTGACCCCTTCCACTATGTCACCACCATGAGCCAACACCGCTGTGTCCTCCTGGTGGCCTTCTCCTGCTCATTTCCTCACCTCCACTCACTCCTGCACACACTTCTGCTGAATCGTCTCACCTTCTGTGACTCCAATGTTATCCACCACTTTCTCTGTGACCTCAGCCCTGTGCTGAAATTGTCCTGCTCTTCCATATTTGTCAATGAAATTGTGCAGATGACAGAAGCACCTATGGTTTTGGTAACTCCTTTTCTATGCATTGCTTTCTCTTATATACGAATCCTCATTACGGTTCTCAAGATTCCCTCTACTTCTGGGAAACGCAAAGCCTTCTCCACCTGTGGTTCTCACCTCACTGTGGTGACACTCTTTTATGGAAGCATCTTCTATGTCTACTTACAGCCCCCATCCACCTACACTGTCAAGGACCACATGGCAACAATTGTCTACACAGTTTTGTCATCCATGCTCAATCCTTTTATCTATAGCCTGAGAAACAAAGACCTGAAACAGGGCCTGAGGAAGCTTATGAGCAAGAGATCTTAGGAAGCACCCTCTTGAAAAACTCGTAAGTGGAATCTGCTCAGCTTGGACCTGTTTTCTACTGGTTTCTGGTGAACGGTCAAGCTGTTGGAAGCTAGCACTTCTGACCCTTGTGAGACAAGGCTATTGTGGGTACTTACATCCATTGATGATGACCCACCAATTCGGCCTGTATCTCTTAAATCACAATCGTTTCCTGTCTATGGCTCCTCTTTCTTGGAAAGATTTATTTTTTCCACTTTCTCATTTTCCAAAAATTGCTTTAATCTAATCCTTTCCGCACAAATATTTCCTAAACAAATTTCTCTCTTTTTATTAAGGCAGATGCTCCAAAATTCTTCACATTTCAGTATATTGCTGAAAAATGCGTAATTTGTAGACATTGAATGTTTTTGCAAAAAAAATTGAAAAGAGAAAGAATGAAGGAAGAGGAGGATATATATTTTAGCTAATTTTCTCTTCTTGAGGATTTTTATAATTTTTTATTTTTCTCCTTCTAAAAATGTTTTATTGCTTAAATCTTAAGCTTTTACTTTTATCTATCCTTCCTTTATTATATTGCTGTAGTTTTATTTACTTTTAATTTCCTCTTATATTTTATCATACAATTTAAAAATGCTAATGGTCAGAAAGAACAAAAACCTCAAGTGGTAACATGGAAATTATCCATTTCACACAGGGGAGGTTGAAACGTTTCTTCTGGTTCACCTTTCCATAAACTATGTGTTTAAAATGTGTGATTTAATACTTCATCTAGAAACTTTCATTTCTAGGACTCTAGCCTATAGAAATATTATTATAAATTTGCATTGAGTAATATTATGGTCAATGTGTATTGAATATCGTGAGACATATGTATATATAATCTCCAAAGATGTTCAGGGAAATCCCAGTTTGTAATAGGTAAAAATGGCAACAACCTAAAACCTTTTCAATAGTGAAATGGAGAAACATGCTATGATTAATTCCATAAAGTGTAACTATATGCAGCATGTTCAAAGAATCAAAAATATCTTTACTGCTTCCTTGAAAAGCCATTAAGTAGGAAAATTAAGATGTGAAACAAATGTAAAAGTATGAATCCATTATATTAAAAAATTATACAAATATGAATGTACATGTGTGTGTAGCCACTGGGGTAAGAATGGAAGGGCAAGGGGAAACATGGAGGGAGAGTATTTTCTCTTCTTTATACACAGTTGTAATGTCTGAATTTCTTCAAATAAACATTTATTGCCAATGGAATTGAAAACTATTAATAAACAAGATGACCTATGCAATGGTGAAAGACTTCATAAATTACCAGTTGAAGAAAAACTTTCTGAGTGCATGCATATCTACAAACACGATTTTGGCACCTTTACTTTAGTAGACAATTTGATAATTTGATAGGATATAGCATTCTAGGTCCAAAGCTTTTCTTTCAGATCTTTTAAAGATACATCTATATCATTCCAATGCCTTGGGTGTTTTCAGTGATAAATGAGAGGTCACCCTAATTTGTGTTCCTTTGTAATGATTTCCTTCTCATTGGATCATACTCCATAGATCCCTGACACCGAACATGGCTATGCTGCCACTGCTTAGGCCTTGGAAGACCAGACACTGATTCCACCTCCTTTACTCCAAGCCTGAGTTTAGGAGCCCAGTCATTGTTCTTGACTGTGTGTTTTCTCATAGGTGTCAACATGTAACAAAAAGGTAAAAAATAAAATACTAGGCAAACAGTTCTTTTTTTTTTTTTTTTTTTGAGACGGAGTCTCGCTCTGTCGCCCAGGCTGGAGTGCAGTGGCGCAATCTCGGCTCACTGCAAGCTCCGCCTCCCGGGTTCACGCCATTCTCCTGCCTCAGCCTCTCCGAATAGCTGGGACTACAGACGCCCGCCACCGCGCCCGGCTAATTTTTTGTATTTTTAGTAGAGACGGGGTTTCACCGTGGTCTTGATCTCTTGACCTCGTGATCCGCCCGCCTCGGCCTCCCAAAGTGCTGGGATTACAAGCGTGAGCCACCGCGCCCGGCCGCAAACAGTTCTTAGAGTTAAAATCAAAAGCAAAGAGCATGATCCATAAAAGGAACAATTTTAAAGTTGAACTTCATAAAAATTAAATTACTGGAAGGTGAAGGTGGGGAGAAGGTAAGTTAAAAACTACCTGTCGGGTATTATGCTCACTACTTGGGTGACGGGATCCATACTTCAAACCTCAGAATCACACAATATTCCCGTGTAACAAATCTGCACATGTACCCCTGTATTTAAAATAAAAGTTGAAATTTAAAAATTAAAAACTTGTTCTGTAAAGGATACTGTTAAGAGAATGAAAAGACAGGTTGAAGAGTGGGAGAAAATATTTGCAAACCATATATTCAATAAAGGACAAGTACCTAGAATGTATAGAAAGCTCTCAAAACTCAATAGCAAAAAAGTAAACAATCCAATTGGAACTTTAAAAAAAAAGACATGAAGAGACATTTCATCAAAGGAGATACACAGATGGCAAGTAAGAACAGAAAAAGATATAGAATATCATTAGTCATTTGAGAAATGAAAATTAAAATGACAATGAGATTTGACTACATACATATCAGAATGGCTAAAATATAAAATATTGACAACATCAAATGTTCATAAGGATGCAGAGAAACTGAACCACTTATACTTTGCCTGTTGAAACTACAAAATGATATAGCCACTCAGAAAACAGTTTGGAAGTCTATTTAAAAACTAAACATGCAACTACCATACAATCCAGAAATTGCATTAATTCCAAAGATATGAAAACTTATGTTCCGATAAAAATGTGCACAAATATGTACATTTTTTGCAACTTGATTTGTAACAGCCCAAAACTGGAAAGAAAAGCCCAGGTCCTTCAACAAATGAATGGCTAGACTATGGCAATCCATATCATAGGATATTACTCAGCAATTTAAAAAATGAACTACTGATACACGCAACAATGTAACAGGTAATTATGTTGTGTGAAAATATTCAATCCCCAAAAAGGCTACATAATGTATGATTCTATTTATGTAATGTTCTTTAAATGGCAAATTTTTAAAAACCATAATCATATCAAGTATTTTTTCTGATCACAATGGAATAAAACTAGAAATCAATAACAGGAGGAACTGTGGAACCCATACAAATACATGGGAATTAAACAACATGCTCCTAGAAAACCAACGAATTTATGAAGAAATTAAAAAAAGATTAGAAAAATTTTTGAGATGAATAAAAGCGGAAACACAACACACCAAAACCTATGGGATACAGCAAAAGCAGTTCTAAGGGAGAGTTTATGCCAATAAATACATAAAAAAGCAGAAAGCTCTCAAATAAAAAAACCTAAGGTTGTACCTCAAAGACCTAGGAAAATGAGAAAAAAACTACACTTGATTTTAGCCAAAAGGTCAAGAAATGATAACAAGAACAAACTAAATTCAAAATTAGTAAAAGAAAGGAACTAAAGATCACATTAGAAATAGGGACCAGATAATGCAAAATGCCAACAAAATGAAGAATTGGTTTTTGAAAAGATAAACAAAATCAATGGCCTTTTCAGCTAGACTAACTAAAAAACATAGAGGAGTCAAATAAACAAAATCAGACAAAAAAGGAAAATTGCCAGTGATACTACAGAAATAAAAAGAATAATAAGAGACTATTATGAACAACTGTTTGACAACAAATTGGAAAACTTAGAAGAAATGGATAAATTCTTGGGTACGTGCAACTTACCAAGATTGAATCATGAAGAAATAGAAAACCTAAACAGGTAGTAAAATATTGAGTAGAGTAAAAATATTGAATCAGCAATAAGACATCTAACATCAAAGAAAAACCCAGGACCTGATGGCATCGCTGCTGGATTTTATCAAACATTTAAAGAAGAATTAATACCAATTTGTCACAAATTATTTCAAAAAATTGAAAAAGAGAAAATTCTTCCAAACTCATTATTTGAGGCCAGCATTACCCTGATGCCAAAACCAGACAAAAACACACAGACACACACACACACACACACACACACACGCATTTGTGGGCCAATATCCCTGATGAACATGGACACAAAAATCCTGAACAAAATATTAGCAAATTGAATTCAAGATCACATAAAAAAGATAATTTACTGTAATCAAGTGGGATTCATCCCAGGGATGCAAGAATGTTTCAACATACACAAATAAATGAACCTGATATTTCACATTAATACAATTGTATTAGTCGGGGTTCTCTGGAAGGTCAGAACAAATAGGATATATGTAATAGAAAACTTAGGGGAAATTGGCTCAAATGATCACAAAGGTTAAGTCCCACAATAGGCCATCTGCAAATTGGAGGACCAGAGAAGCCAGTAGTGTGGTTTCCAGAGAGATCGGTAGCATGGTGCCCAGAGAAGCTGGTAGCATGTCTCAGTCCAAATCCTAGAGCCTCAGAACTAGGGAGGCTGACAGCATAGACTCTGGTCTGGAGCCAAAGACCCGAGAACCTCAGGAGGAGGCTGATGCAATTCTCAGAGTCCAAAAGCCAAAGAACCTGAAGTCTGGTGCAAGAGCAAGAGGAATAAAATACATCTGCTCTAAAAGGAAGAGAGAGAGGAAGCAAGAGTAAGCTGAGCAGAAACTCTTTAGTGTAATTAGATCCCATTTGTCAATTTTTGCTTTTCTTGTCATTGCTTTTGGTGTCTTCATTATGAAATATTTGCCTGTTCTTATGTCCAGAATGGTATTGCCTAGGTTGTCTTCCAGGGTTTTTATACTTTTGGAGTTTACATTTAAGTCTTAAATCCATCTTGAGTTAATTTTTGTATATGGTGTAAGGAAGGGGTACAGTTTCAATCTTCTGCATATGGCTAGCCAGTTATCCCAGAACCATTCATTGAGTAGGCAGTCCTTTCCCCATTGCTTGTTTTTTTTTTTTCAGCTTCTGCATAGCAAAAGAAACTATCAACAGAGTAAACAGACAACCTACAGACTGACAGAAAATTTTTGCAAACTGCATCTGACAAAAATCTAATATCCAGCATCTGTAAGAAACTTAAACAAATTTACAAGAAAAAACCCAAACAACCCCATTAAAAAGTGAGCAAAGGACATGAACACTTTTCAAAAGAATACATACATGCAGCCAACAAGCATATGAAAAAAAGCTCAACATCACTGATCATTAGAGAAATGCAAATCAAAATCATAATGAGACACCATCTCACACCAGTCAAAATGGCTATTATTTGAAAGTCAAAAAATAACAGATGCCGGTGAGGCTGTAGAGAAGAAGGAAAGCTTATATACTGTTGGTGGGAATGTAAATTAGTTCAACCACTGTGGAAAACAGTGTGGTGATTCCTCGAAGACCTAAAAACAGAAATACCATTTGACCCAGCAATCCCATTACTGGGTATATACCCAAAGGAATGTAAATCATTCTCTTACAAAAAAACATGCATGCATATGTTCATTGCAGCACAATTCACTATAGCAAAGACATGGAATCAACCTAAATGCCCATAAATGGTAGACTGGATAAAGAAAATGTGGTACCTATACATCATGGAATACTACGCAGCCGTAAAAAAGAATGAGATTATGTTCTTTTAAGGAACAAGGATTGAGCTGGAGGCCATTATCCTTAGCAAACTAACACAGGAACAGAAAACCAAATACCACATGTTCTCACTTGTAAGTGGGAGCTAAATGATGAGAACACATAGACACATACAGAGGAACAGCAGACACTGGGGCCTATTGGAGGGTGGTGGGGGGGAGGATGGAGAGCATCAGGAAAAATAATGGGTACTAGGCTTAGTACCTGGGTGACAAAATAATCTGTACAACAAATCCCTGTTATACAAGTTTACCTGTGTAACAAACCTGCACATGTATCCCTGAACTTAAAAGTTAAATTTAAAAAAAAAGAGTAAGCTGAATATCCCCCTTATTCCAATTGCTTTATCCTAGCTGTTTCCCCAGCTGATTGGATGATGTCCACCCATATTGAGGATGAGTCTTCCTCTTTCAGTTTACTGTTTCATATGTCAATCTCCTCTGGAAACAACCTCACAGACACACCCAGAAAAAAAATGCTTCACTAGCTTTCTAGGTGTATTAGCCTGTTCTCATGCTGTTAATAAAGACATACCTGAGACTGGGTAATTTATAAGGGAAAGAGATTTAATTGACTCACAATTCAGCATGGCTGGGGAGGCCTCAGGAAACTTACAATCGTGGCAGAAGGAGAAGGAAATACATCCTTCTTCATCACGGCAGCAAAGAGAAGTGCAGAGTAAAGGTGGGGAAAAGCCCCTTATAAAATCATCAGATCTTGTGAGAACTCATGCACTATCATGAGAACAGCATGGAGGTAACCACCCCCATGATTCAATTACGTCCCATCAGGTCCCTCCCACAACACATGGGGATTATGGGAACTACAATTCAAGATGAGATTTGGGTGGGGACACAGCCAAACCATAGCACTAGGCATCCCTCATTCCAGTGAAGTTGACATATAATATTAACCACCAAAAGTCCACCCTTGTCACCTTGGCAAGATTGCCTCTCCTTAAACCATATTTAATCTCCAAATAAAAACAATAACAAGGTCATGATTCCACCTAATGTAATACAGCTATTTTATATACAACCAAAAGCACACTAATCTCATTCCCCAAAAAGGTAGAATTCTTGAGTGGTATTTACTTTTCTTCTGGTATCTCTTAAATACTGAGATGTAAAATTAGCAATACTTAAATACTGATATGAAGTCAATAAAGCCTATGTTGTGTGACAAAGGAATAAAAGAGAAAAGAAAACAAAGATATTTGCTTAATATATGTGTATCTACAAACTATTCTTAGCAAAATAGGGAATACTCATAACAATTACAGTCCTCGTTTCTGTAACTGGCCACATGGTCACAGCTTGTATTTATAACTACCTTCTTCTACTATCCATTCAGTATTCCCTTTGCCTTACAGCAAGCACAGTAGCTGGGGATAGTTCTTTACCTGGCAGAGTGACCCAAACGATTATTTCTGAAGAGTCTAGGCCATTCATAGTCCTACCTGGATTGACTTGTTATAGTTTCCTATTGACCTTAATCACTGGGCATGGTAATAGTAAGAGACCGTCTAAGTGATCTCCTGTATTCCAGACATACTGTTCCTTACCTTCATTGTTGAGTAGTGGTCCAATTTCCCCTTGGTAATCCAAATCAATCACCCCAACCACACCGTAACTCCCTTCCTACCATGTTGACTCAGAGACATGAGGAATCCAAAGTGGCTGGGTGGCAGTCTTAATATCCAGTTCAATGGAATTATTGTGTCTTCTGGTAGAAGCACTCCTCCTTCTTTAAGTAAGTCCAGCAGGACATAATATTGTAGGAACAGGAAGCGAAAATGTTGCTAGTGGATCACTAGGGGTGATGGTCAGTGGTGCCACTACTATTTCCACCCCCTTGGTTTCTGGACCCATGAATCTTGGCTATGGGAAAAACAGTACCATATATTGGATGCTGATTCAAAACATATACAGCCTTCTGAAGAACTTTGCCCCATCCCTGCAAAGTACTGTCACCTAGCTGGCACTGTAGCTGTGATTTCAAAAGGACATTCCACCATTATATCAAGCCAGCTGCTTCAGGATAATGGGGAACATGGTAAGACCAGCGAATTCCATGAGCATGAGCCCATTGCTGTACTTCTCTGGCTGCAAAGTGAGTTCCTTGTAGAAGCAATGCTGTATGGAATATAATGAAGGTGAATAAGGCATTCCACAAGTCCACATATGGTAGTTTTGGCAGAAGCATTGCATTCAGGGATGGCAAATCCATATCCAGAGTAAGTGCCTAGTCCAGTAAAGACGAAGTGCTGTTTCTTCTACGATAGAAGCAGACTAATGTAATCAACATACCACCAAGTAATTGGCTAATCACCCTTGGGAATGGTGCCATTGGGGGGCTCAGCGTTGGTCTCTGCTGCTGGCAGACTAGGCACTCAAAGGTGGCAGTGGCCAGGTCAGCCCTGGTTAGTGGGAGTACATGCTGCTGAACCCATACATAACCTCCATCCCTGCCCCCATGGCCATTTTGTTCATGAGCCCATTGGGCGATGACAGTGGTGGCTGGGGAAAGAGACTCACTGGTATCCACAAAATGGGTCATCCTATCCACTTATTAAAACCTCCCCTTCTGAGGTCATGCTTTGGTGAGTATTTACATGGGACACAGATAATCTTCATATCTTTGCCCATTCATAGAGGTCTATTTACATTCCTCTTCCCCAAGTATCTTTGTCATCAATTTTCCAATCATGTTGCTTCCAAGTCCCTGATCACCCAGAATGTGTTTCCTCCAAAATCCAAATAGATGCACCAGGCATAGTGCCTCTCTCTTGGGTGTAAGAGGGGCCAGACACCTATCCTTCACCTTAAAAGGGCTATCTGGACAGGTCTCACATGACTGGACCTCTATAAATTTCACTGAGGAAGTATAAGTCCCTTGAATTTTAGCCAGATTTATTTGTACTTTTTGACACACAAATGTCCTACCAATGAGTTCAGACTCACTTACTAGGTCTAATTGGCACAATGTTACCAATATAATGGACCAGCGTGGCATCTTGTGGAAGGACAAGTGATCGAGAATTCTGTGAACTTGATTATGACATGGGGCTGCAGAATTGATATACTCCTGAGGTATGACAGTTAAGATGCACTGCTGGCCCTGCCAGCTGAAAGCAAGCTGCTTCTGGTGGGCATTATAGACAGGGATGGAGAAAAAGTCATTTGCCAGATCAATAGCTACACACCAGGTACCAGGAAATGTTAATTTGCTCAAGCAGTGAAACCACATCTGGTACAGCAGCTGCAACTGGAGTCACTGCTTGGTGAAGCTTATGATAATCCACTGTCATTCTCCAGGATCCATCTATCTTCTGCACAGGCCAAATAGGAAAGTTGAGCAGGGATGTGGTGGGATCACCACCCCTGCATCTTTTAAGTCCTTGATGGTGGCACAAATCTCTGCAATTTCTCCAATGATACAACACTACTTTTCATTTACTATTTCCCTAGGTAGAGGCAGATCTAATGGCTTCCATTTGGCCTTTCCCATCATAATACCCCCAACTCCACAAGTTAGGAAACAAATGTAGGGATTCTACCAGGTGCTAAGTATGTCTATTCTAATTATGCATATTAGAATTGGAGAAATAACTACAGTTAGAATTGAGGAAATAACCACAAGATGGGTTTTGGGATCTAGTGGACACAACGTAAGTTGGATCTGAGCTAGAATTTCATTAATCACATGACCCCCATAATTGCCTACTCTCACTGGAGGGCAACAGTGATGCTTCAGGTCTCCTGGAATCAACATCAGTTGAGAGCCAGTGTCCAGTAGTCCCCAAAAGATCAGATCGTTTCCTTTTCCCCAATGCAGTTACCTTGGGAAATGACAGGAGGCATCACACTACCTGACTTCAAAACATACTATAAAGCTATAGTAACTGAAACAGCATGGTCATAAATACAGATATATGGATAATGAAACAGAATAGACAACCCAAAAATAAATCATATGTCTATAGCCAACTGATTTTTGACAAAGGTGTGAAGAATACACATTGGGAAAAGCACAGTTTCTTCAATATATGATGTTAGAAAAACTGAATATGTGTACGCAAAAGAATAACTAGATCTCTATCTCTTATCACATATAAAACTCAGCTCAAAAGAAATTAACAGCTTGACTGTAAGACCTGAAACTATGAAAGTACTAGACAAAGCCATAGGGGAAATGCTTTATGACATTGATCTGGCTAAAGATTAATTGGATAAGACCTTAAAAGCATAGACAACAAAAGCAAAAATAGACAAATGGATTTACATAAAACTAAATTGCATCTGCACAGCAGAGGAAACAATCAACAGTGCAAAGAGACAACTTACAAGATGGGAGAAAATATTTGCAAACTATGTATCTGTCAAGAGGTTAATATGTAGAATATATAAGAAACTCAAATGTCTCAATAACAACAAAAAAAACAAATAAATGATTTTTAAAAATGGAGAAAAGACCTAAATAGATATTTCTTAAGAGAAGACATCTATATGGTTAACAAATATAGGGAAAAATGCTCAATATCACTAATCATTAGGGAAATGCAAATCAAAATCACAATGAAATATATAATAAATTATTGGGTTTTTTTTATTTCTAGCATTTTACTTTGATTCTTTTTTTTATTATTATTATACTTTAAGTTTTAGGGTACATGTGCACAACGTGCAAGTTTGTTACATATGTATACATGTGCCATGTTGGTGTGTTGCACCCATTAACTCGTCATTTAGCATTAGGTATATCTCCTAAAGCTATCCCTCCCCCCTCCCGCCACCCCACAACAGTCCCCGGTGTGTGATGTTCCCCTTCCTGTGTCCATGTGTTCTCATTGTTCAATTCCTACCTATGAGTGAGAACATGCGTGTTAACTATACTATGATGTATCCATAAAATTTAAAAATAAAAACAAACCTTTTAAAACCACAATGAGATAACACCTCATCCCAGTTAGAATGGCTATTATCAAAGAGACAAAAAAAAAAAAAAAATGCTAGTGAGGATGTGGAGAAAGGGGAGCACTTACACACTGCTGGTGAGAATATAAATTAGTACATCCATTATGGTCAACAGTGTCAAGATTCCTCAAAAAATTAAAATATAACTACCATATGATCCAGCAGTCCCACCACTGGTTATATATCCAAAGGAAAAGAAATAAGTACGTCAAAGAGCCATCTGCACCCTCAAGTTTATCACAACACTATTCACAACAGCCAAGATACGGAATCAACCAAAATGTCCATCAGTGGATACACGGATTTTTTAAAGTGCTCTATGTGCACAATGGAACACCATGCAGCCATAAAAAGAATAAAATCATTTTTATTCTTTTGTGGCAGCATGGATGAACCTAGTCGACTTTATGTTAAATAAAATAAGCTAGACACAGAAGGACCAATACCCATATTCTCACTTATTTGTGGAATTTTTAAAAAGTTGAATTCAGAAAACAACCAAAACAGCATGCAAACCCTGCACCGGCAACCAAGGTATCCAGGTGCTGTCACCAGGACTGACTAGGCAGTTGGTATGACCCACGGAGAGGAAGGAAGAGCAGTGTGGTGTGGCAGCCCACCTGAGAGCCACACAGGGCAGAGGAGCCCCCACCCGCCAGCCAAGGGATGCGGTGAGTGAGCGTGCTACCCAGCCTGGGAAACCACGCTTTTTCCACAGAACTGTGCAACCCACAGATCAGAAGATCCCACTCGAGAGCCCCTGCCACCAGGGCCTAGGGTCCCAACCACGGAGCTACGCAGATTCTCAATAGCCACTCAGGTTGAATCTGCGTAAGCCTGCTGACTTCCTGGGAGGAGGTGCAGCCATCACCACAGCTGCGACTGCCTGCTGCCTAAGCTGTCTGAGCTCCTTGTGGGAGGGGCAGCAGCCAACAATGGGACTGCTAGCTGCCTAACACACTAAGCTCCCATGGCAGGGGAAGGGCGGCAGCCATGTCTATAGCTCCAGGTCACTGTTTTCCCCTGCTGAGCCAGGGAGGCTCGGTAGCAAGAAATATTCCCCACAGCCAAACACACCGGCTGTGGCAGACTGCAGCCAGAGTGTCTCTTCAGGTGAGACCCTGACCCATCCCTCCTCACTGGGAGGGCCTCCCTGCGGGAACTCCAACAACTCCTGCCACGGGCTCAGGGACAGAACTCTGATCTCCCTAGGCCTGAGCAGCTAGTGGAAGGGGTGGCCATAGTCTCCACAGACGAGCGGACTTAGTCTTTCCTCCTGCTAGTTCTGAGGAATCTAAGCAGCCCAGACGACTGAGTTTCCCTCCAGCACAGCATACCCCCTCCACCAAGGGACAGCCATAGTGCTTCATTAAATGGGTCCTGCTCCCAGTGCCACCAACTGGGTGAGACCCTGCAACAGGAGTTGTCAGACACTTTATACAGGAGCATTCCTGCTGGCATTAAGTCGGTGCCCCTCGAGGTCAGAGATCCTAGTGGAAGGAGCAGGCACCCATCTTTACTGTTCTCCAGCCTCCTCCAGTGACCTCTTCAGGTGCGGGAGCAAGCCAGATGAATAAGGCCTGAAGTGAACCCCCAGCAAACCATAGCAGCCCTACAGAAGAGGGACCTGACCACTGAAAGAAAAACAAACAGAAAACAACAACAGCATCAACAAAAAAAGTCCCCACGAAAACCTCATCCAAGCATCAGCAGCCTCAAAGATGGAAACTAGACAAACTCATAAAGATGAGAAAGAATCAATGAAGAAACGCTGAAAATCCAAAAGGCCAGAGTGCCTTTTCTCCTCCAAATGATCGCGACACCTCTCCAGCAAGGGTGCAGAACTGGATGGAGAATGAAATGGATGAACTGACAGAAGCAGGCTTCAGAAGGTGGATAATAACAAACTCTGCTGAGCTAAAGGGGCATGTTCTAACCCAATGCAAAGAAGCTAAGGACCTTGATAAAAGGTTACAGGAGCTGCTAACTAGAATAACCAGTTTAGAGGGGAACATAAATGATGTGATGGAGCTGAAAAACGCAGCACAAGAACTTCAAGAAGCATACGCAAGTATCAATAGCTAAATCGATCAAACAGAAGAAAGAATATCAGAGTTTGAAGATCATGATGCTGAAATAAGGCAGGCAGGCAAGATTAAAGGAAAAAGAATGAAAAGGGGTGAACAAAACCTCGGAGAAATATGGTACCATGTAAAAAGGCAGAACCTATGATTGATAGGAATACCTGAAAGAGATGGGAAGAATGGAACCAAGTTGGAAAACACACTTCAGGATATTATCTAGGAGAATTCCCCAACCTAGCAAGAGAGACCAACATTCAAATTCAGGAAATACAGAGAACCCCACTAAGATACTCCATGAGAAGATCAACCCCAAGACACATAATCATCAAATTCTCCAAGGTCGAAATGAAGGAAAAAATGTTAAGGGCAGCCAGACAGAAAGGCCTGGTCACCTACAAAGGGAAGCCCATCAGACTAAGAGAGGATCTCTCAGCAGAAACCCTACAAGCCAGAAGAGAGTGGGGGTCAATATTCAACAATCTTAAAGAAAAGAATTTTCAACCCGGAATTTCACATCCAGCCAAACTAAGCTTCATAAGTAAAGGAGAAATAAAATCCTTTCCAGACAAACAAATGCTGATGGATTTTGTCACCACCAGGCCTGCCTTGCAAGAGCTCCTGAAGGAAGCACTAAATATGAAAAGGAAAAACCGGTACCAGCCACTGCAAAAACACCAAAATATAAAGACCAATGATACTATGAAGAAATTGCAGCAACTAGTGTGCAAAATAACCAGCTAGCATCATGATGACAGGATCAAATTCACACATAACTATTAACCTTAGATGTAAATGGGCTAAATGCCTCAATTAAAAGGCACAGACTGGCAAATTGGATAAAGAGTCAAGACCTATCAGTGTGCTTATTCAGGAGATCCATCTCACATTCAAAGAAACAAATAGCCTCAAAATAAAAGGACAGGAGAAAAATTACCAAGCAAATAGAAGCAAAAAAAGGAGGGGTTGTAATCCTAGTCTCTGACAAACAGACTTTAAACCAACAAAAATTTAAAAAAGACAAACAAGGGCATTATATAATGGTAAAGTGAACAATGCAACAAGAAGAGCTATCTATCTTAAATATATATGCACCCAATACAGGAGCATCAAGACTCATAAAGCAAGTTCTTAGAGACCTACAAAGAGACTTAGACACCCACACAATAATAGTGGGAGACTTTAAAACCCCACTGTCAATATTAGACTGATCAATGAGACAGAAAATTAACAAGGATATTCAGGACTTGAACTCAGCTCTGGATCAAGTAGACCTAATAGACATCGACAGAACTCTCCACCCCAAATCAACAGAATATACATTCTTCTCAGTGCCACATGGCACTTATTCTAAAATTGACCACATCATTGGAAGTAAAAAACTCCTCAGCAAATGCAAAAGAACTGAAATAATAGTCTCTCAGACCACAGTGAAATCAAATTAGAATTCAAGATTAAGAAACCCACTCAAAACCACACAACTACATGGAAACTGAACAACCTACTCCTGAATGACTACTGGGTAAATAATGAAATTAAGGCAGAAATCAAGAAGTTCTTTGAATCCAATTAAAACAAAGAGACAAAGTACCAGACTCTCTGGGACACAGCTAAAATAGTGTTAAGAGGGAAATTTATAGCACTAAATGCCCACATCAGAAAGCTAGAAAGATTTCAAATTGAGACTCTAACATCACAATTAAAAAAGCTAGAGAGGCAAAAGCAAACTAATCAAAAGCTAGCAGAAGACAAGAAATAACTAAGATCAGAGCAGAATTGAAGGAGATAAAAATATGAAAAACCCTCCAAAAAATAAATGAATCCAGAAGCTGTTTTTTTTAAATTAACAAAATAGACTGCTAGCTAGACTAATAAAGAAGAAAAGAGAGAAGAATCAAATAGACACAATAAAAAATGATAAATGGGATATCACCACTGACCCCACAGAAATACAAACTACCATCAGAGGATACTACAAACACCTCTAGCCAATAAACTAGAAAATCTAAAAGAAATGGATAAATTCCTGGACACATACACCCTCCCAGGATGAAACCAGGAAGAAGTTAAAGCCCTGAATAGACCAATAACAAATTCTGAAATTAAGGTAATAATTTATAGACTACCAACCAAAAAACCCCAGCACCAGACAGATTCACAGCTGAATTCTACCAGAGGTACAAAGAGGAGCTGGTACCATTCCCTCTGAAACTATTCCAAACAATTGAAAAGTACGGACTCCTCCCTAACTCATTTTATGAGGCCAGCATCATCCTGATACCAAAACCTGGCAGAGACACAATTTAAAAAAAAGAACACTTCAGGCCAATATCCCTGATGAACATCAATACAAAATCCTCAATAAAATACTGGCAAACCGAATCCAGCAGCACATCAAAAACTTTATCCACCATGATCAAGTTGGCTTCATCCCTAGGATGCAAGGCTGGTTCCACATACACAAATCAATAAATGTAGTCCACCACATAAACAGAGTCAATGACAAAAGCCACATGATTATCTCAATAGATGCAGAAAAGGCTTTTGATAAAATTCAACATCCCTTCATGTTAAAAATACTCAATAAACTAGTTATTCATGGAACATACCTCAAAATAATAAGTTATTTATGACAAACTCACAGCCAATATCATACAGAATGGGAAAAAGCTGGAAGCATTATCTTTGAAAACTGGCATAAACAAGGATACTCTCTCTAACCACTCCTATTCAACATACTACTGGAAGTTCTGGCCGCAGCAATCAGGCAAGGGAAAGAAATAAACCATATTCAAATAAGAATACACGAAGTCAAATTGTCTGTGTGCAGGCAATATGATTCTATATTCAGAAAACCCCATCGTCTCACCCCAAAAACTCCTTAAGCTGATAAGCAACTTCAGGAAAATCTCAGGATAAAAAATCAATGTGCAAAAATCACAAGCATTCCTATACACCAACAATGGACAAGCAGAGAGTCAAATCATGAATGAACTCCCATTCACAATTGCTACAAAGAGGATAAAATACCTAGGAATACAGCTAAAAAGGGACATGAAGGACTTCTTCAAAGAGAACTACAAGCTACTGCCCAAGGAAATAAGAGAGGCCATGAACAAATGGAAAAACATTACATCCTCATGGATAGGAAGAATCAATATTGTGAAAATGGCCATACTGCCCAAGGTAATTTATAGATTCATTGCTATTCCCATCAAACTGCCATTGACACTCTTCACAGAATCAGAAAAAAAATTACTTTAAATTTCATATGGAACCAAAAAAGAGCCCATATAGCCAAGACAATCCTAAGCAAAAAGAACAAAGCTGGAGGCATCATGTTACCTGACTTCAAACTATACTACAAGGCCACAGTAACCAAAACAGCATGGTACTGGTACCAAAACAGACATTTAGACCAATAGAATAGAACAGAGGCCTCAGAAATAACACCACACATCTACAACCATCTGGTCTTCGACAAACCTTACAAAAACAAGCAATCGGAAAAGGATTCCCTATTTAATAAATGATGCTGGGAAAACTGACTAGCCATATGCAGAAAACTGAAACTGGACTCTTTCCTTACACCTTATATAAAAATTACCTCAAGATGGATTTAAGACTTAAATGTAAAACCCAAAACCATAAAAATTCTAGAAAGAAAAGCTAGGCAATTCCATTCAGGACATAGGCATGGGCAAAAATTTCATGATGAAAATGCCAAAAGCAATTGCAACAAAAGCTGAAATTAACAAATGGGGTCTAATTAAACTAAAGAGCTTCTGCAAGGCAAAAGAAACTATCATCAGAGTGAACAGGCAACCCACAGAATGGAAGAAAATTTTTGCAATCTACCCATCTGACAAAGGTCTAATATCCAGAATCTACAAGGAACTTAAACAAATTTACAAGAAAAAAACAACCCCATCAAAAAGTAAGCAAAGGATATGAACAGATATTTCTCAAAAGAAGACATTTGGCCAGGCGCGGTGGCTCATGCCTGTAATCCCAGCACTTTGAGAGGCTGAAGCGGGTGGATCACGATGTCAGGAGATCGAGACCATCCTGGCTAACACGGTGAAACCCCGTCTCTACTAAAAATACAAAAAATTAGCTGGGCGTGATGGCGGGCACCTGTAATCCCAGGTACTTGGGTGGCTGAGGCAGAAGAATGGCGTGAACCCAGGAGGCGGAGCTTGCGGTGAGCCGAGATTGCGCCACTGCACTCCAGCCTGGGCAACAGAGCGAGACTCTGTCTCAAAAAAAAAAAAAAAAAAAAAGAAGACATTTATGCGACTAACAAACATATGAAGAAAAGCTCAATATCACTGATCATTAGAGAAATTCAAATCTAAACCACAATGAGATACCATCTCACACCAGTCAGAATGGTGATTATTAAATCGTTAAGAAACAATAGATGCAAGGCTGTGGAGAAATAGGAACACTTTTACACTGTTGGTGGGAATATAAATTAGTTCAACTATTGTGGAAGACAGTGTGGTGATTCCTCAAGCATCTAGAACCAGAAATACCATTTGATCCACCATTCCCATTAGTGGGTATATACCCAAAGAATATAAATCATTCTACTATAAAAACGTGCACATGTATGTTTATTGCAGCACTATTTACAATAGCAAAGACATGGAACCAACCCAAATGCCCATCAGTGATAAACTGGATGAAGAAAACATGGTACATATATACCATTGAATACTATGCTGCTATAGAAAGGAATTAGCTGGGCATGGTGGTACACACACCTGTGGTGCCAGCTACTAGGGAAGCTGAGGTAGGAGGATCACTTGAGACCAGGAAGTTGAGGCTACAGTGAGCTGTGTTTGCATCACTGCACTCTGGCCTTGGTGACAGAGCAAGACCTTGTCTCAAAAAAATTGTTTTAAATCATGTCTTTTGTAGATTCTGGATATAAGACTTTCATCAGCTGAGTAGATTGCAAAAATTTTCTCCCATTTTGTAGGTTGCCTATTCACTCTGATGATAGTTTCTTTTGCTGTGCAGAAGCTCTTTAGTTTAATTACATCCCATTTGTCTATTTTGGCTTTCATTGTGATTGCTTTTGGTGTTTTAATGCCCATATCAATGATATACTGGATAAAGAAAATGTGGCACATATACACCATGGAATACTATGCAGCCATGAAAAAGAATGAGTTCATGTCCTTTGCAGGGACAAGGATGAAGCTGGAAGCCATCATTCTCAGCAAAATAACACGGGAACAGAAAACCAAACACCGCATGTTCTCACTCATAAATGGGAGTTGAACAATGAGAACACATGGACACAGGGAAGAGAACATCACACACCGTGGCCTGTTGGGTGGGGGGCAAGGGGAGGGAGAGCATTAGGACAAATACCTAATGTATGCAGGACTTAAAACCTAGATGACCAATTGATAGTTGCAACAAACCACTATGGCACACGTATACCTGTGTAACAAACCTGCACATTCTGCACATGTATCCTAGAACTTAAAGTAAAATAAAAAAAAATATATTACATATAGAAAAAAACAACAACAACAAAAAGTTGATTTCATAGAAGTAGAGAGTAAAATAGTGGTTACTAGAAGCTGAAGATTTAGGAGGAGTGGGGAACAGGGACAGGTTAGTCAACAGATCTATGTTATACTTAGACAGGATTAACAAGCTCTGGTGTTCTATTGTGCAAAAGCACAAATATAGTTAACAATAATGTATTGTAATTTCAACATAGCCAGAAGAGAGGATTGTGAATGTTCTCACCTCAAAGAAATGACAGATGTTGAGATGACGGATATGCTAATTATCCTGGTTTGATTATTACACAATGTATACAGGTATCGAAATATCACTCTGTACCTTATAAATATGTATGATCATTGTGTCAATTAAGGATAAAACTTTTAAAAAGATATGAAACTTCTACATTATAAGGGAAAGAATGAAACAAAGAAGAGAAAATTAAAAGAAAAAATTTTAAAAGCATGATATATAGGAACAAAGAAAAAGGAAATGGAACATCAAAATCAACTACAAATATATTAATAATTACATGAATCTTAAAGGACAAATTTGTATGAAAAAAGCCCAGGGATTCTTAGAGTGTGTATATATATATCCATCTATTATAAACTTTTTGGTAATGGCAAACCTAATGCTGGACCAAACTTCCCAATGGGAAAACTAATAAAACTCAGATGAAATGTTTTAAATATGTTCTTGAAGGCATCACAAACATAAAATAATAATAAATTACTTAGAAAAGTTCTAATTGCAGAAAGTATGAATTCAAATAGGTTCAGCACTCAAAGCCACTTTAGCCCAGAAAGCATTTGTCAAACCTTTAAACAAACAAACAAACAAACAAACAAACAAAAGGAACTGAGCTATGGTTTACAGAGAAGTAAATACCTTCAAACTATCCAAAAGGTGAGAGATAAAACACCACTTGAATTAAAATCTAAAATAAATAATCTAAGTTCCCCCCTAGGAAACTAAATCCAAAGTAAGCACAAGAAAAAAAATAATAAAAATGAAAACAGAAATCAATGAAATTGAAAATAGGACATTATTAAAGAAAATCAATGAAACCAAAAGCTAGTTCTTCGAAAAGATCAATAAAATTGATATATCATTAATAAGTCTAACTAAGGAAAATGAAAGAAGACACAAGTTACTAATATCAGAAATGAATAAGAAAACATCACTACAAATCCCATGAACATTGAAAGGATAATACAGGAACAAATCTATGCCCACAAACATGATAACTTAAATGGACCAATTCTTGGAAAGCCACAATCCACTAAAACCCATACAAGAAGAAACGAACATTAATAGGCATATTTCTATTAAAGAAATTAACTCAATAGTTAATAACCTTCCCAAACAGAAAGTACCAGGCCTAGATGGGATCACTGGTGAATTCTATCAAACATTTAAGGAAGAATGTATGCCAAATCTCTGCAATCTCTTCCAGAAGATGGAAATAGAGTAATAAAGAACTTTTAGCTCATTCTATGAGGCCAGCAATACTCTAATACCAAAAGTGGACAAGGTAATTACAAGAAAAGAAAACTACATACCAATAACTCTCATGAATATGGATGTAAAAATCCTTAACAAAGTACTTAGCAAATAGAAGCCAAGAATGTACAAAAAGAATTATACACCATATCCAAGTGGGATTTATCTCAGGAACGCAAGGCTACTCTAGCACTTGAAAATCAATTAATTTGGGTGTGGAGCCAAGATGGCCCAATAGGAACAGCTCCGGTCTACAGCTCCCAGCGTGAGCGATGCAGAAGACGGGTGATTTCTGCATTTCCATCTGAGGTACCAGGTTCATCTCACTAGGGAGTGCCAAACAGTGGGTGCAGGACAGTCGGTTTAGCACACCGTGTGCCAGCCAAGTCGAAGCAGGGCGAGGCATTGTCTCACTTGGGAAGCGCAAGGGGTCATGGAGTTCCCTTTCCTAGTCAAAGAAAGGGGTGACAGACGGCACCTGGAAAATCGGGTCACTCCCACCCTAATACTGCGCTTTTCCAATGGGCTTGGAAAACAGCACACCAGGAGACTGTGTCCCGCACCTGGCTCGGAGGGTCCTACGCTCATGGAGTCTCGCTGATTGCTAGCACAGCAGTCTGAGATCAAACTGCAAGGCGGCAGCGAGGCTGGGGAAGGGGCGCCCACCATTGCCCAGGCTTGCTTAGGTAAACAAAGCAGCCAGGAAGCTGCTGGGTGGAGACCACCACAGCTCAAGGAGGCCTGCCTGCCTCTGTAGGCTCCACCTCTGGGGGCAGTGCACAGACAAACAAAAAGTCAGCAGTAACCTCTGCAGACTTAAATGTCTCTGTCTGACATCTTTGAAGAGAGTAGTGGTTCTCCCAGCACGCAACTGGAGATCTGAGAACGGGCAGACTGCCTCCTAAAGTGGGTCCCTGACCCCCAAGCAGCCTAACTGGGAGGCACGCCCCAGTAGGGACAGACTGACACCTCACTCGGCCAGGTACTCTTCTGAGACAAAACTTCCAGAGGAACGATCAGACAGCTGAATTTGAGGTTCACGAAAATCCGCTGTTCTGCAGCCACCGCTGCTGACACCCAGGCAAACAGGGACTGGAGTGGACCTCTAGCAAACTCCAACAGACCCACGGCTGAGGGTCCTTTCTGTTAGAAGGAAAACTAACAAACAGAAAGGACACCCACACCAAAAACCCATCTGTACATCACCATCATCAAAGACCAAAAATAGAAAAAACTACAAAGATGAGGAGAAAACAGAGCAAAAAAACTGGAAACTCTAAAAAGCAGAGCGCCTCTCCTCCTCCAAAGGAACGCAGTTCCTCACCAGCAATGGAACAAAGCTGGCTGGAGAATGACTTTGATGAGAGGAGAGAAGAAGGCTTCAGACGATCAAACTACTCCAAGCTACAGGAGGAAATTCAAACCAATGGCAAAGAAGTTAAAAACTTTGAAAAAATATTAGACGAATATATAACTAAAATGACCAATGCAGAGAAGTGCTTAAAGGAGCTGATGGAGCTGAAAGCCAAGTTTCGAGAACTACGGGAAGAATACAGAAGCCTCAGTAGCCGATGCGATCAACTGGAAGAAAGGGTATCAGTGATGGAAGATGAAATGAATGAAATGAAGCAAGAAGGGAAGTTTACAGAAAAAAGAATAAAAAGAAACGAACAAGGCCTCCAAGAAATATGGGACTATGTGAAAAGACCAAACTTGGTGTACATCTGATTGGTGTACCTGAAAGTGACGGGGAAAATGGAACCAAGTTGGAAAACACTCTGCAAGATATTATCCAGGAGAACTTCCCCAATCTAGCAAGGCAGGCCAACATTCAGATTCAGGAAATACAGAGAACGCCACAAAGATACTCCTTGAGAAGAGCAACTCCAAGACACATAATTGTCAGATTCACCAAAGTTGAAATGAAGGAAAAAATGTTAAGGGCAGCCAGAGAGAAAGGTCGGTTTACCCACAAAGGGAAGCCCATCAGACTAACAGCTGATCTCTTGGCAGAAACTCTACAAGCCAGAAGAGAGTGGAGGCCAATACTCAACATTCTTAAAGAAAAGAATTTTCAACCCAGAATTTCATATCTAGCCAAACTAAGCTTCACAAGTGAAGGAGAAATAAAATACTTTACATACAAGCAAATGCTGAGAGATTTTGTCACCACCAGGCCTGCCCTAAAAGAGCTCCTGAAGGAAGCACTAAACATGGAAAGGAACAACCGGTACCAGCCACTGCAAAAACATGCCAAATTGTAAAGACCATCAAGGCTAGGAAGAAACTGCATCAACTAACGAGCAAAATAACCAGCTAACATCATAATGACAAGATCAAATTCACACATAACAATATTAACTTTAAATGTAAATGGGCTGAATGCTCCAATTAAAAGACACAGACTGGCAAACTGGATAAGGAGTCAAGACCCATCAGTGTGCTCTTTTCAGGAAACCCATCTCACGTGCAAAGACACACACAGACTCAAAATAAAGGGATGGAGGAAGATCTACCAAGCAAATGGAAAACAAAAAAAGGCAGGTGTTGCAATCCTAGTCTCTGATAAAATAGACTTTAAACCAACAAAGATCAAAAGAGACAAAGAAGGCCATTACATAATGGTAAAGGGATCAATTCAACAAGAAGAGCTAACTATCCTAAATATATATGCACCCAACACAGGAGCACTAGATTCATAAAGCGAGTCCTGAGTGACCTACAAAGGGACTTAGACTCCCACACAATAATAATGGGAGATTTTAACACCCCACTGTCAACATTAGACAGATCAGCGAGACAGAAAGTTAACAAGGATACCCAGGAATTGAACTCAGCTCTGCACCAAGTGGACCTAATAGACATCTACAGAACTCTCCACCCCAAATCAACAGAATATACATTTTTTTCAGCACCACACCACACCTATTCCAAAATTGACCACATAGTTGGAAGTAAAGCTCTCCTCAGCAAATGTAAAAGAACAGAAATTATAACAAACTGTCTCTCAGACCACAGTGCAATCAAACTAGAACTCAGGATTAAGAAACTCACTCAAAACCGCTCAACTACATGGAAACTGAACAACCTGCTCCTGAATGACTAGTGGGTACATAACGAAATGAAGGCAGAAATAAAGATGTTCTTTGAAACCAATGAGAACAAAGACACAACATACCAGAATCTCTGGGACACAGTCAAAGCAGTGTGTAGAGGGAAATTTATAGCACTAAATGCCCACAAGAGAAAGCAGGAAAGATCCAAAATTGACACCCTAACATCACAATTAAAAGAACTAGAAAAGCAAGAGCAAACACATTCAAAAGCTAGCAGAAGGCAAGACATAACTAAAATCAGAACAGAACTGAAGGAAATAGAGACACAAAAAACCCTTCAAAAAATTAGTGAATCCAGGAGCTGGTGTTTTGAAAAGATCAACAAAATTGATAGACTGCTAGCAAGACTAATAAAGAAGAGAGAAGAATCAAATAGATGCAATAAAAAATGATAAAGGGGATATCACCACCAATCCCACAGAAATACAATCTACCATCAGAGAATACTACAAACACCTCTATGCAAATAAACTAGAAAATCTAGAAGAAATGGATAAATTTCTCGACAAATACACCCACCCAAGACTAAACCAGGAAGAAGTTGAATCTCTGAATAGACCAATAACAGGCTCTGAAATTGTGGCAATAATCAATAGCTTACCAAACAAAAAGAGTCCAGGACCTGATGGATTCACAGCCGAATTCTACCAGGGGTACAAGGAGGAACTGGTACCATTCCTTCTGAAACTATTCCAATCAATAGAAAAAGAGAGAATCCTCCCTAACACATTTTATGAGGCCAGCATCATTCTGATACCAAAGCCTGGCAGAGACACAACCAAAAAAGAGAATTTCAGACCAATATCCTTAATGAACATTGATGCAAAAATCCTCAATAAAATACTGGCAAACCGAATCCAGCAGCACATCCAAAAGCTTATCCACCATCATCAAGTGGGCTTCATCCCTGGGATGCCAGGCTGGTTCAACATATGCAAATCAATAAATGTAATCCAGCATATAAACAGAACCAAAGACAAAAACCACATGATTATCTCAATAGAGGCAGAAAAGGCCTTTGACAAAATTCAACAACCCTTCTTGCTAAAAACTCTCAATAAATTAGGTATTGATGGGATGTATCTCAAAATAATAAGAGCTATCTATGAAAAACCCACAGCCAATATCATACTGAATGGGCAAAAACTGGAAGCATTCCCTTTGAAAACGGGCACAAGACACGGATGCCCTCTCTCACCACTCCTATTCAACATAGTGTTGGAAGTTCTGGCCAGGGCAATCAGGCAGGAGAAGGAAATAAAGGGTATTCAATTAGGAAAAGAGGAAGTCAAATTGTCCCTGTTTGCAGATGACATGATTGTATATCTAGAAAACCCCATTGTCTCAGCCCAAAATCTCCTTAAGCTGATTAGCAACTTCAGCAAAGTCTCAGGATACAAAATCAACATGCAAAAATCACAAGCATTCTTGTACACCAGTAACAGACAAACAGCCAAATCATGCGTGAACTCCCATTCACAATTGCTTCAAAGAGAATAAAATACCTAGGAATCCCACTTACAAGGGATGTGAAGGACCTCTTCAAGGAGAACTACAAACCACTGCTCAATGAAATAAAAGAGGATAAAAACAAATGGAAGAACATTCCATGCTCATGGGTTGGAAGAATCAATATCGTGAAAATGGCCATACTGCCCAAGGTAATTTATAGATTCAATGCCATCCCCACCAAGCTACCAATGACTTTCTTCACAGAATTGGAAAAAACTACTTTAAAGTTCATATGGAACCAAAAAAGAGCCCGCGTCACCAAGTCAATCCTAAGCCAAAAGAACAAAGCTGGAGGCATCATGCTACCTGACTTCAAACTACACTACAAGGCTACAGTAACCAAAACAGCATGGTACTGGTACCAAAACAGAGATATAAACCAATGGAACAGAACAGAGCCCTCAGAAATAATGCCACATATCTACAACTATCTGATCTTTGACAAACCTGACAAAAACAAGCAATGGGATAAGGATTCCCTATTTAATAAATGGTGCTGGGAAAACTGGCTAGCCATGTGTAGGAAGCTGAAACTGGATCCCTTCCTTACACCTTACACAAAAATTAATTCAAGATGGATTAAAGACTTACATATTAGACCTAAACCATAAAAACCCTAGAAGAAAACCTAGGCAATACCATTCAGGACATAGGCATGGGCAAGGACTTCATGTCAAAAACACCAAAAGCAATGGCAACAAAAGCCAAAATTGACAAATGGGATCTAATTAAACTCAAGAGCTTCTGCACAGCAAAAGAAACTACCATCCGAGTGAACAGGTGACCTACAGAATGGGAGAAAATTTTCGCAACCTACTCATCTGACAAAGGGCTAATATCCAGAATCTACAATGAACTCAAACAAATTTACAAGAAAAAACAAACAACCCCATCAAAAATTGGGTGAAGGAGATGAACAGACACTTCTCAAAAGAAGACATTTATGCAGCCAAAAAACACAAGCAAAAATGCTCATCATCACTGGCCATCAGAGAAATGCAAATTGAAACCACAATGAGATACCATCTCATACCAGTTAGAATGGCGATCATTCAAAAGTCAGGAAAGAACAGGTGCTGGAGAGGATGTGGAGAAATAGGAACACTTTTACATTGTTGGTAGGACTGTAAACTAGTTCAACCATTGTGGAAGTCAGTGTGGCGATTCCTCAGGGATCTAGAACTAGAAATACCATTTGACCCAGCCATCCCATTACTGGGTATATACCCAAAGGACTATAAATCATGCTGCTATAAAGACACATGCACATGTATGTTTACTGCGGCACTATTCACAATAGCAAAGACTTGGAACCAACCCAACTGTCCAACAACGATAGACTGGATTAAGAAAATGTGGCACATATACACCATGGAATACTATGCAGCCATAAAAAATGATGAGTTCATGCCCTTTGTGGGGACATGGATGAAACTAGAAACCATCATTCTCAGTAAACTATCGCAAGGACAAAACAGCCAAACACTGCATGTTCTCACTCATAGGTGGGAATTGAACAATGAGAACACATGGACACAGGAAGGGGAACATCACTCTCTGGGGACTGTTGTGGTGTGGGGGGTGGGGGGAGGGACAGCATTAGGAGATATACCTAATGCTAAATGACGAGTTAATGGGTACAGCACACCAACATGGCACATGGATACATATGTAACAAACCTGCACATTGTGCACATGTACCCTAAAACTTGAGTATAATAATAATTAAAAAAAGAAAAAAAAGAAAATTGATTAATTTAGTTGATCACATCCATACACTAAAGAACAACTACATAATGATATAAATAGATGCAGAAAAAGCACTTGACAAAAATCCAACCCTCATTTATGATTAAAAACTCTGAGAAAACTAGGAATAGAGAGATAAAGGATATCTATTTTAAAAACTACGGTTAACATCATACTTAATGATGAAAAACTAAAAGCTCTGCACTAAGATCAGGAACAAGGCAAAAAAATGTCCCCTCTCATTACTGCTTTTGAACATCATACTGAAGTCCTAGTAATGCATAAGACAAGAAAATGAAAAGTATACAGATTCAGAAGGAATAAATAAAACTTTATTTTCAGATGACATGATTTTTACAGAAAATCCAAAATATCCAAAAATCTCTCCTGGAACTAGTAAGGAATTATAGCAAGGTTTCAGGATACAGGGTTAATATACAAAAGCCAATTGCTCTCTTATATAGCAGCAATGAACAAATGGAATTTGAAATTAAAAACACAATACCATTTACACTAGCAGCCCCGAATTTGTTAGATATAAATCTGTATACAAGATTAATATGAGAAAAACTGCAGAACTCTGATAGCAGAAATCAAATAAGAATTAAATAAATGGAGAGATATTCCATGTTCATGCATAGGAAAACTCTGTGTTATCATGGTGTCATTCTTCCCAATTTGATTAATAGATTCAGCATAGCCTTAATCAAAACCCCAGCAAGTTACTTTGTGGATATCAACAAAATGCAGAGAGGCAAAAGACTCAGAATAGCTAACACATTATGGAAGAACAAGTTTGGAGAACTGACACTACTCACTTTTTTTAAGTTCTGGCATACATGTGCAGAATGTGTAGGTTTGTTACATAGGTATACATGTGCCATGGTGGTTTGCTGCACCTTTCAATCTGTCATCTAGGTGTTAAACCCCACATGCATTAGTTATTTGTCCTAATGCTCTCCCTCCCCTTGCCCCCTACCCCCCAACAGGCCCCGGTAGACACTACTTACTGCAAGCCTGCAGTAATTAAGATAGTGTGGCATTGACAAAAGAACAGAAAAATTGATCAATATAACAGAATAAAGAGCCCAGAAATAGAACCACATAAGTAGAGTCAACTGATTTTTGACAAAGGATTAAAGACAATGCAATGGAGAAAACATAGTCTCTTCAACAAATAGTGCTGAAACAACTAGACATCCACATGAAAAAAAAAGAATCTAGACACAGACATTACACCTTTCCCTGAACATTGCATACAATGAAATATTACTCAGTCTCAGAAAGAAATGAACTATCAAGCTATGAAAAGACATGGAGAAATCTTAAACACATTATAAGTGGAAGAAGCCAATCTAAAAAGGCAATATACTGTATGATTCCAACTACATAACATTCTGGGAAAAGGTAAAACTATGGAGACGGTAAAAAGATCAGTGGTTACCACAGGGTTATGAGGAGAGGGTAATAACTAGATGAAGCACAGAGGATTTTTAGGGCAGTGAAACTATTCTGTATGATACTATAATGATGAATACATGCCATTAAGCATTTGTCAAAACCCACAGAATGTACAACACCAAGAATGAACTCCAATGTAAACTATGGACTTTGGGTGATGATGTGTCAATGGAGGCTAATGGATTGTAATAAATGTACCACTCTGGTGAGGATTAGTTCGGGAGATTGTGCATGTGTTGGGGCAGAAGGTATATGGGAACTTTCTGCTCAATTTTTCTATAAACCAAAAACAGCTCTAAAAGAGTAAAGTCTGTATATTAAAAAAAGATTGCAATGTTCATGCCTACCTGAGTTTCCAGCCTGCCCCATAAATTTCAAACTTGCTACCCTCTACAATTGCATGAGCCAATTCCTTGAAGTAGATATCTTTATATATAATTAGACTGTAAATGGCATGGTGTAGCTGGGTGACTGGAGGGCAAAGGTGGGGATATTAGAGGTCAGAAATTAGTTCCCAAAAAGGAGAGATACTATTCACAAACACAAAACTTGCCTTTTCCAACCTTTGCCTTGGTACTAGAAATTGCAGCAGTAGATTGCTGTGGTCAGGACCAAGTCACCTAATTCAAGCCTAAGATGGTCTTGTCTGGTTTCCCTAGTTGTCTCATTATTCCTCTCTTCTATCCAAAGAGAAGGGACAGAAGGAGAGAGGTAGAATGACCAAAGAGCAATGCGTGCTGGTGCCTGATCTTCCTTAAAGGAAGATCCTTAAGCAATATTTATAGTACAACACCGAAAGGGCATACTTTCCCTTTTAAAAACTTTGGCCCAGGATGAACTTGATCTCAGAGATCTGTTTCAGTGCTTCTTTTTCTCTGTGAGTTATCACTGAAATTTTTTTGTGCCAACTCTCAAATTTCATTTCCTTTTTTGAAAAATATCTACATGTTTTAAAACATGTAGCTATAAAGAAGAAATTGATAACCTAGAATTTCATTGCAAAAAGAAAACCATTGTTAAGCTTTGTGACTTCCCATAATATCAGTTTCCACCAGATTGCTTTGCATCAAATTATTGCCCTAAAAATTTCCAGCATGCTTGACTTATCATTTTTTATTCTAGAATATTTTTATGAAAGAATTCAGAGAATGATGGTGTAGTTAGTACAAATCTGGCACTAGTAGGTGTACAACAAATGTTGATTACTTTTAATCTATTTACTACAACAGAAGAGTGCTTTTAAGTTAAAGAATACCATAACATATTAATTTAATTCTTTTTCTCCTATTGTTATCATTCAATATTAACCTTAGATGTGCATTCACACCTTCCTTTGTCATGATCCTCACAAAATGGTAAAATAGAAAGGGAGTCGATACTGGGATAAATTGACTTGTTAAGTTATGTAGCATCCTAATTCACAGTTTTCACAATTCTACCTAAAGTAACTGATGTAAGGAATAATGAGGAACATTGTGGATAGTCAATAAATGTTTGTATTCTCTTTCCTTTACCTCATGCCACGCCTGCCTTGCTGGGGTAGAATTGCTCAGCTCCAGAGCCTCATAACAGATGCCTTGTTCACTATGGCTAATATGCTGGTTTTAGAGATGTGAGGAGGAATAGTAGTTTTGCTGTTAGTAATGGTTGCCTCACTGGGGTCAGGAAAGAGGCTGAGACAGAACATCTCATTCCACAGCCTAATAAAAGAATGAAACACTCTTTTTTTTTTTTACATCCCTAACTCAGAGTCAACGGATAACCTTCCCCTAATATCAACATGACAGTAGTAGAATTACTGAAGTGATGGAAGACAGGAAGGGGTTGATCAAGATTAGACATCACTGTCTAGATGTCTAATCATAAAAAGAATGTTTTCCCACTGCCAAAAAGTTTATCCAAAGCCTCCTTCATGTCTCTGTTCCTTAAGCTATAAATGAATGGGTTTAGCATGGGAATAATCACCATGTAGAGAACAGCAGCCCTACTTTCCCTCTCTGTAGAGTAAGTTGATGGAGGAAGTAAATATACACCCATAAGAGACCCATAGAAGAGCAGAACCACTGTGAGATGAGAACCACAGGTAGAGAAGGCCTTCCATCTCCCTCCAGGAGATGAGATGCCAAACACAGCCCAGAAAATGAGGACATAGGAGAAGACGATCAGCAGGAGGGGAACAGTGAGGAACAGCAAGCCCATGGTGATGATCATCAGCTCGTTTACATGGGTATCTGAGCAGGCAAGCTTCAGGAGAGCACTGGGATCACAGGAGAAATGGGGGATGGCTTTCTGGGCACAGAAAGCCACGCAGGTCAGCAACAGTGTGTGCATCAGGGCAGGACAGTTGGTTAGCACCCAGCACACACCCAGCATTAGTGCACAGAGCTGGGGACTCATAGATGTGCTGTAATGGAGTGGCTGGCAGATGGCCACATAGCGGTCACATGCCATCACAGCCAGCAGGCTGTTGTCAAGGCCACCAAACATAAGGAGGAAATATAGCTGTGCAAGACACCCAGAATAGGAGATGGTCTGACTCTGGGTATGAATGTTGGCCAGCATTTTGGGGATCGAGGCAGAAGTGAAACAGGCATCAGTTAATGACAGGTTGGCCAGAAACAAGTACATAGGAGTATGGAGGTGTGGGTTAGAGCTGATGGCCAGGATGATGAGCAGGTTCCCCACCATGGTGACCAGGTACATGCCGAGGAAGATGCCCAACAGAAGAGGCTGCTCCTCTGGCCCCTCAGAGAGTCCTAGAAGGAGGAAGTCACAGTGGTTTGGTTCACTCTGCCTGGTTTTCCCATCCCTGGTAGTTCGTGTTACCTGCACAGATAAAAACCTTCCATGTGTCAGTATTTATTTATTAGATCAATTTACAGATATGCATCTGTGTGGCCAGAACTGTGCTGGGAGAAAAAAGAAAAATAAATGGTCTTTGCCAATAAGAATCTCTGAATCTCATTGGGAATGCAAGGAAATACCCAAGAGACATTTAGAGAACAGTTGAGATAATATCCATTCAAATCTCAATTGTGCTTTCTACGCTATAGCAGAATCCAAAGAAAAGAGATTTGTTTGACCAGAGAAATTGGCATGGGCTATTTAGAGGAAGTGAGAATTGAGAATAGCTTGATGGCAAGATTAGAAAAGCCATTTGTTATTGTCAATTGGAAAGAAGGTGCATGATCTCTATCAAACTCCTACCCCTCCTCCAACACACACACACACACACACACACACACACACACAATCAAGCCCTCTTTGTGGGGGCTGAAATTGACTTTTAAGAGAAGATAACTTCCCCCCCACTTGCCTTTTGGTCCCTAGAATTTGACCTCACCCATTCAAACCAGTCCTGTACTCTTTCCTAACTAGCGGCAAAGGATATGTGAGTTGAGGGCAGTAGGCGTCTGCTGTCGTACTCCCCCATCCACTGTTAGGATGTTCCCTCCCACACACACACACAAATAGGACAGGGATCCACTCTCTCCCTTCCATCACTTCCTCTCCTTTATCCCTGTCCTCTTCCCTTTTTTGCTGCTATGCATCTCTATCTGCTCTGGGAACTGATATTTTAGTCCATCTGTGCCTTCACCCCTACATTTGTACTACATTTGTCTAGTATTTACTTTTAACCAGAGGGAGGGAAGGTGAAAGGTATCGCCCTGACTTTTTGGCTTGAAAATAACCAGTCTGTTTTTCTGTTGCCCTAGTGAGCTTGTAGGATAAACCATTTCATATTGATCTTGTGGAAGTTTGGCCTTAGAAGCTTTTGTAACTATTTTAGTCCTCCGTTTGTTCTTCGGTTCATAGAGAAGCTTCTGACTTAGCACTTTCCCAGGAAACTTTTGCCTGGTCACCTGGTCATCGGACTGGGAAGGAAGGTGTGTGTGTGTGTGTGTGTGTGCGCGTGTTCTACCCCTTCCAAATCCTCACCTGTCAGATTATGGATCAGTTGTAGGCGTCTTCAAATTCTCCACTTCTCTTCCTTGGATGGATAACTCATAATAAAAAACTCTCTGAGACCTTTCTGACTCAGAGGCAATAAAGTCGGGGTCCGTTGAGTCCAGAGTTTATTAGAAATACCTGAAGTGTATGGGTCAATTTCAGCTTCCCCAGGCATAAGAAGACAGGGATATCTCTTAAAGTTATAAAGGCTCCTAGAACACCATCTCCCAATGTGCTCATTAAGGCCGACCTCAGTGTCATTGTGCAGCTTGTTCTCCAGCCAACTCTGGCTGGATCCTAGGGGAGCTGAGGACCTCTCTTTCCCAGGGGTTAAACTCTCAAATGTGGGTCTCGGGAATGTGATTCTGAAGCCTCTTGCTGGCAATGCAGTGCACTTCAGCCTGACTAGCAGGTCACCTGGGAACTCCTGCCTATATGCATTAGGCAATTCAGCACTTGTCCCATGCCCAAGGTAAAACTGCACTGAAGAAGCAATCAGGAGCACAAACTATAACATGACTATTTCTGCTGGTGATTTCCTTAAAGAGAATAATCCTAATGGAAACAATACCCTCAAAAACTCCAAAACTCAATTAATGATGCAACCTAAATAAAGCACACCAGCCACAGTGCCTCATACAAAGCAGCTGCTCAAAAAAAGCTACTCATATGTACTGTATTTTAATTAATTCTATTAAATGGAGAGGGTGGAATTCCCACCTAGGTCTGTGATGACTCTGGAGTACATGCTATTATCCACTATGCTTTGTTCCAGTATTATTGTTGGTTTTAATCATAAGCAATTTCGTAGGTCTAAAATAATCAAAATTTTTGTAGCTATTGTAAATGGGATTGAGGTCTTGATTTGGTTCTCTGCTTGATTGTTATTAGTGTGTAGGAATGCTGCTGATTTTTGTCCATTAATTTTGCATCATGAAACTTTACTCAATTCATTTATCAAATCTAGGAGTCTTTTGGAGGAATCTTTAAGATATTCTAGGTATTAGATCATATCATCAGCAAACAAAGATATTTTGACTTCCTTTTTCCAATTTGGATGCCTTTTTTTTCTTTTCCTGATTGTTCTGGTTAAGACTTCCAGTACCATGTTGAGTAGGAGTGATGAAAGTGTCATCCTCCAGATGGATTCACAGCCGAATTCTACCAGAGGTACAAAGAGGAGCCGGTACCATTCCTTCTGAAACTATTCCAATCAACAGAAAAAGAGGGAATCCTCCCTAACTCATTTTATGAAGCCAGCATCATCCTGATACTGAAGCCTGGCAGAGACACAACCAAAAAAGAGAATTTCAGACCAATATCCTTGATGAACATCGATGCAAAAATCCTCAATAAAATACTGGCAAACTGAATCTAGCAGCACATCAAAAAGCTTATCCACCATCATCAAGTGGGCTTCATCCCTGGGATGCAAGGCTGATTCAACATACCCAAATCAATAAATGTAATCCAACATATAAACAGAACCAAAGACAAAAACCACATGATTATCTCAATAGATGCAGAAAAGGCCTTTGACAAAATTCAACAACCCTTCATGCTAAAAGCTCTCAATAAACTAGGTATTGACATATCTCAAAATAATAAGAGCTATCTATGACAAACCCACAGCCAATATCATACTGAATGGGCGAAAACTGGAAGCATTCCCTTTGAAAAGGGGCACAAGACAAGGATTCCCTCTCTCACCACTCCTATTCAACATAGTGTTGGAAGTTCTGGCCAGGGCAATTAGGCAGGAGAAGGAAATAAAGGGTATTCAATTAGGAAAAGAGGAAGTCAAATTGTCCCTGTTTGCAGATGACATGATTGTATATCTAGAAAACCCCATCGTCTCAGCCCAAAATCTCCTTAAGCTGATAAGCAACTTCAGCAAAGTCTCAGGATACAAAATCAATGCACAAAAGTCACAAGCATTCTTATACACCAATAACAGACAAACAGAGAGCCAAATCATGAGTGAACTCCCATTCACAATTGCTTCAAAGAGAATAAAATACCTAGGAATCCAACTTACAAAGGATGTGAAGGACCTTTTCAGGGAGAACTACAAACCACAGCTCAATGAAATAAAAGAGGATACAAACAAATGGAAGAACATTCCATGCTCATGGGTAGGAAGAATCAATATCATGAAAATGGCCATACTGCCCAAGGTAATTTATAGATTCAATGCCATCCCCATCAAGCTACCAAGGACTTTCTTCACAGAATTGGAAAAAACTACTTTAAAGTTCATATGGAATGAAAAAAGAGCCCACATTGCCAAGTCAATCCTAAACCAAAAGAACAAAGCTGGAGGCATCATGCTACCTGACTTCAAACTATACTACAAGGCTACAGTAACCAAAACAGCGTGGTACTGGTACCAAAACAGAGATAGAGACCAATGGAACAGAATAGAGCCCTCAGAAATAATGCCGCTTATCTACAACTATCAGATCTTTGACAAACCTGACAAAAAGAAGAAGTGGGGAAAGGATTCCCTATCTAATAAATGGTGCTGGGAAAACTGGCTAGCCATATGTAGAAAGCTGAAACTGGATCCCTTCCTTACACCTTATACAAAAATTAATTCAAGATGGATTAAAGACTTACATGTTAGACCTAAAACCATAAAAACCCTAGAAGAAAACCTAGGCAATACCATTCAGGACATAGGCATGGGCAAGGACTTCATGTCTAAAACACAAAAAGCAATGGCAACAAAAGCCAAAATTGACAAATGGGATCTAATTAAACTCAAGAGCTTCTGCACAGCAAAAGGGACTACCATCAGAGTGAACAGGCAAGCTACAGAATGGGAGAAAATTTTTGCAACCTACTCATCTGACAAAGGGCTAATATCCAGAATCTACAATGAACTCAAACAAATTTACAAGAAAAAAACAAACAACCCCATCAAAAAGTAGGCTAAGAATATGAACAGACATTTCTCAAAGGAAGACATTTATGCAGCCAAAAGACACATGAAAAAATGCTCATCATCACTGGCCATCAGAGAAATGCAAATCAAAACCACAATGAGATACCATCTCACACCAGTTAGAATGGCCATCATTCAAAAGTCAGGAAACAACAGGTGCTGGAGAGGATGTGGAGAAATAGGAACACTTTTACACTGTTGGTGGGACTGTAAACTAGTTCAACCATTGTGGAAGTCAGTGTGGCGATTCCTCAGGGATCTAGAACTAGAAATACCGTTTGACCCAGCCATCCCATTACTGGGTATATACCCAAAGGATTATAAATCATGCTGCTATAAAGACACATGCACACAAATGTTTACAGTGGCACTATTCACAATAGCAAAGACTTGGAACCAACCTAAATGTCCAACAATGATAGACTGGATTAAGAAAATGTGGCACATATACACCATGGAATACTATGCAGCCATAAAAAATGATGAGTTCATGTCCTTTGTAGGGACACGGATGAAACTGGAAACCATCATTCCCAGCAAACTATCGCAAGGACAAAAAACTAAACACCGCATGTTCTCACTCATAGGTGGGAATTGAACAATGAGAACACATGGACACAGGAAAGGGAACATCACACACTGGGGACTCTTGTGGGGTGGGGGGAGGGGGAAGGATAGCATTAGGAGATATACCTAATGCTAAATGATGAGTTAATGGGTGCAGCACACCAACATGGCACATGTATACATATGTAACAAACCTGCACATTGTGCACATATACCCTAAAACTTAAAGTATAATAATAAAATTTAAAAAAATAAAAAAATAAAAATTCAAAAAAAAAGAAAAGAAAGAAAGTAGTCATCCTTGTCTTTCTCTAGTTCTTAAAGGGAATGCATTCAGCTTTCCCCAATTCAGTATTATGCTGGCTATGGGTTTGTCAGATATGGTTTTTATTATATTTAGGTATATTCCTTCTAGGCCTAGTTTGCTGAGCATTTTTATCATGAAGAGATGTGGAATTTTATCAGTTGCTTTTTCTGTTATCTATTGAGATGATTGTAAGTTTTTTATTTTAAATTCTGTTTATGTGGTGAATCACATTTTTTGATTTGTGTATATTTAACTATCCTTGTATTCCTCAAAAGAAACCCACTTGATTATGGTGTATTATCTTTTTGATGTGCTGTTGGATTCAGTTTGCTAGTATTTTATGGAGAATTTTTGCATCTATTTTCACCATGGATATTGGTCTGTAGTTTTCTTTTTTTGTGTCCTTGTCTAGCTTTAATATCTGGGTGATACTTGCTTTGTAGAGTGAATTAGGGAGGATTCCTTCCTCATTGATTTTTTGAAAGAGTTTCAGGAAGACCGATACCAGTTCTTCTTTGTATGTTTGGTGAAATTCAGCTGTGAATTAAACTGATCCTGAGCTTTTTGTTGTTGTTGTTGTTGGGAGATTGTATGATTCAATCTCACTACTCAGTATTGGTCTATTTAGCATTTCTACTTGTTCCTGGCACAATCTTGGGAGATTTTATATTTCAGGAATTTATCCATTTCCTCAAGGTTTTCTCATTTGTGAATTCATAGTTGTTTATAGTAGTCTCTGATGATACCTAGGATTATATGTAACCAAGGAGGTAAAAAAATGTCTACAAGAAAAACTACAAAACACTGAAGAAAGAAATTTTAGATTACATGAATAAATGGAAAAACATCCCATGATCATGGATTGGAAGAATCAATATTGTTAAAATAACCATGCTGCCCAAAGCAATCTATAGATTCAATGCAATTCCTATCAAAACACCAACACCATTTTTCATAGAATTAGAAAAAAATCCTAAAATTCATATGGAACCAAAAAAGGCACAAATAGCCAAAGAAATCCTAAGCAAAAAGAACAAAGCTGAAGGCATTACATCACCTGACTTCAAATTATACTAACAAGTTATAGTAACCAAAACAACATGGTATAAAAACAGACACATAGATCAATGGAAAGAATAGAGAACCTGGAAATAAAGCCACATACTTACAGCCAAATGATATATGACAAAGTTAACAAAAACATACACTGGGGAAAAGACACCCTATTCAACAAATAGTTCTAGGAAAATTGGATTGCTATATGCGGAAGAATGAAACTGGACCCATATTTCTCACTGTATAAAAAAATAAACTAAAGATGGATTAAAGACAACTGTAAGACCTGAAACTATACAAATCCTAGAAGAAAACTGAGGAAAAACTCCCCTAGACATTTGTGTGAGTCCATTTGCATTGCTACAAAGGAAAATCTGAGGGTGGGTAATTTATAAGGAAAAGAGGTTTATTTGGCCCATGGTTCTGCAGGCTGTACACAAAGGATAGTGCCAGCATCTGCTTCTGGTGAGGCCTCAGGAAGCTTCCAATCATGGTGGAAGGTGAAGGGGAGTCAGCATATCATATGGCAAGAGAGGGAACAAGAGGGATGCCATGCTGTCTTAAACAACCAGCTTTCACATGGACTCATTACTGTGGGGAGAGCACCAAGCCATTCATGAGGGATCTGCCCTCATAACCCAAACATCTCTCACTAGGCCCCACATCCAACATTGGGGATCTCAATTCAACATGAGGTTTGGAGAGGGCAAACATCCAAATCATATCAACATTGATGTAAGCAAATAATTCATGACTAACACCTCAAAAGCACAGGCAACAAAGACAGAAATAGACAAATGGAACTAAATTAAACCAAAAAGCTTCTGCACAGCAAAAGAAATAATCAACAGAGTAAACAAACCACCTGAAGAATGGGAGAAAATATTTGCAAACTATGCATCTGACAGAGAACTATGTCAAAACTCAAAAAAAAAAAAAAAAAAAAGAAGGGAAATCACACACCGGGGCCTGTTGTGGGGTGGGGAGGGGAATTAGGAGATATACCTAATGTAAATGACCAGTTAATGGGTGCAGCACACCAACATGGCACATGCATACATATGTAACAAACCTGCACGTTGTGCAAATGTACCCTAGAACTTAAAGTATAATAAAAATATATATATATATAAAAATTTAAAAAATTGGACAAAGGATATGAACATTTTTCAAAAGAAAACATATAACCATCTCCTAATGAGTCACTTTGGCATAATGACTATTTTGAGTTGGAGGCACTTGAAAAACAGCAGGTGCAAGAAGATTGCTCTGGCCTATTTTCTCTTTCTTAAAAACAAGAGATGACATTTCCTTGTGGAAAATTTCCTCCCTATACTAAACTATCATTTTTATTACCAAGGACAGAACTTGAGACTAAGGGAAATGTACATAAAGAAACCTTGTTAGACTAACCCTTATCTTTCTAGTCAATTCCACCCAATTAACTACCCCAGCCCAAACCCCTTTGCCTTGTCACACTTTCACAATTTACTATTCTTCATCTAATTCAGTAGGTAAGTGTTCAAACTCTAACTGCATCATTGGATTTTCATTTCCTTAAGAAGGCTCTGTATCGTGTAAAACTTGTATTAAATAAATTTGTGCACTTTTCTTCTGTTTTGAGCAAAACATACAAATGGTTAATAAGCATATGAGAAAAATGCTCAACATCACTAACCATCAGAGAAATGAAAATTAAAACCACAATGAGATATCATCTTGCACCAGTCAGAATGGCTACTGTAAAAGTCAAAAAATAATAGATGTTGGTGGGGACACAGAGAAAATGGAATACTTATGCAATGTTGGTAGGAATGTAAATTAGTACAGCCTCTATGGAAAACAGTATGATTTCTCAAAGAACTGACAATAGAACTATCATTTCATCCAGCAATTTCACTACTAGGTATATACTCAAAGGAAAAGAAATTGCTGTATCAAAAAGATACCTGCACCTGTATGTTTATTGTAGCACTATCCACAATAGCAAAGACATGGAATCAAACTAAGTGTTCATCAACGAATGATTGGATAAAGAAAATGTAGTGTGTATGTACACACACACATACATACTGAACTACTACTCAGCCATAAAAAAAGAAGTCAAGCTGGGCATAGAAGTAGAATAATAGACATTGGAGACTCAGGAGGATGGGAAGGTGGGAGAGCGCTGAGGGATGAGAAATTGCTTAATGAGTACAATGTACCATATTCTGGTGATGGTTACACTAAAAGCCCAGAGTTCACCACTATGCAATATTTACAGGTAACAAAACTGTACTTGGATCCTCTAAGTTTATACAAATAAACAGTATATAATATAACAAATAAAACAATTAAATTGTTTTTAAAACTTGCATTTCCTATGTTACTAGTAAGATTGAACGGTTGTTTCATCTGATTTTTAACCTCAGATTGTCCTGTTAATATATTTGCCCTTTTCACTGGAGTGTTCATGCCTTTTTAAATGGTTATCAAAGATAATAAAACAAAGTATTTTATTATGGGTACTTTTTTCTGTACTAGTCATTCCATTATGTATTTTTAAAATTATTATTTTTTTATTTGGCTCACTGCTTATTCTTTGTTAATATTCTTTTTTAAAAAATTATTTTTGATTACAGCTAATAGCAGGATAACTCCTAGTGTTCTATACCACTGTAGGACGACTATAGTTAACAATAACACATTATATAGTTTCAAGTAGCTAGAAGGAGGATATTAAGCATTCCCAACAGAAAGAAATGATAAATGTTTGAGATGATGGACATCCTAATTACCATGATCTGATCGCTATACAATATATGTATGAAAACATCACTATGTACCCCCTGAATACATACAATTATTATTTGTCCATTAAAAAATAAGTTTAAAAAAAATTTTGTATTCAAAATTGACAGATATTTTGCTTTGTGTTATTTTTCCATTATCCTTATACACAAAAGTCCTTTCCATGCATAAATGAGAAAGATTTCACGTAGTTATTTCTTCTAAATTTTAAGTACAACATTTAAATCTCTAATTTACCTGCCATTTATATCGTAGTCTAGTGAGAGAAGAGGATCTGCTTTCACTTTTAATTTTTTAACAAATAGCCTAGTTGTATCCATAGCACTGTTTGAAATAACTCCTGCATTCTCCGTTTGTTTGTTAGGTCTGAACACCCGTAGGTGGTCGTCACTTGGACAGCTCACAGCAAGGCAGCAGGTTCTGAAAGCAAGCACTGTGCGAGCAAACGTTCTAAGAGACCAAAGCGGAAGCTGCTTTACTTCATAAGCTTCCCAAACTAGCCTATGAAAATCCCAGAATCTCACTTTCACTGCCTTCCATTGGTCAAACAAGTCACTAAGGGAAGAAAATTAAGCTCTGTCTCTCAATAGGAAGAGTGGCAAAAAATTGTTGGTCCTCTTTAATTTGCCACAGCCTGCACACTTGCCACAAATTATTTACTTTCCTCCCACATTCAAAATAAACTCGCCCCCTCCCAAGAGCCTGAGAATCTCATCCCATTGCCACATCATGTTAATGTCCATGATCTTATCATCTAAATGAGGTCCAGGTAAAGATGAGTTTTCTCAGATGCAGTTCCCTGTGTACAGTTCCTCTCAATCTGAAGACCTGAGAATGTAAGCGACAAGTTTATCCACCCCCCAACACACATGTGCCTAACATAATGGTGATATAGACATGGAATAACCATAATAGACACTCCCAATTCTCAGGACAGGGAGGAGGGCAGGAAGCACAGAGCTATGTTTCTTTCATTCTTTTGCTGCTAATTCTCCAATGATAAATACACCATGATTCATCTATTATATTAATATTATTCACAGGTATTTAGATAATTTCCAGTCTGGTATTTTACAAATAGTAGTGACATAAACATTCTAGTACATGACTTTGGAGAGTATACATACATATTTTGGTTGAATATAGAAGTAGAATTCTGGGGTTCCAGTTTCTGCATATGTTCAACATTAGTTTTTCAGAGTGATTTTTCACACAGTGGTAAGAAATAACACAAAAATACTAAGTATAAGAAAGCTGGAGTGACTATGTTAAAATTAGACAATACAGACTTCAAGACAAAGAGTATTACTAGAGATAAAGGAAGATGTTTCATAATAATAATATGGTCAACTCATCCTGAAGATATAATAATAAATGTGTTTGCATCTTATGAAAGAGTTTCAAAATACATGCATCAAAAATTAAAAGAATTAAAGGGAGAAATAGGAAATTACACAATTATAGCTAGATATTTTAACATTTTTTCCCAAAAGCTGGTAGAACAAGTAGATAGAATGATTAATTAATACATAAAATATTTGAATCATACTTTCTTTACGTAATTGATACTTATGGAATACCATAAACAACCACTTATAAAATGCACATTCTTTCAAATCATGTGGTCAACTCACCAACATAAACCATAGAGAGGGCCATAAATGTTAATAAAAGGATTGTAATCATATATAATATATCCAACTAAGATGAAATTAAATTATAAATCAATAACACCAATAAATGTAAAAATCAAGATATTTGAAAATTAAGCAATACAAATAGTCTATGAGTCAAAGAATAAATTTAAGGGACATTAGAAAATATTTTGAGATGAATTATATTAAAAATGTAACACCAAAATATTGGAAATGCAGCTAAAGTTGTGCTTAGAGGGAAATTTATTGCTTTAAGTGCTTGAATAAGGAAAAAAAGGTCTACAGTTAATAACAATGTTCTAAATTTAAAAGCTAGAAGAAAAGAAGCAAACACTAAGAAAGTAAAAAGAAATAAAAACAATGAAATAAAAAACAAACACTAGAGAAAGGTAATAAAGCCAAAGTTGGCCTTTTGAAGAAAATCAACAAAATTGATTAACCCCTAGCCAGACTGATCAAGAGAAAAGAAACTGAACACAAGGTTGTCCATACCAGTTTCACAGGCATTACAAGGATAAGAAGAGGATATTTTGCTTTGGGAGGCCGAGGAGGGCAGATCACCTGAGGTCAGGATTTCGAGACCAGCCTGACCAACATGGAGAAACCCTGTCTCTACTAAAAATACAAAATTAGCCAGGCGTGGTGGTGCATGTCTGTAATCCCAGCTACTAGGGAGGGTGAGGCAGGAGAATTGCTTGAACCTGGGAGGCGGAGGTTGCGGTGAGCTGAGATTGTGCCATTGCACTCCAGCCTGGGCAACAAGAGTGAAACTCCGTCTCAAAAAAAAAAAAAAAAAAAAAAAAGAAAGAAAAAAAAGAGGATATTTTGAAAAATATGTTTACTAACAAATTTGGTAACAAAATTCTTGAAAAATAGAGCTTTTAAAACCTAGCACAGATACTGTAATTTGAGACAGAAAGCTGAATATTCCTATATTTATTAACGAAATCAATATCAACAACTAACCACAAAGAAAAATTCAAGGTTAGATGGTTTCACTGTTTAATTCCCTCAATCATTTAAAGAAAAATTAAAATTAAAAAAATTTTAATCTAAGTAAAATTTTAATTTATTCATTATTTTTAATTGACAACTTTATATATTTATGAGGTACAATGTAATGTTTTGATCTACGCATACATTGTAGAAAGATTCCGTTTAATCTTACACAAATTCTACAGAAGGTAAACGAAAAGGAAACAGCTGCCACCTCATTTTGAGGCTAACAAAAGTTGAAAAAAGAAAATTACAATTATGATAACCAAAATCGGTACCAGTTACCTGTGTTTGTGCAACAAACCACTCCAAAACTTAGTGGCTTTAAATAACAACTGCATTTATTTTACTCACTTTCAGTTTGGGCAGGACTGGTTTGGATACCTCATCTCTACCCCATGTGATGTCTCCTTGATGGCTAAGAGGCTGGAGACTGAACCATCTGTTCTCTTGTTTAATCAGATCTCTGGTTGTTGATGTTGAGTGTTAGACCTTATGGGTAGGAAGTTAGCTAGGACAGTCAACTAGAATACCTTCCCATGGCCTCTCCCTGTAGTCTAGGCCTTCTCACAACATGACGACTGGGTTCCAATGGCAAGTTTCCAGATACTCAACATCATCAGTTATCAGAACAATGCAAATTAAAACTACAGTGTAATATTACAATTTACCTCCTAAAATAAAAAGACTGGCAATACCAAGTGCTAATAAGAATATGAGCACCTGGGCCAGGCACAGTGGCTCACGCCTCTAATCTCAGCACTTTGGGAGGCTGAGACAGGCAGATCACTTGAGCACAGGAGTTCAAGACCAGCCTGGGCAACATGGCAAAACCCCATCTCTACAAAAAATACAAAAATGAGCTGGGCATGGTGGCACATGCCTGTGGTCCCAGCTACTTGGGAGGTTGAGTTGGGAAGGTTGCTTGAGCCCAGAAGGTCGAGGCTGCAGTAAGCTGAGATCATTGCACCACTGCACTCCAGCCTGGGTGACAGCACAAGACCCTGTCTAAACAACAACAAAAATGTGAGTAACGGAATCCCCATATAGTGCTGGTAGAAATGTAAAGTGGCACAACTGCCTTGGAAAATGAATTTTTTTACAATACTGAACAGTTATCATATGAAATGTGTCCACCCAAAAGTTTGTATCTGGGTGTTTATAGCTCATTTATTCATAATGATAAAAAATAGTTACAGCCAAAATGCTTATCAGCTATAAAAGGCATAAACAAATTGTGGTATACAATAGAATACTACTGAGTAATGAAAACATAAGTTACTGACATACACCACAACATGGATAAATCTCAAACACTTTGTTGAGCCAAAGAAACTAGACATAAGTGTGCATACTGTAAGATTCTATTTATTTGACTCTGGGAAAAGCAAACTTAATCTACAATGACAGAATTCAGATGGCTGGCTGCATGGGACTTGGAGTCAAGTCCGTATCTTGACTGTGGTAGTTTACACAGGTATATAAAGTTGTCAAAACTTCTTAAAATGTGCACCTAAAATAGGTACATTTTATGAAAATAATACCCCAATAAAGTTGATTTTAAAATAGATTAGAATGAAGGATGAATAAATGGATGTGTGGAAGCAAGTATAATAAAGTTTTAAAGGTTAAATCTAGGTGGCTGGCATAGGAATGTTTACTGTAAAATTCTTTCAACTTTGCTGTGTGTTTTAAAAATTTTCTAATAAAATGTTGGGAAAGAAGACTGAAACTACTAGTTCTGTTGAAAATACGGGGCAACTGGAACTCTCAATGATTTGGATGAGAGTGTGCATTTATATAAATATTTTGGAAAACAGTTTGTCTACATCTACTCAAGCTAAATATTACTTACCCTATTGCCCAGAAATATTACTGCTATTCTAGGTGTACACTCTAAGCGAAATGTCCCACAAAATGTTTGAGCACATTTCTGTCAGCTTTACTCATAATAGCCAAAATATTGGAAGCAATCCATTTGCCCACCATTATTCAACAGAGAAATGAATAAACTATGGGTTATTTGTATAATAAAATGTTACACAGCAATAAAAAGAACAAACATCTGGTATATGCAACAAACACGATTGAGTCTGGGGACAGATGTAATGTTGAGCTAAAGAAGCCAAATACAAGAGTTCTGCAGTGTAATTCCTTTTACCTGAACTTCGAAAACAGGCAAAACTAATCTTATGCTGATATGAATCACAAAGTGATTACCTCTGAGAGGACAGTGCCTCAGAAGGGGCAAGAGGGAGTGTTCTGGCTTTATGGAAATGTTATATATATTGATCTGTGGGGTGTTTACATTGGTGTATACATATGAAAAAATTATTGAGCTGTGCCCTTTAGATTCATGGACTTCGCTGATATATGCCATGACCAAATAACATTTGTGGAAACTGATGGGAAGCTCTGTGCTTGTAGATGGAGCTGTCTTCTTTGAGTTTCACCAGAGGGTGATCTGGCTGGGAAGCACAATTTGGGGAAGAAACCCCTCAATGTCAGTATCTTTAGTTCTTTTCTCTTGGGCTAGTCAAACTCCAAGAAAATTCTTTTACTATTCTGTATTTAAGGTGGAGGCTTGGCAGCTCAATGTAGATAAAGGGCTGTGCATTTCAGCATTCAGCATTTGGTATGCAAATGTAGTTATGTAATTCTCTTATTTTTGATATGATTCACTAATCTTAGCCGTATATGGCCACCCCAAGACCCAAACTTATTCAGAAAGTAAATCTCCCAACTTCTGTTGGGATAGCAGAGGGACAATATTTGAGCAGTGTGCAGTGAAAAGGGGGAAATTAGGGATCCAAATTCTTCTGAAATAGCTATCATCTCTTTCTTCTTAGTTTATTTCCCTTTCACTCTCAATTCCAGAGGCACCAAAGGATGCCGGTTTCTGGGCCTTTTGAGGATTTTTTGGTGTTGATCAGATTGTTTCCTCTATTTCATCTACTGCCAGCTTAGGATTTAGTTTTCATGCATCTGTTAACTCAGTGAACTGTCAAAGACAAATTGCACTGCACAGAGTTGAACAGGCAAGGAAGACTTTATTTAACATGATTGCAGTAGGAGTCAAGATTACTATAATAGGGGAGACAGAGTAAACTCAACTCTGCTGAAACAAAAGGCAGGAGGACTTTTAAGAGCTGGGGTGAGCTAGTAGAAAACTACTGGAGGGTGTTAGCAGGGAGGTTGGTCAATGTGATTAGACCATCTCTGCTTTCCATAGGCAAATTCAGCAAAGTCTCAGGATACAAAATCGATGTGCAAAAATCACAAGCATTCCTATACACCAATAGCAGACAAACAGAGAGCCAAATCATGAGTGAACTCCCATTCACAATTGCTTCAAAGAGAATAAAATACCTAGGAATCCAACTTACAAGGGATGTGAAGGACCTCTTCAAGGAGAACTACAAACCACTGCTCAATGAAATAAAAGAGGATAAAAACAAATGGAAGAACATTCCACGCTCATGGGTAGGAAGAATTAATATCATGAAAATGGCCATACTGCCCAAGGTAATTTATAGATTCAATGCCATCCCCATCAAGCTACCAAGGACTTTCTTCACAGAATTGGAAAAAACTACTTTAAAGTTCATATGGAACCAAAAAAGAGCCCGCATCACCAAGTCAATCCTAAGCCAAAAGAACAAAGCTGGAGGCATCATGCTACCTGACTTCAAACTATACTACAAGGCTACAGTAACCAAAACAGCATGGTACTGGTACCAAAACAGAGATATAAACCAATGGAACAGAAGAGAGCCCTCAGAAATAATGCCGCATATCTACAACTATCTGATCTTTGACAAACCTGACAAAAAGAAGAAGTGGGGAAAGGATTCCCTATCTAATAAATGGTGCTGGGAAAACTGGCTAGCCATATGTAGAAAGCTGAAACTGGATCCCTTCCTTACACCTTATACGAAAATTAATTCAAGATGGATTAAAGACTTACATGTTAGACCTAAAACCATAAAAACCCTAGAAGAAAACATAGGCAATATCATTCAGGACATAGGCATGGGCAGGGACTTCATGTCTAAAACACCAAAAGCAATGGCAACAAAAGCCAACATTGACAAATGGGATCTAATTAAACTCAAGAGCTTCTGCACAGCAAAAGGGACTACCATCAGAGTGAACAGGCAACCTACAGAATGGGAGAAAATTTTTGCAATCTATTCATCTGACAAAGGGCTAATATCCAGAATCTATAAAGAACTCAAACAAATTTACAAGAAAAAAAAACAACCCCATCAAAAAGTGGGCAAAGGATATGAACAGACACTTCGCAAAAGAAGACATTTATGCAGCCAAAAGACACATGAAAGAATGCTCATCATCACTGGCCATCAGAGAAATGCAAATCAAAACCACAATGAGATACCATCTCACACCAGTTAGAATGGCGATCATTAAAAAGTCAGGAAACAACAGGTGCTGGAGAGGATGTGGAGAAATAGGAACACTTTTACACTGTTGGTGGGACTGTAAACTAGTTCAACCATTATGGAAGTCAGTGTGGTGATTCCTCAGGGATCTAGAACTAGAAATACCATTTGACCCAGCTATCCCATTACTGGGTATATACCCAAAGGGTTACAAATCATGCTGCTATAAAGACACATGCACACGTATGTTTATTGTGGCACTATTCACAATAGCAAAGACTTGGAACCAACCCAAATGTCCAACAATGATAGACTAGATCAAGAAAATGTGGCACATATACACCATGGAATACTATGCAGCCATAAAAAAGGATGAGTTCATGTCCTTTGTAGGGACATGGGTGAAGCTGGAAACCATCATTCTCAGCAAACTATCACAAGGACAAAAACCCAAACACTGCATGTTCTCACTCATAGGTGGGAATTGAACAATGAGAACACATGGACACAGGAAGGGGAACATCACACACTGGGGCATGTTGTGGGGTGGGTGGTGGGGGGATAGCATTAGGAGATATACCTAATGTTAAATGATGAGTTAACGGGTGCAGCACACCAACATGGCACATGTATACATATGTAACAAACCTACACGTTGTACACATGTACCCTAAAACTTAAAGTATAATTAAAAAATAAATAAATAAAAACAAAAGGGACACTTTTGAAAGTCAGGCCCCTACCTTCCCACAGAGACCGAGAGATAGGTGTACTATCTTTGTATTTTTTTTTAACTTTAGATTCACGGGGTACATATGCAGGTTTGTCACATGGGTATATTGCATAATGTTGAGCTTTGGGCTTCTAGTGAACTGGTCATCCAAATAGTGAACATTGTACCCTATAGGTAGTTTTTCAACTCTTGTCTCCCTGCTTTTGGAGTCTCCAGTGTCTGTTATTTCCATCTTTATGCTCATGTATACCTATTGTTTAGGTCCTACTTATAAGTGAGAATATGTGGTATTTGATTTTCTGTATCTGAGCTATGTCACTTAGGATCCATCCATGTTGCTGCAAAGGACATGATTTCATTCTTTTCTATCGCTACATAATATGACAAAGATGTCTTCTCTCACCACTCGTATTCAACATAGTAGTAAAAGTCCTAGCCAGAGCAATCAAGCAAGAAAAATTAACAAGAGGTATCCAAATTGGAAAGGAGGAAGTCATATTATCTCTGTTCACTGATGACATGATCTTACACCTAGAAAACCTAAACATTACTCCAAAAGACTCTCCGATCTGATAAGTGACTTCAGTAAAGTTTCAGGATACAAAATTAAAGCACAAAAAAATCAGTTGCATCTCTATACACCAACAACACTGTAGCTGAGAACAAAATCAAGAACCCAATTCCATTTACAATATCCACAAACACACACAAAGTAAGATACCTAGAAATACATTTAACCAAGGAAGTGAAAGACTTCTATAAGGACAACTACAAAACACTTATGAAAGAAATCATAGATGATGAGAGAGGAGAAAGGAAGAAACCCAGTCAGGCAGGCAGTCAGGGTGGGTCCTTGGTTGAATTATTTCAAACTAAAGAACAGCCTGCAGGCACAGAAAAGGGAACTTGTACAGGGCAGGGGCAGGCGGATCGGGGGCTGTTGGGGGTGGGCTTGCCTGAGATATGCCCACAGCTGCACAGATAAGAAAGGCTACACAGGTGACTTGCACAGACATGCCCACAATGGAAAATTCCATCCCCTGACACATGTGCAGTAAGAGGAACAAAGCAATATGGAGTAACTCAAGCTAAGGGCCCACATGAACATTAGGAGGACAGGGTGGAGTTACCAGAAATTCACACCTTATGCAAATGAGATGCCCAGCCCTCATCACTTTCTCATAAAAGCCTTTGCATTCAACTGTAAAAATGGCAACCCTTTCCAGGACCCTTCTCAGCTGCAGAGAGCTGTTCTCTTTCTTTTGCCTATTAACCTTCTGCTTCTGCTCTGACCTTATCCTCTGTGTGTCCGCATCTTTGATTTCCTCAGCCATGAGACCAAGAATTTTGGATGCCAGCCCAGGAAATGAGGCCATTTCAATGACACAAACCAATGGAAAAACATCCTGTGCTCATGGATAGGAAAAACCAATAACATTAAAATGAATATACTTCACAAAGCAATCTACAGATTTGATGCAGTTCCTATCAAATTACCATCATTTTTCACAAAATTAGAAGAAAACTTCTAAAATTCATATAGAACCAAAAAAGAGCCCAAATAGCTAAGGCAACCTGAAGCAAAAGAGTAAGGCTGGAAGTGAGGGAAGAGAGAGACCCTCTCATATTGTTTTATATTGTTTTATACTCAGTACTTGTTTTAAGAAAAAAACAACAAGAAAGTAAAACCAAAGACAGGCAGCCCAGCACCAGGCCCGAAACCAGGCCTGGGCCTGCCTGGCCTAAACCCAGTTGTTAAAAATCAACTCATGACTTAGAACCCGATGTTATTCATAGATTCCAGACATTGTATAGAAGACCACTGTGAAACTCCTTGCCATGTTCTGTTTCTCTCTGACCACCGGTGCATGCAACTCCTGTCACGTACTGCCTGATTGCTCAAATCAATCATGACCCTTTCATGTGAAATCTTTAGTGTTGTGAGCCCTTAAAAGGGACAGAAATTGTGCACTCGGGGAGCTCAGATTTTAAGGCAGTAGCTTGCCAATGCTCCCAGCTGAATAAAGCCCTCCCTTCTACAACTCGATGTCTAAGAGGTTTTGTCTGCAGCTTGTCCTGCTACAGAAGCATCACATTACCTGACTTCAAGCTATACTGAGATTATAGTAATGAAAACAGCATGATACTATTACAAAAATAGACATATAGATCAGTGGAACAGAATAGAGAACCCAGAAATAAAGCCACATACTTACAACCAACTGATCTTTGACAAAGTCAACAAAAATAAATGGGGAAAGGATACTCTATTCAATAAATGGTGCTGGCAAAACTGGCTATCCACATGCAGAAGAATGAAACTGGAACCTATCTATCTTTCTTGATTACATTTCCAAGGAATAGCTCCCAGGTCCTTGACAAAGACATTCCTGGGCTGTAAAACTATCAAGAGTCTGGGAGAACATTTACATCTCAAGAGAGCCCAGAAAAAAATTACAATTGTCAGTTCTCGAATGCATATGTAAAGAAAAGGGAAGCCAGGGGCCTATAGTCAGGAAAATATCTATCTAAAGTTTGGTCAAGCTGAGGGCAGTGTTGGTCATCGCTGGCACATCCATCTGGTTTCCAGTTTCCAAACTTTGTGTTATTATTTGTTTGCCTCTCTTCTCTGTCCTTTGGGTTTTATGTCATTTTAGTAGAGTTTATGGAGGGAGTGAAATTAGATGCAAGAGTTTAGTATAACATCATTACCCAGAAGCATAAGAATTCCTTAAAGATATGTCATATGCCATTAAACTGTTTGTAAAGGTGGATATTGGCAGCTGGTGAGTTTTTTGTTTGTTTTGTTTTTACAGGAAGTTAGGACCAGGAACCTTGTTGTAAAGGGGCAGCAAGGAGAATTTACACAGAAAGTTCATTTTTGCCACAGACTGTGGTTACAAATCAATACTAATACTCTCCGGCTGCTGAGCCCAAGCTAAGCCATCATATCCCCTGTGACCTGCACATACACATCCAGATGGCCAGTTCCTGCCTTAACTGATGACATTCCACCACAAAAGAAGTGAAAATGGCCTGTTCCTGCCTTCACTGATGACATTATCTTGTGAAATTCCTTCTCCTGGCTCAAAAGCTCCCCTACTGAGCACCTTAAGACCCCCACTCCTACCCGCCAGACAACAACCCCCTTTTTTCCTTTACCTATCCAAATCCTATAAAACGGCCCCACCCCTATCTCCCTTTGCTGACTCTCTTTTCAGACTCAGCCCACCTGCACCCAGGTGAAATAAACAGCCACACAAAGCCTGTTTGGTGGTCTCTTCACATGGACGTGCATGAAATTTGGTGCCATGACTCAGATCAGGGGACCTCCTTGGGAGATCAATTCCCCGTCCTCCTGCTCTTTGCTCCATGAGAAAGATCCACCTATGACCTCAGGTCCTCAGACCAACCAGCCCAAGAAACATCTCACTAATTTCAAATCGGGTAAGTGGCCTCTTTTTACTCTCTTCTCCAACTTCCCTCACTATCCCTCAAACTCTTTCTCCTTTCAATCTTGGCGCCACACTTCAATCTCTCCCTTCTCTTAATTTCAATTGCTTTCATTTTCTGGTAGAGACAAAGGAGACACCTTTTATCCGTGGACCCAAAACTCCAGCGCCAGTCACAGACTAGGGAAGGCAGCCTTCCCTTGGTGTTTAATCATTGCAGGGACGCCTCTCTGATTATTCACCCAGGTTTCAGAGGTGTCAGACCATGCAGGGACGCCTGCCTTGGTCCTTCACCCTTAGCGGCAAGTCCCGCTTTTCTGGGGGAGGGGCAGGAACCCTGACTTCTTATCTCTGCACCCCGATCCCTTATTTCCATGCCCTGACCTCTTATCTCTGTGCCCCGATCCCTTATTTCCATGCCCCAACCTCTTATCTCTGCGCCCTGACCCTTTATTTCTGTGCCTCGACACCTTTCCTGCTTTTCTGGAGGGCAAGAACCCCCCACCCCTTCTCTCCATGTCTCTACTCTCTCTTTTCTCTAGGCTTGCCTCCTTCACTGTGGGCAAGCTTCCGCCCTCCATTCCCCCTTCTTCTCCCTTAGCCTGTGTTCTTAAAAACCTAAAACCTCTTCAACTCACACCTGACCTAAAACCTAAATGCCTTATCTTCTTCTATAATGCCACTTGACCCCAATACAAACTCGACAGTGGTTCCAAATAGCCAGAAAATGGCACTTTCAATTTTTCCATCCTACAAGATCTAAATAATTCTTGTTGTAAAATGGGCAAATGGTCTGAGGTGCCTGACGTCCAGGCCTTCTTTTACACATCAGTCCCTTGCTTGTCTCTGTTCCCAACGCAACTTGTCCCAAATCTTCCTTCTTTCCCTCCCACCTGTCCCCTCAGTCCCAACCCCAAGCGTCACTGAGTCTTTCTAATCTTCCTTTTCTACAGATCCATCTGACCTCTCCCCTCCTCGCCAGGCCGAGCTAGGTCCCAATTCTTCCTCAGCCCCCTCTCCTCCACCCTATAATCCTTTTATCACCTCCCGTCCTCACACCCGGTCCGGCTTACAGTTTCATTCCGTGACTAGCCCTCCCCCACCTGCCCAGCAATATCCTCTTAAAAAGGTGGCTGGAGCTAAAGGCATAGTCAAGGTTAATGCTCCTATTTCTTCATCCCAAATCAGATAGCGTTTAGGCTCTTTTTCATCAAATATAAAAATCCAGCCCAGTTCATGGCTCGTTTGGCTGCAACACTGAGATGCTTTCCAGCCCTAGACCCTAAAAGGTCAAAAAGCCGTCTTATTCTCAATATACATTTTATTACCCAATCGGCTCCTGACATTAAATAAAACTCCAAAAATTAAATTCTGGCCCTCAAACCCCACAACAGGACTTAATTAACCTCGCCTTCAAGGTGTACAATTCCTTGCCTCCACTGTGAGACAAACCCCAGCCACATCTCCAGCACACAAGAACTTCCAAACACCTAAACCGCAGGGGCCAGGTGTTCCTCCAGGCCCGCCCCCCCCCCCCCCGCAGAGCTTGCTACAAGTGCCAGAAATCTGGCCACCAGGCCAAGGAATGCTGGCAGCCCGGGATTCCTCCTAAGCCATGTCCCATCTGTGCGGGACCCCACTGAAAATCGGACTGTTCAACTCACCTGGCAGCCACTCCCTCCCAGAGCCCCTGGAACTCTGTCCTCAGGCTCTCTGACTCCTTCCCAGATATTCTCGGCTTAGCAGCTGAAGACTGATGCTGCCTGATTGCCTCGGAAGCCCCTAGACCATCATGGACGCCAAGCTTCAGGTAACTCTCACAGTGGAGGGTAAGTCCGTCCCCTTCTTAATCAATACGGAGCCTACCCACTCCACATTACCTTCCTTTCAAGGGCCTGTTTCCCTTGCCTCCATAACTGTTGTGGGTATTGACGGCCAGGCTTCTAAACCTCTTAAAACTCCCCAACTCTGGTGCCAACTTAGAAAACATTCTTTTATGCACTCTTTTTTTAATTATCCCCACCTGCTCAGTTCCCTTATTAGGCTGAGACACTTTAAATCATCTGCTTCCCTGACTACTCCTGGGCTACAGCCACACCTCATTGCTGCCTTTTCCCCTAGTTCAAAGCCTCCTTCACATCCTCCCCTTGTATCTCCCCACCTTAACCCACAAGTATAAGACACCTCTACTCCCTCCTTAGTGACCAATCATACACCCCTTACCATCCCACTAAAACCTAATCACTCTTACCCTGCTCAATGCCAATATCCCATCCCATGCTTTAAAAGGAGTAGAGCCTGTTATCACTTGCCTGTTACAGCACGGCCTTTTAAAATAACTCTCCTTACAATTCCCCCATTTTACCTGTCCTACAACCAGACAAGACTTACAGGTTAGTTCAGGATCTGCGCCTTATCAACCAAATTGTTTTGCCTATTCACCCCATGGTGCCAAACCCATATTCTCTCCTATCCTCAATACCTCCCTCTACAACCCATTATTCTGTTCTGGATCTCAAACATACTTTCTTTATTATTCCTTTGCACCCTTCATCCCAGCCTCTCTTCGCTTTCACTTGGACTGACCCTGACACCCATTAGGCTCAGCAAATTACCTGGGCTGTACTGCCGCAAGGCTTCACAGACAGCCCCCATTACTTCAGTCAAGCCAAAATTTCATCCTCCTCTGTTACCTATCTCAGCATAATTCTCATAAAAACACACGTGCTCTCCCTGCTGATTGTGTCCGACTAATCTCCCAAAACTCAATCCCTTACAAAACAACTCCTTTCCTTCCTAGGCATGGTTAGTGCAGTCAGAATTCTTACACCAGAGCCGGGACCGCATCCTGTAGCCTTTCTGTCCAAACAACTTGACCTTACTGTTTTAGGCTGGCCATCATGTCTCCGTGCAGCGGCTGCTGCCTCCCTAATACTTTTAGAGGCCCTCAAAATCACAAACTATGCTCAACTCACCCTCTACAGCTCTCATAATTTCCAAAATCTATTTTCTTCCTCACACCTGATGCATATACGTTCTGCTCCCTGGCTCCTTCAGCTGTACTCACTCTTTGTTGAGTCTCCCACAATTACCATTGTTCCTGGCCTGGACTTCAATCCGGCCTCCCACAGTATTCCTGATACCACACCTGATCCTTATGACTGTATCTCTCTGATCCACCTGACATTCACCCCATTTCCCCACATTTCCTTCTTCCCTGTTTGTCACCCTGATCACACTTGGTTTATTGATGGTAGTTCCACCAGGCCTAATTGCCACACACCAGCAAAGGCAGGCTATGCTGTAGTACAAACCACTAGCCCACCTCTTAGAACCTCTCATTTCCTTTCCATCGTGGAAATATATCCTCAAGGAAATAACTTCTCAGTGTTGCATCTGCTATTCTACTACTCCTCAGGGATTATTCAGGCCCCCTCCCTTCCCTACACATCAAGCTCAGGGATTTGCCCCCACCCAGGACTGGCAAATTAGCTTTACTCAACATGCCCCGAGTCAGGAAACTAAAATACCTCTTCACTGGATAGGTAGAGGCCTTTCCCACAGGTTCTAAGAAGGCCACCACGGTCATTTCTTCCCTTCTGTCAGACATAATTCCTCGGTTTGGCCTTCCTCTATACAGTCTGATAGCAGACCAGCCTTTATTAGTCAAATCAGCCAAACATTTTTTCAGGCTCTTAGTATTCAGTGAAACCTTTATATCCCTTACAGTCCTCAGTCTTCAGGAAAGGTAGAACAGACTAATAGTCTTTTAAAAACACACCTCACCAAGCTCAGCCACCAACTTAAAAAGGAATGGACAATACTTTTACCACTTCCCCTTCTCAGAATTCAGGCCTGTCCTTGGAATGCTACAAGGTACAGCCCATTTGAGCTGTATAGACGCTCCTTTTTATTAGGCCCCAGTCTCATTCCAGACACCAGACCAACTTGGACTGTGCCCCAAAAAACTTGCCATCCCTACTGTCTTCTGTCTAGTCATACTTCTATTCACCGTTCTCAACTACTCATACATGCCCTGCTCTTGTTTACACTGCCAGTTTACACTGTTTCTCCAAGCCATCACAGCTGATATCTCCTGGTGTTATCCCCAAACCGCCACTCTTAACTCTTAAAGTAAATAAACAATCTTTGCTGGCAAGGCTATGCTGAACCTCCTTAGGCGCTCTCTAATTAAATGTCCTAGGTCCTCCCAATTCTTAGTCCTTTAATACCTGTTTTTCTCCATCTCTTATTCCATTTAGTTTTTCAATTCATACAAAACTGTATCCAGGCCATCACCAATAATTCTGAATGACAAATGTTTCTTCTAACAACCCCACAATATCACCCCTTACCACAAAATCTTCCTTCAGCTTAATCTCTCCCACTCTAGGTTCCCAAGCTACCCCTAATCCCGCTCAAAGCAGCCCTGAGAAACATCGTCCATTATCTCTTCATACCACCCCCAAAAAATTTTCACCATCCCAACAATCAACCACTATTTCATATTATTTTTCTTATTAATATAAGAAGACAGGAATGTCAGGCCTCTGAGCCCAAGCTAAGCCATCATATCCCCTGTGACCTGCACGTACACATCCAGATGGCCAGTTCCTGCCTTAACTGATGACATTCCACCACAAAAGAAGTGAAAATGGCCTGTTCCTGCCTTCACTGATGACATTATCTTGTGAAATTCCTTCTCCTGGCTCAAAAGCTCCCCTACTGAGCACCTTGTGACCCCCCACATTCCTGCCCACCAGAGAACAACCCCCCTTTTCCCTTTACCTACCCAAATCCTATAAAACGGCCCCACCCCTATCTCCCTTTGCTGACTCTCTTTTCGGACTCAGCCCGCCTGCACCCAGGTGAAATAAACAGCCTTGTTGCTCACACAAAGCCTGTTTGGTGGTCTCTTCACACAGATGTACATGAAAAATACCATAACATCTTAACACCCCCACTTTTCAGAGAGAAAGAAGTAAAGCTTCCCAATTTTTAAATAAAGCCAGCACTGTACTAATTTGGTCTAAGAAAAACAGAGAGAAAATTGGGCAATTATGAGTTAACTCTAACAGGGCACTAGGGAACTCTGTCCCATGACTCCCTGTATCTGTAGATGCCCCAAGTGTAGTACGTTCAGCCTCCTCCTGGTAGTAGCCTGATGAGCCAGCAGCTCTCCGTTTCTGAGTTTATTGGTTCAGGATTCAAAATGTAAACATAAAAAACTTCAAAAGTCCCAGAGATCTTGGTTAGGTGGGATCACAGTGCAATGTGTCCCAGGTCATCTCAAGTACTCCTCTTTCTGACTTTTTCTGTTCCAGCTGATGAATGTTAACTGCCACTGCTCCAGCCTCCCCTACTGATCTGGCCTTAACTTGGCTTTACAGTCCTTTATTCATCTCATGGATTTCTTATCTACAATCTTAGTCTCTCCATCCCTCCCCTAAGCCCCCTTAAATATATTTTTAATCTTGGTTTATCAGCCTGACTTCTGCTTCCAGCTGTTTGCCATTTGTATTCATTATTCTTGATCCTGTACCCTCATTTCAGTTAATGTCATCACAAAGATTGTCAGGAAGAATCTGAGCGCTTCCCTCAAATTAAGAACATCTGCTTTGCCTTCTTCTCTATTACCAGGGTAGTGGTAACCAGAATCACTTGAGACAAACAGTCACAGGTTGGCATGTCCTACGTTTGGAATACTCTGTCCATCATGTTCCAGCCAGCTCTTACCTGTTGGCTGACACAGTAGATGAAGAGGCAGTGGAGGTAAGTAAAGAGACCTCATCACCCTGGGATGACAGAGGGAAGGACTGCCCCAAGTTTCTGGAAGAACCCCATTGATGTCTCAAGATCTACAGAGTTTTTATGAGGCCATAGATAGGATGAGGGATGACAAACCCTTCTAGGGAAAGAGAAAAACCAAACAATAGGGCAAGAGATGGTGCAAAGTGCTTGAGTAGAGACAAAAAATATGACAGAAGGTAAAAAGCTAGGCTGCTTTGGACCTTTTTTTGAGGATTTGGGGAGTTTTCTGATGTTAAGCAGTTGGTGCCCTAGATCAAAGAACCTCCATAGAAATAGCCTGATCAAGGCAGTATATGCCAACACAAATGATCAAAAAGATGCTGCTCTTCCCTAAAATAACTGACTGTCCCTTTGAAAACCTCAATGAAAGGACTTGCTTGCTGAAGGCAGAGTCTGCATGCCAGGAAAACATGGCATTGTCTGTCACTGTGTAGCCCTTCTCTTGATGAGACAAACAATCAGCTGAATCATAAGAGGATCTCTTACCCTTCTGGGCATGGCTATTAGAATGTGCCCTGTCAGAGGGTGCCTTATCAAGTGCTGAAGTAGGGGAGAAAACTTGGATTGTAGCCTTCAGATCCCTCAGAAAAGTTGTAAAACCCTGAGATGTTCTTCAGTCAGTGTAGGGTTCAGGGATAGATACATATACAATAGTTCTCAGACGTTGCTATCCACTTCAGAATACGAACAGTGCTTTAGTAAAGCTATCAATTTGAAGATAACTTTTTATTCAGGTATAGACTCTAAATATAAATCAGGACAAAGAAACACATTTAGATCTGTAAGATATTAATGACAAAAATAATTCAAAAAATGAAAAGATAGCTGATTTTTAAAAACACCTGTCTGAGAGCATTGATACCCTGGTTTTCATACCATATCTTCCTCCAAGACATAGTGCAAACGTTTTCAATCACTTCAGTCTTTTGAACTTTAGCTTATTTATCTGAATCAAAGGGAGGAGTTGGACCAAGCAAAATTTTCTTAATCCTCACTGAGCATCAAAATACCTGAGAAGGCTTCAGTTTTAGTTTTTAAATACAGGTACCTAAATTGTATCCTAGAAATTTAAATTTGACAGGTCTGAGGTAGGGATTATGATTTTTATCTTTATTTATTTATTTATTTTAGATGGAGTCTTGCTGTATTGCCCAGGCTGGAGTGCAATGGCACGATCTCGGCTCACTGCAACCTCCAACTCCCAGGCTCAAGTGATTCTCCAGCCTCAGCCTACCAAGTAGCTGGGACTACAGGCACGTGCCACCACGCCCGGCTAATTTTTGTATTTTTAATAGAGACAGAGTTTTGTCATGTTGGTCAGGCTGGTCTTGAACTACTGACCTCAGGTAGATCCGCCTGCCTCAGTCTCCCAAAGTGCTGGGATTACAGGCATGAGCCACTGCCCCCAGCTGGGATCAGGATTTTAAATAAGCATCTCACTTGATTATGATAAAATGGGCTACAGACCAATGCTTGAGATCTCTGGACCAGGTGATCTTTCAGGTTCGATCTAGTTCTTAAATTTCGTTGTTCTTCAATAAAAGACACATATAAAATATAGTAAAGGCAAGTGAGACTAAATATGTTAAACTAAGAATACTGAGGGATTAAATATAAATGTGGTCATAGAAGGTTACTTTCTATCTATATTGACTGATGGTGCAGTCTCTGGAAACCAGTGCTGTGGGTTTGCATTCTGTCTCAAATATTTATGAGCTCTGGGTCTTGTACAATTTACTTAAACATCCTTAGACTCAGTTTTCTTATATAAGGGTAAGAATAACAATCTCTGCATCCTAGTGTTGTTTAAGGATTAAAGGAAACAATCTTCATAAAGTACTTATTAGAGTACCTGTCATATATGTGGCTAACACGTAATATGCATTAGCTACAGGGTGATGATGATGCCAATGACAAAAACTCAAATGCAGGGAGAAATGCAGGACTTCGTATTTTCTTTTTCAAAAGAAATAATGAAAAAATAAAGCGGCATGAGTCCTTCATATGCCCGTCACACTAAAATGAATGAGGATGTGTCAAAATTAAGAATTGTGTGTGGGTTTTTTGGCTACCTCCCAAAAGAATGTAAAATTTAGCTGACCTCAGTCTACTCATGTAGACAGCCTACTGCAAGAATGAAACTAACATGAGGCTGTAGACCTAGTCTAAGGCATGGTCACGCCGAGGAAGAATATGCCCTGACCCTATTGGGAGGCGACTCTATGTGTAAAAGATTAAATAGTGGGAAAGAGGGGAGAAAGGGGGAAAATGAGACCCTGAGGAAGAGAGAAAAGAAGCAGGGTCAGAATGAAGATAAAGTCAAGATTAGGAATATAATGAACTTAAAGGGAGATTTGGGAGTCAGCCTATGCAGTTGTAGATGAAATCTAGCATCTAACTGTCTTCCCTCAGCTCCAGATGCTGCAGAGTCATGGAAAACCAATCCAGCATTTCTGAATTTTTCCTCCGAGGAATATTGGCATCTCCAGAGCAACAGCAGTCCCTCTTCGGAATTTTCTTATGTATGTATCTTGTCACCTTGACTGGGAACCTGCTCATCATCCTGGCCATTGACTCTGACCTGCACCTCCACACCCCCATGTACTTTTTCTTGGCCAACCTGTCTTTTGTTGACATGGGTTTAACGTCCTCCACAGTTACCAAGATGCCGGTGAATATACAGACTCGGCATCACACCATCTCCTATACGGGTTGCCTCACACAAATGTATTTCTTTCTGATGTTTGGTGATCTAGACAGCTTCTTCCTGGCTGCCATGGCGTATGACCGCTATGTGGCCATTTGCCGCCCCCTCTGCTACTCCACAGTCATGAGCCCCCAAGTCTGTGCCCTAATGCTTGCATTGTGCTGGGTCCTCACCAGTATCGTTGCCCTGACTCACACGTTCCTCATGGCTCGGTTGTCCTTCTGTGTGACTGGGGAAATCGCTCACTTTTTCTGTGACATCACTCCTGTCCTGAAGCTGTCATGTTCTGACACCCACATCAATGAGATGATGGTTTTTGTCTTGGGAGGCACCATACTCATCGTCCCCTTTTTATGCATTGTCACCTCCTACATCCACATTGTGCCTGCTATCCTGAGGGTCCGAACCCATGGTGGGGCGGGCAAGGCCTTTTCCACCTGCAGTTCCCACCTCTGCATTGTTTGTGTGTTCTATGGGACCCTCTTCAGTGCCTATCTGTGTCCTCCCTCCATTGCCTCTGAAGAGAAGGACATTGCAGCAGCTGCAATGTACACCATAGTGACTCCCATGTTGAACCCCTTTATCTATAGCCTAAGGAACAAGGACATGAAGGGGGCCCTAAAGAGGCTCTTCAGTCACAGGAGAATTGTTTCCTCTTAGATGTGGTGACAGCAACATTTAATGGAAAGACATAGGCTTGGAGTCAGACAAACGGGCTTCATTTTGGGGTCTACCACACACTAGCCATAAGATTGTAGTCCGGTTACTTAGCCTCTTTGAGCCTTGGTTTTCTCATTTATAAAATGGAGATAACAGTTTCTATCTAATAAGGTAACTTGGAGGATTAACTGAAACTATGAAATGCAACCATTATAGTAGTGAGTAATAGTAGGTGTTCAATAAGGGATAGCTATTATTATTACTATTATTATTCTTCATTCCTCCCCCAATGCAGAAGTCAAAAAATCTTTTCTCTGAGATATATTTGTTCAATAAATATTTACTATCTGTGGTGTATTGGAAGTTATTGTAAGTGCTAGGGTTATGACACTGAGCAAGACAAAGTCCCTGCTTTCATGACACTTTCATTCTAGGTTATTAATTTGTCAATCATTAAAATTTTGGGGGCACTTGTTTTGTTTGTGGCACTAAGTGGGGATTAAGACAAAAGAAATAAAGATGGAGGTTGCATTCCACGTGCTGCAGAATAGCTAAAGAGATCCCCATTAAAAGGTTTAAATTCAATGTTTAGGTTTCCATGCGGGTTGCCCACCCCATAGTTGGCTAATGTTTCACTAGGAAGGGGGTTAAAGCTCCTTGTGCTCCCTCTGCCCCATGCTGGTCAGAAACGTGCAATGCCACCGTCCTTTTAGTGACTATTAGATGAGAGGAACATGGAAATCCTCTCTCCTTATTTGACTGCAGGTTTGCGTCCACTTCTAAAACGGGCACCAGCAGCTTAAATTAGTTGCAGAGATGGAAAAAATGATGTTTGAAGGTAAATGGGGTTCTGTCTGTCTCCAAAGATCTTAGAAATATTAAAAATATTATTTTAAATATAAGGGCTATATAGTTTTGATTTCTTACATCTGGTATCACCAGGTGTCCACTGGCTACCTAAACTCCTTCCTCATTTAAGTTTGTTTCTGAGACCCAACCTATTCTAAAATGTTTTATGATTGCTGCACTTTTTCAATGAAAACTTATGGAGCATCTTTCATGGAATCAAACTGTTCCAGGCTTCAGCTGTTAGTAAGTACAAATGTGAATCATTTAGATGCCACATCTTAGCACATGAGGATTCCATTTATTTCATGACCTGGAACTGGAATTCTGTTCTTCTCTCTAGAACTCCTTTCCAGCTATTCCCTCAGAGAGTCCTTGAGTAGGATGAGCAGGGCATCATCATTAACCAGAGCTGGAGATGGCTGCAAACATGGAGTCCTCCTGCCCTCATCTCCTTAGTCTACAACTCTCCTTCCATTCTGTTGACATCTATCGCTCTGCTGACCAAAGACCACTGACAGTCTCCTCCAAGCCATTGACCTCTAGCTTTCTTCTAGCATTTGAACTGGCAATGGACTATCCTCCACTTCTCATGATCAGCTCTTTCAGAAGAGGGTTCCCTAGCAGAGCACTAAGGTCCCTGATGACACAGCTAGTGGACATGAGGGAGGCTGAGATGTGAAATCACCAGATACAGCCTCACACTCTATCTAAAATCTATGTCCACCCTGATACCCTAAATCTGCTGCTCAGATTCACCCAATCAACTTTATGTTCTTTACTTGTGGTGGTTTCCTAGGTAGCCTTCTGGTTTCATTCACCATTCTGATCCTCAGGACCTTCAATCCACTCAGTGATAGTGCAGTAAATTTCTGAACCCTGTTGGGTACGGTTTAAGTTCTTTCTCACAGGCCCCAAGCAAACTACAAGATGTGACTGGGTGTCCACTTCAGTTTACTTAATATAATTCTGTGGCTGTTAGGAGTTAGGTCAGCACTGAGCATACAAAGATTCATCAAGGGACACTGTTGCCTATCACTGTTCAACAGTCTAACATTCCTCTATTCCAGCCAGCCAAGAGTTACCAATGTATTCAAAGTTCCAAACTTATTCCTCCCTTGATATACAGTCATACGTTACTTAACTATGGGGATATGTTCTGAGAAATGTTTCACTGGGCAATTTTGTCATCGTGCAAACATCATAAAGTGTACTTACACAAACCTAGATGGGATGGCCTAGTATACAGCTAAGCTATATGGTATAACTAATGCTTCCAGGCTACAAACCTGTACAGCTTGTTAATGTACTAAATACTGTAGGCAACTGTAACACTACGGTAAGTGTTTCTGTGATAGGATTTATTCAGTTCCATTATAAGCTTGAAACCACTGTGGCATATGGAGTCTGTTGTTGACCAAAACATCATTATGAGGCACATGACTATCTTATTACACCCATCCCCCAAACCTAAGCTCAAATTTCTATTCCTTTAAGGTCATCCCTGTCAAAGAGAATTAATGTGATGTTAGCATTAAAATAATTCCCACTGACATAAAGGTTACTTATAAATCTTTGCACCTTGGTCAGGTAATGTGAGCACGGTGTGCTTTGAATCAGAGGTGGGGTAATGGAGAGAGGTGGCATAACAGAAAGCTTCCCGGTGTCCCTTGCCTATTTAGGGATTTTGCTTTCTTCTTGCTCAGAACCCATTTTTAAGAAGCAAATGGTCTTCAATTTGTTTCCTCACTTCCTTAAGACTGTTAAACCTAATCAAAATTATTTAAGGTGCCTAGTCTTCCATTTTGTCATTAAATATCAGTCCAAAGAACCATAAATCAAGAGCAATCCTTCATTCTATTACCTACTTCCCATCAATTACCAATATCGTCTAGTCTACCTTTAAGAGTATTCTCTTCTATATCTTTATGCCATTATCTTCATCCAGGCACACATTATCTGTTACCTGAATGTACAATGAACTTCTAATTAAGCTTCTTGACTCAAGGCACTCCAATCCATTGCCAAACCATCTCACACGTTGGTTACCCGAATAATCTTTTGAAAACACAAGCATAACCTTCCCTGAGATTAATCCCAATTCCACCCCACCCCTAGCCAATGGTGCCTGTCACTTGCAAGGCAATGTCTAAACCTCTTAACAGGACAACCTACCCCCCTCACAATATAGTCTTTGTCTCCCTGTCTAGACTCACCTCTTGATGCTCCCTTGACTCACCACACCTATGTATAGCAACATCATTTTTCTTACATTTCCCTGAACATACCATGTAATTTCAGTGCCATGGCCCACTCTGTCCACTCTAACTAGACTCATTTGTTCCATTATGTATCAATCCTGAGCATCCTTCAACCCCCTACCAAAGAATTACTTCCCCTGTAAAGCTTTTGCTGATATCCAGGCAGCATTAACTATACTCCCTTCTGTTACTACCATGTAAGTATTTCATCGTCTCTAAGCCTCAATTTCCCCAGCTGTAAAATATAGGTAATAACAGTGTATATATATATAGAATTATTATGAGGATTAAATGAGATAATACAGGTACAGCTTTTAATACAATGCCTGACACACAGTAGCCATGCAAAATAAGCACAACTATTCGTGGTGTTATTACATTAAGGCACTTTTGGTACTCATGCATATTTCTTAGTTTACCTGTTGCTACACTATCAGAATATGCGCTTCTTTTGCCTGGAGGCTTTCTCTTTATCCGGTTCTGTTTGATCAAGAATAGTCGCACTGCCTGGCACTGACAGGTAACTTGCTGAATGGCTGCTGAGGAGCACAATCTATAAAATAAAGAATGTTTTACTATTTTTAGTATTAATTCCAACATTGGTCCTTAATTACATACAAATTAAATTGTATGTATATGTGAGTTACACACACACACACATGCACACAGTTCTTGGATTCAAAGATAATAATCAGCACAATATTGATGGGTTTATTTTTTCCTTCAAAAGCTAAGTGAACTTAATTCTTTAGCAAATTCCCCTTCCACTTTCCATCTGTGAGAAAATAAAATAATTTTTGTTTACTCTTAAAATTTCCATGTCAGAATTGTGTGTTATATATGTGCTAAAATCAAGTGCTGGAGCTCCTGGTTCTAGGATATTTTGATTCCTTCCCTCTGAGGAAGGTTGTTCTATTGTCACACTGTGAAAGAATTCATGTTAACTTTTGAGAAGGACGTACACTGGTCACTTGAAACGTCAATAATTGCCAATTTTCAGAACTATTTGTTAACTTGTGAACAAATCACACATTCATGGATTTCAAAAATGCAGCAAGCTTTGTTCTAAACTCAATGAGGTGCTTCACTGGAAAAGGTCATGAATCTTAGCCCTGGCATGGCTAGAGAGAAATGCACTCAAATAAAGTGCACACTTCCACAGTGATTGATGTCCAGTTCTATTTGCATATTCAAATCAATACGGTGCACCCCAGTGTGCTTTGGGCTGTCCAAAACCAAGACAAACTGATCTGGGAGATGAGGTGGACTAGTAGGACAGATAGTGATGAAACACTTCCCAACAGACAACCAAGCTTGCCATTTCTTGAGGAAAAGTCAATCAGAGAAGTGTCACCAGCCTGTAGCTAAAAACGTAAGTGACAATGTTGGCCTCTCTGAAGGATGGGCCTGACAAGACTAGGCAGATCCTCAGGGATCTGAACAACAGAACTGGGGTGCCGGCAGGGAAACTGAACCAGTCACCCAGTTCTACAGATCACATCACCATAGCAGGGATGACAGTGTACAGCAGTTCATGAGTGTGCTGAGGCTACCAAGGCATGCTTTATCTAGACCAACAATAAAGATTCTATCCTTGTTCAGGTTTTGGCTCTGGAAAAGGTCAGGGCTAAGCCTATGAACAAAGTGATTCTGTGCTTGCAGCAAGGAGTGGGGGTGGCACTCTTTGTTGTTCTACAAAGGAATTTGGGATGCCAAAAGGCAGCTACATAAGCCCCCGATGAAGGGTCACTCTTTGAGTCAATATAAAACAAGTGAAGAGTAAAGTATTTTTCTGATCTGTCTTTCCTTACCTACCCACACATCAGCTCAATCATTCTCCTTTAGTTATTTGGTTCTAGCTCAAGCCAGAACAGATGCGTTGCTGTGTCTTAGGGCAGGTTATTGCTTTTGAATTGGGAATATAAGCAACATGCCAAGCTGCCCATGGTCACCATAATTCAGGAGTGTCTGCACAAGTTCTGCTTCAAAACTCATCTCTGATGGAGAAGGTAGAGAAAATTAACATTCATTATTGTTGGTCAGCTGTAGTATTAAGCACAATTTAATATTGCTTTTACTTCAAATAAAAAATATATTAGGTGTTTATAGAACTTTTAATACCAATACAGAGGAAGAAATTAAGGTTCAGAAGAGTTAGGTGAATTGTCTGAGGCAACACAGCCACCACTCTGGTATATAGACATTACAAATGAGATCTATCTTTCCAAATATTCTCCTCTGGCTGCTACAGGATGCTGATTCTCAGAAGCATTTATAATTCTGTTTATCTTTAACTAAGTAGAGGAATGAAAAAAGAGACCTATGTGCCCCTTCACTGGATGGCGAAGAACACAGAAGATAGAAGAAAATGATAGAAGATTACTCAGGCAACTAATACAAACCAGGGGTCACTAAGCTGAGTAGAACACTTTTCAATAAGAGAGACAACGAACAGACTGAATAGGAAAGGGATCAAATTCAGTGAGGGCAACAGAAGGCTCCTGATTGTGAAGACTTTTTTGTTCTTCTTATTCGTTACCTGGAGTGAGTCTGTGTCGTGATTGAAACTCACATGTGTAGTCAGAAAGCTTCATAGACAGCAGGTCTAAACGTGAACTGTTGAATGAAAGTTATTGTAGTCTAGAAGAGCGGTCAGTGTTCCTAAAACCAAGGAGGAACCTCAAGTCCTGAAGTGGAGCAGCTGAACTTAGGACGGTGAATAGCTTTTTGGATCTGTAAAGGGTACTACATAGTTTCTTCTCCTGACCCACCACCATCAACACCAACAACAAAAAATGTGAGAAAGGAATGGAATTGGAAGAAAGAAAGGAAAACACCTTTACAAATACCTAATCCTTCAACTTTTCTATGGCAAGGAAAGCCTGTTAGTCAACATATTTAAACAATTCCTAAGAACAAATAAATTTCCAGGTAATAAAAGGAAAGATTTAAGTTCTGTTAACTACGTAATTTCTGAATCTAATAGGCAAGATAAACAACCAATTATATAAACTCAGAATTCACAATTTACACTAAAGAGGAAAAGGGAGAATAACTGTAACAGAATGCAGTTCAAGTCATCAGAGAGTTACTGAGCACTTATCCCTTGCTGGGATCAGGATTAAGGATCTATCATCTGGAGATAGGTCAATACATATGTCTGTTATAAAGAAGAGTAAATGTCATTGAGATAAGACTGTTGCCCTGTTGAAGAGTCTCTTCAGGGCTCCCTTTATGTCTCTGTTCCTTAGGCTATAAATGAAGGGATTCAGCAATGGGGTGACCACTGTGTACATCACAGAGGCAATTATGTCCTTGTCACTGGAAGCGCTGGATGAGGGGAGAAAATACAGTCCAATAATTGTGCCATAATACAGAGACACCACAGAGAGGTGGGAACCACAGGTGGACAAGGCTTTGAAGATACCCTTGGAAGATGGAGCCTTCAGGACAGTGACCCCAATGTGGCCATAAGAGATCAAGATGCATATTAGTGGTAGAGTAATGACTGCCAGTCCCACAGTGAAAATGACCAGCTCATTGAGGGAGATATCTGAGCATGAGAGCTTGAGTAGGGCAGCAAGGTCACAGAAGAAATGGGGGATGGTGTTGTCAGCACAAAAGGACAGCTGGGCCAGGAGAAGAGAGTGAGACAGGGCATTGGTACAGGAGAGTACCCAGGACACAGCTACTAAGAAGGTACACAGTTCCTCTTTCATGATAGTGGTGTAGCGGAGGGGGTGACAGATGGCCATGTACTGATCGTATGCCATTGAGGTGAGAAGGAAATTGTCCAAAACAGTGAAAAATATGAAAAAATACATCTGAGCTACACACCCTGCATAAGGAATGGATTGATCCTGAGTTTGCATGCTTATTAACATCTTTGGGACAGTGACAGATGAAAAGGAGATGTCAGTGAGAGCCAAGTGGCTGAGGAAGAAGTACATGGGGGTGTGGAGGCAAGAGTCCAGCCGGATAAGCAGGATGATGAGCAGGTTCCCCAGCACCGTGGTCAGGTACATGCCCAGGAACATGGTGAAGAACACAGCCTGCTGCTCTGGCCAGATGGGGAGGCCCAGGAGGAGGAACTCAGACACGCTGCTCTGGTTCTCACTCTTCATGCTGATAGTCTTCTCTCTGCTGGGAATAGAGGACAAAGCAGAAACAAACAAATGTTGATTTACAGCAGGCAGATAAAAATAAGATCCTTTCTACGGATGAATATGCCAATGTCTGTCTACATTGCTATGTCCCTACAAAAAAATCATTTAAAGTAGATGGTTTTTATCACACAAAATGAGATAATCTGCCAACAGAGTAGAGAGTTTGAAATAGAACAGAAGACCAGTCATGTCTAGTCAGTAAAGAGAAAGCTTCACACTGTCTTAGCAGATGGATAGTAAGATAACATCTTTTCAATTTCTATTGTTTCTGTACTTTTAAAAAAACAATCATCGGGCTAGTCGTGAGCCTTCAAGTTGTAACATATTGAACTTTTAAAAATTTGACTTCAAAATCCATTAATAAGCAACATATCGGGATGAAGTTTCAATAGCATATATCCAAAGGAAATTGGATCAAACAGCCAAAGTTTTCATTATGTATAACGTTGATGAGAAAAAAAAACATGTCCATTTATTACAATATCACTGCCATAAAAAAGTAAATCTTACACAAAATATTTAAAGGTGAGAGCTTAGGGAGGTAATTAGGTCATGAGGGTAGTGCCTCATGAATGGAATTGGTGCCCTTATAAGAAGAAACACAAGAACGATAACTTGTCTCAGACATTGCCATGTGAGGACACAGCAGGAAGGCAGCCATCTGCTAACCAGAAAGTGGACCCGCACCAGAAAGCGAATCTGCTGGTTCCTTGATCTGAGGCTTCCCAGGCTCCAGAAATAAATGTCTGCTGTTTAAAGTCACCTAGCTATAGCAGCCCAACCGACTAAGACACTCACTGTACTAAATAATACCGCAAACACCATACCTAATGGTGATATTTTAAAGCATTTCCATTAAAATCAGGAATGAGAAAAACATGCCAGCTTCCTCCACAACCGCTATCTACCCACTAAAATATTCTAAAGCCATGGCATATATGTACACCCATTTTCTTTATCCAGTCTATCATTGATGGGCATTTGAGTTGATTCCATGTCTTTGCTATTGTGAATAGCACTGCAAGGAACATACAGAAAAAGGAATGAGATGATGTCCTTTGCACAGACATGGATGGAGCTGGAAGCCATCCTCAGCAAACTAATGCAGGAACAGAAAACCAAACACCACATGTTCTCACTTATAAGTGGGAGCTGAACAATGAGAACACAGGGAGGAGAACAATACACACTGGGACCCGTTGAGGGAAGTTGAGAGGGTGAAAGAACCAGGAAAAAGACCTAACGCATGCCGGGCTTAATACCTAGGTGATGGGGTTGATAGGTGTAGCAAACCACCATAGCACACGTTTACCTATGTAACAAACCTGCACATCCTGTACATGTACTCCAGAACATAAAAAAAAAAAACCTCAAAAGAGATATTCTAAACCTAAGTTACCAAATCCTGCAAGGCAAGTAGGAATAAGTTTATAATCCCACTGTATCTTAACTGAAAAGTTCCCTTTAAGTCAAATATCAATGCCAAATGCCTAATATATATACCAACATATATTAAGTAAATAGAAAATGTGAGGATTTCATTATAACAGTTGTTAATTGGGAGAAACATTCAGAAGAGCTTTATACAGGTTAAGGATAGGCTTAAAATTATTTGCTTATTTAAGCTGGTAAGTTGAGCATACTCCTATTTCATATGGGAATACCATCCTTCCTTTGAAATTTACCAAAAAGCAGCCAACATAACAGAGTTCTGAATGGACCCGTAGAGAAGATGGGCAAGAATGCCGGGCCCAGGTTCCCTGTCTGTACCTGTTCACTCCAGCATTTTGAGGCTCCTTGGGGCTGTGACCTTAAGGATAGAGCCTAGTGTCTGAGGGTAGTATGCTGTACTGACAAAAGCATTGCAATTAACCCTAGATTCAAGTCCTGGCAACATCACTTCATATTTGTGAGTTCTGGGGAAGTGATCCAGTTGGCCTGAGCTTCAGTTTTCTCATCTCTAATCTGGAGATGAGACTATGAGCCTAAGTCATGAGAATATTGTGAATATTAATAAGAAAACATTTGTGAAGAATGACTGCATACAATCTGAACCAATTTATATTAGTTTCTCACCTGCCATTTCCTGAGTCTCCTTTATTTCTCCCTCCTGATTGCCCACTCCTTTCAACAGGCGGATACTGGCAGAGTTCAGGAGCCACAAGGCCACTTCATCATGAGACTGTGACCAGATGCAGGCAAAGGCCAGAAACAGCAATAATGAAGTTGGGCAGAAAGGCAGCATCCAACCACACCCTAGAGAATGATGGCTCAGATACCTCACTAATCTGGACTTCTCCCTCTCCTTCTCCATTCTCTTCTGGTTTCTCTCATGCTATGTCAATTAGATGACTCCTTCCTGAACTTGTAAATCTATTTAATCCATGGGATTTAGGATTTTGATAAAGTCCCCTGAATCCAATTCAGCCATGCCTATTTCTATCTGCATAAATTCTATGTAAAGACCATGTACGGACTCCACTCCACCACATTCAGCCTCCTGATCACTAAAACCTCAACTACTGCTTGCTGATAACTGATATTTCCTTTATAGTGAGGTTGTGTATTATAGTAGAAGACAAAGCACAGGTTTTGAAGTCAGACAGAAGGAATTCAAATCAAAGTTGTATGTCTTTGGGCAAGGTAGTGCACATCTTAGGAGCCTCAGCTTTTCCTCTCTAGAATTGTGAACATAATCCCTGAATTATAGTAAAAATTAAATAAGGTAAGGTTTATAAAAACACCTCATCCATAGAAGGTGTCATATATGAGATGACATTGTTTCCATTAAAATAAAGTGCAAAGACCTCTAGGGAACAAACTCAGTGTCTTATATTCAGTGCAAACCAGGCAAAAATTATTGGGGTAGTAGATGTTGCCTGGGCTCAAAGTTTGCTGCCTCTGATGAAGGTTTAAGAATACACTACGGATTACAGGCAGGAAATTATCAAGCAGACTCTAATAAGAAGATGCAGTATGGATGCTACACAAAAGAAGAAAGGACCCAAAGCTCTCTATCTAAACATGTCCTTCAAACATACTTTCAGAAAGTAGCTGTGCTGTCTAAAGGGAAGGAAATGATCAGGGACTTTGGAAAGAAATATTAGAGAGGGCTCTCTAACACTGCATGCAGTAAATAAGCCCAAATTCTAATATCTAGAACATGAATGATGAGATGAGACCCCTAGCTTGGATTTTGAGGATATGCCCACCAATTTATGTAGCCAGCTGGCCCTATCCCTCATCTCCCCAGAACCTGGGGTTAAAGACATGAGAGTCATTGGCCAGTGGTGATTGTTGCATCCCTGTCTTTAGGAACTGGGAATAAAAAATGACTCCAGAAGAGCACAGAGAAATGCTGAGCACCCGTATACACACACACACACACACACACACACACACACACACACACACACACACCCCTGCTCCTGGAGAAGGATACCCAGTCCTAATCTGAACTTTATGCTCAAGTCATTCCTGGGAGTATGACTGGTTTCTCAGCTTCTTTCTAGGAGACCAAGGGACCAGAGTTAGTCTCTGAATTCTGTGGTCCTAAACCTCACTGACATCGGAGAAAAAAAGTCATGAACCTGGAGCTTACTCTTCTCAATTTACAGGCTTCAGAAATGGAGAGGTAACAAGTCTATTCTACCCACCAGGGAGAGGACCTAAGGGGACAGGGCACCAAGCTCACAGTTAAGAGACCTGCATTAAACACGCATTAATTGCTCAGTTTTCCTCCTACTTTCCCCAGGACAGATGCCCTCGGGCAGTGGTCTCTAAACTTTGATGTTCATCAAAATTACCTGGGGAGCTTGTTAAAGATCAGGTCCCAGCTCCACCTCCAGAGATGTTCATTCATGAGATCTGGGGCCAGATATTCTGAGGCAAGTGGCTCTAAGGGCAGACTGCAAGGAATCTCTGTCCTTAGGAAGAGTGTCAGGCCCTGTGAATTTAAGTCCAAAGAGAGATGGGGAAAGACCTCCCCTGCCAGATTCTGGTTTCCCCTGGTTAGGTGTTAGGTTGAGATGTCTATAGAGATTTTTCTCTCAGATGAAAATTCTTTTTTGGTTTGCTGCTTATAAAACTAATTCCTCTTTATGATGGAAATACAAATAACATAAACATAAAAACAAAGGAGAAAGTCAAAGTATCTCACCCTTTCATGATTCATTTTTTATCCTTCTAAAAAGGCATTTTCACTATTCACAATAGCAAAGACATGGAATCAACTTAGGTGTTTATCAATGGTGCACTGGATAAAGAAAATGTAGTACACCATGGAATACTATGAAGCCATCAAAAAGAATGAAATCATGTCCTTTGCAGCAACATGGATGCAACTAGAGGCCATTATCCTAAGCAAATTAACACAGAAACAGAAAACCAAACACTGTATGTTCTCACTTATAAGTGGGAGCTAAACATTAGGTACACGTGGACATAAAGATGGGAGCAATAGACACTGAAGACTACTAGAGAAAGGTTGAAAAACCAACTATTGGGTACCACGCTCAGTATCTGGGTGATGGTATCATTTGTAGCCCAAACCTCAGCATCATGCAATACACCCATGTAACAAACCTGGACATGCACCCCACGAATGTCAAACAAAAGTCAAAATTAAAAAATAATAATTAAATGAAAAATAAAATGACTTATTCGTAAACATGTCTGTTTACATAATGGGATTTATTTTATAGTACTTTATAGCTTTCATTTTCTGTGATAATTTATTGTCACCGTGTTTGCATTTCTATGTCTATGCACATCTATACATACATATCTACTTAAGATTTTTTATTTTATTCACTGTGAAATTTTATTAAAGACTATGAAATGCCTTAAAATCGTCTCTTTTTTGAGCTGTCTGATCAAGGCTACTTTAATATCTTCAAAAGCATCATTTTTAATGTGCTGCATTGTCTTAATTCCTTAGTGTCTGCGGCTTGCCCTTTTGAAAAGAGGAGAAATAACTGTGAAAATGCTTGTGAATCATAAGTGGGAGCTGAATGATGAGAGCACATGGACCCAGGGAGGGGAACATCACACACCGGGGCCTGTTGGGGGGTAGGGAGCAAGGGGAGGGACAACATTAGGACAAATTCCTAATACATGCGGGGCTTAAAACCAAATGACAGGTTGATACGTGCAGCAAACCACCAAGTACATGTATACCTATGCAACAAACCTGCACATTCAGCACATGTATCCCAGAACTTAAAGTAAAATTAAAAAAAAAAAAAATGCTTGTGAAAATACATGAACAATGGAAGTTCAGGTTGAACTCTGTGGAAACACAGGCAACAATGCCAGATTGTTTTCACCCACTCAAGCCTAGGTGAAAGGTTATAGAATGAAATTAGCTGAATAACAGGGAAGTTGCTACTGCAATATTCCACACATAGATCAAATATCAAACTCCTTCAAAATGCACAAGTATTTCTATCCTCGCATCTCAGACTCCAGTTTAAGCCATCACCAATGCGATCCCAGTTACTGCTTACATAGTAATTAGCCTTATCTTTATGTATAAAACTGAGTAAACATATTGCATTTTGCATAGAGCCAATGTGACAAAAAGAGCAGATATAAAGACTGAGGTAAAAATAACAATAATATGGATTGGATCCACAACAAATGCTATTTTATGGGATATGTCAAAAAACATGGCAAACTAAGTGAGCCATTTATAAATGAATGACACCATTTAACATAAAATTGTTCAATATTCTGCCAAGAACTCGTGTCCCTTTGTGGGGTTATAGTTTTTCTGAAATCATCTAGTGTTTCCTAACCAATATACAATTTAATGTGCATCATGTGTGAAATAATTGTTTCAGTTAGTTCAGAAATATGAAAATACGTTGTTAGAGTTATTATAGATCATATGAACCTGCCCCAATCTTTCAAGGAAAATCAGAGCATTTTGAGTGACATTAGAAAAGTTACACGACACACTGAAATTCCACGAGGCTTAATGGAAACAAGAAGTCACAGATGGACACCGGATGTAATTTTTTTCCAAAGTTTGGCTTCGTTTTCATTACATATATAGGTCGGCGTGATGATACAAACCATGATATGGAGTAGCTGGGTATTTCTATATTATATACAAATGAGATAATTTAGAGATTGGGGAGAGGAATTTACCACAGCTAGAGTTAATCCAAAAATATCAACATGAATCACTCATTTCTCTATTACTGAAACAACTTAAGGTGTCTCTTGTTTCCTTCCATCTACTACCAGAATTCAGGTGAGGTGTTATAAATGTGTGTCCCACAACTTCCAAGATTTAGTGAACATTCTACAGCATCGTTTCATGTGGCAGCTTGTTAGGAATGCAAATTCTTAGACCTGACCCAAAATTCTACTAAATCATAATTTGTAGTGGTAGATCAAAGGAATTTGAGTTTTGACAATCTTTCCAGAAATTCTCATGTACCCTAACATTTGAGAAGCGTTACCTTTCATTCTTCATTTGGAAGACAGGACTATCCTTCATGAAAGACAGTCAGTGCTGAATCTGGAGTGGCACTTTTAGGAAAATGATGCTTTCCAAGAGTTAGCACTTGAATTTGATTATATTTCCAAGGAGACTGGTATGAAGCACTACTTCACTAATGATCCCACTCAGTCTACATTATAGAGAACAGTAAAATAATACAGCTAATTCTTTCAATTCTATGTTCTGTTAAAGCCTGGGATTATGGGCCAAAAATATACATGTCTCCAAACATCTCCTCAAATGAGAGATAAGAAAACTGTATATTATTGTATTATTATGTCCCTTCTCCAAGTTGCAGAAATAAATAATAAAATTAATTTAGCATTCACTGATCAAAAACTATTTATAAAGAATAGCATTATTAATAAGAGAATGGAATTCTGGTCAACAAATATTTACCAATTACATTCAACATGTTAACATTTGTCTTAGATCTTCAGGACATAAAAGGTTTTGAGATATATTCAAATGGAAAATCAAATATAGGAAATAAACCAAAATGAGATTATAATTTTTAAAAAAGTCAGATGTCACCAAAAAAAAACTGTTGCTCTACTGAAGAGTTTCCCAAGGGCCTCTGTCATGTCCCTGTTCCTAAAGCTGTAGATAAAGGGGTTCAACATGGGTGTGACCACTGTGTACATGACAGCCACAATGACATCCTTGTCAATGGAACTGCTTGTGGTCGGGAAAAGGTACTGGCCAAATATTGACCCATAATAGAGAGACACCACAGAAAGATGGGAGCCACACGTGGACACTTTGTGGATCCCTTTGGTTGAAGGGACCCTCAGGATGGTGGCCCCAATGTAGCCATATGATACCAGGATACACATGAATGGCAGGGTAATGACCACCACCCCTACTGTGAACATGACCAGCTCATTGAGGAAGATATCTGAGCAGGACAGCTTGAGCAGGGCAGCAAGGTCACAGAAGACGTGGGGGATGGTGTTCGCAGCACAGAAAGACAGCCGGGTCAGGAGAAGGGTGTGAGAGAGGGAGCTGGCACAAGACAGAATCCAAGGTACAGCCACTAAGAAGACACAGAGCTCTTCCCTCATGATGACAGTGTAGTGGAGAGGGTGACATATGGCAACATATCGGTCATATGCCATTGATGTAATAAGGAAGCTGTCCAGGTCAGTAAAAAATATAAAAAAATGCATCTGAGAAATGCATTCCTCATAGAGGATCGATTTGTACTTAGTCTGCATGTCCATCAGCATCTTAGGGACAGTGACAGGTGAAAAGGAGATGTCAGTGACAGCCAAGTGGCTGAGGAAGAAGTACATGGGGGTGTAGAGGCAAGACTCTAGCCGGATAAGCAGGATGATGAGCAGGTTCCCCAGCACCGTGGTCAGGTACATGCCCAAGAACAGGGCGAAGAATGCGGCCTGCTGCTCTGCCGGATGGGGAGGCCCAGGAGGAGGAACTCGGACACGCTGCTCTGGTTGTCAGGGCTCATACTCCTTTGCCCTCTGATGGAGATGAAGAATGCTTGAGAACATTAGAGACTCTGAAATTATCATTTTTAGCAGTCATATTAAAAGATGTACGTTTTAACGTAGACACAGGGAGAGGAACAACACACACTGGGGCCGACTGGGGGTGCCGGGGGAGGAAGAGCATCAGAAAAAATATACAATGCATTGTATATATGTGTGTGTGTATATATATGTATATATATGTGTGTGTGTATTATATATGTGTGTGTGTATATATATGTATATATATGTGTGTGTGTATATATATGTATATATATGTGTGTGTGTGTATATATATATATGTTTTATTTCAGAAAGTGCAAAATTTAACCTGCTTCTCATATTTTTCCTTATATGTTATGTAAGAAAACTAGAAAAAAGTATTGAGGCAAATGTTACTGAGAGTCAGCATTTCTTGGTTCGATAACAAAACACAAATCTTGCACCTGTGGGACTGAGGACTAGGCTGTGGAGAAAGGTGTTTCAGCCAAATTACTGCCCCCAAAAGTTAATGTGGTGAGTGTTCCAAGCCATGAGTCACAGCACAGCAACCATTAGAAGATTTGACTTCACCCAGCCATTGTTAAATTTCAGATGAGAGGTGGCCTTTTCAAATAAAAGCATGTAAAGAATAGTATTCCTCAAATTACTGTTCTTCAAAGAACATTTTTTTTTATTTAATTTAAGTTCTGGGGTACATGTGCAGGACGTGCAGGTTTGTTACATAGGTAAACGTGTGCCATGGTGGTTTGCTGCATCTATCAACCCATCACTGAGGTATTAAGCCCCACATGCATTAGTTATTTATCCTGATGCTCTTCCTCCCGCACCCCCTGACAGGCCCCAGTGTGTGTTGTTCCCCTCCCTGTGTCCATGTGTTCTCATTAGAACAGTTATCATTATGCATACATTTTTATTTGTTTCCATTACGTAGAGGGTTCCTAAGACATTCTGGATTATATCAATTCATTTTCTCTACTGCAGTCTTGAAGATCTTTTTTTAAACTACCTTTCAACATGACTTCCCTGTCTAAAAATTCTCAAAGGATTCCCATTGACCTTTCAGATTAGAGTGTAACAATCTTAATATGGCTTAAAGGCCCTGCAAAACCTGCATCTCTCCTACATTTCCAATTTCTTTCTTGCCCTCCCTTTCCCCTTCACCCTTGCTGACTTCTCCGTTCTAACCTTGCTGGAAGGCACATTTCCATTTAATGTCATTTAGACTTCTTCCCCTTAGTGGATGTGGATCTCTTGTGATTCCCTGGCATGTTGAGAAAGTAAAGACCAGACTGGCTATGAGAAAATATTTTAGGCAAATTTACTTATGCTTTATTGTCTACTGTCAACACAAAGCAGTTTAAGTGACATTATCTTAAATTATATTCAAAGTTACATTTTCTAGTTCTTTTCCAATCCAGTCTCCCTTTCCTCCCTAGGCAATAACACTCATCCCATAACAAACTGTGAAGGCTATTATCAAAAGATGGCAAAAGAAGTGAGATTTTAGGTGTACCCCAAGTTTTCAGCTCCCTCTTGGATACTCCTGTCATCTTAAAACACAACACCTGCTGGTCAGCTGTGGTAAGCAGAATAAGAACCCCCAAAGGTGTCCACATCCTGATCTCCAGAACCTGTAAATCTGTTATGGTGCATTCCAACGGGGGATTAAGGTTGTAGATGGAATTAAGGTTGCTAATCAGCTGACTTTAAAATGGGGAGCTTATCCTGGATTATCTGGGTTGGCCCAATGTGATAACGAGTCCCTTAAATGTGGAAGAAGATGTAGAAGAGTTAGAATCAGAGAGGTATTCAAAGATGTTATGTTGTTGGCTCAGAGGATGAAGGAAGGGGCCATGAGCTAAGGAACGCAAGTGGCCTCTACAAGCTAGAAAAAAGCAAGAAAACAAGATTATGCTCTAGAACCTCTGGAAGAAATGCCGACCTCTTCAGTTTTAACCCAGTGAGACCCATTTTAGACTTCTGACCTCCAGAACTGTGATATAATAACATTTGTGAGGTTTTTCTAAACCACTAAGCTTGTGGTAATTTGTTAAAGAAGTAATAGAAAACTGATACATCAGCATTGGAAAGACTTCAGGTTTATCCAAATATTCTGGTTATCTAGGGACCAGAACGCAACAAAATCCATGTGTCCTTCCCCAACTTTCATCTTGCATCCAACAAAACAAAGCAATCACTCAGCAGAGCTAATCCTTAACTCACCAGCAGGGAAACAAGGCTGCTATCTCATTGGAAGCATTTGTCACTAATCATAAATGAGACTCTATACCATCCCTCTCCTACAAAATTTCAATATTCCTTTAATAAGGAATATTCCTTTAATAAAATTTCCTTTAATAAGAAAAGGCAGAGAGTTAGAGAGGGCTCTTATCCATCCAATGGGCTTCTGGCCTAGAGCAAAAATTCAGCAGAAGACAAGTCGGTGGCAGGTTTCAAATCTTTCAGTTTTTAAATCTAGCTATATAGATCTCATCCTAACTCCTTAAAGACATCCCCACCCTAACATACATATTGAGGTCAGTAAACACAGTGTTCAAAGTGTGCTAGGCTCAAGCATCTTCCTTTTCCTAATCTTCTCCTTCTCCTCCTCCTCTTCCTCCTCCTTCTCCTCCTCCTTCTTCTTCTTCTTCCCCTTCTCCTTCTTCTCCTTCTCCTTCTCCTTTCTCTCTCTCTCTCTCCCTCTCTCTCTCTCTCTCCCCCCCTCACTCTCCCTCCCTCCCTCCCTCCCTCTCTGCCCTCTGCCCCCACTTTGACGGCAATGTGAGACTAGAGAAAAAGCCACAGATTTTGGAATAAGATAGGCTTGGTCATCATAAAACTTTGATTGTGGCATTTTTGTCCATGGCAGGTCTCTTAACTCTTGTGAATCTCAGAAAGATGAAGATCTTTAAACAGGATGCAATGATACCCCATAAGGTTATTGTAAGATGAAATGAGATGACATATTTGAAACCCCTAGTACCTTTGCTTGCATAGTGCTCAGCAAATGTTGGTTTCCCTCCTGCCACAAGTAAAGACAAAATGCAAATCTACCCAGAGAGGAGCCAGAGGAATTTATGTCCTTTTACACGCAGGAGAAAATTATCCATATCAATTCCTTTGCTGGACTCCGGGTGTGGATTCCTTAGACAAAGTTGTGGAATTGAGTATACAAACTGCTGGCAAACCAAGAGCATAAACATAGAACACATATGAGCACAGGGGGAAAATGATCATTCTACTGCTGGAGTTCTCATTCAGACAAGTGAGAAACAGGCACTACTTACCAGGGAGGGAAAACAAAAGGGAAATTCAGGAGAGAGCCTTGTTCTCGCATAAGTAGCTTATATTCTGATGCCCAGCAGCTGAATGCAATGCCTTGGTGTAGACTGTATTTGGGGATAAGCTGGATAATTTATAAGGCAGCCAAGTGCCAGTCCCTCAGCAGCCTACCAAGACTCAAAGCCAATGGCAAGAGGATAACTGAGTGTTCAGCAAGATATAAAGAGATGACTTTGTTTACCCTAATCCCAGCCTCCTAAGTATTTCCCCTTTAATGACCCTTTTTAACTCCATTCTTCTTTTCATCTTCAGGTGCCCTCTGATTGCTTCAAAGGTCATGACTTATCTGACAGTTCTGACACAAGCAAACATCAGGAACTAAACAAGTGACTCCTTTGGAGAGATGTTTGTCCTTATAAGGCACATGCATTCATTAAACAACCAGATCCTTGAAACCTACCACAGATAAGGCACCATATTCGTGTTGTCCTGACTGAACAGATAGGAATATGCTTGTCATCAAAGAAAAATTATCCCAAATGTTGGCAGTTGAATAATTTTTACAGCCAATGAAGGACACATTTTGGAAGTGTAGGAGGCCTTCCCAAAATTCCTGATTTAAACACCAAAACAACTTTGGAATGCTTGGATTCTGTGCTGTTCAGATCTGGTTTTCTATGTCAGGATCCAAGGCAGAAAAATATTCCTCCAGTATGTCAGTCTCTCTCTTCGTTCATCTTTTTCTCCTTTTGCCCTTTTCTCTCATCCTGTCTATGTCTGCCACTCAATATCTCTCTGTTCCTTCCTTCTCTCTCTTCCTCTATCTCTCTGTGTGTGTCTTTTTACATTCTATCTCTTCCCCCCATGCCAACTGCTGCCTTCTGTTTCTTCCTCATCTATATCCACTTATAAACTTATCTATTGCTGAGAGGGAAAAAATACCCATTCCATCCCCAGTGCTTACCTTCCCTGCATTTATGATCCAATGTTTGATGGATAAGTGTGTCCTAAGGTTCTCATTATGGGATCTAAAAACCAGCTTCCAAGATCCTAGACATTTCTCAGACATCAAGAATAAAAGCTACCAGTGCAAACGCATTCCTGTTTACAGCCCCAGAGCTGTGAATTGAAGAGCTTAACTAACTAAGGAGAAAACTCTAGGGAGTAGGAGATTGAACTGGTAATCTCCAGTTAAAGATATGCATAAAACATGAATTAATTGTCCAATTTTCCCCTTGATTCCACTGGGAAAGGTATTCTGTGGGAGGATAGTTGTCCTGGGAACATTAGAGGGTGAGTATACAAAGAAAAGATCTCAAAGTACCCTCAGTCTCTCTTCTGCTCTACCATCTGTTTTTCCAGCCTTAATCACACTTTGGATAAATCCTAGGGAGGTTAAAAAAAATACTGACTCCAACCATGTTTAAATAGAAATCCATATGACTGCTGGGCTCTGGGAATTTAGGTAGAACCATATCCCACTCAAAGGGACCTTACTGAGTCCTACTCACCAGGTAGCCCAAAGGAAGTGACTTGTATTTCTTCTCTCTGGTGAACATGAGGAAATACAAAAGGAGAAAGAGGCAGAGATCATCATCTTTTTTGAGGTTTTATTGTTTCACTGAGAAACTTAGGTATGGTTATATCAAATAAAAATAGTTTTCAAGGAAGAAATGAAACAAGGAGAGAAGGAAGAGAAGGGAAAGAAAACTAAATGAACAAAAACAAAAGAAAACAAACTTGCAAATAGAAAAAAACAAGTTGACACATAAAATCTAGAAAAAATGACTCAAAATTGAAAAGCTTCAGGTTCTCTGAAATTGATCTTTTGAGGAAAATGGTCATTTATCATGCCAATCGTGATTCTTAGGGGTGAGATATATAGGGATATAGGACAAATAAAGAAGTATTTATAGCTTGAGATAATAATGCTTGAAGATTTATTTTGGCCTTTTTCTTATCTAGGTCTAAGACATTATAGATACAGCAAAGTTTATGCTATGTTTGAATGTCTGTCCCCTTCAAAACTCATGTTAAAACTTAATCCCCAATGTGTCAGTGTTGAGAGGTGGGCCCTTTAAGAGGTGATTAAGTCTTGAGGGCTCTGTCCTTATAAATGGATTTACCCATTCATAGATTAATGGGTTAATTGATTAATAGGTTATCATGACAGCGGGACTGGTAGCTTTGTAAGAAAAGAAAGAGAAATCTGAGCTAACATACTCAGCCCCCTTATTATGTGATGCCCTGAACTGCCTCAGGACTCTGCAGAGTCCTCACCAGCAAGAAGGTCCTCACAGGATGCAGCCTCTTGACTTTAGACTTAGTCTCCAGAATTGCAAGAAATAAATTCCTTTTCTTTATAAATTACTTAGTCTCAGGTATTCAGTTATAACAACAGATAACAGACTGAGAGAGCTTATATGTGGGCAGCTTCTTTCTAGGTGTGATGACCCTGTATTTACTACCACAACTTTATATAACTTGGAGCAGAAGGACTTGGAGACTCTGTCAACTCAGTATCATTGAAGTCCAACAGCATTCTAGGCAAAACCCCGGGAAGACAGTTGAAAGAATATTGGCCAGTAGCAGCTTAGCAAACTCAAAGTGGGCTGTAAGATAGTTTAGCTGTAGGAACTGGATGCTCTGGGAAGGACACACCAGACACTTGGTGCACTGGGAAGTGCAACTCCATTGTACGGCAAGTGGGCAGATTGAATAGACACAGTCAGATACAGGATGCAGGGAGCTCAGATGCCAGATACAGGAAGCTATGAAAGTAAGCAGTATAGACAGGGTAGACTGTAAGGCAAAGACAAAGGTACCTGTGGTGGGTTTGGACAGATTGAAATACAATAGATCAGATGGGGACACCTTGGACTAAAGTCTGACACATTACAGACAGAGAAATGACATGTATGTGGTCACAAGGGGACTTAAAGTAGGACTGGTGAAAAACATTATTCTCACTGGAAAGCAAAGGACAAGTTATTACATCTCACACCTCTTACGACTAAGAAAAAAGCACAGCATTTGGTAGGCCTCTTCATATTTTGAAAACAGCACACACCACATTTGTAATACTTCTCTGACCAATTTATCAAATGACTTGATAAACTTCCAGCTTTAAGTAAGCTCTAGAACAAGATAAGAATCTGCAGCTGGTTCAGACTGCGGTACAAGGGACCATGCTAATTGGATCATCTGAATGGGCAGAACTCACAGTGGTAGAGGTATCCGTGGTAGATAGTGGCGTTATATGGATCCTCTGGTAAACTCCAATAGAAGAGTTGCAAGGCAGTGTTTCTGGAGCCAGGAACTGCTAGGGAGCTACTGGGCTTTAGCAGAGCAGAGTGCCTAACCATGGGACATCCAGTGACAGAACCTGAGAATTGTCAGGCACAAAAAGTGGTAAGGTCAGATAGACACAGCAGCAAATATGGCATGGGGCCTTAGTAGGTCTGGAGAGCAAAAGTAAACTTCAGAAACAGGTAGCCTGGACCCCCAGATCACCTAACTACGTTGCATTGAAGTCTGTCCCTCAGCCCTTACCTATGGCCTCATGAGGATTTCCATACAACTAACTGAAAAAGAGAAAAAAAGTCCTGGGCTTGGTTCATAGACGGATTGGCCATATATGTTTGTGGGAGCTGAAAATTGACTTCTGTTCCAGTTCAGACCTGATCAGGGTGGCTCTAAACAACTGTGATCAAGGGAAATACTCCCTGCTCAAAAAGTTCTTGTGCAGTGTACCTGGTCATATCTTATGTAAATGACCTGAGGTAAAGATATGCATGGATTCTTTGGTGCTGGTGAATGACTTAGTTGTTTGTCAGGGGCCTGGAGGGAGTAAGACTGGAAGTTCAGAGATAGAGTATTTTTGAAAAATAAAGTGGATGAACCTATGAGACTGGACACAAAGTACATGGGTTTTTATATCTTATGTCAATGCCTACCAGAGAGCATCCACTTCAGAGAAGATGCTGAACAACAAGATTAATATAATTATTTATCCAGTGGTGGTTAACCACATTCTATCCTTCACCAATGTGGTGTACAATGGATCCATCAGTAAAGTTCCTATGGCAGTGGAGGTAGAGGCTATGCATGAGTCCAACAGCATGGACTTCCTCTCACCATGGATGATCTAGCTACTGCCACTGCTGAATGTTTAACCTAATAGCAGCTCAGACAGATGCTGAGCCCTCAATATGTTGTTATTCTTCTGGGGGACCAAATGGTTACTGGGACAAGTTAATTACATTCAACACCTTTCAGACCTGAGTGCAATGATTCTTCTTTACTGGAATTTTCAGATACTCTTGTTTTGGATTTTCCTTTCCCTCCCCCATGCCTCAGCCACTACCACTATTCAAGATCTCATTTATCATCATATCCCACATGACATCATCTCACATGGTGAAGGGGGTGGTACAATGCACATATAGCTATAAAGCTCTTTGCTCCTATCCTATACCACATCACTTAAATTTGTTTGATTGAATATTGGAATGTCCTCAGAAAATCAACTAAGACAATCACCTGTAGATAATCTCCTGGAGGGATAGAATACTATTCTTCAAGATGCAATACATTCTTTGAACCAATGACCATTATAAGATATTAGGTCCTCCATAAGAAGAATGCATTTAGACTAGGAACTGAAAGTTAGAAGGAGTGGCCCCTCTTACCATACTTCCTGATGACTGTCTTGGAGGCATTTATGCTTCTGGTATCTTGAACTTTTTGCTCTGCTGAACTGGAATTCCAGATCCTGGATAATCCTACCAGGAAACACAGTAAATATTCCACTAAGCCTAAAGATATGGTTACTGCTTAATCATTTGAATTCTTCCTGTTAGTAGACCTGCAGAAAAAAAAAAAGTACTATGTTGGCAGGTTACTTGACCCTACTTATCAACTTATCATGAGAAGGTTCTGCTACATAATGAAGGCAGAGAAACGTCTGGAATTCTGGGGATTCACTGAACACTTTTTGGTGTTTTCATGCCCATTGGCTGCTCTTGCAGCAACCATGATCTTTCAAGGCCTGAGCATCCTCAGAGATGAAGGTCTGTGTGATCCTTCCAGACAAGCATCCTGGAACAAGGTACGTGTTCTAATGAACAAAGTAAGGGGAATCTAAGATGGATGGTGGAGAAGTGAGATGGTGAATTTAAGTTGCAGCCTTGAGACCAAATGAAGCAGTATAAATTGCATTACACCCATCTAATTCTCTAGTGATTTTTTTTGTTTGCTTGTTTGTTTTTTTTGAGACAGAGTCTCGCTCTGTCACCCAGGCTGGAGTGCAGTGGCGCAATCTCGGCTCACTGCAAGCTCCGCCTCCCGGGTTCACGCCATTCTCCTGCCTCAGCCTCTCCGAGTAGCTGGGACTACAGGCGCCCGCCACCACGCCCGGCTAATTTTTTATATTTTTTAGTAGAGACGGGGTTTCACCGTGGTCTCGATCTCCTGACCTCGTGATCCGCCCGCCTCGGCCTCCCAAAGCGCTGGGATTACAAGCGTGAGCCACCGCGCCCGGCCGTGATTTTTTTTTTAAACAAAATTAGGTTGGCCACCATCTGGAAGAATCTGTAATAAGACATGAATGGATCTGAACAATGCAGGACATGAATGTCACAGACTCTGAGAACTCCCCACTCACAACTGTTTACCTTACTGCTTCAGTGCATTCTGTCCAGAGCTTCAACTATCAGAATTTTTATTTCCTTTCTTAAGGGTTTTCTCTGGCCACTGGAGCCCAGTTTGTTTACACAGATAGCAAGCTAGAAGTGCTGGAGAATTTGTTCTGTCTATCCACCACTACCATATCCATCAGTCCTCAGTTACAAACAGACAGGAGTTGGTACATGAATCCCCCAGCTCACTCACCTGTAGGGTGGAAGAATCTGAGGTGTGTTGGAGTCTAGTGTTTTCTCAGTGGGATCAGCGTCAGTTACCAGGTGATAATTTTGTTGACCTCCTTTACTCCTCACTTTTCCCTGTCTTATTTTTCCACTCTGCTATTGCTGTTTCCTTTGATTCTCAAATAAACTACTTGCCCTTAATTCTTGGTTTAGAGTTGACTTCTGGAGCAATACAAACTAAACTTCTGTAACTTAATAATAATTTTTTATTATTGGCTATTTGTCAGGAAACAATGTTCTTACATTCTCTGTAACTCAGTAAACATTTTTAAGTGGATCTCTATGTGCCCAATACTAAAGTCTAAAAATTCAGCAATGAATGATAAAAAAAAATCTTTCTTTTCTCTCGGCACATATTAAGAAGGGCTGAGGCCTCATATAGCTGTAAGATATAAACTGTTTTATAGTAGGAATAAGCATGTGCTTGTTGGCTGAAGGTTATTTTGAGGAGAGGAACTGTTCCCTGAGGCTTCAGAAACTTGTCCATTGAAGGTTTTGTGCCTTGATTCTCAGGGTCCTTTGTGAGGATGCTTAACGCCTGTGGTGATGGTGACTGGGAGAAGAGCAATCAGCACAAAGACCAAGAAGACACAGCAGTAGTATCTACAGGGGCAGCTGTCTTCTTCTTGAATTTTGTCAACCCTTGGACAAACTTTCTTCCCGGACCATAGTCTTTCTCATGAAATTCAACAACGGTTCACAAAACTGTCCAATGTCCTTATTACTTATAAAAGAAATGCATGATTATATAAATGTTATGGCAGAAAAATATTTTTAAAATACATAAATGCCTCTAATCCCAATAGCAAAATACAGCTTTTATTAACATTTTGGAGCAGTGCAGGTTTTTAAAAAATAATAATCTGCCTTTTGCAAATAACTGTAAACCTGCCTATATATAATTTTTATTGTGTTCTTTCAAAAATTATGTTTTTCATAAAGCTCATTTTAATGACTATGTAATATTACTTCCAATGAATATGTATCATAATTCCCTTAACCTTTCCCTTATTGATGGAAACTAGTCTGTAACTAATTCTTATCTCTTAAAATTATGCTGTAATTAGACATATTTCTGCATAAAGTTTTTTTCAGTATTGAGCAAATATGTAGAAACTTTCAAAAGTCAAAGCCTATACCATCAATGATCAAACTTCGCTGACTCCTATTTTGTTACAAATGGTGGCACCCAGATCACAGTTGACTTCTCCCCTACAAATTAGCTATCAACTTGAGTGCCTTCAACATTTGCTTAAGTGAATCATTCACCACCATAACAGCTTTAGTCTTTGATCTCATCTTCAATGACCTTGACCTCCCTTGTACTTTAGTCATCTTTTCTCATGGCCATATCATGAAATTGGAAATTGCTTTACCTAAAAAATATTAAATCTAGTGCCATAGCCACTTGGAAATAACAAGATAGTACACAGAGATCAACTCTGTGCACTTTAATTCAAGAAGGAAAATGAGAATCCAGCAGAATCATGAAGGACACCCCAGACCCCAGACAGGAGAATACTGGAAAATGGACCCTGTGACTGCATCCAGCTGCTAAAGTGAGTAAAGCTCCAGTACGTGAGAGAGGCAGAGAGCCTCCCTCTGTGACTCACCTATCCACTGGAGATCTGAGCAACCCAGGCTGAGAGAGACAATTTTGCTTCTCTCAAGCCCTGGAGTTAACTTGGGGAGAAGCTTGGGGATACTGTGCGGAAAACACACCAAAAAAACTGCAGACATTTTCCCAGACCCAGGACTGAGAGCAGGATGCCATTTTTAATCCAAGTGCGTACAAAGTCAGCTATTCTTTGGCAGTGTGGCTGTGCAAGCATTTTAGTCTCAGGCCAGAAACTGGAGCACCTGCTCTGGAACACAGTAATGATCTCCACAGCCGGAACTATGGAAAGTGTCTCAGCAGTAGGTGCTATAATTGTGCTTCTATTGCAAGCCTGCAGTGGGAGGAGAGCTGCTACAGCTGCGGCTTCTCCTGGGCAGCAACACTTGCAGCCAAGGCCAGCTTGGTGCCCTGAAACTGATCTATGTGTGCCATTGATGGGTGCCCCACCCTGCCTCCCTAAGATTGTGGTGCAGCAGGGCCCTCTCTGCTCCACTTCCAGCCAGAAATCAAGGCATTTGGCGTCCGTTTGTCCAGACTAGCAGCATGAGCTGCCCAACCCTTCCTGGACATAGATCTTGGTGCAGCGAGGCTCTTCCCTTCTCCACAGCCAGGCAGATCTTCAGGCATTCAGAGCACCTGTTCACCTGGATCAGCAGCCTGACCCACCCTATTCTTCCTGTGCAGAGATCCTGGTGCAGGGAGACCCCACTGCTACATGCTCAGACAGATCTCCAGGCAGTCAGAGCACCTGCTTGCTTCATCCAGCAACCTGAGTTGCCTCCACCCCTCCTGTGCAGAGATCTTGGTGCACAGGGGCTCTCTCTGATCCATGCCCAGGCAGATCTCCAGGCATTCAAAGCACCTGTTTGCCTGGTTCAGCAGCCTGAGATGCCACAACCCTCCTGTGCAGAGATCTTGGTTTAGGGGGCTTCCCTCTGCTTCATGCCAGGCAAATCTCCAGGGATCTGAGCCCTTACTCTCCTAGATTAAAAGCTTAGGCAGCCCCCTGTCCCCATGCAGAGAACTTGGAACTAAGGAGGTTTCCCTGCTCCACACCTAGGCACACCTCTGGGATCCTGGTGGCCACCCACTGGATTCTCCACTGGCATTGGTTCTTATGTCTGCCATCAAGGGACTCGCAGGTAAACCTGCCCAGTCCAGCTCTGCCCTTCATGGCTCAACCCACAGGCCTGGACAGGGAGCTCAGACTACTGTGCATTCCTCAAATCAGATCATCGCCTGAGGCAAGAGGGAGCTTCTGCCCGTAAACAAGGATTAAGTACAGACTCAACCTTGTTGGCTGCAGCCAGCTGTTACCTATAGTGCCATCTATAGGCTTGTGGGATGAACTGCACAGCCCAATATAAAACCTGCCAAAAGAAGCACGTGGAGCAATAGAAGCAATGACAAAATGCCCTACCCACCAGTATTCTCTACAGTTACACCCCACTGGGAGAGGAGAAAAGGGAAATAATAAATAATAACATTATAGGGAAAGAAAGAAAAAGAAAAAATACTATCTGCACAAAGATAATCACAAAAATTAGAAGTGCCAGCATCTCCAGATGAAAAGGAACCAATGCAAGAATTCTGGCACCACGAAAAATCTGAATGTGGTGACACCACCAAAGGATTGCACTAGATCTCCAGCAGAGGTCCCTAGCCAAAATGGAATCTCAGAAATGACAGATAAAATATTCAAAGATGGATTTCAAAAAAGTTTAATGAGATTCAAGGCAAGGTTGAAAATCAACACAAAAAATCTCCTAAAGCTATCCAGGAAATGAAAGAAGAGATAAACCTCTTAGAAAGAAATCAATCAGTTTCTGGAATTGAAAAACTCACTTAAGGAATTTCAAAACATAAGTGAAAGCTTTATCAATAGACTGGACCAAGCAGAATAAAGATTTTAGAGCTTGAAGATCGGCTTTTTGAATCAACCTAGTCTAATAAAAATGAAGAAAAACTAATTTTTAAAAATTTGTCTTAATGAGCAAAGTCCTTGGGATTATGTAAAGTGACCAAACCTATGGATTATTGGCATCCTTGAGGAAGAAGGAAAAAAACAAACAACCTGGAAAATATATTTGAGGGAATAATTCAAGAAAACTTTTCTAATATTGCTAGAGAGGTATACATCAACCACAGAATATACATTCTTCTCATTTGTACATAGAACCTACTCCAAGATTAACCATATGCTTAGCTGTAAAGCACATCTCAATAATTAAAAAAAAAAACCAAAATCATGCCAATCATATGCTCAGACCATCATGGAATAAAAATAGAAATTAATACCAAGAAGATTTCTCAAAGCCACACAATTACATGAGAGTTAAATTATTTGCTCCTGAATAACTTTTTGGTAAACAATGAAATCAAGGCAGAAATCAAAAAATTCTTTGAAATAAATGAAAATAGAGACACAACATACCAAGATCTCTGGAATGCCACAAACACTGCAGCAAAAGCAGTATTAAGAGGAAAGTTTATAGCGCTAAATGCCTACCTCAAAAAGTTAGAAAGATATCAAATTAATGACCTAACATTACACTTAGAGGAACTAGAAAAACAAGAACAAACTAACCCTAAAGATGGCAGAAGAAAACAAATAAGTAAAATCAGAGCAAAACTGAATGAAACTGAGACCCAAAAATGCATACAAATAATAAATGAAACCAAAAGTTGGTTCTTTGAAAGAATAAAAAATATCAATCGACCACTAGCTAGATTAACAAAAAAAGAGAGAAGATCCAAATAAGCACAATAAAAAATGACAAAGGTGACATTATAACTAATCCCACATAAATACAAAAGATCCTCAGGGACTATTATGAATACCTCTACATACACAAACTAGAAAATCTAGAGGAAATAGACAAATTCCTGAAAATATGCAATCTCCCAAGATTGAATCAGGAAGAAATTGAAACACTGAATAGGCCAATATCAGGAGGAAGATGGTAGATAGGAGGCAGGACTAACTTGCAGCTCCCCCTCTGATGGACAGAGAAGCGCGTGGAGACTCACATCCTGAAATTTTGTTCCAAGAACTATTGTAGGAACATAGCAGGAAAGTCAAGAGAATCCACAGACTCTTTGAAGGAACTGGATCACTGCTGCAGGCTCCCTGAGATGCTGAAAAACTGTGAGTCTACTTGCTTTCTCAACAGGAAGGCTTGTGATCTGGGCAAGTTCTTAGCCCTGGTCACCTGCTGCTTGGAAATAGACTCAGTGCTGTCGGGGTGTAGAGGGGGAAGGAGACACAGTGTGAGTAAGACTGGCCTTTGGGATGCATGCTGCGTGGGAGCAGGGTGAGTCTTTCTCACCTGCCGGATTTCCCCCTCTTCTCTGGTGACCTGTGTGAAAGGAAAATAAATCTTGTGGCCCCAAAATCACTAAGCTAAAGGGAAAAGTCAAGCTGGAAACTGCTTAGGGCAAACCTGCCTACCATTTTATTCAGTCACCCCTCTGCTTACTGAGATAAATGCATGCCTGATTGCCTCCTTTGGAGAGGCTAACAAGAAACTCAAAAAATGCAACCATTTGTCTCTTATCTACTATGACCTGGAAGTCCCCTCCCCGCTTTGAGTTGTCCCACCTTTCCAGACCAAACCAATGTTCATCTTACATATGTTAATTGATGTCTCATGTCTCCCTAAAATGTATAAAACCAAACTGTGCTCTGACCACCTTGGGCACATGTCATCAGAACCACCTGAGGCTGTGTCTCAGGCACCTGTCCTCAACCTTGGCAAAATAAATGTTCTAAATTAACCGAGATCTGTCTCAGATATTTGGGATTCGTACCTGTATGACATAGCAGAAGCAGCCATAATCCCCCTGGGAATATAACTCCATTGGCCTGGGAACCACCCGCCAACCCCCACAGAAGCTGCAGCAAGCCCCACCCAAGGAGAGTCTAAGCTCAGACATGTCTATCCTGCCCCCACCTGGTGGTCTTTCTCTACCCACCCTGGTTGCTGAAGACAAAGGTCATAACCTCTTGGTAGCTCTTTGGCCCTGCCCACCTGAGAAACCTGAATACTTAACTAGGTGTCCCTAGGGCAAGTTTGCATCCTCCCCACAGGACCGCAGCTGCTGTGCTCTTGAAAGCACCACCTACTTGCTGGAGTTCAACCAACACAAAACCAGCACACTAAATAAAAACACAACCAAGGACCCTCACACAGTCAACTTCATTCCCTGCTACCTCCACCACAGCAGGTGCTGGTATCCACGATGCAAGACTTGAAGACAGATCACATCACAGTATTCTTTGTAGATACTCCCCAGTACCATCCCAGGGCCCGGTAGCTCCACTGCATGGCTAAACCTAGAAGAGCAAAAACAATCACTATAGTTTGGCTTTCAGGAGGCCCCATTCCTAGGGGAAGGGGGAGAGTACCACATCAAGGGAGCACCCAGTAGGACAAAGGAATCTGAACAGCAGCCCTTGAATCCCAGATCTTCCTTCTGACATAGTATACCGAAATGAGAAGGAACCCCCCCCAAAAAAACGCTGGTAATACAACAAAACAAGGTTCTTTAACACCCCCAAAAGATCATACCAGCTCACCAGCAATGGATCCAAACCAAGATGAAATCTCTGAATTACCAGGAAAAGAATTCAGGAGTTCGATTATTAAGCTAATCAAGGAGGCACCAGAGAAAGGTGAAGTGCAACTTAAAGAAATCAAAAACATGATACGGATATGAAAGGAAAATTCTTCAGTGAAATAGATGGCATACATTAAAAAAAAAAAAAACAACTTCTGGAAATCAAGGACACACATAAAGAAATGCAAATTACACTGGAAAGTCTCAACAATAGAATCAAACAAGCAGAAGAAAGAACTTCAGAGCTCAAAGACAAGGCTTTTGAATTAACTCAACCTGTCTAAGACAAGGAAAAATAATTTTTTAAAAATGAACAAAGCCTCTAAGAAGGGACTATGTTAAATGTCCAAACCTAAGAATAATCGGTGTTCCCAAGGAAGAAGAGAAATCTAAAATTTTGGAAAACATATCTGAGGGAATAACCAAGGAAAACTTCCCCAGCCTTGGTAGAGATCTAGACATCCAAATACAAGAACTTCAAAGAATACCTGGGAAATTGATTGTAAAAAGATCATCACCTAGGCACATAGTCTTCAGGTTATATAAAGTCAAGATGAAGGAAAAAATCTTAAGAGCTGTGAGGCAACAGCATCAGGTAACCTATAAAGGAAAACCTATCAGATTAACAGCAGATTTCTCAACAGAAACCCTACAAACTAGAAGGGATTAGGGTCCTATTTTTAGCCTCCTTAAACAAAATAATTATCAGCCAAGAATTTTGTATCCAGCAAAACTAGGCTTCATAAATGAAAGAAAGATACAGTCTTTTCCAGGCAAACAAATGCTGAGTGAAATTCACCACTACCAAGTCAGTAATACAAGATCTGCTAAAAGGAGCTCTAAATCTTGAAACAAATCCTTAAAATACACCAAAATAGAATCTCCTTAAAGGATAAATCTCACAGGACCTATGTAACAATAACACAATGAAAATAAAACAAGGTATTCAGCAACAAATAGCATGATGAATAGAATAGTGCCTCATATCTCAATATTAACATTGAATGTAAATGGCCTAAATGCTCTACTTAAAAGATACAGAATGGCATAGTGGATAAAAACTCACCAACCAAGTTTCTGCTCTCTTCAGGAGACTCGCCTAACATATAAGGACTCACATACACTTCAGGTAAAGGGGTGGAAAAGATATTCCATGCAAATAGACACCAAAAACAAGCAAGAATAGCTTTTCTTATATCAGACCAAACAAATGTTAAAGAAACAGCAGTTAAAAAAGACAGAGGGACATGATATAATTATAAAAGGATTAGTCCAGCAAGAAAATATCACAATTTTAAATGTATATGCACGTAACACTGGAGCTCCCAAGTTTATAAAACAATTACTACTAGACTTAAGGAATGACATAGATGGCAACACAACAATAGTGGGGGACTTTAACACTCTACTGACAGCACTAGACAGGTTATCAAGACAGAAAGTCAACAAAGAAACAATAGACTTAAACTACACCCCAGAACAAATTGACTTAACAGATATTTATAGAACATTCTACCCAACAACTTCAGGATATACACTCTATTCATCAGCACATGGAGCATTCTCCCAACAGACCATACGATAAGCCACAAAACAAGTCTCAGTAAATTTAAGAAAATCAAAATTATAGCCGGTACTCTCTCAGACCACAGCGGAATAAAATTGGAAATCAGCTCCAAAAGGAAACCTCAAAATCATGCAAATAAATGGAAATTAAATAACCTGTTCCTGAATGATTGTTGTGTAAACAATGAAATTTTAAAATTTTTTTGAATTGAATAATAGTGATGCGATCTATCAAAACCTCTGGGATATAGCAAAAGCAGTGCCAAGAGGAGAGTTCACAGCATTAAATGCCTACATCAAAAACTCTGAAAGAGCACAAATAGACAATCTAAGATCATACCTCATGGAACTGGAGAAACAAGAACAATCCAAACCCACATCCGGCAGAAGAAAAGAAATAACGAAGATCAAAGCAGAACTAAATGAAACAAACAAAAAACAATACAAAAGATAAATAAAACAAAATGCTGGTTATTTGAAAAGATAAATAAAATTAACAGACCATTAGTGAGATTAACCAAGAAAAGAAGAGAGAAGATCCAAATAAGCTCAATTAGAAATGAAATGGGAGATATTACAACCAATACCACAGCGATACAAAAGATCATTCAAGGATACTATGAATACCATTATGCTCATAAACTAGAAAACGTAGGAGATGAACACATTCCTGGAAATATACAACCCTCCTAGGTTAAACCAGGAAGATACAGAGTCTCTGAATAGACCAATAACAAGCAGCGAGATTGAAATGGTAATTTTTTAAAATGCCAACAAAGAAAAGTCCAAAACCAAATGGATTCACAGCTGAACTCTATCAGACATTCGAATAAGAATTGGTGCCAATCCTATTGACACTATTCCAAAAAATAGAGAAAGAGGGAATCCTTCCTAACACATTCTGTGAAGCCAGTATCACCCTAATACCAAAACCAGGGAAAGACATAACAAAAAAAGACAACTACAGGTCAATATCCCTGATGAACATAGATGCAAAAATCCTCAACAAAGTACTAGTGAACCAAAACCAACAGCGTATCAAAAGGATAATCCACCATGATCAAGTGGGTTTCATATCAGGATGCAGGGATGATTTAACATACGTAAGTCAATTGTAATACACCATGTAGACAGAATTTAAAACAAAACTCACATGATCATCTCAATAGACACAGGAAAAGCATTTGACAAAATCCAGCATCCTTTTACGATTAAAACCTTCAGCAAAATTGGTGTACAAGGGACATACTTTAAGGTAATAAAAGCCATCTACAACAAGCCCACAGCCAACATTATACTGAAGGGGGAAAAGTTGAAAGCATTCCCCCTGAGAACTGGAACAAAACAAGAATGCCCACTTTCATCACTTCTATTCAACATAGTACTAGTAGTCCTAGCCAGAGCAATCAGACAAGAGAAAGAAATAAAGGGCATCCAAATCAGTAAAGAGGGACAAAGTCAAAAACAATAAATGTCGGTGAGGCTGCAGAGAAAAGGGAACGTGTATACACTGTTAGTGGAAATGTAAATTAGTTCAGCCATTGTGGAAAGCACTTTGTAGATTTCTCAAGGAACTCAAAACAGAACTACCATTTGACCCAGCAATCCTATTACTGGGTATATATCCAAAGGAAAACAAGTTGTTCTACCAAAACGACACATATACTTGGATATTCATCACAGTACTATTCATGATAGCAAAGACATGGAATCAACCCAGCTATTCATCAATGGTGGACTAAATAAAAAACTGTAGTACATATATACCATGGAATACTATGAAGCCATAAAAAGAATGAAATCATGTCCTTTGCAGGAACATGGATGCAGCTGGAGGTCATTATCCTAAGTGAACTAACTCAGGAAAAGAAAACCAAATACCACATGTTCTCACTTATATGTGAGAGCTAAACATTGGGTAATCAAGGACTTATGTGGCAACAATGGACACTGGGAACTATTAGAGAAGGGAGGGAGGGAGGAGACAACAGTTGAAAACCTGTCAGGTACTATGCTCAGTACCTGGGTGATGGAATCATTCATTCTCCAAACCTCAGCATTATGCAATATGCCCAGGTAACAAACTTGCACATGTACCCCCTGAATCTAAAATAAAAGTTAAAAAAGAAAAAAAGTCAAATCTAAACATTCAATTCTTTTTTCTCTCTTTTTTATCCTACCCATTATATAGGATATTTGGCCTCATAAATCTATCCAGTCTCTGATCCTGTTCATTTTTCCACAAAATTTGTTTTGCCTTCACTCTTACCTCTTCAGGATGAACTGCATGGTTTATAGCTCTCTTACCAATTTGCCTGTCTTTACCACAAGGTCCTTCCTTCCCACTCTTCCACCAAATCTTCAATGTTGAATCAATCTAACCATCCACCATGTGCACATCCTGACTTTGTTTATTATTCAATCCACTGTAATCTAGATTCCATTCCCACCTTTTATTCGCATTGCTCCTAGTCATGTCACCGAAATCCTCATTATTACTAAATCCAATGAATGGTTTCAGCACTTAACCTTGGCTCTACATTTTTATATTCTCCTTCTCCAAATCTGGTTGTTATTTGATGTCTTTTGGGGACTTTATTTCTCTGCTACTATCTTAATTCTCAATGTTCCCTATGGTCTGTCCTTAGCAACTATTCCCTTCCCTTTCCTTGCTTTGCTCCCTTCTCCTTTCCTCTCCTCTCCTCCCTTTATCTCCCCTCCTTCTTCTTTTTCCTCAGCTTTTACTAACCTCATTTGTTTTTAGGCAATTTCATCCTCCTCTATGTTGACAGTCCGTGAATTTCTATCTCTATCCAAAATATATCCACCTGCCTACTAAATTTGTCTCATGGATGACCTATAGGTACCTCATACTCTATGCAATAAAACTTTTCAAATCTTTTTCTTCTTCTATATTCCCTTCAGTGAATAGCACAACCATACACTCAGCTGTCCAAGCCATAAATTTAGAGGTTTTCAACTCCTTTGTTCTCCTTATTTTCTACATCCTTATCAAAATCAACTCACATCAAAATTACTATATCCATTCGATTCTGACTAATGAGACTTAAATCAATATAGTTCTCTCTAACATCATGGTCACACTCTATATTATACAGACTTTCATACTCTCTTACCTAAATGACTGTCATCTTCTCCTAATGAGTCTCTTTGCTTCTGGTCTTGCATTCCACTACCCCATGCCTGCTCTGCCAACATGTCCTCCGCCCACTGCAAACACATGCTCATTATCCACTCCTGAACTATACCAACTGTTTTTAGTACGATTGTCAATCTGCTGATCGAGTCCTTCTATGGCTCTTTCTTTCGAGTAATATGCAAATTCTTCAATATGGCTTCTAAGATCCTGCATGATTTATTCCTTCTAGTTTCTCTGGACTCATCCTGAACCTCTTCCCCTGTTCAAGTGTACGTTTCAGCCATTCTAATTTTTCTGATAATTGTTTCCTAAATTTGCCATCCTTTCTCTTCTCTAGGTCTTTTCCTATTCCTCTGTTTCTCTCCCTTTCACTTGCTCTGCCTCTATGCTGTTGACATCACCTTCTACTCGTTTTGATTTTCTTGAGTTTCTGCTTACTTGTAACTTTCTACAAGCCTGCTTTGCTGTTCTGTGTGGGAAACGCATGAGGGGAGAAGAAAAGACACACACATAATACCTTTAAGGGTAAACAAGCTTTATTTAAGTCTCATTAGTCAGAATCGAATGGATATAGTAATTTTGATGTGAGTTGATTTTGATAAGGATGTAGAAAATAAGGAGAACAAAGGAGTTGAAAACCTCTAAATTTATGGCTTGGACAGCTGAGTGTATGGTTGTGCTATTCACTGAAGGGAATATAAATGGCAATGCAGATATAACAAGCAAATTGATATAATAAGCAAATGATATAATAAGCAAGTTGCAATGGGAAGGGGATAAAGGAAAAGTGATATATATATATTTACACTCACCACTCCACATCTGATGGGGAAATGCATTTGGGGATGGCCATTAATTCCATTCACCATGCAGGATAATATTCCCTCCCCAGTAATCTAGATGCTTACAAACATCGCTGGTTATGAATGCGCCAGACTCCCTGATGATGGTACCCTATCACAGTATTCTCCCCTGCCACCAGTACAATCCTGCTTCAGCAACAAATTAAAATATTAAGCTTACATGTAGAAAAAGCTCTTAATGATAGTAGCACTGGACTTATGTTGTTATCAGATGAATTTGCTCAGCCATGCACTGTTGTGTTGCAAAATCGAGAGGCATTAGATATGCTTACCGCAGCCCAGGCAGGGGTTTGTGCCTTACTGCATACTAAATGTTATGTGTCTATCCCTGACAATTCTCACAATATTACTCTCCTTGCAAAGCTATCGTGGGTGTGGTTTTTATTAATTGTGTTTTTAATTCTCCTGTGCTTACCATGTAACTGTAATCTATCAACTGTGCCTTCCCCATGTATCTGTAAGGGTATTGTCCTACAACTGAGTATCAAATTGAGGCCCAATGTGGAGAAAAAGTTAAATATTAAATTTGAACTCAATTGAACGTGGACACAAACAATGGTCACCAAGTCCCGGAACAGGCTATGTGAGCCCCTTGAGGCATTCATCCAGCACTGTTTTGGAGAAATCTCTATTTCAATCTATTCCTATACATTAGTTACTGAAAAACAATAGATAATTGCAAACACAAATTGATCTTTTTGTGTTCCTTGAGCCCAGTCGCAAAGGGCCCTCGTCACTGGGCCTCATGCAAAACAACTTCTTACAAAAAGAGCTAGGGTCCCAGACGGCGCCGAAGCTTCATGAGACCTCTCCTTGTCTGTGCACGGACAAGTGGCAGACTCTGGAGCCCAGGCTGTTTCTTCCCAGTCTGGTGGTGAATCCTCCAGAGTCTGGTGAGTTTTGTGTCTGACTCTGGAACCCAGGCTGTTGCTTCCCAGTCTGGTGGTGAATCCTCCATAGTCTGGCGAGTGTAAATATATATATATTTATATATGGAATAAAGGTATGGTGTGTGTGTCTTTTCTTCTCCCCTCATGAGTTTCCCACGCAGAACACTTGCTTGATGCCTTTAATTTGGGTTTGATGCCCCCCTTTGTGCTCCCACAGCACTCGGCTCTTACCTTCATTACAGTGTCTGATGTGTACGGTTTTGTCGATCTCATTTAATGGATTGGGAGCTCTTTGGGGATAGAAAATTGTGTTTTCCCATGGACACAGAGAGGGGAACATCACACACCAGGGCCTGTCAATGGGTGGGGGGGTTAGGGGAGGGATAGCATTAAGAGAAATACCTAATGTAGATGATGGGTTAATGGGTGCAGCAAACACTATGACATGTGTATACCTATATAACAAACCTGCACCTTCTGCACATGTACCCCAGAACTTAAGAGTACAATAATAAATTTTAAAAAAAGAAAAGAAAACTGTGTTTCCTTTACTTACAGTGCCTCATAAAATTCTTGCCACATACTTATTCAATATTCTTCTGAATGAGTAAATGAATGCACAAATTATTGAAACAAATAATGAAAAAAGCAATCTCCTCCACTTAATTCTCCATCTCTTTTATATTTTTGCCAATCTGAATATAGGTTTCTGAAGATTCTCACACTCATTTTTATGGTCAAAGAATACTTTTTGAGTCCTGAGTCTGTTCCAACTATTATTATGGTCATCACTAACCAAAAATAAATCCTGCATGTATTCAGGTGTTTCCCATGAGGAAAATAAATCTCTAGGCCTTGAAAAGTGTTCTTATTCGTCAGGGACTAGTAACACCTCTCCTCCCAGTTCCAAATTGAATGTGGGAAGCAGGAAGTCTGTACAGGCCAGGAGCGGTGGCTCACGCCTATAATCCAGGCACTTTGGGAGGCTGAGGCGGGCAGATCACCTGAGCTCAGGAGTTTGAGACCACCTGGGCAACATGGCAAAACCCCATTTCTACTAAAAATACAAAAAATTAGCTGGACGTGGTGGCACACACCTGTAATCCCAGTTACTTGGGAGGCTGAGGCATGAGAATCACTTGAACCCGGGAGGCAGAGGTTGCAGTGAACTGAGATCATGCCACTGCACTCCAGCCTGGGCAACAGAACTGTCTCAAAACAAAAATAAAACAAAAACAAAACAAACAAACAAAAAACCCAAAAGAATTATTTAAAATATAGAGCTCACTAATATAAGGGAGGCAACATGGAAGAAAGCCTAGAATGAAACCAGGCTTTAGGTTTGAAGTTAATGTGTTTATGTTTCAATACTCGTTTAACCATTTACTTTTGAGACATTGTCAAACTCAATAAATGGGAAAAATACTATCTACATCAAACATTATTGTGATGGTTAAAAAATCTTATAGATGTGAAAGTTCTTTATAAATAAAAAAAATCTGTACATAATAAAAGTTCTTATTTATATTCCCATAGGAGTTGACTGTCTTTAGTGTCTGGCAAAAGCACATCTCAACTGGGAATATTAAGGGAAATACAGTAATTAGCCCCTAACTGTCTCTCACCACAGACTTCCGGCACCAGTCCCCTGGGTTCCCAACCAGGCGCGTAAAGGGAGATACTCTTGCTGTAGCCTTGTGGCTGGTGAAAAACAAAGAATGTGCCTCTTCTCCACTTCAGGGTTGAGCTCATGACTTTTCTCACTGTTCCAGCTCTAAGACTTTTGGAGAGAAAATGAATAATTAGTTCATACCAAGGAGCTGACAATATTTGAATTTATCACTGAACTCGGTAAGACCAATGCTTACAGACTCCACTAAGCAGTCTGTGTGTGTGTGTGTGTGCACGCGTGTGTGTTAATCATCTCCTCCAAAATCTTGCAGATGAGTACACATGTGCCAGGTGGTTTATATAATTTTTGTATCACATCAAATAATTTAGGGTGGACATCACTATTATTATTCTCTGGTGTTTGTACTTTCCTCTTTAGGAAAATGTTGTCTCACAGTTTTGCTGAATATCTGGCCTGCATCCCAGCTATGAGCACATTCCTCAAGGTTTAAAAAATAATAATAATCTGCATTTTTATAAATAGTTATAAACATACCTATATGCAATTTCCTATTATGTCCTTTAAAAATTATATCATAAGCTTTTAATGAATTTGTTTTATTGACTACATATTCTTTTCAATAATGTGTACCATAGTTGCCTTAACCTTTCCCTTATTGATGGAAACTAGGTATCCATCAAAAACATTGGCCAGGGTCTTATTTGCTTTTTTCCTGGGACCCTGAGAAATTTACTTTCTGGGAAGCTGCCTTCGTAAATCCAGTAACTGATTTCTTGGACTCTCTATTCTCTTCTGATCATCTGACTAAAGACTGAAGCAATACATCTATGCAAAGCCTTTTGAGAAATTACAGATTCCACCTCTTTAATGACAAGTGCATATCCAGATGTCTTGTCCATCAATGCTCTGCTGCAGGCAATACGACATGATGATTAGCAGCATGAGTTTGAAATCAGACAAACATAGGATTGAATGACATCCGCATCATTTTCATGATGTAGGATTTTAGGCAAATTATTTATACTCTGTAAACCCTAGTTTCCCATTGGTTAAATGAGAATAATGCCATTTTTTGATCCTGTTAGGCTGATATGATATAAACTGCATCACAGCAGCTGGCCTACATTATTCACACAATAAATATGTGATTAATGAATGATTGTTATTCTAATTTTTATTATCAGCATTATTGATATCACCATCATGGCACAAATCTTGAAACTATAGATTTTTATTCATCCTTAAACTCTCTGATTTACTTAATGAAATTCTTGAGTGCTCTCAGGCAGCAAATATTGTCCTATTTGAAGATACATTTAATAAGGGCTTTAATAGAGTGGGAAGAATATAGTCTTTGAAGCCAGATGGACCTGCTATCAAATCCCAGGCTCACAATATACTACTGCTGTAACATTGGGCAAGTTTCATCACTGAATCCCAGTGTTCTCCTCTCCAAAGTGAGGATCAGAATGCCTACATTGGCTGGGCACAGCGGTTCATGCCTGTAATCCCAGCACTTTGGGAGGCCGAGGTGGGTGGATTACTTGACGTCGGGAGTTCAAGACCTGCCTGGCCAACATGGTGAAACCCCCTCTCAACTAAAAATACAAAACTTGGCCTGGCATGGTAGTGGGCACCTGTACTCCCAGCTATCCAGGAGGCTGAGACAGGAGAATTGCTTGAACCCAGGAGGCAGAGGTTGCAGTGAGTCGAGATGGTTCCACTTCCAAAAAAAAAAAGCCTATGTGGGAACAGGTGAATATTATTTGAAAATCACCTGGTACAAATTAAGCACTATATCAGATTTCTTAACAATCCAACTATTTCTACAGCCCAGCCTTATAGCAGTCATTGCAGCCAAACTGGAAAGATAGTAAATTTGTTCTCAGTGTCTGCAGCCTCTGCTTTCATTCTGCCTGTAATCCCCAACCTTGTCTTCTCACTTTGTCTAAGGAAGCCAGTGCATTTGTTCTGCCATCCAAACCTGGATCCCCCAATAAGTTGCTCTCAGCCATTCTATCTGAGTGAGAGTGTTGGCCATAGGGCTCTCTCTCCCAGGAATACTTACGTTGAAACCTAATCTCTAGTTGGAAACTTAAAGCCCTTTTTCTCTTGCTAAAAGAATTTCAGATATCAGCAAGCTATTGAGGGTGATGTCTCGGGTAGGGATAGGAAGGCTCAATGTTGTTCTGAAAATCACATCACATTGCATGTTCACTTGGAAAACAAAACTAACCCAGATAATCTGAAGAATGTTGAGAAACTTAGAGATATGGTTCTATCACTCATTTTCTACAGTCTATGAAGATTTGGGGGTCAAGTTTGGATCCAAAGTGCTGGAGTCTGTGCAGAAAGCCTTTAGCCTCTAAGACTAAGTAACAAACTAGCTTTCACTTGTTTCTGGGCTTAATAGTAAAGCATTCATAAATATTCTAATTCTGCTGAAATTCTAATTCAATATTACATGGAGCCAGTTGGCTACTTTGCTGTAGTTACTGAAAGTTATCATTTGGCATGAATTTTCACCTACTAGGTTAAGTTGGCTCATATTTACACTCTTCCTGTCACTCAGTTGGTGGGGAGGAGGTACCAGGACTAGTAGGACATGGTTGCCTTTTGAATCCAGTTGAGAAGTGATGATGGGGCTTTTGCATGCTGTTTTTTGTTGCTGTTGTTGTTGTTTGTTTTAAGACAGGGTCTCGCTCTATCACCCAGGATGGAGTGCAGTGGCACAATCTCAGCTCACTGCAGCCTCGACCTCCCAAGCTCAAGTGATCCTCCCACCTCAGCCTCCTGAGTAGCTGGGACCACAGGCACATACCACCATTCCTGGCTATTTTTTTGTATTTTTGGAAGACACAAGGTCTCACCATGTTGCCCAGGCTGGTCTCGAACTACTGAGCTCAAGCAATCCACCCTCCTCAGCCTCCCAAAGTGTTAGGATTACAGGTGTGAGCCAACGCACCTGGTCCTGCACTTGATCTTCTTGTTCTACATTTTTTCCTTTTTCTCTTGTTGGATAGCTGATGACTAGGTAGGAATGAACAGCAGAAATTTTTGCCCCTTCTTTAAATGGGAGAGAATTTTCAGAGCATGGATTCTGTGTTTCATTATAGTGTCTTTATGTTAAGAACCTCTTTAGATTTGACTACCTGGCCTAAGAGGAGGAGATTTCCTCTTTACCATAGGCCAATAGGATAATCTGCCCATTGGCTATATAGATTGGCCAAAGTAGTTCCATTAAATTTAATAGTAAAAGTTATTCGCCAGGCGCAGTGGCTCGCACCTGTAATCCCAGCACTTTGGGAGGCCGAGGCAGGCAGATCACAAGGTCAAGAGATCGAGACAATCCTGGCCAACATGGTGAAACCCCATTTCTACTAAAAATACAAAAATTAGCTGGGCGTGGTGGCGTGTGCCTATTGTCCCAGATACTTAGGAGGCTGGGGCAGGAGAATCTCTTGAACTGCAGTGAGCTGAGTCGCACCACTGCACTCCAGCCTGGCGACAGAGCAAGACTTCGTCTCAAAAAAACAAACCAAAAAACCAAAAAAATAGTAAAAATTATTTTAACTGCTGGTGGGAAAACATAGAAATAAGAGAACCTTGGAAATTGATGGAGAAAAATAGAGGAAGGCACAATGGGCTCCTAATATTGATTACTTCATGAAGCCATGCTTTTTAAGGTATATATATATATTACTGAGATATACAGTGCATTCACCAAACTAATAACTCTTATTATAAATTGGGTTTACCTGAGACAGATTTTTCCTGTCTGACCTCCTGTCTGCTAATGAACAAACCTAATTCTCTACACTCTACCTCATCCTTTTCAACTGATAACATTTTTTAGAGAATGTGACCTTAGAAGCATTTATTTTTTATTTAGAGAAATGTCTTAATTACTTAGTAGTTCAAAAATAAACAGCAGTAAAACATATGACCTAATGTACTTATCATTCAGATTTAACAAACATCAACATGCTGTCACATTTGTTTCTGACCTTTAAAACAAACAACACAGAATGTTATCAGCACAGCCAAAGTTGCATCCCACATATCCCCTTTGCTTTCTCCTTTCCTAGGGTTAACCACTACAAAGAAATTTTTAATACCTTTTTAATACTTTTTATACTTGTTTTTGTATTTTTTTATAACTCAGGGTGCACAAAATGACAAGCCACCAGTGCATCCGGTGAGGGCGGGGTAAAGGGAAGCTCTCATTGGCAAGAAGGAAGAGGTTCGTGTCAGCTGCTTAGACATGGAGTCCACTGGCTCCAGAGGCTCAAAGCTAAAGTTGTCATCAGTTCATTGGTAGAGATGCTGTTACTGTGCAAATGGCCATTGAGAGCATGTTATCTGAATTACTGCAGTCCTAAAGAATGTCTAGTGATAAACCTTGTCATAGAAGCATATGTATATGTGTGAAACCTGCAAGCTGTGCAAAGCAGATGAGTGAAAGATACAAAGAGATGTCTTCTGGAGTTCTTAGAAAGTTCTTGGAAATAGTTCTTATCTCAGACATGTAAGCATGAGCCCCCTCTCCTTCATGCCTTCCCAGCCCTATTTTGTCTGGGTGTGACAAAAGTTATTTCATCCTGATACCTGCAACTTTCACATTTCCCTCTTTTGATAACGATTTTTCTCTAAAAATATCATTGATCAACTAGCCTGTAGCCAGGTTTGAATTGTCCTTTGGTGCTGAGATAGACCTGTTGTAGTTAGTTGACCTCATCCCACATCAGGCGGAAGTGATAAACAGCTGGAAGTCAGTCTCAAGACCCTTTTAGCCACATTTGAGCAAGAAGGAGGCCAGAAGGAGAAGCTCTTAGGCTTATCTCATCTGGATTTCATCACTAAATTTAATTTTGTCTGTTCCATAGGCATTGACTATCATCTCAAATTGCTGGGCCAACATTATTTTGTCAGGAGTTGTATTTCTGCAAAGATTTAACAGATAACAGGTATACAGTTTAAAAAGGAAAATACAGAGCAAAAGGAAATACAGAGCAAAAAAAAAAAAAAAAAACAGGTATACAGTTTAAAAAGGAAAATACAGAGCAAAAACAGCCGCAATATGACCAGCCCAGTTTGCATGATGCTTTTGAGCCATGCAACAAAGGCAACCAACTAAATAGATAAAATGACCCCAGAGAAATGGGTGGGACTTGTAGCCAGATAGACTTGCTCTTTTAGTTTATGTAACTGAGTTTCAACTTATCTGGAAGAGTTAACCTGGGTACAACATGCAGTATTAGCAATCACATAGATGCCACCTTGCTCAGCTAATAGATAATCAAGAGCAATTCTGTCAACACTACTGTGGCAAGAGAAGCCAATGGATGCTATTGAATTTTGCAGTGAAGTCTGCAAAAATTCCTGGGGTAGCAAATACATCTTTTACCATTTCTTCATTAGTGGCTCTATCATACCATTATACAAAAGATCTGACAAAGGAAGCAATCCAGAGTCCCATGCCCACCTGGTAACTCATGTTTAACCCTTTGATATAGTAAGAGGGGACTAGTCCAATGACTAGTCCCGTGACCAGTTTCAGATCTACTATGCATTGACAACAGAGAAACAAAACATCCCAACGCACATTAGCCTCCTGTTGTCCAAGTGTCTAAATATCTGGAGGCCCATATTGACATATCCCACCCACAAAAGTAAATATATCTGATATGAAAACAAAGAATTCTTCCATCTGTAAATTTTCTGTGCATGGCAGGATTAAACCAGGGGTCAGTTATATTACTATAAACTGCTAATGGCCCTTCCTCTTAAAATCAGTCCCAGCAAGTTTTCTTACATATGGTAAAGAGACCCAAGGAATACTTTAAGAGAGATGATCCATTGCACATCTCTAGGGCCCAACTAGAAGATCACTGTTTTGAGTAGATGAGACAGGGGACAGGAGTAGAAGGTGAATGAGAAAGCTTAACCTTATAGGATGCTCCCACGATACACTTTGTACAGGGGGTTGGAGCTGAGATGTTAGCAAAATTTGTTACAGATTGTACTAAAAGATCACTAGAGTCATGAACAGGTCAGGATTTTTTATGACAGATCCAACAATCAGTAAGTTTTCCCCTGTACCAACAGACGGGAAATATGGACAGGAATATCATCTTCCAGGGAAAAAAAATGGATAAGATAAAGTAAGAATTAGAAATAAGGAAAGGGTATACAGAAGTCATCCAAACATCTTGGGAGAAACAGATGCCACCTGCTTCAAATCTTAGAAATTTTTAATTTTATAAACTAAGTTCAATTCTTAGAAATTTTTAGTATTAATTCGCTAACAGGAGTGCAGGTCCACTCAGGAGCTGATGTTTTCCTTAGGTAAGATACATATATCCAAGAATCAATTCCTTTAAGCTCGGCAGCACAAAGGTTGGTTAACAGGACCGGAAATGGGCCTCTCAGTGAGGTTGGAGGGAGTCTTTTTTTAAATGTCTTTTCAAATAGACAAAATCTCCTGATTGTATATTATGGTGTTTTAGGTCTTCCTCTCCTGGGAATGCACTGTGGAAAGATCGTTCTACCAGAGCATACTTTTTATCCATAGCCTTGATTATATCTTTATAATACTGAAGCATTTCACCTTTCATGAACTTTGGGTCTTTGAGGTTGGGGCCAAATGCATGGGGTGCCCAGTAATAATTGCGAGTGGTGAGATCTTCTGTATTCCAAAGGGAGGCCCTTTAGCTCTGAAGCACTATAGGCAGGGCTTTTGGCCACGGGAAGTATAAGGTTTCTACAAAATTTGCCAATTGGGTCTTACGAGTACTATTGGTGCATTTCAACTAGTCCAGAGGGCTGGAGATGATAAGCACAATTAAAGTGCTGTAAGATTGGCCAGATGGCCCACATTGTCCTATAAAATTAGTTCCTCAGTTGCTGGGAGCTCAAGACAGATGGCCCTGGTATGGATTATCTTTTCTAATAGGACTTTACTGCTAATGTGGTGGCTCATCTTCAGGGGAATGCTTCAATCCAGTGGAAGAACATGCAGATCAAGACTAACACATATTTGTATCCATGCAAGGGAGGGAGCTCTCTAAAATCCAACTTTGAATGGCCCATTAAGGAGGTTAAAATGTCCAGGGTTATGCACCCCACGTTCCCAGGATTGGATTTAGGGAATGTAGGGCAGGGTAAAATAAGTATTTTTGGCTGCTTTGTTGATGGTACCTGACCAGTATTGTTTTATAGAAGTAATCATATTTTATGTAGTCCAGTGGCTTAAGTTATGTACCGTAGTAAACAATGGAAATTTCATGGAGTCTAGCAGGACAGGTTTGTTTATTTGGCCCAAACCAAAGTATATCTTTACCAGTGAATCAGCATCCACTATTCTCCAGTTTATTTTTTTGGCCCCAGGTACCCAATTCTGTGCTTCTTTAGTAATTGTTTCAGAATTATTTGGGGGAACTTTCTAGCTGGGCCATGATAGAAATTTGATCAATAGGATCTTTTAAAGACAGCATTCTTTGCTGCGTTATCAGCAAAGTGATTTTCCCTAGATTCCATACTGTCTAATTTTGAATGGCCGAGACTTTGATCATGGTTAGGGCATCAGGTAACTGTATAGCATCTAATAATTCTTGCCCATAAGGGCTATTCTTTATTTTGTCTCCACTGGAAGTGAGGAAACCTCTTCACTTCCAAACCATACCAAAACTACGAACAACTCCAAAGGTTTACTATATTAGTCCATTATCATGCTGCTGATAAAGACATGCCTGAGACTAGGAAGAAAAAGAGGCTTAATTGGACTTACAATTCCACATGGCTGAGGGGGCCTCAGAATCACAGTGGGAGGCAAAAGGCACTTCTTATATGGCAGCAGCAAAAGAAGATGAGGAAGATGAAAAAACAGAAAACCCTTATAAAACCATTAGATTTCGTGAGACTTATTCACTACCATGAGAACAGTATGGGGGGAACCACCCCCGTGATTCAAATTATTTCCCACTGGGTCCCTCCCACAACACATGGGAATTATTGGAGATACAATTCAAGTTGAGATTTGGGTGGTGACACAGAGCCAAACCATATCATTCCACCCCTGGCCCCTCCAAATCTCATGTCCTCACATTTCAAAACCAATCATGCCTTCCCAACAGTCCCCCAAAGTTTAACTCTTTTCAGCATTAACCCAAAAGTCCAAAGTGTCATCTGAGACAAGGCAAGTCCCTTCCTCCTATGAGCCTGTAAAATCAAAAGCAAGCTAGTTACTTCCTAGATACAATGGGGGTACGAGTATTGGGTAGATATAGCCATTCCAAATGGGAGAAATTGGCCAAAACAAAGGGGCTACAGGCCCCATGCGAGTCTGAAATCAAGCGGGGCAGTCAAATCTTAAAGCTGCAAGATGATCTCCTTTGACTCCAGGTCTCACATCCAGGTCATGCTGATGCAAGAGGTGGGTTCCCATAGTCTTGGGCAGCTCCACCCATGTGGCTTTGCAGGGTACAGCCTCCCTCCTGGCTGCTTTCACGGGCTGGCATTGAGTGTCCATGGCTTTTCCAGGCACCTGGTGAAAGCTGTGGGTGGCTCTACAATTCTGAGGTCTGTAGGACAGTGGCCCTCTTCTCACAGCTCCACTAGGCCAATGTCAAAGCCATTCAACAACAGTGCCCCAGTAGGGACTCTGTGTGGGGGCTCCAACCCCACATTTCCCTTGCACCCTGCTCTAGCAAAGGTTCTCCATGAGAGCCCCACCCCTGAAGCAAACTTCTGCCTGGGCATCCATGCATTTCCACACATTTGAAATCCAGGCAGAGGTTCTTAACCTCAATTCTTGACTTCTGTGCACCCACAGGCTCAACACTACATGGAAGCTGCCAAGGCTTGAAGCTTGCACCATCTGAAGCCATGGCCTGAGCTCTACGTTGGCCCCTTTCAGCTACAGTGGGAGTGGCTGGGAAACAGGGCACCAAGTCCCTATACTGCACACAGCATGGGGACCCTGGGTCCTGCCCACAAAACCATTTTTCCCTCCTAGACCTCCAGGTCTGTTATGACAGAGGCTGCCGCAAAGGTCTCTGACATGCCTGGAGACACTTCCCCCATTGTCTTGGAGATTAACATTCAGCTCCTCATTACTTATGTACGTATCTGCAGCCGGCTTGAATTTCTCCTCAGAAAATAAGATTTTCTTTTCTACCCATTGTCCAGCTGCAAATTTTTCCAAACTTTTATGCTCTGCTTCCTTTTTAAAACTGAATGCCTTTAAAAGCACCCAAGTCACCTCTTGAGTACTTTGCTGCTTAAAAATTTCTTCTGCCAGATACCCTAAATCATCTCTCTTAAGTTCAAAGTTCCACAAATCTCTAGGGCAGAGGCAAAATGCTGCCAGTCTCTTTGTGAAAATATAACAAGAGTCACCTTTGCTCCAGTTCCCAAAAAGTTACTCATCTCCATCTGAGACCACCTCAGCCTGGATTTCATCGTCCATATCATTAACAATATGTTTGTCAAAGCCATTCAACAAGCCTCTAGGGAGTTCCAAACTTTCCCACATTTTCCTGTCTTCTTATGAGCCCTCCAAACTGTTCTAACTTCTGCCTGTTACCCAGTTCTAAAGTTGCTTCCACATTTTCAGCTATCTTTTCAGCAGTGCCCCACTTCCAGTACCAATTTACTGTATTAGTCCATTTTCATGCAGCTGATAAACACATACCCAAGACTGGGAAGAAAAAGAAGTTTAATTATACTTACAGTTCCCCATGACTGGGGAGGCCTCAGAATCATGGTGGGAGGTGAAAGGCACTTCTTACATGGTGGTGGCAAGAGAAAATGAGGAAGACGCAAAAGCAGAAACCCCTGATAAAACCATCAGATCTCATGAGACTTACTCACTACCATGAGAACATAGGCCAGGTGCTATTTATTACAGGCTCATGCCTATAATCCCAGCACTTTGGGAGGCTGAGGCAGGTAGATCACATGAGGTCAGGAGTTTGAGACCAGCCTGGCCAAAATAGTGAAACCCCATCTCCACTAAAAATACAAAAATTAGCTGGGCGTGGTGGCAAGCATCTGTAATCCCAGCTACTCAGGAGGCTGAGCCAGGAGAATCGCTTAAACCTGGGAGGCAGAGGTTGCAGTGAGCCGAGATCACGCCACTGCACTCCAGCCTGGAAGATAAGAGTGAAACTCTGTCTCAAAAAACAAACAAACAAAAAAAACCACTCCTAATTTGAAGGATCATTTCACTCAGAAAATTAAGTGGGAGAAGTGGGAAAACCCCCATAAGTCCTTGGAGCCTCTTCACTGAAAGTGATCTCAGATGGGAGAGGAGATGGGGAAGTTGAGAATGAAATTCCCCCTTTCTCTTGCAGCAATCTCTCTTCCAGCCATCTGGAACATTGGCACAGCCCAGGGAGTCTCTGCCTAGTGTTATGTCTGGGAGCTTCAGTTTGCTGTAATTGAAGATTAAGAATGTTAGTGGTTTTCTTTTTAGTACTGTCCTCAGGGGTGCAGGCAAGCTGATTTGCCAGATTAACCAAATCAGATGTGGACATAGTTTTCCATTCCATGTGTGCTCTTTTGACAAGCTGAGAAAGTTCTTGAGAAAGGCCATTAGCAAACTTAGAATTAGAGCCTACTTGAGTAGATTCGGCATCCATAGGTAATCCAGAATTTTCTACAAATACAACCTGGAGCCAACTGTAATAGTCGTAATCTGGTTCATTAGGTTCTTGGGTACAGTCTTGGATTTTATTCATCTAAGGTTTCAGGAAAAGCCTCAAGAATAGCCTCATGAAGTTTTGTTATTTTTGTTTGTTTGTTTGCTTGCTTGCTCACTATGCTTCAGGCTCTGTCATAGTCTTTGGGGGTGTTTTTGCCTAAAGCCCTCTCAGGGTCACATCAAGGAGCCTGGGCCGTTCAATATTGGGCCTGGCCTTCACAAAAAAAAAATATATGAACCAACTGGCATAGGTGAGAAAAACCTGGATGATAAGTCGGAATTATAATACTGTGTTAATTTTATCAGCAAATTGGAAAGGTCTCCATGACCTTTGGGAATTCTGTGGCAATGGCTTAAAGTTCAGCCTTGCTCCAAGGAACAAAAGAAATTTAGGATTTAGAGGAATGATCAGTGAATTTAACTTTAAAGGGACAGGTTTTAACAGGACCAGGTTCAGGGGTAGTGGGAGCTGAGGAAAAGAAGAAATAGAGAGGAGGAACAGGGGAAAGAGAAGAGGAGGTCTCCTCCAATGAGGAACAAGTCTGGGATCCTCAAGCCTTGTCCTTCCTTAACTATTTGTTTGTCTCAGTTAATTTTGACATAGTATCTCATAAGGAAGCAATTGTAGAATCCTGAATGTACTTAGAAGCTTTGAGATACCAATTAAAGTATGTCTCCCATTCAGATTGTTTAATATTAGGACCACAGTCTTCTAATTTTGTTCTAATGAAACAAGTTTGGGGAGCTCAGATGCCCCCCAGTATGACCAATGAGGATCCAAATTAGTTTTGGTGTGGTGTGCTATAGTTATTGATTTAAAATTGTACACGAGAGAGGACCATAATTTTTTAAACATAGAGCCAGCAGGGGTCCCAGGAGGATTATAATTACGTGCTTTAGAATTTTGGGATCCCATTCTGCTTATTAATCTCTTGAGAGCAGAAGAAAAGCCCTATGAGCAAAGCCCTGTCAGGGAATGATAGGCGTTTGGACTGGTGTTTTGTTTTACAGTGTGCCTGGCACCGGATTTTTGTTTTACTTGGCAAGCAATCTGCACTCTCATTGCCTCTCCCATGACCAAGTTTTCCCTAGACGTGCAAAATTTTTCTTGAGACTGGCAGGCCCCCTAGTGGTAACTTGGCTGTTTGTGCACTAGTTTATCCTGATACAAGAGATTTTTTTTTCTTCGGACACTAACATCCCTCATACAACGATGGCCATTGCCCTAATGGCTTTTAAACGGCCAACTCGTGCCTACCTTTTGAGAAAGTAAATTTTTCTTTCAAAAGATGTTTAGAAATAGAGGAAGAAAAGAATCAAGCAACAAATGAAAGTATAAGCATATACAAACAAGTCAGAACAAAACCGAAACCAAAAGTGCACTTACCAGGACCAGAAAGACAAACTGTCTTTCTAATAGAAATAACTTTCCAAAAAAGACAAAAGGTCTTATATAGTCTCAAAAAGGATGCAAGGCATCTTAACCCAATCAGATCCTGAATAAGTCAACAGGGAGCTACTACCAAAGGGAGGGAACGCAATCTGAGAGATGATTTACCTGGGCAGAAGAAAGATGATCCATGGAAGCTTAGATTGCCAAGGGCTCAACTGTGGTTACCTACCCAGTTCCTCACCTGGTTCCAAGAGTCACCAATCTTTTCCAAACGTACTCTCACTTCAAGAGTACTTCCAATAGAGGGAAAAAGGCGGATAGGAGGCAAAACTAACTTGCAGCCTCCACTAGGACGGACAGAGTGGCATGTGTAGACACACACCATGAACTTTTGCTCTAAGAAACACCACAAGAACATACCAGGTAAAGCTGAGAGAATCCACAGACCCTTTGAGGGAGGTGGATTGCCGCTGCAGGCTCCGTGGGACAACTGAGGAACTGTGAGTTTGCTTGCTTTCTCAGCTGAGAGGCTTGGAGCCTGTAGACAATTCTCAGCCCTGCTCACCGGCTACCTAGAAATAAACTCACTGCTGCTGGCAGGTGGTGGGGGCAGGGGACCACCTTGGGAGTGAGACCAGCCTTTCAGGCTGTGGGCTGCATGGGATCTGGGTGAGACCTGTGACTGCCAGCTTTCCCCCACTTCCCTATCGACCTGTGTGACACAGCAGGAGCAACCATAATCCCCCTGGGAACATAACTCCATTGGCCTGGAAACCACACTCCCAGCCCCCACAGCAGCCACAGCAAGCCTCACCAAAGGAGAGCCTGAGCTCAGACATGCCTAACCCTGCCCCTACCTGATGGTCTTTCTCTAGCTGACCTGGTAGTCAAAGACAAAGGACATAATCCCTTGAGAGCCCTATGGCCCCACCCACTGCCTAATCTTCCCTATACTGATGTGCTGATGTGCTGATATAGCTGAAGTGCTAACACAAAACCAGCACGCTTAACAAAAATACAAGCAAGGATCCTCACAGAGTCCATTTCACTCCCCTGCCACCTCCATTGGAGCAGGTGCTGGTATCCATGGCTGAGAGACCTGAAGAGGCATCACATCACAGGACTCTTTGCAGACACTCCCCCGTACCAGCCCAGAGCCCAGTAGCTCCACTGGGTGGCTAGATCTAGAAGAGAAACAAGTCACTGCAGTTTGGCTCTCAGGAGGCTCTATCTCAGGGGGAAAGGAGAGAGCACTACATCAAGGGAGCACCCTTGTGGGACAAAGGAATCTGAACAGCAGCCCTTGAGTTCCAAACTTCCCTCTGACATAGTCTACCCAAATGAGAAGGAACCAGAAAAACAGTCCTGGCAATATAACAAAACAAGGTTCTTTAACACCCCCAAAAGATCACACTAGCTCATCAGCGATGGATCCAAACCAAGATGAAATCTCTGAAGTGCCAGAAAAAGAATTCAGAAGATCAACTATTAAGCCAATCAGCGAGGTACCAGAGAAAGATGCAGTCCAACTTAAAGAAATCAAAAGATAGAAAATATATGTAATTGAAGTTCAGAAAGAGAAAAGAAAAAAAACAGTTTAGGAGTAACATTTCATGAGACAATGGCTGACAGTTTTCCAAAAACTGACAAAAGCAACACCCCCCATGATATGGTTTGGCTGTGTACCCACCCAAATCTCATTTTGAATTGTAGCTCCCATAATTCCTACATGTCATGGGTGGGACCCAGTGGGCAGTAATAGAATCAGGGTGGGGAGTCTTTCCCACGCTGTTCTCATGATAGTGAATAAGTCTCATGAGATCTGGTGGTTTTATAAAGAGCAATTCCCCTGCACATGCTCTCTTGCCTGCTGCCATGTACGACATGCCTTTGCTTCTCCTTTGCCTTCCACCACGATTGTGAAGCCTCCCCAGCCATGTGGAGGTCTGAGTCCATCAAACCTCTTTTTCTTTATAAATTACCCAGTCTTAGGTATGTCTTATTAGCACCATGAGAACTAATACACCCCATAAAAAACTTTTTGAACCTATCAAAATAAATATACAGAAAACTAGACTTTAGACACCACAATTCAACTAGTAAAAACCAAAGACAAAGAAAAATCATTAAAGTAGTTAAAAGAAAAACAAATTGCTTTCAAACATTCATTCCTGACAACTGACACGTTTCAACATGAATCCAAAAGACAAGGGAATAACGTTTTAAGAGAATAAAAACTATAACTACAAATTGTGGACACTAAAAGCACTGAAAATATCCTTCCAAACAAAGACAAATGAAGACATCTATTCAACACATCTATCCTAAAACAAATATTAAAGAAATTTCATCAGACAAAGGGGAAAATGTCCCAGCAGAAACAAGGAGATCTAAAAAAATTTGAAGAAAAACAAAAATATTAAAGACAGCAAAAAATGAATGCTGACTGCACAATTATAGTTATGTATTGTGCAGTCTTAAGTATAAGTAAAATTAAAAATGTATGAAAACAACAAAACAAATTATAGGAGAGGGTTTAATAGAGTATTTTGTGATTTTACAATTCTTTTTAAAGGGGTAGATGTTAGAAGTTGCATTAGACTAATAAGTCGAGAACAAAAAATGTACCATTTACCTATAATATAAAATTTCTATTTGGTGTCTTTTTCTAATTCCCATCCCTTTATTAATATTCTGTTTAGTAATACATTGTTCTCCTAGTTTCCTCTAGTTCTTTGTCCATGATTTCCTTAGTTCTTTGCCCATATTTTTAAAAGTTGATTTAAAATCTTTCACTAGTAAGTCCAGGATCTGGGCTTCTTTCAGGACAATTCCTGTTGATTTTTTTCCCATGAGTGAGCCATAGTTTCTTATTTGAGAACTTTTTTTGCATACCTCATAATTTTTGTTTAAAATTGAGTATTTTTCATATTATAATGTGCTAACTCTAGAAATCAAATTCTCCTCCATTTCCAGGGTTTATTGTTGCTGCTCATTGTGGGTAGTAGTTGTTTCTTTGATTAGTGACTTTTCTTTTTTTAATTTTGTCTTATTTTAAGTTCCAGGATACTTGTGCAAGATGTGCACATAAGTTCCAGGATACATGTGCAGGTTTGTTATGTAGGTAAATGTGTGCCATGGTGGTTTGTTGCATCTATCAATCAACTCATCACCCAGGTATTAAGCCTCACATACGTTAGCTGTTTATCTTGATGCTCTCCCTTCCCCTGCCCCTGCTCCGAGAGGCCCCAGTGTGTGTTGTTCCTTCCCTGTGTCCATGTATTCTCTTTGTTCAGCTCCCACTTATAAGTGAGAACATGCGGTATTTGGTTTTCTGTTCCTGTGTTAGTTTGCTGAAGATTGGCTTCCAGCCCCACCCATGTCCCTGCAAAGGACATGATCTCATTCCTTTTTATGGCTGCATAATATTTAATGGTGTATACTTACCACATTTTTGTTATTGAGTCTATCATTGATAAGCATTTGGGTTGATTACATGTCTTTGCTATTGTGAATAGTACTGCAATGAACATACACACGCATGTATCTTCATAATAGAATGATTTATATTCCTTTGGTTATACACCCAGTAATGGGATTGCTGATCCAAACGATATTTCCGGTTCTAGGTCTTTGAGGAATTGCCACACTGTCTTCCATGATGGTTGAACTAATTTACATTCCCACCAACAATGTAAAGTGTTCCTATTTCTCCACAGCCCCATCAGCATCTGTTGTTTCTTGACTTTTTAATAATCACTATTCTGACTGGCATGAGATGGTATCTCATTGTGGTTTTGATTTGCATTTCTCTAATATCACTGATGTTGGATTAGTGACTTTTCTAAACTACTTTTATAAAGACTGTATTCTTTTGTGTGTGTGTTCCCTAAAGGTTCTGTTAGCTTAATGGTCAGCTAGTGATTTAACCATGATTCTCCTAGCTTCCTGGATCCAAAAGAAAAGAAAAGGAAAGGAAATTAAAGAATAAGATAAGATAAAATAAGAAAAAGAGAAAAAATGTTCCCCTGTCTTGGCAGATTGTCTCCGTGTTAGGGCAGTCCTTCGATAGTTAGCTAGGTAATTTACAGCTCTGCCTTATCCCTTCACTTACTGCTTACATGGATCCTAGAGATTAGCCAGAGCTAAAAGCATAGGATCTCTTCCAATCTTTCTAGGCACGTGTTTATTCCTGAGCGTGCACATAGCCCTCTAGAACTTTGTTATATGCAAGAGCTTATTACAGCCATTATTCCCCATTCATCTCCATCCCCAGACTCTTCCTCCCTAGTCAAAACAATCTTGAAAAATAAGAACAAATTTGGAGGATTTACACTTCCTGACTTCAAAATATACTATAAAACTGCAGTCATAAAAAAAATATGCTACTAGCACAAGGATAAATAACTAGATCAATTGAATGGAATTGAGAGTTCAGAAATAAACCCATATATGTATGGTCAATTGATTTTTAACCAAGGTGCTAAGACCATTCAGTGGAGAAAGAATAGTCTCTTCAACAAATGGTGCAGGGGTGATTGGATAGACACATAGAAAGGAATAAAGTTGAGCCCTTACTTCATAGGATATACAAAACTCAAAATAAACTAAAAACCTAAATATAAGAGCTAAAACTATAAAACTTTTTTTAAAAATTGAAGAAATCTTTATCACCTTGAATTTGTCCAAGTTTCACAGATATGACACCAAAAACACAAGCCACAAAAGAAAAAAATAAAGTGAACATTATCAAAATTAAAATCTTTTTTACATCAAAGGACAATATTGTAAGAGTGAAAACGCAATTCACAAAATGGAAGAAAATATTTGTAAACCCTATGTCTGATAAGGATATCTTATCCAGAATATATAAAGAGCTCTTATAACTCAACAACAAAAGACAAAGGGAAAAAAATGTTTTAATGGGCAAAGAACATAAATAGGCATTCCTCCAAAGAAAATATGTAAATGGCCAACAAGCACACAGAAGATGCTCAGTGTCATTTGTCATTATGGAAATGCAAGACAAAATGACAATAAAATATCACTTCATACCCCTTATCATGGCTATCAACAAAATGATAAACAAATAGTTCAAAGAAATTGAAACACTCAAACACTGTTAGTGGGAATGTAAAATGGTATGGACAGTGTGGACAATAGTTTATTCCTCAGTCAGTTAAACACAGATACAAGATGACCTAGCAACTCTACCCCTAGATGTATACCTAAAACAATTGAAAATAGGTATTCAAACAAAAACTTGCATCCAAATGTTCATACCAGCACTACTAACAATAGCCAAAAGGTGGAAACAACACAAATGTTCATCAATGGATGCATGTATAAATAAAATGTGGCATCTTCATACAATGAAATATTACTAAGCCATAAATAGGAATGAAGTACTAGTAGAGGCTAAACATGAATGAACCTTGAAAACATTATGTAAAGTGAAAGAAGCCAGACATAAAAGGCTTGCCTTTTTTTGTGTTTCGTTTGTATAAAATATCCAAAACTGACAACTTTATAGAGGCAGAAGCAGTTTAGTGTTTGCTGGAGGCAAATTTGTTTTATTTAAAAAGAAACCCAAAGTTAAAAATAAACAAATAAATAACTTGACTCTGCATATTCCTAAAGAAATAATGGGCTGGATAGTGACTTCATCTCATGAGGGCTGACCAGAGGTGATGAGTCCTTTCCCTGTGAGACATTCCCATCTTCCTTTGCCTTTCTAGCCCTATGCCTTCTACCTGGTAATGGACACAAAAGCAGTTCTGGAAAGCCTAATCTGCTACATGCCTGTAGAGGGCAGGATAGCTGAACCAGAGATGTCTACCCAGAGAAGCCCCGTCTGGATCAAGACAGGTAATAAATGGAAAGAGATCATAAAATAGGATATAATACCTGGAAAGGAAGGTGACTTTTTTTTTTTTTTTTTTTTTAGATCGAGTCTCACTCTGTCACCCAGGCTGGAGTGCAGTGGCATGATCTCAGCCTGCTGCAACCTCAGCCTAGAAGGTTCAAGCAATTGTCATACCTCAGCTTCCTGAGTAGCTGGGACTACAGTCACACGCCACCGCACTTTGCTAATTTTTTGTATTTTTCGTAGAGACGGGGTTTCACTATATTGCCAGGCTGGTCTCAAACTCCTGGCATCAAATGATCCACCCACCTCGGCCTCCCAAAGTGCTGGGATTACAGGCATGAGGCACTGCATCCGGCCACTGGGAGTTGTCATTTTTATCTCAGGAGCAGGAGAATAATATTCTTAGCTATTTCTTTCATATGTGGTGCTGATCATAGCCCATACAAGGAAATACCCCAAGATTTATTTCCCCTTGATAAGGAGGATTGGACCGAAGCCACACAGCAACGATTACCTGAGACGTTATGTACGAGATTTGGGGAGAAGACATCAGAGTTCTTTGATGACCTGCCTAAGCAACAGTAGGTTGGGATTACTGTTTTAGTCACATTTTGTTCTTATGTGTATCATGCTGATTCACTGTAGCACTAAGAGGATTCCTGCCTTTGAACCTCTGTGACACAGAACATACTTTGACTGTCAGCTAACAGCTCTGCATCATGTTGTTGTAAATCAGGATGACACCCCACTGTTAAAGCAAATACCTGGGTATGAGGGAGACATCACTGCGGTTGTCTGCCTAGTATATTGGAGTCTAGTTTGCCCTTTTACCTACAGCATGTGGTAATGTGTTTGGAAAACAATACAGGCAGGCATTCAAAAAATCACAATGATGTCTGAGAGGGGAATATGACATGACATGGTTGTCACATACCAATGATGATCTCACCCTGGAACTTCCAATATGATGATTATGGGAAGCCTTTGGGATACTTGAACTGAACGGCCCCTGGGAACTGAGTATGATAACCCTACAATCTCTTGAGGGACACAGTACTTTTTAGATGCATGTAGTTTATTTGAATTAGTCTTGTATCACAAGTACTCATGGCTGTAACACTTGTGATCACAGACCTTGCATTGGTCCAGAGTACTAAGAGGGACTTAGGAGGTTGGGAGCTTGGTTAAGCATGGCAAGTAGAAATGACTTTTCTGGAGACTCATGCTTGTGGTCTAAATGGTCACTAGGGGGAGTTCTCTTCCAGGAAACTCACTGAACTTGCATTTGGCCCAGAAATATGATGAGCAATGTGCTAGGCCATTCTTGCATGGCTGTAAACGAATACCTGAGACTGAGTAATTTAGAAAGAAAAGAGGTTTAATTGGCTCATGGTTCTGCAGACTGCACAAGCATGACACCAGCATCTGCTCAGCTTCTAGGGAGGCCTCAGGGAGTTTTACTCATAGTGGAAGGCAAAGCTGGAGAAGGCAGGTCACATGAAAAGAGCAGGAGCAAGGTGAGGAATATCGGCATTTTTTTTTTTTTTTTTTTTTTGAGACAAAGCTTTGCTCTTGTTGCCCAGTCTGGAGTGCAATGGCACGATCTCAGCTCACTGTAACTTCTGTCTTCCAGGTTCAAGCAATTCTCATGCCTCAGCCTCCTGAGTAGCTGGAATTACAGGCATGCGCCACCACGCCCCGCTAATTTTATATTTTTAGTAGAGATAGGGTTTCACCATGTTGGTCAGGCTGGTCTTGAACTCCTGACCTCAGGTGATCCGCCAGCTTTGGCCTCCCAAAAGTGCTGGGATTACAAGTGTGAGCCACTGTGCCCAGCCACCACACACTTTTTAAACAATCAAATTCAGGAGAACACACCCGCATGACCCAAACACCTCCCATCAGGCCCCACCTCCAATCCCCACGAGATTTTATTTCAGCATGAGATTTGAGCAGGACAAATATCCAAACCATATCACAGTATTTGAATGGACTATGCATGTTACCCAACTCACTCAGCATCTTTCTTGTCAGTAACTCTGGGCAAGAATCCATATGCTCACCAGCGAAGGAACAGCTGCCATATCAACAGCAACAGCACCTGATATATTTAGATAGCAGTTGTGCTGCAGGCTCAAGCAAGAGGAGGCATGTTTATGGGAACACTATGGCCAACCTAACCTATGGCATATGGCAAGATGACTGGTAAGCATGCTATTTACTGCTACTCCCTCAGAGTAACAGTGTCAAAAAGTTGAAAGGAGTTTTGACTCTGATACAATTTGTATTACCTTGGATGACCCAAAGTTGAACCTTAACTGGCTCAAACTCTACCAATTGTGGACAGATGGGCAGTGCTCCACAATGATACCTGGAACCTGAGTTATAGAACCTGAGTTACTATAAAACTTATTCCTTGGGCCAGGCGCGGTGACTCATGCCTGTAATCCCAGCACTTTGGGAGGCTGAGGCAGGTGGATCACAAGGTCAGGAGATCAAGACCATCCTGGCTAACACGGTGAAACCCTGTCTCTACTAAAAATACAAAAAATTAGCCGGGTGTGGTGGCAGGCACCTGTAGTCCCAGCTACTCGGGAGGCTGAGGCAGGAGAATGGCGTGAACTCGGGAGGCAGAGCTTGCAGTGAGCCGACACTGCGCTACTGCACTCCAGCCTGGGCGACAGAGCAAGACTCCATCTCAAAGAAAAAAAAAATATTCTTTGGTGGACGAAGTGTAATTATGCCTCCAGACCAGAGGGAACCTAGACTTTACTGAGCAATGACCTCTAGTAATTACACCAGTTATGGGAAATGTGTATGAGAAAATGGTATTTTTGCTGAGAAGGTTAGGAAATTGACGTGATTATATTAATGTCCTGAACGTTGTCTAATCTTTCTGCTACAGGTAATAAAGAATGTGTAGACTACTTTATAAAAAATAAATGAAAATGGTTGCCAGAATAAAAAGGTATTTTGAGAAGTCAGACTAAAACTTCCAGTTGATGCAATACTCATGGAGACTTATTGGCCAAAGAAAGAAGTAAATTTAGCTTTAAAAAAGTGACATACGCAGCTCAACACCTCTGTTGAAGCCTGTAAAAATGCAGGTGAGGCCAGGCATAGTGGCTCACGCCTGTAATCCCAGCACTTTGGGAGGCCAAGGCTGGAGGATCACCTGAGGTTGGGAGTTGGAGATCAGCCTGACCAACATGGAGAAACCCCATCTCTACTAAAAATACAAAATTAGCTGGGCTTTGTGGCGCATGCCTGTAATCCCAGATACTCGCGAGGCCGAGGCAGGAGAATCACTTGAACCCGGGTGGTATAGGTTGCACTGAGCTGAGATCGCGCCATTGCACTCCAGCCTGGGTAACAAGAGCAAAACTCCATCTCAAAATAATAATAATCATCATAATAATCATAATGCAGGTGATAGTGGAGAAAAAGGGAAGAGAGAGGATAGTCCAACTAAAAAAGATATATCCGAAATTTTTAAGTAAATACACTCATGGCCCAATGTGATTCTTGGGAAGGAATTCCAACTGCTCATTGAATAATATGGTCCTCATGGTTGCAGTTTTACAATGTCTATTTTTGTGCATAAAATGTTGTAGAAGTTACTACATTAAGGATTACTTTCTAAACTAGGTGATTTTGTCATTTGTGACAACATGGGTGAATCGAGGAGACATTATATTAAGTGAAATAAGCCAGGCACAGAAAAACAGATACCACATGATCTCACTTACATGTGAAATCTAAAACAATCAAATTCATAGAAGTAAAGAGTAGAACGGTGGTTAGCAGAGGAGGGGGATGGGAGAATGAACAGGGAAAGGCAAAACACTGCTTAAAGGGTACATAGTTTCCGTTCAACAGGAGGACTGGTTCCGGGATTTGCTGCACAGTATGATGACTATAGTGAACACCAGTGTATTATAGATTTCAAAATGGCTGAAAGAGTAGATTTTAGATGTTCTCACCCCAAAGAAATGATAAGCATTTGAGGTGATTATATGATAATTAGCTTGACTTGATCATTATATAATGTGTACCTGTGTAGAAACATCACATTATACCCTCACAAATATATGTGTTTATTATTTGTCAATTACAATTAAATAAAACTTTTTAAAGAAATTTTTTGAGACAGGGTCTTGCTCTGTCACCCAGGCTGGAATGCAGAAGTGCAATCTTGGCTCACTGCAACCTCCACCTCCCAGGTTCAAGTGATTTGCGTGCCTCAGCTGCCCTAGTAGCTGGGACTACAGGTGTGCACCACCAAGCACAGCTAATTTTTGTATTTTTAGTAGAGACGGGGTTTCGCCATGTTGCCTAGGCTGGTCTCAAACTCCTGGTGTCAGGTGATCTGCCCATCTCAGCCTCCCAAATTGCTGAGATTACAGGCATGAGCCACCGTGCACGGCCAAGAATTATTTTTTAGATGACACGTAGATGAAATGTTGGATATGGTAATTAGCTTGATTTAACCTTTCTACAATGTATATACAGATCAAAACATCACATTGTACCACATAAATATATACAATTATTATTTGTCAATTAATATATATAATTATCTTTTAGATGCCTAAGGAACATATGGCAAAGAAGTATTGACAAAAGTCAGAGGTAAACTGGGAGGAAAGAATTAACAGATGGAGTATAATCGTTTTTTCAGCCTCAAGAAAACCTGAGCACTTGACTCTCGGTTTTATTTCGTGCAACAGTAATTCAAAGAATGTACAGCATACCAGATCTATGATAAACTAGGATCCTGCTATATAGTGAACCAGCATGCTGCACCTCTTTGTTGATTTGTTAACTAGTAACTTCATAACCAGCAATTGCTAGTAATTGACAAGAGGCAGCTGCACAGAAAAATGAGAGATAGAAATACATCTCATAGGCCGGGCGCGGTGGCTCACACCTGTAATCCCAGCACTTTGGGAGGCTGAGGCGGGAGGATCACGAGGTCAGGAGATAGAGACCATCCTGGCTAACATGGTGAAAACCTGTCTCTACTAAAAATACAAAAAATTAGCCGGGCATGGTGGCAGGAGACTGTAGTCCCAGCTACTTGGGAGGCTGAGGCAGGAGAATGGCGTGAACCCAGGAGGCGGAGCTTGCAGTAAGCCGAGATCGGGCCACTGCACTCCAGCCTGGGCAACAGAGCGAGACTCCGTCTCAAAAAAATAAATAAATAAAATAAAATAGAGAAATACATCTCAGAGAGGGTTACATGACCATCAAGATGTAAAAGCCAAACAAGCCCCAGATCTGGTGCAATGCCCAAGCTGAGATAGTCTGGCTGTCTCTGTGACCATTCATATTCCAGTGTGAAATGATTATAGATACAGGAAGATGAGCAGAGGATAAGCAAGGCCTCCACAGTGCTGTTGCAGTGCATAGTGTGGTGCCCATCATTTGTACTATTGTAAAGCTACACAAATTGTGGTGCTGGGTGAAGCCTGTTGTGTCTCATCAATTTGACTGTCAATCCCTACATAAGACCCCGCCTTCCCACTGATTTTGTATACTCACCTTGCACAAAACGTCATCTTGTTCTTACCTTACTTTTTTTTTAACTTATTGTCGCTCGACTTTATTTTATTTTTTTGTAGACACGGGGTCTCGCTCTGTTGCCCAAGCTGGTCTCAAACTCCTGGGTGTAGGGAAAAGAAAGAGAGATCAGACTGTTACTGTGTCTATGTAGAAAAGGAAGACATAAGAAACTCCATTTTGACCTGTACCCTGAACAATTGTTTTGCCTTGAGATGCTGTTAATCTGTAACTTTGCCCCAACCTTGAGCTCACAGAAACACGTGTTGTATGGAATCAAGGTTTAAGGGATCTAGGGCTGTGCAGGATGTGCCTTGTTAACAATATGTTTACAGGCAGTATGCTGGGTAAAAGTCATCGCCATTCTCCATTCTCAAGTAACCAGGAGCACAATGCACTGCGGAAAGCCACAGGGACCTCTGCTCAGGAAAGCCAGGTATTGTCCAAGGTTTCTCCCTACTGAGATAGCCTGAGATATGGCCTCGTGGGACGGGAAAGACCTAACCGTCCCCCAGCCTGACGCCCGTGAAGGGTCTGTGCCGAGGAGGATTAGTAAAAAAGGAAGGCCTCTTGCAGTTGAGATAAGAGGAAGGCCTCTGTCTCCTGCCTGCCCTTGGGAACTGAATGTCTCGGTATAAAACCCAATTGTACATTTGTTCTATTCTGAGATAGGAGAAAAACCGCCCTATGGTGGGAAGTGAGACATGCTGGCAGCGATACTGCTCCGTTACTCTTTACTCCACTAAGATGTTTAGGTGGAGAAAAGCATAAATCTGGCCAACGTGCACATCCACACATGGTACCTTCCCTTGAACTTATTTGTGACACAGATTTCTTTGCTCATATGTTTTCTTGCTGACCTTCTCTCCACTATCACCCTGTTCTCCTGCTGCATTCCCCTTGCTGAGATAGTGAAAATAGTAATCAATAAATACTGAGAGAACTCAGAGACCGATGCCAGTGCAAGTCCTCTGTATGCTGAGGGCTGGTTCCCTAGGCCCACTGTTCTTTCTCTATACTTTGTCTCTGTGTCTTATTTCTTTTCTCAGTCTCTCATCCCACCTGTCAAGAAATACCCACAGGTGTGGAGGGGCTGGCCCCCTTCAACAGGCTCAACCAATCCTCCCACCTTCGTCTTCCGAAGTGCTGAGATTACAGATGTGAGCCACAGCACCCAGCCTCAACTATTTTTAATTTATTTTATCTTGTTTATTGTATGTATCTTTCTAAACAACCCTATTGTTTTTAGAACAGGATGAGATAGAAAAAGAAAAGAAAGAGAAGGAAGGAAGAAAGGAAAGGACAGAGCAAATAAAGAAAGGAAGGAGGAGTGGAGGAAAGAAACCCAGCCAGCCAAGCACTTGGCTTGTTTTTTTTTTTTTTCATGTGAATCTGGAGCATCTCAGAATGCAACTTCCAGGAATCCCAAAGTATAGATTACCATAAAGTCTAGTCTGTCTCCTGAACAAGCCCTCATCTCATTTGATACTTAGAGATACTTGAGTATGCTTCCCACTATCCATAGGGCCAGGATTTCATTTTCCCTCTTTGACCAAAAGCCCGAGGTGCTCCGTAGAAGACAGATGACTCCATGCCCAGTAACAGAGGCTGTAAGAATTAAAGAAAGAGGAAAGAAACACAAAAAGTGGCTCAACAGTCAAAGAGAGTTTTATTTTGGAGAATAAACCTGAGAGGGGCTTCTGGCCAAGTTAGGTCAGAGGCATTCTCTCTTACAGACTGAGGGTTTTTAATGGTTCAAGGCAGGAGAGCTTATCACAGGCTTGGAATGTTTGTCTCTGTCTTGCTTATCTGAGAAGGAGGGTTTTTGTGTCTGTTCCCACACATCTTCCTGCACCTGCAGGCATACCCCCTGAGTCTGCTTTTAGCTTCCCTATCTTCGGGCACCTAAAGGGAAAGGGAATGTACTTATTAGGGCCCACTGTTTTACTGGGGCCCATTGTATGAGTGTGAAGTTTGGTGGTTACCCAAGAGACTTTCCCCGTCTCTCTGTGCCCAAGCTGTCTTATCTGTGTTTTACCGTCTGCTCTTTCTGGTTGCTTGTTAGAAGATAAGTGACTTCCTTGAAATGCATGAGGTTAGAAAGGGAGCTGGAACTTAAAGTGGAGCTGTTTGTCCAAGATAACAGTACTCCTGCTCTGTCAGAGGCCAGTAACTGGAAGGAGCTGGAGGGCCACTATTGCAACTAAAACTGGAACAATTCTTAGAGCTTCTCCAATAGATAAATCATGTAAAACTATTCTTACTACATGCTGAAAATTCAGCATTTAAAGAGCCCCTGACATTGTCAATATCCCGGGAATCCAAAGAACCTGATGGTATTTTGTAAACCAACATAACTCTAATCTACCTTCATCACTTGTCCCTGGACTAGCACAAATACACACACACACACACACACACACACACACACACACACAATTCCATTACCTGAAAACTATTTTCCCCCAACATTAAACTATCCCATACCAAAAGACAAAATAGCATTTCACTTTTATAGACATACTTCATATTCCAAAATACTCACTCCTGTTCGTCAACCTGAGTTACCTACAAATGGGGAAGCTGAGTCACACCTCTGAGATATGACCATGAAAGCTCTGGGAATATTCTCATTACTAGGGAAGAGGCAATGACATGCTCCATCTCCTTGGGCTGTGCTTTGCTTGCTAAACTTGGAAAAGGTGGACCAGGCATGATGGCTCACGCCTGTAATCCCAGGAATTTGGGAGACCGAGGCTGGTGGATCATTTGAGCCCAAAAGTTTGAGACCAGCCTAGGCAACATGGCAAAACCCTGCCTCTACCAAAAAAAAATGCAAAACTTAGCCAAGTGTGGTGGCACATGTCTGTAGTTACAGCTACTCAGGAGGCTGAGGTGAGAGGCTCACTTGAGCCCAGGAGGCAGAGGTTGCAGTGAGCCGAGATCACTTCACTGCACTCCAGCCTGGGCGACAGAGCCAGACTCTGTTTCAGAGGAAAAAAAAAAAAAAAGAAACAAACAAAATAAAACAAAACAAAAAAACTTGGAGAAGTCACAGAGCAGAGTTCCCTGAGGGAAGAGCTGGGAGAAAGACTACCCTGTTCCCTTGGAGCACAAAGGGCCCTAAGGAGGCCTGGCAAAGGAAGGTTGAAGCATTACAGTTGGGACAGGGTCTCCAGACCACACAGGTCCTCACTCAGGGGTTCTGGGTCACTCTGTCTGCTGGGATGGGAAGTTAGGATGGTGCTGGGGACCAGAGGTGGGAAATGAGACAGGGATCTGAAGCAGTGACAGGAAAACCTATGACCACTGTCACTCTGCTTCCCTCTTCTTGTATCCTTGTTCTCTCCTAGGGAGTTAATGAGTGGGAAATGTCAGGTGGCTGGAGCCTTCAGCTGAAGTGTGGTTTCTGAATAAATTTGCAGACACAGTGTGGAAAAGGCTTCTGCTTCTGGACAGTGGAAATAAAACATCTGGACATAGGAGGCGCCATGACTAAATAGCCCCGTCTATCACGTATGCCTTCCTCACTGCCCTCCATGGGAGAATGGTGGGTTCCAAAATGTCCATGAGTCAAACATCGGCAAAAAATCACTCTGAGTGTTTTGATAAGACCCCAGTGAATCAGGAAAGGCTTATTCATGTGTTATTGTCCAAATGAACCCAATGAAATCAAGCACTATCCATGTGTACAGAAAGGAATGAGGGGTCACTATGACTAAACCTCTGATTTTTACATGTTTGGTTAATCTAAGTGCAGGCCAGGCAGGCTTCCAAGATTTAGCTATGACTGGTCACTTAACTAAAATATTTTCTCTTCCTCATAGTATAAATACTAACATTTGGGGATTGGGATGTTGACCACCTGCTGGGCATTGTGCTTTAACATGCTTTTGTTCAGCGAATCTTCTCAACTTCGAGATAGGTACTACCATTGTCCCCACTTCACAGATGGTGAAACCGTGTCACCGAGAGGTTAGGTGACTTGCCCTAGATCACTTGCCTGATAAGAGGCAGGACCATATACCTGAAAAGTGGACCAGTGCCCATTCTCTTAACCTCCATGCACATGACCTCTAGTACAGGCAAAGCATTTACTCTTCATGGAGAAGCCAAGAAGTCCAGGTTCCAGTCTTGACTAACAATAAAAATGTCAGGATAATTAAGGTTCTTCCTCCCATCATGCTCCAATTTCTCCCTTCTTTAAAATGATCCTACTGGATCTCTAGGAATTTCTCCAACTCAGAGACCCTAGGAGTCTGTTTTAAAGTTGAAGCTGTAAGAGACCAAGAGGCACCTTCAAGGAGAGGAGTTCCTGCGATTCTGGTTGGTCTCTGTCCCATCTGTAGTGACTTAAATGGAATGCTGCTCTTTAGATAGTGGCTTGAGGTCTGTTGCATTTCTTCTTTACATCTGTTCATAATTATAAATGTCCATCTAAGCATTATTTCATCTCGAAAATATGTATCAAGGGGCCATTGTGTCCCAGGCACCATGCCAGGTGGGGTGGGGTAACAAGGAACCAGATACAGTTCTTGTATTCAGGCAGCTCACAGTCTAGTGGGGAAGACGGTGTTGTAAGTACTGATTCAGTTCCAGGTTGTGTATGTGAGAGGGTTGCCTATCATGGAGGAACATCAGGCAGGCTTCCATGATATCTAATCTGAGGCAAAGGGTGAGGACTAACCCCCAGGGCTAACAGAGAGGGGGAATGGGCATTTTCAGGCAGATGGAATAGTAAGTCCCTAAGGCAAGAAGCAGCAAGAAATACTTTACAATGGGCATATGAAATGCAAGAAGTCAGGGAGAAAGGCAAGAGATGGAGCAGAGCCCAGCAGGAGCCCATCATGGGAAGGAGATTAGCCTTAAGTCTGCAGGCCATGGGGAAGCTTGTGCAGCACAAACGTCACTGTTATGGCTGAATTGTGCCCTTCCAAAAAAAACTATGTTGGAGTCCTAACCCCTAGTACCTCAGAATGTGGCCTTATTTGGAGATGGGTCCTTTAGAGAGATAATCAAGTTAAGATAAGGTCATGAGGGTGGGTCATAATCCAACATGACTGGTGTCCTTATAAAGAGAAGTTTGAATACAGAAACAGAAACACACGTGCATAAAGGAAGACAATATGAAGAGACACAGAGAGAAGACAGCTATCTACAAGCCAGAGAGAAAGGTTCAGAACAGATCCTTCCATCACAGCCCTCAGAATGAACCAATCTTGACAACACCTCAATTTCGGACTTCCAGCCTCCAGAACTGTGAGACAATACAAATACATTTCTGTTGTTTAAGCCATTCTGCTTGTGGTACTTTGCTACTGCAGCCCTATCAAGATAATACAATGATGTATTCAAACTTGCATTTTATAAAAACTGATTTGCCTACAGTGTAGAGAATGGATTGAAAGGGGGCCGTCATCTCTGCAAGGAGCCTGGTTTGGAGACAAGACATGATAAAAGTCTCCATAAGGGCAGGAAGAGCTGAGATGGAGAGAGGTGAACAGACTGAGAGACGTGGGAGAGGCAGAATCTCCAGGATGTGACCATAGGTTGGGTGTGGAAAATGAGGACTCAAGGGCCATGTCCAGTCCATGTTTGTAGCTCAGATAAACCTGTGACCAGAACACAGACTAGTCAACCACCTCATCAGGAACCTTAGATACAAGTTCTATACAAATAGGCAAGTCAGGAATACACTGCATAGTCATTACTTTCAGCTTTACACCCAGTTCTTCTGGCTTTTGCCAGGAGGTGCCCCTAGCTTCAACACCAGGGGTGACTTCATTTTTTCAACAAATATTTAGTAGCCACCCACGATGTGCCAGACACAGTACTAAGCTCCAGGAATATAGTGGTGAGGTAAAGGAAACAAGATCCCTGTGTGTTATGTCAAGGAGATGGCAAATGTTAATCATATTAATTAATGAGTAATTATAAATCATGATACGAGTTATAGAGGAAGGGAACAGAATTCTATGAGTGCATATAACAGGGTGCCTTATTCCAGAAAAGTGATGGCTGAGATGACATCCAAAGGACAACAGACAAGTAGGAGAAGCATCCTGGAAGAGGACATCATGATCCAACGTAGGTAGCCAAATTTATCCTTTGGTAAATGCTGATTAGCTCTTCTTCCCATGCCTACTTTCCCCAGGGGCTTCATCCAGCTTCTCCAATGTGCCAGGCTCCTGCCTACATTGGCTCATTCATGGTGTCCTCATCCTAGATGCTTCTCCTACTTGTCTATTGCCCTTTGAAAATCAGCTCAGCCATCACTTTTGGGAAGTCATCAATGGGCTTTGGAATTCCTGAAACAGAGTAGGGACTTAATCAATATTTACTAAATGAAGAGAGACTTTGTGTGGGGTTGAGTAGTGTTCCCCAAAAATTTATGCCCACTTTAAACCTCAGAATGTGACCTTATTTGAAAATAGAGTCATCTATGCAGATGTAATAAAAAAGATAAGGCCATAGTGGATTAAACTGGGCCTTAACCCAATGGCTGGTGTCCTTATAAGAAGAGAGAAATTTGGACACAGATTTGCAAAGGCGTGGAAACCAATGCCTCTAGAACATAGCCACATGAAGACAGAAGCAGAGATTGAAGTGTTGCATCTACCAGACGAGGAACAACAAGGATTTCCCACAACCACCAGAAGGTGGGAGAGAAGCATGGAACAGACTCTCCCTCAGAGCCTCCAGGAGGAACCAACCCTGCTGACACCCTGATATTTGACTTCTAGCCTCTACAACTGTGAGAAAACAAATCTCTATTGTTTTAAACTACCAGAGGCAATGGTATTTGGTCACAGCAGCCCCAGAAAACTAACACAGACTTTAATCTAAAAAGTTAGATGATTAAATATTGATTACTAAAAGATCACTGTAGTTGCAGTGCAGAGAATGGATGGAAGAGCAGGTGTTGAGAGGGGATATGGAAACGTCAAATACATCATTGAAATGAAACCACAATAATCTAGATGGGAAACGATGGCTTTTCCCACAGCATTGATGGAGAAAGTACAAAGAGATACAAGATTCAAGAGATAGTTAGGAGCTAAGATCATGGAGATCCTTGAAGAAACAAAGCCCATGCTGATGGATAATAGAATGGGAAAAAAATGGAAAAATTGTTCTAATTCAAGCAACACCTGCTCCTCTCCCCACCATGTGCTTCTAACTCTAGCCACCCTGATTCCCACAGCCAAAAATCCCTTCCATTGTCCTCCACGTTTTGCCTAGCTCAGCCCCCTGCTGCTAGTTTCTCCATTATCAGACACTTCTCAGTCACTCTAACATGTGTCATGTGTGTGTCCCACTTCTGTGTCTCTACCCTGGCTTCCTTCCCTCCATTCCCCCAACAACACTTGGTACATCATTCTTCTTGAGCCTCCTTTTGGGGTCATTTGCCCTACAGGTATCTATATTTCCAACATCATTACCATCGATCTATCTGCCTATTTCCAGAAGCAGATCATCTTTTGTGTTGAACTTCATTCTGAATGACTCTTGAAAATAGAACAAGACCCAATATGTGTAAGAATTGGGAGAGAAATTCCTGGTACAGTGTAAGGAAAAAACTCAAAAGTCAGAGTTGTTGAAAGGTGAAGTCCACCACCCCTAGAAGAGGGTATGATAAAGACAGTTTATACGTTGGGCAGCAATTGAACTAGAGGATATGAAAAGTCACTTACAACTCAGAAAAACTGTTCAATATTAAGGAGTTTCAGACTCCTCATTTTCAGAACTGACAACAGTGATATTTTGTAACAAGGTATATGTCCAAATCACACAAAATCTAGAAAATGTACCAGTTTTAGACATTGGTTATAATTTTATTGAGCCATAGAGCTTTCCACTGTAAATCAATGTCACCCCCATTTGGCTCAGAAGATATCCATCCTGTGGTAAGAAATGAAAACTTGAGAATGTAGTAGAAAAATTGATATTGTAAGTGAACATCTAAAAGCAGAAAGGCTAAATGTCATTGTTCGGCAGGAACGCTTTATTTCTATTGGTGATCTTTCCTTCCACATGAAGAGAGTTTAATTAATGTAATACCCTTGCTTTTTTTCACCTCATTACTGTTTCTGCTCCAGGAAGTACACTGGGAAGGCATATATTTGGCCTGTAATATGGTTTGGCTGTGTCCCACCCAAATTCCATATCGAACTGTAGTTCCCATAATCCCCACATGTCATGGGAGGGACCCAGTGGGGGGTAATTGAATCATGAGGGAGGTTACCTCCATGCTGTTCTCATGATAGTGAGTGAGTTCTCACAAAATCTGATAGCTTTATAAGGGGCATTTCCTGCCCCCTCCTTCACTCTGCACTTCTCCTTGCCCCCCTCATGTGAAGAAGGACGTGTTTGCTTCCCCATCCACCATGATTATAAGATTCCTGAGGCCTCCCCAGCCATGCTGAACTGTGAGTCAACTAAACCTCTTTCTTTTATAAATTATCCAGTCTTGGGGATGTTTCTATTAGCAGCATGAGAATGGACTAGTAAAGCCTGTGTCAAAGCAAAAATTGCATCTGACAAGGTTCAACAGGCAAGGTAAACTTTATTCAAGGCTGTTGCAATACAGGAGAGAATCCAGAAGTCAGTCTGACTTCAACTCCACGGAAACAAAGGGCAGAAGGGTTTTTCAGCACTTGGGTGAGCTAACGGAAAAGTACTGAAGAACATTAGGTAAAAGTCGTAGACCACCTGTGTTTGCTAATTGACTTTATCCAAAGGAAAAATAAACTTTTCATGCCTTTATAACAGGAGGTTACTTTGCAATGTGGAGCAAGGCACCTGCTGAAGTTAGGCTCCTGCCTTCCCACAGAAGACTGGAGATAGGAGTGCTACCTCCTTGGTGCTTACGTTCCAAAGAGATGGCTCCCAGGACCATGAGAAAGACATTTTTAGTTTATGAAACCGGCAAGAGGCTCTTTAAAAGGTTTACATCTCAATGGGATACAGAAAACTTTACAAGTTTTCTAAAGTAAATGCTCTATGAAAAAGGAGGTCAAGGACCCAGAGTCAGGAAGGAGCCTGTCTGGAGTTTAGTCAAGCTGAGGGGAATGAAAAGGCATCCTGGTCACCTGCTTGACTCAGTCCTCACCTACGGGGATCAAGAATTCCACTCTGCTTCTCTGAGCACGGGAGTGAGGCAGCCTAATTTTAGCCCTTTCAACTTTTACTTGAAGCCACATCCTCCAGCGACATCTCTATCAGTAGTAATAAAGGTGGCTTCCATCTACCATCCCTCCGTCCTATTCTCAGGCCTCCTCAGAGACCCCACAATCATGACTGGCCCCTACTTGTTAGAGAGAGGTTCTTGCAAACGACTCCTTGGAGAGAAGCATGCTTTCCCAAACCTGCCTCAAGGGGGCTTTACAAAGCCCAGCTACCTACCCAGGCTGCAAACTTTCTAGCCCATGTATTAGAATCCTATTTCAATTCTAGAATACACATTTTGATATGAGGTTTTAATAACGTGAAATATCTGCTCCTGTGTTCAGATATGTTTTGAAAATTCTAATGATTTTATTAGAAATTTTATTTTGATTTTATTGTGATCTCATCTAAATTTTTAATTTTTAAATATTAAATTTTAAATGTAATTTTGAATATACGATTTTAGTTAACCGTTTAAATTTTATTTAGATTTTATTGTGGAACTAGCATTCACCTTTATATAAAGCTGTGCCTTAAAAATTCCCTCAGAGACTTCCCTATACTTAGCCACTAATCCTTCCCACAGAACTGTAAAAACATGATTATAGATGGCTGAGCACAATGGGGCTATGAGCTATGAGGGCAGTTAAGGGGAATTCCTCCTTCTGGGACTCTTGGGAGCCTGTTTGACTCAGACGCTGAGGCATGGAAAGGCCTCTGTCTCAAGGTCGGGGATGAAGCGTCTTTGTCCATGTGGAGACAGATTCGCAGCCAGCCTGACAAGAATGCTGCTTGTACTGCACCCAGGCTAGTGCAGTGGCTCACACCTGCAATCTCAGCACTTTGAGAGGCTGAGGTTGGTAGATCTCTTGAGTCCAGGAGTTTGAGACCAACTGGGCAATATAGTGAGACCCCATCTCTGATGGATAATACCAAGTGTCAACTTGATTGGATTGAAGGATGCAAGGTATTGATCCTGGGTGTGTCTGTGAGGGTGTTGCCAAAGGAGATTAACATTTGAGTCAGTGGGCTGGAAAAGGCAGACCCAGCCTTAATCTGGGTGGCCACCAACTCATCAGCTGCCAGGGCATCTAGAATATAAAGCAGGCAAGTGAAAAGCCTAGTGAAAAGACTAGATTGGCCTGGCCTCCCAGCCCACATCTTTCTCCTGTGCTGGATGCTCCCTGTCCCCGAACATCAGACTCCAAGGTCTTCAGTTTTGGGACTCGGTTTGGCTCTTTGCTTCTCAGCTTGCAGACGCCCTATTGTAGGACCTTGTGATCATGTGAGTTAGTACTTAATAAACTCCCCTTTATAGATGTAGATCTATCCTATTAGTTCTGTCTCTCTAGAGAACCCTGACTAATACACCATCTCTACAAAAAAATAAAAAGAAAATTAGCTGAGCATGGTGGCATGCATCTGTTGTCCCAGCTACTCAGGAGGCTGAGATGGGGGGGATTGCTTGAGCCAGGGAGGTTGCAGCTGCAGCAAACTGGGATTGCACCACTGCACTCCTGCCTGAACAGAGCAAGAGCCTGTCTCAAAAAAAAAAGGAAAAAAATAATTCCTAGGAAAGTTTGGGTCTGTGCTGTACTTGTTAGTTTCTGTAGTACAACTACACCCTTTCAGCATTCCTAAACCTTCAATAAAATATTATTAACAGCTATAGCTTTTTCTTTACTGGACTGTGGTCACTAAGGAGTTTCTGTGCTTGTACCTGAGATGAAATGAAGTACGATATAACAGTACTTCCTTCCTTCTGGCCAGCCATGAAGGTGACAGCTAAAGCCCTTGGCCTGGTCAGATATGTCAGAGTAGCAAATTCACAAGGGGATTTTGTTTCAAGAAATCATTCTGCATCCATTGACTATCCATATTTAATTTAATTTTAAAAATTAAATATGAATCTACCTTGCAACATTTAGGAAAAAAATTCCTCGTGATTACACATCTAAATGTGACAGACAAAATGACAAGGCTTCTAGAACAAAATAGATGACATCTTCATGACCTAGAGGCAAGTAGAGATTTCTTAATTGGAACAGAAACACACCCATCATAAAATAATAGACTAATAAATTTGACTACATTAAAATTAAAGACTGGTGTGTTCACAAGGTCAGGAGATCGAGACCATCCTGGCTAACACGGTGAAACCCCGTCTCTACTAAAAATACAAAAAATTAGCTGGGCGCGGTGGCAGGCGCCTGTAGTCCCAGCTACTTGGGAGGCTGAGGCAGGAGAATGGCGTGAACCTGGGAGGCGGAGCTTGCAGTGAGCCGAGGTCATGCCACTGCACTCCAGCCTGGGCGACAGCGAGACTCCGTCTCAAAAAAAAAAAAAAAAAAAAACAAAAGACTTGTGTTCAAAGTACACGATTATTAAGAGTGAAAAGGGAAGCCAGAGAGTGAGAGAACATATTTACAGCACATGTAACCAACAAAAGAGTCATCTTCAGAATATATAAAGAACTCCTACAAATCAACAGAAAAATGGATGGGAAATTTGGACAAGGAATTTCATATAAAAGAGAATATTCAAATGACCAATAAATATTAAGAGGGGTTAAAGATACCACTAAACACCTACCAGAGTTTCTAAAATAAAAGACAAAAAATAAAAAGTCTAGTCAAGATTAAGGAGTAATAAAAACTCTTCTCCCCTAGTAGCAAGAGTGTGTAAGTTGGTATCACTTTAAAACTGGCAGTAGCTACTAATGTGAACATATGCATACTTTATGATCCAGCAATTTCACTCCTAGAAATACACCCAACAGATACGCATGTATATGTTCACTACGAGCCATATATCAGAATATTTGTGGCAGCAGTAGTCATGATACCCAAAGTTGGAAACTACCCAAGTGCTCATCAACAATAGAATAGAAAAATAAATTATGATAAATTTACAAAATTAGATACTATGCAACAATGAGAATGACCAAACTACAGCTACACCCAAATATACTGATAAATTTACAAACATAATGTGCAAAAAACTCCAGACCTGAAAAAGTATTTTGATTCCATGTGTACAATGTACTAAACAGACAAGACTAATGTGTGGTGTTAGAAGTGAGCATAGTGGTTATGTCTGGGATAGGTAGTGCCTGAAACAGAGCATCACGGGGATTCCTAGGTGCTGGTAATGTTCTGTTTTTTAATGTAAGTGCTGGTTACATGGTGTTTTCACTGTCCTGGGAAAATTCATCAAAATGTATACTAATAATTTGGCCACTTCTTTCTATGAATGTTTTATTTTTAATTTTTAAAAAATATAGGCCAGGTGCGGTGGTTCACGCCTGTAATCCCACCACTTTGAGAGGCCGAGAAGGGTGGATCACGAGGTCAGGAGATCGAGACCATCCTGGCTAACACGGTGAAACCCTGTCTCTACTAAAAATACAAAAAATTAGCCAGGCAAGGTGGCGGGTGCCTGTAGTCCCAGCTACTCAGGAGGCTGAGGCAGGAGAATGGCGTGAACCCCAGGGGGTGGAGCCTGCAGTGAGCCAAGATCACACCATTGCACTCCAGCCTGGGTGACAGTAAGACTCTGTCTTAAAAAAAAAAAAAATTAAAACCTACACAAAAAAATGCCACTACAAACCTACCTGAATGGTTTAATTTTAAAACATTGACACTACCAAGTTTTGATGAAGATGTAGAACAATGGAAACTCTTACCTAATACCAGAAGGAGTATAAGTTGATTCAACTACTTTGGGAAACTCTTGGGAATTATTTACTAGATTTTAAAACATATATACACTCTCACCCAGCAAATCCACTCTTAGGTACACACCCAACAGGAATGTGTACATTTTCACCAAAAAATATTTCCAAGAATATTCATATCAACATTATTCATAGTAGCCAAAAAACTGGAAATAACTTAAATGTTCATTAACAAACAGAATAGATAAATAAATTGTGGTGCAGATACAATTCTTTATACCGTACAGCAACATAAACAATTCCGTATTGTATTAGTCTGTTTTCATGCTGCTGATAAAGACATACTCAAGACTGGAAGAAAAAGAGGTTTAATTGGACTTACAGTGCCACATGGCTGGGGAGGCCTCAGAATCATGGTGGGAGGTGAAAGGCCCCTTTTATGTGGTGGCAGCAACATAAAATGAGGAAAAAGCAAAAGTAGAAACCCTGATAAACCCATCAGATCTCATGAGACTTATTCACTATCATGAGAATAGTACACAAAAGACCAGCCTCCATGATGCAATTATCTCCCCCTGGGTCCCTCCCACAACAGGTGGAAATTCTGGGAGATACAATTCAAGTTGAGATTTGGGTGGGGACACAGCCAAACCAAATCATTCTGCCTCTGACCCCACCATCTCATTCTGCCCCTGGCCCCTCCAAATCTCATGTCCTCACATTTCAAAACCAATCATGCCTTCCCAGCAGTCCCTCAAAGTTTTAACTCATTTCAGCATTAACCCAAAAGTCCACAGTCCAAAGTCTCATCTGAGACAAGGCAAGTCCCTTCCGCCAATGAGCCTTTAAAATCAAAAGCAACTAGTTACTTCCTAGATACAATGGGGGTACAAGTATTGGGTAAATACAAGCCTTCCAAATGGGAGAAATTGGCCAAAACAAAAGGGTTACAGGGCCCATGCAAGTCCAAAATCCAGCAAGGCTGTCAAATTTTAAAGCTCCAAAATGATCTCCTTTGACTCTAGGTCTCACATCCACATCACGCTGATGCATGAGGAAGGTTCCCATGATCTTGGGCAGCTCCATCCCTGTGGCTTTGCAAGGTACAGCCTCCCTCCCAGCTGCTTTCACAGGTTGGCTTTGAGTGTGGATTTTCCAGGCAACACGGTGCTAGCTGTCAGTGGATCTACCATTCTGGGATCTGGAGGACACTGGCCCTCTTCTCACAGTTCCCCTAGGCAGTGCCCAAGTAGACTCTGTGCAGAGGCTCCAACCCCACATTTCCCTTCCATACTGCCATAGGAGAGGCTCTCCACTAGGGCCCTGGCCCCACAGCAAACTTTTGCCTGGGCATTCAGGCATTTCCATACATCTTCTGAAATCTAGGCAGAGGTCCCCAAACGTCAGTTCTTGACATCTGCTCACTCACAGGCTCAACACCACGTGGAAGATGCCAAAGCTTGAGGATTGCACCCTCTGAAGCCACAGCCCAAGCTCTACATTGGCCCCTTTCAGCCATGGCTGGGACGCAGGGCACCAAGTCCCTAGGCTGCACACAGCACAAGGGCTGCACACAGCCCACGAAATCATTTTTGCCTCCTAAACCTCCAGGCTTGTGACGGGAGGGGCTGCCATGAAGACCTCTAATGTGCCCTGGAGACATTTTCCCCATTGTCTTTGGGATTAACATTCAGCTCCTTGTTACTTATGCAAATATGTGCAGCAGGCTTGGATTTCTCCTCAGAAAATGGGATTTTCTTTTCTATCACATGGTCAGGCTGCAAATTTTCCAGACAGTTACACTGTCTCCCTTTTAGAACTGAATGCCTTTAACAGCACCCAAGTCACCTCTTGAATGCTTTGCTGCTTAGAAATTTCTTCCACCAGATATCCTAAACCATCTCTCTCAAGTTCAAAGTTTCACAGATCTCTAGGGCAGGGGCAAAATGCCACCAGTCTCTTTGCTAAAACATAACAAGAGTCACCTTTGCTCCAGTTCTCAACAAGTTCCCATCTCCACCTGAGACCACCTCAGCCTAGATCTTATTGTCCATATTGCTATCAGCATTTTGGGCAAACCCATTCAACAAGTCTCTAGGGCATTCCAAACTTTCCCACATTTTCCTGTCTTCTTCTGAGGCCTCCAAACTGTTCCAATTTCTGCCTATTACCCAGTTCCAAAATTGCTTCCACATTTGTGGGTATCTTTTCAGCAATGCCCCACTCTACTGGTACCAATTTACTGTATTAGTTCATTTTCACACTGCTAATAAAGATATACCCAAGACTGGAAGAAAAAGAGGTTTAATTGGACTTATAGTTCCACATGGTTGGGGAAGCCTCAGAATCACGGAGAGAGGTAAAAGACACTTCTTACATGGCAGCAGCAAGATAAAATGAGAAGAAAAAGTAGAAACCCCTGATAAACGCACCAAATCTCATGAGACGTATTCACTATTATGAGAATAGCATGGGAAAAACCGGTCCGCATGATTCAACTACCTCCCCCTGGGTCCCTCCCATAACACGTGGGAATTCTGGGAGATACAATTCAAGTTGAGATTTGGGTGGGGACAGAGTCAAACCATATCATGTATACTCTATAGAAATATAAACAAATTACAGCCATTTGTACCAACACAAATGACTCTCATGAGTACAATGTTGGGTGAAAGAAATCAGACACAAAAGAATACATGCTATGTGATTTCTGTATATAATTTTAATAGAAAAGCTAAACTGTAGTATTAGAGGTCACGCTATCAGTTACTTTTGGGGGGAATAGAAAAGGGTAGCAGTTGAAAGAGAGCATGAGAGTGTCACTCATAAATGGGAATGCATAAGGTTGTATGGAAAAGCACATGGATAAGACAAAGTGAGAACTGGAGCCATATCTTTCATGGTCTGTTAATCTCATGTGCTTCTCAAGAGGAAAAAATAACAAACCTCAGATACATCACTCTCAGGTTTCATGCTCTATCTTCAGCTTTCATCAGGCCAGCACACCTCGAGGGCTCTCTCTCAGATCTCTGGTTGAGCCCCATCTCTGCCCCATCTTTCCCATGAGTCCTTGGTGAAGGTTCTTGGGAAAGAGAAGGTTGGTGGCTACAGAAGTTCTCTGTGGCTGAGGCTCCAATTGTAGACCATCATGCCAGCCCACACTTAGCCTTTAAATATTTGTTAAAAATTCTCCTGTTTCGGGCCAGGCATGGTGGCTCACGCCTGTAATCCTAGCACTTTGGGAGGCCAAGGTGGGTAGATCAACTGAGGTCAGGAGTTCAAGACCAGCCTGGCCAACATGGTGAAACCCTGTCTCTACTAAAATTACAAAAATTAGCTGGACATAATGGTGCATGCCTGTAATCCCAGCTACTCAGGAGGCTGAGGCAGGAGAATCGCTTGAACCCAGGAGGTGGAGGTTGCAGTGAGCGTAGATCGTGCCACTGCACTCCAGCCTGGGTGACAGAGAAAGACTCCATAAAAATAAAAAATAAAAATAAAAATAAATCAACTGTTTCTTCTTGCTCTCATCTTTGGAAGCTTTCTCCTCGTGCTGCTATTCCAACATGGATCAATGAAGCCTTGTGACTCTTCTAACCTGATATGGTTTGACTCTGTATCCCCACCCAAATCTCCTGTCAAATTGTAATCCCCATGTGTCAGGAGAGGGGCCTGGTGGGAGGTGATTGGATTATGGGGGTGGATTTCCCCTTGCTGTTCTTGAGATAGTGAGTGAGTTCTCACAAGATCTGATGGTTTAGAAGTAGGTGGCTCTTCCCCCTTCTCTCTCTCCCTCTCTCTTCTGCCACAGTGTGAAGAAGATCCCTGCTTCCTCTTCACCTTCCACCATGACTGTATGTCTCCTGAGGCCTCCCAGCCATGCTTCCTGTTAAGCCTGTGGAACTGTGAGTCAATTAAACCTCTTTTCTTTGTAAATTACAGTCTCAGGTAGTTCTTTATAGCAGTGTGAGAACAGACTAATACATTGCCTAAAAGGAATTCATCATTTTCTGTATTTTTGTTCATTTCATAGTTTCACATTTATACTCTACAAGTAAAAAAGTAACCACTGTTAGGGTGGGAGCAATATTCTCTTATGACTTTCTACATCCTAAATGGAAGTAGAAGTCTAAAGTTGTCCTCATTAAAGTATATGTATATTAATATTATATAGTGTGTGTGTATATATATTATAACATATATATCATTAACTTTTATATATGTATATTATATATATATATCTTATTAACTTTATTCCTGTATATTAATTAGGGCTCTCCAAAGAAACAGAATCAATAGGATAAATATAAGAGGAGATTCATTTTGGGAACTGGCTCATGTGATTATGAGCCCCAGGTCCCTCTATCCACTGTCTGCAAGCTGGAGAACCAGGGATGCCTGGTGTGATTCAGTCTGTGTCCAAAGGCCTGAAAATGAGGGAGGCCACCAGTGTAAGATCTGCAGTCCCAAGCCCTGAGAACCTGGAGCTCTGATGTCTAAGGGCAAGAGAAGATGGGTGTCGAAGCTCTAGAAGAAAGAGCGAATTTTCTCTTCTCTGCCTTTTTGTTCTATGCAGACTCCCAACTGATTGGATGATGCCCACCCACACTGGTGAAGGTGGACCTTCTTTACACTCAGTCCACTGATTCAAATGCTAATTTCTTTCAGAAACATCCTCATGGACACACTCAGAAATACTGTTTTAGCAAATACCTGGGTATCCCTTAAACCAGAAAAGTTGATACATAAAATTAGCCATCACAATTCCTAAGTAGCTTATCTTCTTGTGGTTCTGAATGGGATCATTTTTTCAGCTTAAGTCCATAACCACCATACAATGTGAGGTACTGTTTCAAGCTCCAATATAGTAAGTGGCTTGCAACAGATCAAAACCAAGTTGACCTTGCTTTATAAATCTAGAAGTGAGCCACCCAGGTATTAGCTGAGATCTTGGCCTCTACAAATTTATGTACCAAGTTCATGCCTCAGGCAAGTATTCCCATGTTCAATGTTTCTGTCTAGAAGCATCTAAAAGAATTTACAGCTTGTATGTCACTAAGCTTTTTTTAAAATGGAAATTTATAATAAGCTAAATTTTATAAGTTTTTTTGTGACCACCTCCTGGGTCTTGGTTTTTTTAGTAACTCTCATCAACTCACAAAGATAGCTCTGGGTTTGGTTTTTGTCATAACTCATCAACCTTACACAGGCAGTTTGATAACTTAGCAATCTCTTTTAACAGTCCCTTTAAACCAGATTATGGGTCAGCAGTTGTCTATGTCTGAAGGAGGTGAAGAAAATCTGAGAAAGTCCACCTGCCCTCTCCTCCTATACACAGCATGCAGGAGCACAGAGCATGCTGAGGTCTTGGGGCAGGACAGGCAAACGGAGAAGGAAACCTTCAGACACAGTAGGACTTCACTGAGTTCTATGCAGCAGCCACCAGAGCTGGGAAAGGAAGTAGGAAAGCAAAGAGAGACCGCCACCTGAAGCACAAGCAGACAGGGAGCCGTAGAACTGAGAAACACGCCACCGTCACTCCAGGCCTCCACTGAATACAAGGCAGCAGCTGCCTATGGCTGGAGAAGAGGCTGAAGAGCTGAGAGAGAACCATCCTATTCACCAGGCAAATGTGTAGTGGGCTGGCTGAAGGTTAAGGGAAGATCAGGAGAATTAAAAGAAACCCCACATGTACTCATACACAAGCCCTTCTTAAAGGAAAGTTGCAATCTTGCCCTTATATCATTTGAAGTCAGTAGTGAACTGTCTCTCACTAAAGCCACAACAAAGTCCAGACTTTACTCAACTCTAAATTAGTTTGACTCAGTTTCCCACACTAATAGCCACAAACAAACTGGATCACATATTTTGGGGGGCCTAAATATTACTTATATATTCTCTGTTATTTTACACATATGAAAAATGGAGATGTGATCCACCAAGAGAGAAAATAATCAATATAACAAGACTCAAAGAGGACTTTTTATGTTAGAATTATTAGAGAGGGACTTTAATATAACTATGATAAAAATGTTAAAGGGTGTACTGAAAAAGATAGGCTACATACTTGAACAGATGGAGAGTTTCAGAATTGAAATTGAAACTTTTAATAGTGTAGATATAATATATATTATATATAGTATATATTTATATACTACAAGTATATATATTACATGTACTATACTATATATAACATTTTATTACTGTACTATATTCTATATATATTTACTATACTATACTTTTATACTATTATACTGTATATATGATACAATATATCTGTATGAGCCAAATGGAAATGTTAGAAATAAAAAATACAATATCAGATATAACGAATGTTTACTATGTGTTTGTATATCAAAACATCATGTCATACGCCTTAAATATATATCAAAAAAGAGAACAACTAATTTTGAAACAGAAAAAAAAATTTTTTCAATGGGCTCCTCAGCAGATCAAACACAGCAGAAGAAAGAACCAATGAATTTGTAGCCATGTCAACAGAAATTATACAGACTGAAACACAACATGGGGGAAATAATGCATTTGGTAAATGCAGGACAATAGAAAATGGTGTAACATCTAAAATTGAAAGTCAAGAATGAGAAAGGAGAGAAAATGTGGCAGAAGGAATATTTGAAAAGATGATGGTTAAGACTTTTCCCAGAGATCCAAAGAGCTTATTGAAACCCAAGGAGGATAAACACAAAGGAAACCATATGCAATGCTCACTACCTGTGTGTAATGCCCATGTAATGAACATGCACATGTACCCCTGTATCTAAAATAAAAGTTGAAGTTAAAAAATAATAAAACTTGCCAGGCACAGTGGCTCACATCTATAATCCCAGCACTTTGGGAGGCCGAGGCAGGGGGATCCCTTGAGCTCAGGAGTTCAAGACCAGCCTAGGCATGATAGGATACCTTGTCTTCACAAAAAAATAAACAATAATAAACAATAATAATAAAATAAAACAACAAAAATGAAAACATATGTAGGCATACCAGTAAAACGTAGCATATGTCAGCATACCAGTAAAACCAAAGGCAAGAAGATAGTCTTGAAAACAGCCGCAGGAAATAAGACATATCCTATGCAAGGGAAAAGGGATGAGGAGACAAAAATAATTTCTGAGTTTTTATCAGAAATACTGAAAGTCAGAAGACAATGGAGCATCAACTTTAAAGTGCTTTAAAAATAAGCCAAAAAAAACCCCTATCAACCTAGAATCTTATATCCAGCAAAAATATCCTTTAAATCTCAAAGCAAATGAAGAGATGTTTAGATAAAAACTAAGATAATTTGTTCCCACCAGACCCACACTACGGGAAATGCTAAAAGAACTGTATTAGGCTAAAGGGAAATGACATCAGGTAGAAATATGAATCTACAGGAAGGAAAGAAAGGCACTAGATAAAATAAAATGTAGATAAATATAAAGGACCTTTTTAAAAAATACTGTTTGTAATTATATAGAAATGAATTGTAAATATGTTTATAATCATATATAACATCTTTAAATCTCTTTAGACAACTGTTGACTATTGAAAGTAAGAAATGATAACAATGGATCATGTGGTTTATGATATTTGTAGAAATAAAATATGATATTAAGAGTACAAAGGCTGGGAAGAGGAATCACAAGTGTACTGTTATGAGGTACTTACATTATTTGTAATGTGGTACAACACCTTTTGAAGTTAGACTGTGATAGGTGAAAGTGAAGATTATAATCTCTAGAGTAATCACAAACACAGAGGCATAACTAAAAAGAGATAAATAGAGGAGATAAAAGAGAATACTTTAAAAAATAATAGTCAATCCACCCAAAGGGAGGCAAGAAAGGAAAAACAGATGAACCAAAAGCATACACAACAAATAGAAAACAAATACCAAGGCTGGGTGTGGTGGCTCACGTCTATAATCCTTGCACTTTGGGAGGTCAAGGCAGGCAGATCACTTGAGGTCAGGAGTTTGAGATCAAACTGGCCAACATTGTGAAAACCCATCTCTACTAAAAATACAAAAATTAGCTGGGTGTGGTGGTGCGCACCTTTAATTCCAACTACTCGGGAGGCTGAGGCAGGAGAATCACTTGAACCTGAGAGACAGAGGCTGCAGTGAGCAGAGATTGCACCACTGCACTGCAGCCTGGGTGACAGAGTGAGGTTCCGTTGAAAGAAGAAAGAAAGAAAAGAAAAGAAAAGAAAGGAAGGAAGGAAGGAAGGAAGGAAGGAAGGAAGGAAGGAAGGAAGGAAGGGAAAGAAAGAAAGAAAGAAAGAAAGAAAGAAAGAAAGAAAGAAAGAAAGAAAGAGAAAGAAAGAAAGAAAGAAAGAAAGAAAGAAAGAAAGACAAAGGAAAGAAAGGAAAGAAGGAAAAAGAAAGGAAAGAAAGGAAGAAAGGAAGAAAGGAAGAAAAAAGAAAGAAAGAAAAAAAAAGAAAGAAAGAAAAAGAGGGAGGAAGGAAGGAAGGAGAAAGGAAGGAAGGAGAGAGAAAGGAAGGAAGGAAGGAAGGAAGGAAGGAAGGAAGGAAGGAAGGAAGAAAAGAAAAGAAAGAAAAGAAAGAAAGGCCAAAATTAAAAAGTAGGTTTAAACTCAAAACTATCACCAATTACATCAAACGTAGATATTCTAACTATCTCCTTCCCAGAGGTTTAAAAAACAAAGATTATCACCATGGTTTTAAAAAGTTCCAACTAAATGCTTTCTACAAGAAACATAAATTAACCTAAAGATAGAGAAGGGTACTGGGAACATAGCCAATTCCACAGGTTTTTTTTTTTTTTTCAGTTCATGCATGAAAACTTCGTTATGGACAAACACTGATCCACAGACTAACACTTGAGATGCACTGGTGTAGAATACACTGGAATCTAGGAGTTAATTCAAAAGTTATGTAGTCTAAGGTTAAGATTTTATTTGGGTCCTGGAACACGTTTGGTGGGTGCTGTCTCAGCTCACCTGGAAGCAGATATCTGATGGCCTTATTTCTAGGCACAAGTCCTCATTAGTCTCCTCAGCTTTATAAAGATAATAATATCGTTTATTGAGCACTTACTATACACTGGTTATTGTGTTAAATACTTTACTTGTGTAATCGTATTTAATCCCAACGACAACCCTACAAGACAGATACTAATGTTATTCACATTTTATAGATGAGAACCCTGAGACCTGGTGAAATTTTAACTTGTTTATTACTGCACAGTTAGTTGAGTTATGGAGTTAGAATCTGAAACATCTGTCTGACTGAAAGCCCTGCACTAAATACTAGTGTGTTGTTTGATTGCCAACTCTAAATAGGATTCACCTCTACTTGATTGATAATAGACACCAGCCACAGCTTAGGTATCAACGAGGGACTATTAGTTGGTGGTCACTGATACTCAGTGTTTACCAAAAGTTTAACTAAAAGAAAATATATTTAGGGAAGCTTGCTCAAAGGACATGCAGGTCATCCATACTTACCTGCAAGTCTAAAATCCAATATGTTGTCCACCCAAACCACTGGAAATCTGAGCACCTAGACAGCATTCTTTTTGCCTCTGAGCTATTGCTTACTGTGAATTTTTACACCCCAATGTGATTGCCAAAGCCTACATTAAGACTGATTAAAAGAAACCCCATGCAATGTGTCTGTTCTTAGAACCGCAGATGATATAATTTCACGTAATCAAGTGGTTTATTTTTACTTTTGGTCCCTGTGAACTGTGTGACTGACCAGAAAGCTTGAGCCAAATCTGAGGCCCACCCATAACAACAGTCATCATAATCTGCATTTTCAGAGTCATTCCTGGCTCAATTTTATGTCACCACCCTTGTTTATCCCCTCTTTTGTTCTTTTCTAACCTCATTTTCCACTTATCTTATCTGGTATTTTATACGTATTTCCAAGCTTCCTTAAATTCTTCAGGAATAAGACTTGGCATAAATATAAATAAATTCGAGGAAATCTACCAAAATGTAGAAACAATGGTTACCTCTGGGTAGCAGAAGTATAGATTTTTAAAATCTGTGTCTTCGTAAAGGATCTCACACCCTGACCATAAACATTCTTTCTTTTATAAGTATGAAAACATATTTCTAATTACAGATAAGCTGTAAAATTCTAATTTTTTGTTATGAATATTGGTAAAAATGTAGTCCATTAACGGAGACTGAAGGTAAAGATGGTGATATTCATCAGGAGGGAGACTATATAGTTGATTTTATGTGTCAAATTGGCTGACCCATGGTAACAAGGTGTTTGGTCAAACATTATTCTATGTGTTTCTGTGAAAGTGTTTTTTGGCAATTCCTGACCTACTGGTTCAATGAAATCTCAATCAAAATTCTATTGGGCTCTTTTGTAAGTTGAAAACTTTAAAATAAAATTTATATGGAAATGGCAAAGAACCTAGAAGAACCTAAATAACTTTGGGGGAGGAAAGAAGACCCACACCATGCAATTCAAGACTTAATAAGCTATAATAATCAAGACAGTGTACTTTTGGTTTTATAGCTCAATCAAACAAGAGTTCAGAAATAGATCTACAGTTATATGGCCAATTGATTTTTGACAAAAATTCCAATGCAATAGATAAAGGACAGTTTTTCAACAACTGATACTGGAACAATTGGATATCCATATAAAAAAATCAATCCTTAACTCACATCATATAATAAATTATTTCAAAATGGATCATAGACTTAAATGTAAAAGCGAAAACTGTAAAACTTATAGAAGAAAACAAAAGAAAAGCTTTGTAACCTTGGATTAGGCAAATAATTTTCACATAAGAAACAAAAAGCAAAAACCATAATAGAAAAAAAACTGCTAAATTCAGCATCATCAAAATTTTAAACTTCTGCTATTTGAAAGATACTGCTAAGAGCATGTAAAGACAAGCCACAGGCTGGGAGAAAATGTTCGCAAAACACACACCTAATAAAGACTTTATCTAGAAAAAAGAACTCTCACAATCAATTACAAGACAAATAGCTCAAATAGTGGGCAAAGGATCTGAACAGATACTTAACCAAAGAAGATACACAGATGGCAAATAAGCACATGAAAAGATGCTTGATGCCACTGGTCATTAGGGAAATGCAGATCAAAACCATAATGAAATACCACTACACATCACTAAAATGGCTAATACCAAGCTCTGGTGAGAGAAGCACCTGGAAATTGTATCCATTGCAAAATGGAGCAGCCCTTTTTGAAAACAGTTTAGCAGTTTATTTAAAAGTTTAACACATACCTACCATACAACCCAGCAATCCTATCCCTAGGTATTTACCCAAGAGAAAAGGAACCACATATTTACACAAAGAACTGTATGCCAATGTTTACAGTAGCTTTACTCACAGTAGCCAAACAGTGGAGACAGTCCACCAACGATGAATGGATAACCAAATTGTGGTACATCCATATGCAGCAATAAAAGTGAATGAATTACTTATATGTGCAACAACTTGGAAGAATCTCGAAAAAAGTATGCAAAATCAAAAAAAGCTGGACCAAAAAAAGGCTACATCTTATATCATTCTAATTGTATGACATTCAGGAAAAGGAAGCAGGAAATCAGATCAGTGTTTGCCTGGGGCTAGGAGTGAGAGAAGGATAGTGACTACCAATGGGTAGGAGAGAACTTTTGTGGCAATAAGAATATTCTGTATCTTCATTGTAGTTGTTACATAATGGCATACTGTTGTCAAAACTCATCAAATGGAATACTTCCTATGAATAAATGTTATTGTTCATAAATTATGCTTTAGAAAACCTAATTTTAGAAAAAACACTTTGTAGAAAATAAAAGTAATCATATTTTAGAACTTGGGCTATGGAAAGATTTTCTAAATAAGATCAACATGTAGCAAAAACAAAATATTGATAAAGTTGGCTCGCATTAAAGCCAAAATCTTTGCAATAATCTGACTACAAGACTCTATGTGAACTGGTCTTGTGGCCATTCTGACCTCAGCTCCTGCCCCTCTTTATTCATTCAGCCCAGTCCAGCCACACTGGTCTGTTATTCCTTAAACACATCAGGTGCACTACTACCTCAGTGCTCTCACCAATCTCATTCTATAATGTTATGCCTCCTTCAACAAAGAGGATATCACTGAGGTTGACTATGGCCATGCCAGACCCATCTCCCCCAACTTGGTCCCTCACTTCTAGGTGTCATTCCTGACCAGACCCAGGTAGGTCCTACTTTTTGGACTGGGAAGGGGGGCAGATGAGCCTGAGAGAGAAGTGCCTGTTTCTCCAGTATTCTGAGTTGCTGACAGCCAAAGGCTGTGTTTCCAATGAAGATACTGATCCATGAAGAGACTACACTTAATTTTTAATTACTGCTCCCTTAGGAGAAGACAAACTTTTAACCACAGATGCCACTTAATTAAACCACAGAGACCTTCTCTGCATGGCTAATTAGTATCGAAGCAGATGAGCCAGGAGATTCTCAAATGAAGTTTCTCTGGGGCCTCGTTAACAAGAATGGAGGAGATCCCACACAGGCAGCTACATGCGCACTGAAACTTTTCTGATATTTTACACTCAAAGCCTCCTGGCTTCAAGAGGTTCTGATCACCAACCAATACCATTATCAAAAGCATCTTCCCAGCTGGACTCTGCCTAACTCCCTAGCCTCATTTCTCTTCATGATCTATCATTCTCTCTATTCCCAGAAATAACAAATAGGTTTCACCTCTTACCCTGCCACTATTTAACTAAGAGTAGCTGCCTGGAGTGCTAAGTTGAGGATGATTCAAAGGTTCAAATCAATCCCCATGAGAAATAATGCTCTATGATAGATTAGCAATGTCTGCCACGAATGTGGAAGGGGGATATTGTAGCGTGAAAGCTATATATTCTCCATCTCTGCCCTATACCAAATCCTGAACTATGCTGCATTCCTAGACCACTTAATGTTTCTTCACACCTCCATGTTTTTGTAGGTTATTGCAATATCATTCCTTCTCTTCACTCAGTCAATGCCTAGTTGGCCATCCTTCAAGGCCTGACTTCTCTATAGCTTTCTCTGAGCATCCTTCCTTATCCTTTGGTTCAAGTGGGATTAATAATTTTCTCCATTGTACTTTTAACATCAGATTATTGTTGCAATTACTGCACTTATCTAAGTTATTGGGGTGCTGTGCAAGAATAACTTCTAGAGAGAAGTTCTTGGTGAATGCTATGAGAAGACACAAGAGACTGGTAATGACTCTCTGGTGGGAAAAGGAAAACAAAAAGAATAGAGGTATTTATCGCAAGAAATAGAAAGACAAAAGATAGAACCTCTAAGAATAGAGAAAGAATGAGAGGCCCTCCTCCTTAAAGTTACCGTGACGGTTAGCTACATAATAGTCCACAATATTGAAAGCAGAGTGGGGAACTGATGAAGAAAGCATAACCTGGTTGTATCATATATCATCAGAAGTCCTACACTAAAAAAAACCACTAAAAGAAGAAAGAAAATGATCGCAGGTGAAAGCACAAAATGCAAGCAGTGCAGCACAATGGAAAGAAAAATAATGTGAATAATCTAACAGAATATTGCTTACTAAAAGCAATAGTAAGGATGTCTTGTGAGGTTTAAAATGTGTGTTGTATTAAAATACATCAAAACTCTAACTCAAAAGGCAGGAGGGGAGCAAATGGAGTTAAAGTGTTCTACAGTTCTTGCATTTACTATGAAATGGTAAAAATATAAAAATATATTGGGCTTTAATAAGTAAAAGATATATATTATAATGTCTAAAGTAAGAACTAAGAGAATAAAATGTATAACAAGCTAATAGAAGTGCAAAACTTGAACAATAATTTAAAAGAAGACAAGAAAACAGAAAAACGAACAAAAAACGGGCAGGATAAATAGAAAATATATAGCAAGATAATAATTTCTATTGCAGTAATGGCAAAGCATCTTGTCTCAGTCTGAGCCTCCCATTTTAATAATTTTAAATTATTGGGAGGGAAACTCTGGGGAAAAATTTTTGTTTGAAGGCTTTGGAGCATAACCAAAAGCAGGTACAAAACGGACGGAATTAACCTTGCAAGAAGGAAATCACCTGGGTGAGATTCATATTTAATTGGCTTTTCTTCTGAGGGCATTCTCCAGATTATATAATGCAGGGTGGCTAACACTCAAGCAAAAAGCCAATATATCAGTATCTGGATTGATGGAGGGGACATTACTACATGCCTTACAGATGTTAAAAACATAATAAAGGGGAGACTGATTTGAGTAATAATTAAACTCTGGTCTCCCACACAGGGGCTCTGTGTGAATTACTCTTTCTCTATTGCAGTTCTCCTGTCTCGATAAACCAGCTCTGTCTAGGCAGTGGGCAAGGTGAACCCATTGGGTGGTTACAAATTTGGGGGCTGGCTCAGGATTGCCCTTGTGGCTACATGCCCATGGTCCCATAGCCCTCCTCCAGCAATGGATTCAAAGGCCAGCCCAAGCAGCCACCTAGTTCTCTTAGACTGGAGCTGACTCTGGTAGTCTCTCTACTGGCAGGGTGCTGCCAACCCAATGTGCATGGATTTAATTGTAATGGAGGAAAAGTCCTGGGGAGATGTCCCATAACTGTAGCCCTATCACAAGGTGTCTGTCCGTAGCCCCACTGCAGGGTGTCTGGGTTGATGAGTATCCTAGACACTGCCAATGCCTCCTTCCTTCTCCTGACTGGTTCTGTGGGCCCATGGTGGGGTGTCTGTCTGTAGCCCCATTGTGGGGTGATACCCCACAATGTAGCTCCACCACAGGGTGTCTGTCTCAGTTCAGCTCCTTCAGGGGTCTCAGTTTGTCTGTAGCCCCATTGAGGGTGTCTGTCTCAATTCGGTTCCTGAGGGGTCTTGGTTGGCCCTCCCTAACTAGTAGGAAGAGTCCTGGTTTGGGAGATTTCTCAATCAGGAAGATTTTGGGGAGATTTCTCAAACAGAGAATGGGAGGATAGTTTAGAAGGGATACTCTTGGAATGCTTGGCTAGGGATCTGATTTAGAAGGCCTTTGTCCATCTCATCTTTGTGTGTGTTTGTATATGTGGAGCAGATCTCAGAAGGAATTGCTGACAAAAGTCCAGCAGGCCTAACTCAGAGAAAGCCCCCCACCCTTACTTGACTGGTCACATTCAGTGAGCCCTGAAGAAAGCTCAACAGGCCTGACTTGGTGTGACTGTCCACTCTTTGCCTTGCCCAGAGACCACCCACTGAATTGCTGTTCAGAGATCATGCCTCCCCACCTGGAGTGGACCAAGGACAACAGGGACCAATGGGAGAAAGTTTGAGCCTTGCCATGTCGATATTGGGTCCTGAACGAGGTGACTAGTGTCTGTTTTGTTATGTGTATTTTGCTTCAGCTGGGATGGCAAATGTTAATTCAGTTTTCTATGCAGCCCATTGTGCAACATCTTGCAAAATTGGGAATCTTTTGTTTCTGGTTCCATAAAACAGAAAGGGTGATTTTCTTTTGTAAAGGGGCTTAACCCCTACAGCTATAGTACAGCAAGTAGGGTAATCAAAAACCACTTCATTCTTCTGGCATTCCTTGGTGTGTAATAACTAGGTAGGAAATATAGTTTATGGTACAGCTAATGGCAGTCATGGATGTACTCCTCGAACAGAGAGGCATGCTCTTGGCCACCTGGAAGATATGGAAACATCCCCAACCCCCACTGAGACATGAGACTCCCATGCAGGATGGGCTGATTACAAAATGGGCTGATTTGCTTTGGGTTGCCTTGCAATGAAATGCATGGTAGAAGTACTGCACTATCTTCTCTCATAGTATTTCCCTCCTTTTTGGGGATCCAGGATCCAGTATAAAATAACACCCTATCCCAGCAATTTGGGAGGCCAAGGTGGGCAGATCACCTGAGGTCAGGAGTTCGAGACCGGTCTGACCAACATGATGAAACCCTGTCTCTACTAAAAATACAAAAATTAGCTGTAATCCCAGCTACTCAGGAGGCTGAGGCACGAGAATCACTTGAGGTTGCAGAAGTTGCCGTGAGCCAAGATTGTGCCACTGCACTCCATCCTGGGTGAAAGTGCAAGACTCTGTCTCAAAATAAAAAAAAGCAAAAATTAAAATGGCACACTTAATTTTGGAGATCTGTCTTTGCCTTCCAGCTGTGCCTCCTCATTAGGCTCTACAAACTGCATGCTTTCCTGACCCTGTTCCTCCAAGGACTCCACCCAGAAGCCAGTAATCCAATTAAAAAAACTAGCCAATGAAAAATCTTACAACTGCTGGATCATCTGTCTGTCTGTCCGTCTCTGTATTTATGTGTTGTTTGTGTGATATTTATATAAAAGAGCTCTGATTAATTGATTTAGAAAAATAAGTGCTTAAATCATATTTTGTCAGAAAAATAGACACTTCAATGCCTTTTTTGTTCACATGACGTTAGTAATATTTTGAGGAAAAAAAAGACAGTTTTAAAGATTATTGGTAAAATAAAAATGTCTTCAAATGTAGGCATTTAGTCCAAATTTAAGGTCAGATATCAGATTTGCTAAAAGCTTTAAGATCATACACTGCTTCTTTGACTTTTGATAATTGTTCAATTTACCTACTTTGTAGCATGACATTCTAGATAAGGCCTGAGGACATGTGGAGCTAGCCATGCCCCACGCCCGCCCTGACCCTCTGGCTATGATGGAAAGAGTCAGACCTTATCTGCACTTCTCTCTGATCCCCTAGGTTCCATCCCTAGTACATAATTAAAATCGCTTACTTATCAGGTTTTTCACCAAAAATAAACATTGCTAATAGTTAACATTGCAACATGTAATTGAGACTACTAGAGAAACAGTTTTACACACAAGGTGTGTAGGGAAAGTAGAATGTGTTTTTGGTAAAAGATTATAAGAAGGCATGGGAATATGGTTTTTGTTAAAGGGAATGTAATTTTGTCTACTTCAGAGTGTTTTAAAGATCATCTTAACCTCAAAGAGTAATGGGAAAACACTGAAGGTTTAAGCAAAGTGAAAAGAGTTTGTGAAGGCTTGGTCTTGTAAAGAAAGTTCTGTGGGTATGAGCAACTTGGCTAAGATTTGAAGGGGATTATTTAATTTTTTTCTGTAGGTCAAACATTAAAATAAAAGCATACTAATGCAGGGCCAGAAACTGGGCCCATGTGTCCAAATAACAGGATTTTCTTAGAAAATTGATCTGCTGTTTAACAGAAAATTGTGAAGAGTTCTAAAAAGTTTATTAAAATCTTACCTTAGGTTCAAACTAATTAAAACTAGATAGATTTATAAAATTTTCTTTAAAAACTAGCTTTAGCATTAAAGATGCAGTAATGCAAACATGAAATATGTTTTTCTCTTTTGAAAAAGATCTTTATGTAATATTAAAAGATAATGAAAGGTTTTTGTTTGCCCCTTTGGGTAAATTGCAGGAAAAGAAAAGAGAAGAGAAAAGAGAAAGATTCAGTTGGCCTCATGCTAACTTCATTGAGTCTTGTTTGGAAAGCTTTGTCTCTTCTATCAAAGTATTTTGCCTTTTAAAAAGTTTTTTTGAGTTACCACTTTGGATAAATGAACAGCCTATGATCCTATTTTGTGATATTCCGTGTTTTAAACCTTTGGTGTTTGACAACCTTGCCAAAATCAAATTATAAAGTATGTCATTTTCTGATCTAATTAATCCTTTAGACATTAGGTTCCCTGAAGTCCAAAAATGATGTGTTTGGCTTATTTGGTATAAAAATCATACAGGAAGCATTGTCAAATATGAAATGGTGTTTGGCTTTCTTTGGGCTATATTTGTGTAAATGTGTTACTGGTATATGTTCCAAAATTATGTGAAACTCCTATAATTCTGATATGACTCAGTACATGTTATCAGTAATAATGATAATTGTTATGTTAAATTATTGTGTGCCACAGAGGTAATCAAAATTCCTAGTTCACAGTGGCTTTAATAATGGCTGTTCTGCATAGGCATGGGCAAGGACTTCATGTCTAAAACACCAAAAGCAATGGTAACAAAAGCCAAAATTGACAAATGAGAGCTAATTAAAATAAAGAGCTTCTGCACAGCAAAAGAAACTACCATCAGAGTCAACAGGCAACCTACAGAATGGGAGAAAATTTTTACAATCTACTCATCTGACAAAGGGCTAATATCCAGAATCTACAATGAACTCAAACAAATTTACAAGAAAAAAACAACCCCATCAAAAAGTGGGTGAAGGATACGAACAGACACTTCTCAAAAGAAGACATTTATGCAGCCAAAAGACACATGAAAAAATGCTCATCATCACCGGCCATCAGAGAAATGCAAATCAAAACCACAATGAGATACCATCTCATACCAGTTAGAATGGCGATCATTAACAAGTCAGGAAACAACAGATGCTGGAGAGGATGTGGAGAAATAGGAACACTTTTACACTGTTGGTGGGACTGTAAACTAGTTCAACCATTGTGGAAGTCAGTGTGGCGATTCCTCAGGGATCTAGAACTAGAAATACCATTTGACCCAGCAATCCCATTACTGGGTATATACCCAAAAGATTATAAATCATGCTGCTATAAAGACACATGCACACGTATGTTTATTGCAGCACTATTCACGATAGCAAAGACTTGGAACCAAGCCAAATGTCCATCAATGATAGACTGGATTAAGAAAATGTGGCAAATATACACCATGGAATACTATGCAGACATGAAAAATGATGAATTCATGTCCTTGGTAGGGACATGGATGAAGCTGGAAACCATCATTCTCAGCAAACTATCACAAGGACAAAAAACCAAACACCGCATGTTCTCACTCATAGGTGGGAATTGAACAATGAGAACACATGGACACAGGAAGGGGAACATCACACACCGGGGCCTGTTGTGGGGTGGGGGGAGGGGGGAGGGATAGCATTAGGAGATACATCTAATGTTAAATGACAAGTTAATGGGTGGAGCACACCAACATGGCACATGTATACATATGTAACTAACCTGCACGTTGTGCACATGTACCCTAAAACTTAAAGTATAATAAAAAAAAGACTGTCCTGAGACTTTCTGTCATCCACAGACATTTGTTGTCGTTACGATCCTCTTCAAAAGGTGTTTTATAATAGGCTGTAGGACTTTGAGAGGTGTTCTTGGATGCAGCTTTCTAATAACTTTGGAGATTGTGACATTAGAATAGAGGAAAAACTTTTGGGACTCTCATGGAGAGCTGAAATGTTGATGAATATCAAGCAGAACAGGAGTTAACTGAATGGACTGAACTAATAGGAAACTGAAGTAATCATTTTTTGACGTTTCTGCTAAAAAACATTGCTGATCCTTTTATTTCCAGAGCCAAGAAAACTTCTTTTCAGCTATGTATAACTTTTAACAACTGAGTAAAATACACTCCTATGACCAAAATTTGGAGCATATTTGTTTCTCTCTGCCTGGTTTCTCCAGAATTTGGAAACTATTTGAGTATTCTCAACTTAGGACAGTATAGTTATTGCATAAGTGCAATAAGAATCTGCTTTCTTTTGTAACAGGACACAGTTGGAGAAACTGGTTACTTTACCAAGACCGGAATGGCATGTTTTCCTTTAAGGAATCTAACTTGACTTACAGAGCCAATAAAAGCCCTTTGGGAAAACTGGCCTCATACCTTGTCTATACAGTCCCTGTATAGGGTTCCTGACTGGTGGTAAGTAAAGCATGTAACTTTTTAAGCAGCCCAAGGGCCCCAGGTTATCCTAGGACCTCAAGAGGAGAGGAATATACCCAACTCATAGTAATTTGAGGGTACAAACCCATGGCTGGGCTCAGCTTTTAAAAAATCTTATCTGAGATTCCTTATGAAACAGAGTTCCATCAAAGCCAATTTAAAATGCCTATGTGGGAATAGTTATTCTTGCTGCATTTTATGCAAATAATCAGGCCAGATATAATAAGACTAAAGTTTATTTTGCAAACAAATCACTTCTATCATGATTTGTTTTTAATAACAATGGGAACTGATGAGAGAAAAATTACGTTTAAAAAAAAACTATAGTAGACTTGTTGTTATCTGTTCTTGAGTTTTTTCTGCAGTTTGGACTAGATCTTAAAGTCTTTGTGGGTTACAAGTCTCCAAACTAATGCTTTCAAATCTTTACTTTTAAAACTGGGAATTGCACTCCTTACTCTAGTTCTCATTATTTACCTTATAATATGTTGTTCCCTTAAACGCGGTACTAAAACTATAGATGACAACACAAAGGCCTTTTCCATGCAAGCCTTGGAACCCCAGCCAGACCTGCATGAGTATGCTCAGACAGTTGCAAAGTGTTCCACTCCTCTCACCTTGGGATCAACATCTGCCCCCACTACGCCCTATCAGCAGAAAGAAGTTAGAGCGATCTTCACTCTTTTTCCATCTTCTTTAGCCAACACCTTAAGATTAAGGTGTTATAAAACCCAAAGGGAGAGATTGAAACCACCATTGCAAAATTGTAACTGAGACAGTGAAAGAGATCTGACCTAACCAACTCCATCTTGCTTTTAACTTCCAAGCTGCCCTTGTTCATTCCTGGGCGTAGGCACAACTAACTTTGGGAGGAACTTAGTTTATAGTTTAAAACAAAGAATGAGAACAGCCTTTTCCAAAGGCAAATTCCCTCCTTGCCTGGGGACTAGACTGCCTTTTTACGACTAACAAATTAGCCACAAGATTAGAAATTATGGGCCGGGCACAGTGGCTCATGCCTGTAACCCCAGCACTTTGGGAGGCCAAGCTGGGTAGATCACATGAGGTCAGGAGTTCAAGACCAGCCATGGCAAAACCCCATCTCTACTAAAAATACAAAATTAGCCAGGCATGGTGTTGAGTGCCTGTAATCCCAGCTACTCAAGAGGCTGAGGCAGGAGAATCGCTTCAACCCAGGAGGCAGAGGTTGCAGTGAGCCAACATTGCATGATTGCACTCTAGCCTGGGCGACAGAGCAAGGCTCTGTCAAAATAAAAAAAAAAAAAAGATTAGAAATTATGGTTTAGGAGTCATGCAGCTGGAGGCTACAATATTCTGACCCTCCCTAAACTGCTCATAAGATCAGTTCTTGAGATATTTTACAGATCCTGCACTTGACGGATTAGCTAGCACCACGCAGATTGATAAACTGGCTCATCCGATCCTGTGGCCCCCCACCCGGGAACTGACTCAAAACAAGAAGACAGCTTCTACTTCCTGTGATTTCTTCTCCGACCTAACCAATCAGCACTCCCGGCTCACTGGCTTCCCCCCACTCACCAAATTGTCCTTAAAAACTCTGATCCTTGAATGCTTGGGGAGACTGATTGGAATAATAAAAAAACTCCAGTCTCCCCCTCACCAAAAAAAAGTATAATAAAGGAGCTGGGCATGGTGGCTCATGCCTGTAAACCCAACACTTTGGGAGGCCAAGGTGAGAGGATTGCTTGAGCCCAGGAGTTCGAGACCAGCTTAGACAACATGGCGAAACTCCGTCTCTACAGAAAATACAAAAATTAGCTGGGCATGGTGGTGCGCACCTGCAATCCCAGCTACTGGAGAGGCTGAGGTGAGAGGATAGCCTGAGCTCAGGCAGTCGAGACTGCAGTGAGCCATGATTGTACCACTGCACTCCAGCCTGGGTGACACAGCAAGATCCTCTCTCAAATAACAAAAATAAAAAAGTATGATAAAGGTATATTCTGAACAACTCTCTGCCAATAAACTCAACAACCTAAGGACAAATTCTTTGAAAGATGCGATTATGAAAACAGACTCAAGAAACAGAAAATCTAAATAACTCTGTATCTCCTTTTAAAATCAAATTAATGACTTAAAACCCTCCCAAAACAGATCCTCCATCCTCAGATGGCCTCATTAATAATTCTTTTTTTTCGCTCAGCTTTCTGATCTACTCATTAATAAGTTCTATTAATCATTTAAAGAAGAAATAATACCAACCTTATGTAAACTCTTTCAGAAAGTAGAGGTGTGGCATTTCCCAATCCGTTTCGTGAGACCAGCATTATCCTGATAACATAATCATATATATAAAACATAAAAATGAACATAAAAACATAAATATAAACATAAAAATCTACTTAAAATATTATCAAATTGAATGCAACAATACATAGAAAGAATAAGACCATATGTCCAAGGATGGTTTATCCCAGATATGCAAAATTGGTTCAACATTTAAAAATCAATTCATGTAATTTACCATATCAATAGAGGAAAAGAGAAAAACAACTTTAATATCTCAATAGATGCAGAAAAAGCATATGGCAAAAAAAAAAATCAACAATAAATAGAACTGTCAATACGCTTAGAATAAAAAAGAACTTTCTCAAACTGATGAAAGGTCATTCCACAAAACACAGCTAACATCACACTTAATGGCAAAAGACTAAATGCCATCATCCTAAGATAGGGACAAGGGACGGATGTCTTCTCTCACTGATTCTACTAAATATTGTACTAAAGATCCTAGCTATACAGCATGGCAAGAAAAAGAAGTAAAAAGGCATGCATGTTAAAAAGAAAGGGGTAAAACCGTTCTTATTCAAAGATAACACTATCATATACATAGAAAGGCCTAAAGAATATGCAAGGAAAAAAAATCTACTAAAGCCAATATGTAAATTTAGTGAGTTTCCAGGATCCAAAAAGTCAATCGTATTTCTATATGCTAGGCAAAAAAAAAAAAAAGCCAAAGTAAATTTAAAAATAAAACAGCAATTTATCCACATAACAAACCTGCACATGTACCCCTTGAACCTAAAATGAAAGTAGGAAAAAAAAGAATTTCATCTACAATATCATCAAAAAAAATTTGTGGCTAAATTTAACAAAATCATACAAAACCTGTACACTGAAAACTACAAAACAATGCTGAGATTAAAAACCTAAGTAAAGGAAAAAATACACCATGCTCCTAAACTGGAAGGCTCAATATTAAGATGTCAGTTCTTCCCTACTTGATCTATAGATTCAACACTGTCCCTATCAAAATCCCAGCAGCTGTTTTTATAGAAACGGACAAGGTGATTATAAGATTTTTATGGAAACGCAAAGGACCTAGAAAAGCCAAAATCATCTTCAAAAAAATTTTAAAAACCGAGGTGGAAAACTTATACTAAACATTTTCAAGACTTACTAAATAGCTACTTATCTACTCACTATAAAGCTACAAACCTGTGTGATGTTGTCATAAGCATAAATAAATCAGTGAAACATAACAGAGAGTCGGGAAATAGACACACATATATCCAGTCACTTAGCTGTTTATAAAGGTGCTAGTGCAATTAAATCGGGGAAGGAGTAGTCTATTCAACAAATGATGCTAGAGCAACTAGATGTCTAAATGGAAAGAAATAAACCTTGGTGCTATCTGTATCATGGCCTTAGCATATGATATGCCAAAATTAAGTTAAAATGGAGTTGCGACCTAAGTGTAAAACTACAAACCTTCTAGAGAAAAAAACAGGAGAATATCTTTGTGATATTGCAGTAAATACAATTTTTTAGACAGAATAAAAAACAAAAACACTAACCATAAGGGAAAAATAGGTAAGTTGGGCTTTATTAAAATGTTTAAATTATATTCTTCAAAGTTATGTTAAGAAAATAAAAGGGCAAACCACAGACCAGGAGAAACTATTTGCAATACCTATAACTTATAATAGTGACAAGACAAACAACTCAATAAAAGGGCAAAAGAATCAAACAGACACATCGTAAAAGAAGATATGCAAATGACCAATGATATATGAAAAGATACTCAACATCATTAGTTGTCAGGGAAATGAAAATTAAAATTACAATGAGATACCACTTAACAGCCACCAGGAAAATGGCTCAATTAAAAACATATGAGAACCAAGTGTTACCAAAGATATGGCACCACTAGAACTGTCATACATTGTTGAGGGGAGTACAGCACATTACGACCCCTTTGGAAAACTATTTGGCAGTTTCTTAAAATTAAATACCTATCTACCATATGATCTAGAAATTCTACTCCAAATATTTAGAGTAAATGATTATATTATTTATTTGCATATCTTCTTTTATGATGTGTCTGCTGGAATCTTTTGCCTTCTTTTTGGGTTGTTTGTCTTATCACTACTAGCAGTTATAGGTATTACAAATATTTGTGATATTTAGTTAAGAGAAAGGAAGACTTATATTCACAAATGACTTGTATCAAATACTCACAATAGTTGTTTTCACAATAACCCAAACAAGAAACAATCTAAATGTCCATCGGCAAGGATAAACAAGGATAAACAAATTGCTGTATGTTTACCCAACAGAATGCCACCCAGGACTGAAAAAGAACAAACTGCCGATAAACACAGCAACGTGGATAATTTCACAAGACATTACGTTAAGCAAAAGAAGTAAGAAACAAAAGACTATATATAGGCCAGGTGTGGTGGCTCATGCCTGTAGTCTCAGTACTTTGGGAGACTGAGTCAGTAGGATCACTTGAGCCTAAGAGTTCAAGACCAGCGAGACCCCATCTATACAAAAAAAAAAAAAAATTAAAAATTAGCCAGGCATGGTGTGTGTCTGTAGTCCCAGCTACTCAGGAGGCTGAGGCAGGAGGATCCCTTGAGCTCAGAAGGTCAAGGCTGCAGCAAGTTATGATTGTGCCACTGCACTCCAGTCTGGGCATCAGAATGAGACCCTGTCTCTTTAAAAACTTAATTAAAGAATATATATAGTATGATGCCATTCCTATGAAGTTCAAGAACAGGCTAAACTATCTACAGTGCTAGAAGTCAGACTAGTAGTTACCTCTTTAGGTTAAAAGAAAGTTCAAGGTAGGCCAGGTGCTGTGGCTTACACCTGTGGTGAGAGGTGACAGCATGCTGGCAGTCCTCGCAGCCCTCGCTCGCTCACTCTCGGCCCCTCCTCTGCCTGGGCTCCCACTTCAGCGGCACTTGAGAAGCCCTTCAGCCCGCCGCTGCACTGTGGGAACCCCTTCCTGGGCTGGCCGAGGCCGGAGCCGCCGGAGCCGGCTCCCTCAGCTTGCCGGGAGGTGTGGAGGGAGAGGCGCAGGCGGCAACCGGGACTGCGCACGGGGCTTGCGGGCCAGCGCGAGTTCCGGGTGGGCGTGGACTGGGCGGGCCCCACACTCGGAGCGGCCAGCCGGCCCTACTGGCCCCGCGCAGTGAGGGACTTAGCACCTGGGCCAGCAGCTGCTGTGCTCAATTTCTCGCCGGGCCTTAGCTGCCTCCCGGCGGGGCAGGGTTTGCAGCCCGCCATGCCTGAGCCTCTCCGCCGCCGTGGGCTTCTGCGCGGCCCGAGCCTCCCAGTTCAGCGCCACCCCGTGCTCCGTGGCGGCCAATCCCATGGACCACCCAAGGGCTGAGGAGTGCGGGCCCACCGCGCGGGACTGGCAGGCAGCTCCACCTGCGGCCCTGGTTCGGGATCCACTGGGTGAAGCCAGCTGGGCTCCTGAGTCTGGTGGGGCCTTGGAGAACCTTTATGTCTAGCTAAGGGATTGTAAATACACCAATCAGCACCCTGTGTCTAGCTCAGGGTTTGTGAATGCACCAATCACACTCCGTATCTAGCTACTCTGGTGGGGACTTGGAGAACCTTTGTGTCTAGCTCAGGGATTGTAAACGCACCAATCAGCACCCTGTCAAAACGGACCAATCAGCTCTCTGTAAAATGGACCACTTGGCTCTTTGTAAAATGGACCAATCAGCAGGATGTGGGTGGGGTCAGATAAGAGAATAAAAGCAGGCTGGCTGAGCTGGCAGTGGCAACCTGTTCTGGTCTTCTTCCACGCTGTGGGGGCTTTGTTCTTTTGCTGTTTGCAATAAGTCTTGCTGTTGCTCACTGTTTGGGTACACATTGCATTTATGAGCTGTAACACTCACTGCAAAGGTCTACAGCTTCACTGTTGAAGCCAACGAGACCACGAACTCACCGGGAGGAATGAACAACTCCAGACACGCTGCTTTAAGAGCTGTAACATTCACCACGAAGGTCTGCAGCTTCACTCCTGAGCCAGCGAGACCACGAACCCACCAGAAGGAAGAAACTCCAAACACATCCGAACATCAGAAGGAACAAACTCTGGACGGGCCACCTTTAAGAACTGTAACACTCACCGCAAGGGTCCATGGCTTCATTCTTGAAGTCGGTGAGACCAAGAACCCACCAATTCCGGACACAGTGGCACTTTGGGAAATGGAGGCAGGAGATTTCTTGAGATCGAAGTTGGAGACCAGCCTGGGCAACATAGGGAGGCCCTCTCTCTACCAAAAATAAAAATAGGCCAGGTGCAGTGGCTCACACCTGTTATCCCAGCACTTGGGGAGGCCAAGGCGGGGAGATCACGATGTCAGGAAATTGAGACGATCCTGGCCAACGTGGTGAAACCCCATCTCTACTAAAAATGCAAAAATTAGCTGGGTGTGGTGGTGCGCACGTGTAGTCCCAGCTACTCGGTAGGCTGAGGTAGGAGAACTGCTTGAACCCGAGAGGCGGGGGTTGCAGTGAGGCAAGATCGCCCCACTGCACTCCAGCCTGGCGACACAGCAAGACTCCGTCTTAAAAAAATAATTAAATTAAATTAATAAAAAATAAGTTAGCCAGGGGTGGTTTTGCATACCTGTGGTCCCAGCTACTCAGGAGGCTGAGGTAGAAGGATTGCTTGAGGCTCAGAGGTCAAGGCTGTAGAGAGTTGTGATCACGCACCTCGGCACTCCAGCCTGGATGACAGAGCAAGACCCTGTCTCAAAAAAAAAAAAAAAAGTTCAAGCTGTACATTTGAGATGTGTGCATTTTAATGTAAGTAAAATATGTTTCAATTTGCATTGTAAATTTATTTTTAAGCCACCTCACTATTAAGCCTTGGATGATTTTTCTGTCACTACTCTTCTACTAGCAAGATTATGCCTACAGGTACCCCTATGCTTTACCAATTTTTACACTGCTCAAAGTCCATTCAATAGTGAGACTCCGTGCATCCTCCCTAAACTGATGATACTTAGTGTCCAGTCCAGCTGCCATTTTGAATGGCAGCTACAAGTTCAGCTGTATTTATGAAGCACGATATGTAAAAATCTACTGGAACACTTAGTTGGGGAACTTATGTTCCGTATTTTTCCAAATCAGCAGAGACTCCACCTCTGAGCTCTTGTCTGGCTGGGTGATAAAGGTAATCCGATTCAGACGGATGACCAGAATGACCAGCTACTCAACAACAGTGATCACGCAGAGGGGCTCACAAAGCAAGATTGTTTAAGAAACCCACACAGTGCACAATGCCTGGTGGTCACTGACCTTTTCAAAGGCTTATGGAATTATTTGAGACTTGGAAGAAATAATGTACTGTCCCAAAAACTTGCAAAATGAAAATTATGTTTAATTAAATGTCTACAAAATGCATTATGTTAGTCAACTAAAACCTACCTCAACATATACACGTAAATTATACTAAATGTGCTATATGGCTACATTTTAACATGTTTGGTATGAGGTAGGACTAGGCATCCAACACAGATTTGTCTTAATTGCGTGAAGATCAGGAAAATGCGGCCTTGCTCGCATGTCATATGGTAGCCTTTCTGTTAAGTCTAATAAGCTCTTCCTTTTTTTGTGGACATAGAGACTGCAATTGCTTCCTTCATTTCTGGAACCATAAGGGAAGCCAGCCTACATGGTCCTAGCAACCAAAAGCCCAAACTCTTGAAGAAAGAATCTTAGACGACAAGGCAGGAGAAACAACCGTCTGGTACCAGTTAGAACCTTTCCTTTCGTGAGACCCCCCTCAGCCTGTGACACATTTGGAGTCACTTTATTTCTTACTCTGCTTGCCCCGTGTGCCATCCCAGGATGTCAACTGACAGTTTCTGGGGTCACAGATCCCAGAAAATGCCTGGAGCGTAAGTCATTTGAATGTGTGCTCACTGCGTTTTTTTGTTTGTTTTTTGTTACCACTGACCTTCAGGATGGAGTAGAAAGAATATTCTTTTGGAATGGAAAATATATGCTTAGGATTTACCCAGACCTGCATCATTCATGTTTTGGTCATCATTTAGCAGTGGTTGGAAACAGCGCTGGGCTGGAGTGGGGGATGGTTTTGTCCAGGTTCTACCACTTACGGGCTTTGTGACCTCACATAAATCTTTTCTCTCTGAGCCTCAATTATCTCATCTGTGAAATGGAAGGAAGAACCCCAATTTCACAGAGCTGCTGGCATGCGAATTAATAAGGTATGCATATCATGATATTAGCACAATGACTGGCATGTAGTGAGTGCTCTCAACACTGTCAGACAGAAAGAAAGTTAATCGTTGCCAGGGGTTGGAGATGGAGAGTGACTGCTGAAAATGGTTATGGGGTTTCCTTTGGAATGATGAAAATATTCTAGAACTAGGTATTGGTGATGGTTGCGCCACATTGTGAATATACTAAATGCCATTCAATTGCACGCTGTAAGGTGTTTAAAATGATCAACTTTACGTTACATGTATTTTACCACAATGAAAGAAAAATAACTGGTAGACCGTCTTTTCCACCCCATAGGGTGAGTGGGGAGGAGGAGGAAATAGGATCTGCCCTGAATCCCTCCCATAAGGCAGGAACTGAGAATCAAGAGAAGAGCAGATCCTTGAGCATCAGCCTGGTGAAGGAGGCAGAGCTTGGGTTGCGGCCTCACTGAGTGTGGCTCACTTGGTGAGGGAAGGGGTAAGGGCAAGTGGGCAGCAGGCAGGGAGAGAGATGTCACTGCTTTGAGATTTCAGATAACAGTTATATGCAGTGAACGTCACTGAGGATGCAGAGTGTGAGTCATAGATTAGAAAGGAGACAGCAAGCCTGGAAAAAGTGAGTCATGGGGAGAGGAAAGAAAACGTCATTCATCTGAAGAGGAAAAGGATGACCAAAGGCAGCATGATACAGTGCAGAGGGCTCCCTCTGAGGCTTATGGATAGAATCTTCTGGAAGTGCATCAATATCAGCAATGCCCACCACCCTCCACTCCCCCATCCCTACTGTGATTCTGGTTCTAGATGATTTGGACAGGGCATATGGTGGAAAAAGGCCACGCTTTGGAATTTCATGTGACCTCCTACCACTTTGTAGCTGTATGACTCCAGACAGGTCACCTAATTTTTCTGTGTCTCAATTTCATCCTTTGTGAAACAGGAAAACCTACCTACAAAGTTGTTAGGAGGAGTTAATAAAATAGGCAGGTAAAATACATGCCCCACAGTAGACGTCTAATAAATATATGCTCCCTTTCTCCTTCTCTAATGGTACGTGTACACTCATAAATCCATTTTCTCTTTCCATCAGTCCATGAAGCAAGAGAAGTAACAAAAGGGAATTTTGAATAGAGAACTGGAACCATTTCCCATAATAAGTGTAAGTAAAGATGATGTTTTAATTACAGCCCTCATTATAAGAGTTAAAATCGGCCTGGTGTGGTGGCTCACATCTGTAATCTCGGCACTCTGGGAGGCCAGGGCGGGGAGATCACGAGGTCAGGAGATCGAGACCATCCTGGCTAACACGGTGAAACCCCGTCTCTACTAAAAATACAAAAAAATCAGCCAGGCGTGGTGGCGGGCACCTGTAGTCCCAGTTACTCGAGGAGAATGGCGTGAACCCCGGAGGTGTAGCTTGCAGTGAGCCGAGATCGAACCACTGCACTCCAGCCTGGGTGACAGAGCGAGACTCTGTCTCAAAAAAAAAAAAAAGAGTTAACATCTACCATAGAGGGCAGTTTTATTCATAATAGTAAAAAAAATGGAAACAACCCAAATGTCCATCAACAGAAGACTAGGTAAATCAACTGTGATATACGTTAGTTACACAGCAATAAAAAGATCAAACTGCTGATATACACAGCAACACGGATGTCAACAAATGTTATGTTGAGCAAAAGAAGCCAAACACAGAAAAAAGTACATACTTTATGACGCTATTCAAATGAAGTTCGTGAGTAGACAAAACTAATCAAAAGTGATAAAAGTGAAAATAGTGGTTACCTTTCAGTGGTTTTTGACTGGGAAGGAGCACAAAAGAGCCTTCTAGAGTGCTGGGAATGTTCTATATCTTGATTTCTTTGGCGGTTTATACATGTGTAAAAATATGTCTAATTATGCATATAAGATTAGTGCTCTTTGCTGTATGTTATACTGCAGTTGAAGGCAGGAGGGAGACCAACCTGCCACAGAAATCTGCAAGGGTGTACTGCCACATCGTTCTGAAACCCAAGCTGCAATTGTACAAATGGCTCAAAATCCCTTTTGACTAAAGGATAAAGATTGAAAGCAAAAGACGTATTTTGACCAAGTGTGGAGGGAAACTGACTTTGAATGAAACACGGATAACAGATAAGATAGTGAAGAAAGTGCTTCATTGTGATTCTCTTAACAGTACTCAATAAAAGTATCCTTTAAGTTTTAGTATTTCTTTCTGTCATTCACACATAGCTGTTTTAATTTAGAGTCCATTTTTATAGGAAAAGCATGATAAAGTTGAAAAGTGGGTTGTAGGCATGTCTAACATATTTTTGTGTGAAACATATTTTGTGTGTGGATACATAGCAGGTGTGTATATTTATGGGTTACATGAGATGTTTTGATACAGGCATGCAATGCATAATAATCATGTCAGGGCAAATGAGGTATCCATCACCTCAAGCATTTATACTTTATGTTACAAGCAATCCAATTCTACTATTTCACTTATTTTTTAATGTACAATTAAATTATTATTGACTATAATCACCCTGTTGTGCTATCAAATATAAGATCTCATTCATTCTTTCTATTTTTGTACCTATTAAACATCCCCCTTTCCCCCCAACCCCCTACTACCCATCCCAGCCTCTGGTAACCATCCTTCTACTCTCTAGCTCCATGAGTTCAATTGTTTTAATTTTTAGCTCTCCAAATAAAGTGAGAACATGTAAAGTTTGTCTTTCTGCGCCTGGCTTGTTTCACTTAACATAATGACCTCTGGTTCCATTCAAGTTGCTGCAAATGAGAGGACCTCATTCTTTTTTATGGCTGAATAGTACTCCATTATGTATATGTCCCGCATTTTCTTTATCCATTCATCTGTTGATGGACACTTAGGTTGCTTCCAAATGTTGGCTATTGTGAATAGTACTGCAACAAACATGAGAGTGCAGATATCTCTTCGATATACTGATTCCCTCTCTTATGAGTACATACCCACCAGTGAAACTGCTGGATTGTATAGTAGCTCTTTTTTTATTTTTTTGAGGAAACTGCAACCTCTGCTCCACAATGGTTGTACTGATTTACATTCCCACTAACAGTATACAAGGGTTCCCTTTTCTCCACATCCTCTCCAGCATTTGTTATTGTCCTTCTATCGTCTCACTCCATTTTAACTGGAGTGAGATGATATCTCATTGTAGTTTTGATTTGCATTTTTCTGATGATCAGTGATGTTCAGCACCTTTTCATATACCTGTTGGCCATTCATATGTCTTTTTTTTTTTTAAGATGGATTTCCGCTCTCATTGCCCAGGCTGGTGTGCAATGGCATGATCTCAGCTCACTGCAACCTCTGCCTCTATGGTTCAAGCGATCCTCCTACCTCAGCCTCCCGAGTAGCTGGGATTACAGACGCCCAGCTAATATTTGGTATTTTTAGTAGAGACGAGGTTTCACCATGTTGGCCAGGCTGCCCTCGAACTCCCTCAGATGACTCACCTGACTTGACCTCCCAAAGTGCTGGGATTACAGATGTGAGCCACCATGCCCAGCCTCATATGTCTTCTTTTGAGAAGGATCTATTCAGATCTTTTGCCCATTTTTAAATTGGATTATTAGATTTTTTTTCCCGTAGAGTTGTTTGAGCTTCTTATATATTCTCATTATTAATCCCTTGTCAGATGGATAGTTAGCAAATATTTTCTCCCATTCTGTGGGTTGTCTCTTCACTTTGTTGATTGTTTCCTTTGCTGTGCAGAAGCTTTTTAACTTGATGTGATCCCATTTATCCATTTTTGCTTTGGTTGCCTGTGCTTGTGAGATATTAAGAAATCTTTGCCCACTTCAATGTCCTGGAGAGTTTCCACAGAGTTTTTGCATAGTGGTTTTGTAGTTTGAGGTCTTAGATTTAAGCTTTTAATTCAAAATTTGATTTTATTTTTGTATATGGTAAGAGATAGGGGTCTAGTTTCATTCTTCTGCATATGGATATTCAGTTTTCCCAGCATCATTTATTGAAGATTAACCATCCTTTTCCCAATGTATGTTTTTAACAACTTTGTCAAAAATGAGTTCCTGTAGGTGTATAGATCTATTTCTGGGTTCGGTAGTCTGTTTCATTAGTCTATGTGTCTGTTTTTATGTCAGTATAATGCTATTTTTGTTACTATAGCTCTGTAGTATAATTTGAAGTCAGGTAATGCGATTCCTCCAGTTTTGTTCTTTTTGCTTAGGATAGCTTTGGCTATTCTGGGTCTTTTGTGGTTCTGTATAAATTCTAGGATTGTTTTTTCTGTTTAGATGAAGAATGTCATTGGTATTTTGATAAGGATTGTATTGAATCTATAGACTGCTTTGGGTAGTATGGACATTTTAACAATGTTGATTCTTCCAATCTATGAATATGGAATATTTTTCTGTTTTTCGTGTGTCCTCTCCAATTTCTTTCATAGTGTTTTATTTTCCATTGTCAAGATCTTTCACTTCTTTGATTAATTTCCAGGTACTTAATTTTATTTGTAGCTATTGTAAATGGGATTACTATTTTCAGAATTTTCACTGTTTTCACATAGAAATGTTACTAATTCTTTCTTCTCTTTGATCAATTCTCCTATTAAGAGACTCTGATGCATTCTTTAGTAGTCAGTTGCATTTTTCAACTTCAGAATTTCAGCTTGATTCTTTTTAATTATTTCAATATCTTGGTTACATTGATCTGATAGGATTCTGAATTCCTTCTCTGTATTATCTTGTATTTCATGGAGTTTCCTCAAAATAGCCATTTCAAATTCTCTGTCTGAAAGGCCTAGAGGTGTAGATATATGATCTTTCTCTGAGAGATAGAGAAAGATGACATATTTCTATCTCTCTAGGATAAATCCCTGGTGACTTATTTAGTTTTAGTAAGGTCATGTTTTCTTGAGTGGTCTTGATGCTTGCGGATGTTCATTCGTGTCTAGATGTTGAAAAGTTAGATATTTGTGGTAGTCTTTGTAGTCTGGGCTTCTTGGGAAAGCCTTCTTGGGAAGGCTTTCCAGGTATTCGAAGGGACTTGGGTGTTGTGATCTAAGTTTTTGGTCACTGTAGTCATATCAGCATTAGGAGGCACCCCAAGCCCAGTAATGCTGTGGCTCTTGCAGACTTGTAGAGGTACCACTTGATGGTCTTGGATAAGATCTGGAAGAATTATCTGGATTACCAGGCAGATATTCTTGTTCTCTTCCCTTACTTTCTCCCAAACAGACAAAGTCTCTCTGTCTCTGTGCTGAGCTGCCTGCAGCTGGGGGAGGGGTGGCACAAGCACCCCTGTGGCCACCACCACTGGGACTGCACTAGGTCAGATCTGAAGCCAGCACAGCACTGTGTCTTACCCAAGGCCCACTATAACCACTACCTGGCTACCACCTTTGTTTACTCAAGGCTTTAGGGCTTTACAGTTAGCAGGTGGTGAAGTCAGCCAAGCTTGTGTCCTTCCCTTCAGGGCAGCGAGTTCCCCCAAGCAGGTGCATAGATGCTGTTTGGGGACCAGGGCCTGGAGTTGAAAATCTTAAGAATCTGCCTTGTGTTCTATTCTACTGCAGCTGAGCTGCAGACAAAGCTACAAGTCAAGTCTTTCCCACTCATCCCTGCCCTTCCCACAGGCAAAGGAGTCTATCCCCATGGCCACCACCACCACAGGCCCATGGGGAGTACTGCCTGGCTACCACCAATGTTCACACAAGGCCAAACGCTCTTCTGGAAGCTTGTGGTGAATGCTGCCAGACCTAGGACTCACCTATCAGGGCAGTGGTCTCCCCTCTGGCCCAGGTCAGGTCCAGAAATGCTGTGCAAGAACCAAGGCCTGGAATCAGGGATGCTGAGAGCCCACTTGGTGCTCTGCCCCACTGTGGCCGAGCTAGTACCTAAGATGCAAGATGAAATTCCCTTTACTTTTCCCCCTGCTTTTCTCAAGTAGAAGGAGTCTCTCCTCATAGCCACCACAGCTGGGAATGTGCTGGGTCACACCTGAAGTCAGCACATCTCAGAATCTCACTCAAGGGCCATAGTGTGTGCTACCTGGCTACTGCTGCTGATTATTCAGGACCCAAGGGCACTTTAGTCAGCAGGTGGTGAATACTATCAGGACTAGATCCTTTCATTCAAGGCAACAGGTTCCCTTCTGCCTTATATGGCCCATATAAGCCCAGGGTATGTCTAGAAATGTCATCTGGAAGTTAGGTTCTGGAATGGGTGCCTCAGGACTCCGCCCAGTGCCCTAACCTACTGTGGCTGAGCTGGTATCCAAGTGGCAAGACAAGTCCTCTTTATTCTTCTCTCCTCAAGCTGAAGGAAGGAGTCTCTGTCAGAGCTGTGAGTTGCACTGCCTAGGGTTGGGAGAGGGGTGGCGCAAGCACTCCCTTGGCTATCTCAGCAGGTCACATGCCCCTCAAGTCCACTGGCTCCAAGCGCAGATCAGACTTTCCTAGGAGTTGTAATCCTTGTGGCCTATACTGCCTTTCAAGTTTATTTAGAACCCCGGAGCCCTTTAGCCCGTTTAGCAACTGGGATGGATGGTTCCCCTCTGGCTAGGGCTGATCTAAATTCTCCCTCATGGGTATTAGCTGAGTTCTGCCTGGTGTTGCTTTCCACTGTAACAAGGCAACACAGTTCTAACACAAAGTCCTACAACCACTACACTCTCTCTACACAGATTCTCTGTGCCATGTGGCTGCTGCCAGGGATTGGGGAGGGATGGCTCTGGCAATTCAAGACCATCTTTCCTACCCTCTTCAGTGCCTCTTTCAGTAATATAAAGTTAAAACCAGCTACTACAATCATTCACTGGAATTTTGATTCTAATGACGGTGCATTTTTTGTGTAGACAGTTGTTAAATTTGGTGTTCCTGTGGGGAAGACAATTGGTTGAAGCTTCTATTCTGCCTTCTTGCTCTGCCTCCTGCGTTTCTGACACTTTTTTTAACTCAAAAATTACTTAAAGAGTGGACTGTGTGTACCCAACAGTCCTTGTTTCTCTGTTGTTCTATAATTACATAACTTCACTTCTTAAGCTCTTTGCTTGCAACTATATCGAGCTGCTACCAGGTCAACAGTAAGGCCATTGTGATGGTCTTTGTAACATTCTAGGGATAGGGCCCACAGAGGCAGAACAGAACTAAGAAAATTCAGATTCACTAAAGTAGACTTTCCACGTTTCCCAGCCCCTTTGAACACCTTTCCTATGTATGAGGAATTTTCCTCATTATGGGTTCCTCCTTTTCAAGGCACAAACCAGAAAACTCACTTTCCGTTCTTTCTTGTAGCTGCAGTACAGACACATGAGCTGGGCTCCACCAATCAGACACAAAATAAAGATAATTTTAATTCTAAGTAGAGAAAAGAGAGGAAGCAAGTATCACACAGAATCCATTTTCCAGCAAAAGCGGCTGTAGAAGCAGCCTGTTTTGAGGGGCAGCAGTAGTGGGGTTTGGGCAGCAAAGGTGTCATTTGAGATGGCTGTGTCCATGGCAGTAGTAGAGGCATCTCCGCTGGACAGTGGCCACCATTCCTAGGTGCAAAGCCTCCAAGCCTAATTCCCTGGTCCTCCCAGTGGCTCCATGAGCTATGTAATATCCTATAATAAATTCCTTCCTGCTTATACAGGCTAGAGAGTGTTCTGTTGTTTGCATTGAGAGTCCTGAATGAATCACCCATTGTATTAGTCAGGGTTCTCCAGAGAATTAGAACCAATAGAATATATGTATATTATTATTATTTGATTTCCAATAATCAGATAATACAGTGGTTTGTGTATTATTTGATTATTGGAACTTGAATAATAATATACATCTATTGGTTACACGTGTAGGATGTGCAGGTTTGTTACACAGGTAAACGTGTGCCATGGTAGTTTGCTGCACAGATCATCCCATCAGCTAGGTATTAACATTAGCTATTCTTCCTGATGGCCCACCTCCCACCCTCAAACAGGCCTCAGCGTGTGGTGTTCCCCACCATATGTCCATGTATTCTCATCATTCAGCTCCCACGCATAAGTGAGAACATGCAGTATTTGGTTTTCTGTTCTTGTATTATTACCGAGAGAGGTAGAAATATATATATGTATATTTCTTGAATATATATAATCTTGAATATATATATATTCAAATCTTGAATATAAGTCTTGAATATATATGTATATATATGTATATATGTATATATATGTATATATGTATATGTGTGTGTGTGTGTATGTATATATATATATATATATATATATGTGAAATTGGAACACAGTATGTGCTCTGCTCCCTGGGTGCCCCAGGGAGAAAGTTGTTTTAATCAGATGGTGGGAACTGAATGTTATATCTCCCGGGGCTGGGGCAATGGGTATTTTAAGAGAACTTCTTGAATATATATATATTCGGTCTTGAATATACATCTATGTATATTCGGTCTTGAATATACATCTATGTATATTCGGTCTTGAATATATATATCTATATTCAGTCTTGAATATAGATATATATATATTCGGTCTTGTATAGATATATATATTCGGTCTTGAATATATATATATATATGGAGGATATACATATATATATATATGCACATATCCTCCATATCCATGGGTTCCATATCTGTGAATTCAACCAAATGCAGATCAAAATATTCAAATACAATAAAAATAATACAAAGAAAAAATACAGTATAACAACTAACATTTACACTGTATTAGGTATTATAAGTAATCTAGAGATGATTGAAGTTATACAGGAGACTGCACATAGGTTATATGCAAATACTATATCACTTCATATAAAGGACTTGAGGAACCACAGATTTTGGTATCTGTAGAGATCCTGAAACAAATCCCCCACAAATACCAAAGGATGGCTGTATATAGCTTTATTTTTAGAAATTAATTCACACAATTGTTGGGGTTGGCAAACCTCAAATCCATAGGGCAGACTAGCAGGCTGGAAACTCAGGCAGGAGTTGATGGCTATAGTCTTGAGGCAAAGTTTCTTCTTTTCCAGGAAACTGCAGTGTTTGTTCTTGAGGCCTTTCAACTAATTAGGTGCAGCTCACCCAAATTATTTAAGTAATCTCTTTCACTTAAAGTCAACTGATTGTAGATGTTAATCACATCTACAAAATACCTTCACAGCCACACCTAGATTAGTGTTTGATTAAATAACTGGGTGCTATAGCCCAACCAAACTGACAAATAAAACCAACCATCACATCCACCAAATCAAAACTCCAGGAACAAACGTTTAAATTACAAGCATTAAGATTCTTCACTCTGAGGAAGGTTTCTTGGTGTGTTTAGCCTGTTTCCCTTTGCAAAACTTTCATGTGCAGTTGTCCATACTAAGCAAAGTCTACCTAATCTAGTCACCTGCATTCAAGAGAGGAATACCTCTGGAACCCATCCCATCCTTCCATCCTCAAAGCCCTTCCCCTAGCCCCAGCTGCCATCAGCTCCTGGTTGGACCACAGCTGCAGCCTCCTTAGTTCTGCCAGCTTCCTGTCCTTCCTGCTCTGCTCTGTCATCCACCCTTCCCTAGGGTGCTCTTTCCAAAACACTCGTCTGATTGCATCTTCACTGATTAAAAGTCCCTCCAGGCTATTAAAGTGCTTGTGTCACTCAGTCCAGCAGCCATAAAGGCTTGATTACAAGCAACAGACACAAACTCCAACTGATTTAAGCAAAAGAGGAATTCCTGGAATAGGCCACCGGATGGAAGGAAAAGCTAAAGTCTTGAGAAGGGCAGGGATCCAGGCTGCCCTGGGGATCTCGGAAGCAGGAACGAATGGACCATCTTGTCAGAGCCAGCTGTGGGGATGAATCAGAGACAGTGACCTCAGTCTCCATGGGCCAGTTTTTAAGGAGAGGGTGTCTGATTGCCCAGGATTGATTCATAGGCCCACCCCTTGGCCAGAATGCACCTCTGATAGAACCACCAAGGCTGAAATTAATCAGAGAGGAGAAGATTCTCAAGCAAAGTAAGAGGTATTAGCAGAAGAGGGGAAATAGAATCTACAAGAAAGGACAGGACACAAGCTCTTCATGGAGACTTCCAGCACCCGACGGATCTTTCTATGTCAGAGCAACTGTGAGAGCAGGGAAGGATTGCATTCCCTGCATTCAGCAGGGGCCAGAAGGAATGATGGGAGCAGTTTCCAGCCAGCTAAGGAGAAACAGGAGTTTCTGGACTATAAGACAGGAGACTTAACCCCAAGGACTGTCAGACTGAACTCTAGTTTCCCCTGTTGTTTCTGGGCCATAGCTCTTCCTGAGAAATGCTAAGTCCAAAGTGTGGATCATGAAGAACCTTCCCTCAACCCCTCATCTTACTCCTCTGTCCTCTCTCTCTGCTGCCTACGGAGGTCCTGAGAAAAGGGTCTCAGAGCTGGAGTGGAGGGCTATCTGCCCTGAGATCACTGCTGTTGGGTCTCTGGTCTTGAGAGCGCAATAGGGGAGCACAGAGCAGAGGGGGTTAGAAGGAAGTCACACTCACCTTGTACATATCTTATTTCATTGTTTCCTTATTCATGGTCTGTTTCTCTGCCACTGCAGTGTGAGCTCCATAAGGACAGAGCCTTGTCTGTATTGATTACTCACTGCTGTATCCCTACACCTGTTACAGGAACTGGCACGTAGTAAGCACTTAGGAAAATACATATTTGGGACTGAATGAGTACCCTGAATATCAGGTGGAGGCTACAATCCACCATTCTGTCTTTGACTCTGAGCCAGAGAGGCAAGATCAGGCCTGGAACTGAGTCAAACCAGGAATCAAGAGGAGCGCAAGCTCTGGACTCAGCCTGCATGAGGTGTGTCACTCGACCACTCTGAGGCTGCTTCCTTGGTTTTGAAATGGAGATTATACCACGCACTTCACACTGTTGGTGTGAGAACAAATGAGAATTAAAAGTGTGAAATTGGAACACAGTATGTGCTCTGCTCCCTGGGTGCCCCCTCTGTTGTATGCTCTGTAAGGGAGAAAGTTGTTTTAATCAGATGGTGGGAACTGAATGTTATATCTCCCAGGGCTGGGGCAATGGGTATTTTAAGAGAACTTCCTGAAAAGGGCAGTGCCTGGCACGCAGGGAGAAAGGAAGCACCAGTGGTAGCATGTCTATACAGTGATGGGCCCAAGGATCCCAGCAGAAAGTCTCATGCTGCAACCTCTAGCACGCCCAGCCGTGGCTACGAGAAAGGCTAGCCACGTTCCAGTGTTGCCTCTGCTTTGGAGGATGGGACCAAAAGAGATATATAACAGGCAACTTTAGAAAGCGAATTTTATTAGCTTCATGAGAAACAGCTGCCATGAGTCAAGACCTGGATGGGGATAGAGCTCTGGTAGCTTCCAACCAATGGCGTGAATAAAGCCCACCTGTTCTCTCTACATCCTCAGACCAGGGTCTTAGTGGGGGTCCCAAGAAGAACACCCCACCTCCTTGCCCTCTCAGTGCAGGCACAGATTCAGGGAATGCATTCTTGTTGGACCTTAGGATCTCCCGCTCTATAATATCTCACTGAACAGGAAAATGAATCAAATCCACATTCTAGACACTCAGATGCTGACAGATTTGGGATATGAGCCACTGTTCTGGATCATCAGCCAGGAACGCAACACTTTGAATCACCAATCAGCAAGTCAAGATTCTGGAATGCAAAATAAGAACCCCCTAACTTTCTAGCAGATTTCATCAGTAGCTCCACATTCTAGAATGACTGTGTTACAAATCAACCAGAAATCTGACATTCTAGGTTGTCAACTAAGAACCCAGTATTCTGGCAGACCAAATGAGAACCACTCCTAACAGTCTGAAGGGCTAACAAGGAGTTCAGCATTCTGGAAGAACAAACAGAATCACAATATTCCAGATAATGGGTGAGACTCGAAGTTCTAAATGTCAACCCCAACACTCACCATGCCAAACCAGAAAATGAGCATTTAAGACCATCAGCCCTGGCCTCAACACTCTGGAATGACAAGCACAAAGCTCCCCCCTCTAGAATGCTGCTTTCCTGCCCCTCAGAGCTCTGTGGATGGTCGCTCCACAGCAGGCCCATCATCCTGACTGGCATCCGGCACACGGAAGGAAACGTAGGGACAGGTCTTGGTGTTGAGGCAGACCAGCTTCTTCAGTGTGGCCGTCTTGACGATGTTAAAGCCCATCTCGCCGCCAAATGTGCTCGGCTTCCAGTACTCCGGAGAACAGATGGGATTCCCTAGGAGACCCTTGAGGGAAAAGGGAGCCCCAATCTCTATCATGCTCTCCCCAAAGATAGAGTTTGGATGGCACTTTTCAAGAAGCAGTCCAGGGTAAAACTCCAACGCATCAATGTCTCCATACAACTCCTCCAACTCCGCTGCCATCTCCTTCTCTCCTACAAGGAGATAAGGGGAAACGCTAGCATCAGATCCATGATGCCATTAAGGTCAACCTAGGGTGGGACCCTTCCAGGTCCACCTTTTTCTGGGGCTAATAGGGACTCCAGGAGAATAACTTGAGCAACTGAGCATGTGCCCTAGAATTTGGCGTGGTTGGCACTGGAGAAAAGGGACAAGAGGAAAAGCACAAATTGCCCCTCCTCAGGGACAGGGTCTAGGGAAGGAAAATGCTACTAAAGAGAAAGTCAGGGGCCTAGATCTGCCACCAAACAGCCTATAACCTTGAGCAACTCTGGGCCCTAATTACCTGATCATTACAAAAGGGAGAATGCTCCCCATCTTGCTTCCTTCACAGACAGATTTCAAGACCTTAGCCTGGGCCAAGCCCTTTTATTACTAGAGCTCAAAGATGTAACATGTCCGAGCTCACACAGAAATTCAGTGGCAGTGTTCCTTCTGCCCCCGGGGACCATTTGTCGTGGGAGAGTAAAGAATAACTAAGATGCTGTTCCAGGATCACAGGGAACTCACGCACAGAATCTGCTCCACTCTGCAATACCCACATGTTCATGCATAGTGGCCAAGGGGAGACAAATGTGGAGCTTCCCTGCTTCCCTGACCAGTTCCTCAAATCCATCCTCCATTGGGAACTCTCATGGGCCATGTCACACTCTGCTTCAGTGGCTCCCCATTGTATGTGACAAGGGCTGGCAACTTGGCTGCCCAACATGCTGAGGATGTTGGGGGAAATTATATATATATATATATATATATACACACACACACACACACACACACACTCACATATATGCATACACACACACATATATACACGCACATATATATGTGCGTGTATATGTATATATGTATAGATATGTATATGTATATATTGATATGTATGTATATATACTCTAGTCATATGAATATGCAGATTCTTGGGCACCACCCAGGCTGGTTGAATCAGAATCTGTAGGAGAGGCATCTGAGATTTAGTATCTTAATCAGCTTTCTAAATGATTTTTATGCAGCTGGCCCATAAGTGGGTACTTAGAAAGCACTAGACCAAATAAAACTCAAAATATTTAGTATGAAAACCAAGATTCTACATGGTTTGGCCCCAACCTCCCATCACTAATCACCCCCACAACATAAGCTCCTTGCCCCAGCCACATCTATGACTTTCCCCAGATACCTGCTGTCTGACCTCTATGCCTTTGTACTTTCTTTTTTTTTTTTTTTTTTGAGATAGAGTCTCGCTCTGTCGCCCAGGCTGGAGTGCAGTGGCGCAATCTCGGCTCACTGCAAGCTCCGCCTCCCGGGTTCACACCATTCTCCTGCCTCAGCCTCCCGAGTAGCTGGGACTACAGGCGCCAGCCACCACGCCCGGCTAATTTTTTGTATTTTTAGTAGAGACGGGGTTTCATCGTGTTAGCCAGGATGGTCTCGATCTCCTGACCTCGTGATCCACCCGCCTCAGCCTCCCAAAGTGCTGGGATTACAGGCGTGAGCCACCGTGCCCGGCAGCCTTTGTACTTTCTATTGCTCTGCCTAAAACACTCCTCCCTCTCTTCTCCCACTGAAAATGCCATTTGTTCTCCAAACCCAGCTGAAAAGTCACCTTCTCTCCCCAAGCAGGATTATTTGCCACCCTGGCACAGCACTTCCACACCCGTTATAAGTCTGGTTGTTACACATTGCCACATGTATTGTCCCGTTCTATTTCCTTGTTGTCTCCCTGACTTTGCTGCCAGCCCCTCAAGGGCAGGGACTGCATCCAGGAAACAGCTGCTCACCTACAAGCTCCTGGAAGGAGGTGTAGGGCTTCATGCCAAACCTCTTGCGGTACTCATTGAAGGGCTGCAGCCGCATCTCCCGAGACTCCCTGATGACATCCACAGCCACGTGCAGGACGTGGTGGTCCATGTTCCTGCCCCCACCGATCTGCCGAGAGAGAAGCACAGCAGTGGTCTGGGAGCCAGGCCAGGCTGTCCTGGAGCCTGGGTAAGTTCCTGGAACAAGAGCTTCCAGTGGGAGTCCCTTCTGAGCTAGGATGGAGAGTGTTGGGCAGCCTAGCAGATGTGATGCTGCAGACCTGCCCCTGGGCCTGCTGCTGTCATGCTCTCTCAGGAAGCCCCTCTGAGTCTCAGCTTCCTCATTTTTTTGTGTGTGTGTGTGTGGGTTTTTTTTTAGACACTGTCTCACTCTGTTGCCCTGGCTGGAGTGCAGTGGCACGATCTTGACTCAGTGTAGCCTCAACTTCCTCAGGCTCAAGTGATCCTCCCACCTCAGCTTCTCGAGTAGCTAGGACTACAGGCACGTGCCACCATGCCTGGCTAATTTTATTTTATTTTTGTAGAGGTGAGGTCTCACTATATTGCCCAGGCTGGTCTCAAACTCCTGGCCTCAAATGATCCTCCCACCACGGCCTCCCAAACTGCCGGGATTACAGGCATGAGCCACCACATCCGGCAGCTTCCTCATCTTTGAAGCATGGAATGGGCCAGGAGGACCTCTCTTGTGGCTCACACTGCTCCCCAGTCCGTTGAGTTACACCAAGAGGTAGTGTAACCCCCTGTGAAGGGAGGGAAAATAGAACTCAAAGCCCAGGTAACCTGGTGAGATAAAAAAGGCTGCAGAAAAAGATTCTGATTACTAACAGTCAAGGCGCATTAGTCTAAAGAAAGCTCTGGTGCTGGCCAGGCACAGTGGCTCATGCCTGTAATCCCAGCACCTTAGGAGGCCGAGACGGGTGGATCACTTGAGGCCAGGAGTTCGAGACCAGCCTGGCCAACATGGCAAAGACCCGTCTCTACTAAAAATACAAAAATTAGCTGGGCGTGGTGGCAGGTGCCTGTAATCCCAGCTATTTGGGAGGCTGAGGCAGGTGAATCGCTTGAACCCAGGAGACGGAGGTTACAGTGAGCCGAAATCACACCAGTGAACTCCAGCCCAGGCAAGAGAGCAAGACTGTACCTCAAAAAAAAAAAAAAAAAAAGGAAAGAAAAGAAAGCTCTGGTGCTTAGGATGAAATAATAACATTCATGCTTAACTTAAGAGATAGTCATTTTGATAGAACAACTACAATTGGGCAAAAAAGAAAGGCATGGTTGGATGCAATCATATGAGCAAAGCAAGCAGAGGATGGTGCCAATTACAGCTTTACAAGCTGTGGGGCTGTTGAGGGTTGAACTGTGTTCCCCAAAATATTAAGTATGTGTTGAAGTCCTAAGTCTCTGCATCTGTGAATGCATCCTTATTTGGAAATGAAGTCTTTGCAAAAGTAATCAAGTTAAGATGAGATCCTACTGGATTAGGGTGGGCTCCAATCCAATAACTGGTGTCTTTATAAAATTAGGAAAGACAAGCTCAGGGAGAGCACCACAGGATGACAGAGGCAGAGACTGGAGCGATGCCTCTGCAAGCCAAGGAATGCCAGGGACTGTCGGCCACCACCAGATGCCAAGGAGGCATAGAGCCTTGAGAGAGAACATGGCAGCGCTGACACCTTGAATTCAGACTTCTAGCCTCCGTCTGTTGCTCTGAGCTTCCCAGTTTGTGGTACTTTGTTGCAGCAGCCTGAGGAAACTAATATAGGGACCTTGGGCAGCTATTCATGCTAAGTTTGAGTTCCCGCATATGTAAAAATGGGGAAGGGAAGAGCATCTACCTGATATGGCTGTGATCAATTTAAATGGGATAAACTATGCAAAGCTGTTATCTCAGTATCGGTCACATGGGAACCCCTGAGAGGGTAGCCATGGACGATGGTTATCAGGGGAAGCCCTGTCTTATCATCACTCAACTCTTCTTAATATCCTGAGAGTCGCCTGTAATCTCAGCATTTTGAGAGGCCTAGGCGGGCAGATCGCTTGAGCCCAGGAGTTCAAGACCAGCCTGGGCAACATGGCAAAACCCCATCTCTATTTACAAAAAAAAAAAAAAAAAAAATCTTGAGAGTCAATACATCTCTGCGGCCTTTCTGCCTTGTGCCAGGTACGATGCCGGGGCTTTTCACACACATCATCATGGTCATTCCTTGAAAACGTTCTGAAAACCGTCCAGCCTCACACAAAGGCTATTGTCTCTGTTCATGTCTTGTGTCCCCACAAAGAACCATAAAGAAACCTACAAAGAGGCCATAAAGTAGCCAGCAGCTGCCCACCGGGGCAGCAAATGCTAATTTCAGTCAAATTACCAGAAGGAAATGGAAATCCATGTGTGCCACAGCTTCATGACAGGGTTTAGGGACAAGGATTAGAGAGAAGCAGAGGACTGTGCGGCAACGGGGGAGCCAGAGACTGCGATGAAGCAGATGGGAGCTTCCGAATGTGGAGAAGGGGAGATTGAGGAAGGCATTGGCTGGGAATTCCAGGGAAAGAGAATGTGTTTGTTTGCTAGGGCTGCCTTGACAATGTACCACAGACCGAGTGGCTCAAACAATAGAAATTATTTCCTCCGTCTGGAGACTGGAGGTTCAAGATCAAGTTGTCAGCAGGGTTGGTATCTCCTGAGGCCTCTTTCCTTGGCTTGTAGATGGCTTTCTTCTCCCTACATCTTCATGTGGCCTTCCCTCTGTGTGTGTGACCTAATCTCTTCTTCTTATAAGCATACCAGTCACACTGGATTAGGGCCCACCCTAATGACCTCAATTAAACTTAATTACCTCTTTAAAGACCTTGTCTCCAAATGCAGTCACATACTAAGGTTCTGGCAGTTAGGATTTCAACGTACGAACTTTAAGGGAGCTTCAATTCAGCCCAGAGTGGAGGCTTATGATTTAATAAACACCACAGGCAGGCACTGTTACATATACCATGCCCTGAATGTCCTTCTGCTCCTCAAATTGCCATGTCCTCTGATTTCCATGCCTTTCACCCATGCTGTCATCTCTATCTGGAACACAGCCATCCCCTGCCACTAACACAACCTCTTACCCTGGGAAATCTCTATCCCTCCTTCCGATTTCTACTCAGATGTCACTTCTTTTCCCATAACCCGCAACTCTGGGTCAGATGTCCCTCCCTGACTCCCAGAGCATGGTGGGCTTTTGTACTATGGTTTATAACATACTCTTAGAATTCTGATAACATAGGAGAAGCTCTTAGAACAGTGCCTGACATACAGTAAGGGCCCTAGTGCTGTTAGCTGTCATATGATTGCCATCACTTTCTAGGATGTGAGCACTAAAAGATGAGCCAAGAACCACATAGGTCTTGTTCCCACTACATCTCTAGTACCTGGAGTAATGTCTGGTATTGTGGAATGAACAAATGAACCAATGAATTCACGCAGGAATGCTTACAACTGCCCTGTAGAAGTGACATTAGCCCCACTTTACAGAAGAAGAACCTGGAATTTGGACCCAGGTCTGCTGGATCCCTCAGCCCACCTGCCCTCACCAGCATTCCTCTGGGGCTTACCCGGCCAGCACTCTGGCGAGAGAAGGCGTCCACCAGCGCCTCGACCCCATAGTCCACCAACATGGAGGTGTTGAACAAGAACTGCTCGTAGCTGTACTCCTGGGAGCCCACCTTGAAGGAGTCAGGCATGAGGGGGTGCCAGTGGTAGAGATGGTTGAACTCCATGGCAATACGGTTGCGGTATTGGAACTGGACACCGAACAGCAGCTCTGGGTCAAATTTCAGCTGCAGGAAATAGCCACTCAGCTGCTGCACATACTCCTCGATGACAATCCTGATGGTCTCCCCTGGGCAGGGCAGGATTGGAAATAAGGTCAGCCAAGCACAGTGATTTAGATGCCCAGCTTCGAAAGCAGGCCAGTTGATGAGAGGTGCTTGCTTTTGGTCTCTTTATTGTTGTTGGTGGTGGTGTTTATTTTTATTTTTACAGACAAGGTCTTGGTCTGTCACCCAAGCTGGAGTACAATGGTATAATTACAGCTCACTTCAGCCTGAACCTTCCCAGGCTCAAGCAATCCTCCCACCTCAGCCTCCCAAGTAGCTGGGACCACAGTTGTGCACCACCACACCCAGCTTGCTTTTTTTTTTTTTTTTTTTAAGAGATAGGGTCTCACTATGTTATCCAGGCTGGTCTTGAACTGCAAGCCTCAAGCACTCCTCTCACCTCATTCCCAAAAGCTCTGAAATTGCAAGTGTGAGCCACCACACCTGGCCTTGCTGTTGATGTTTAATTTTGTTTGGCCTCTTCCATTTTGTCTCTTTGTAACACGATGTGAAAATAGAACTTTTGGTCTATTTTGACTGAGGTCTCAAGGCAAGAGCACCAGCTACTCCCACATTTCAGAGGGAGATTCTAGGCCCAGCTAAGCAGGACATGCAAACGAGGTGTCCAAGAATTGGTCTTGTGACCTCCCTCCTGAAGCCCTTCTGGTAGAGAGACTACAAAAGATGGAAAACTGGAGGATTTACTGGTGAGAGCTGTCATCATGCTGACATCCTCGGTGATAGAGGAGGACTTCAAGGAGACCACTCAGAGCTGCTGCAGTGGCAAAAGAGAATACTGAGGACAGAAGGGGAGCCTAGCCCTAAATATATTTCAAAAAACATATTTCCTATATGTTCTTATATAACAGGATTCTTATAAATAAATTTTTCCTCTGCCCCATTTGTAGCTATAACCAGCTAGAAAGCAAAACGCCAGGGAAGATGCAAATTGAACATTCTGTAACAAAATTAAAACTGGGCAACTAGACATTGTAAGAAACTGATATTCAGGCCTGTTAACCGTTAGACAAATTGGCTTTTGGAAATCGACCTGGAGCTACAGACTGTGGGATCAGCAGACCTGGATTCAAATCTTGGCTTTACCATTTCCAGCCACCTGAGCTTGGACCGAGTTACTTAATCTCTCAGAACCTCACTTTCCTTAACTGTAAAATGTGTGTTACAATAATATCAGTGCGGCCGGGCGCTGTGGCTCATGCCTATAAACCCAGAACTTTGGGATGCTGAGGCAGGTAGATCACCTAATGTCAGGAGTTCGAGATCACCCTGGCCAACATGGCAAAACCCTGTCTCTACTAAAAATACAAAAATTAGCCAGGTGTGGTGGTGGGCACCTGTAATCGCAGCTACTTGGGAGGCTGAGACACGAGAATCGCTTGAACCCGGGAGGCAGAGGTTGCAGTGAGCCAAGATCACGCCATTGCACTACTGTCTGGGCAATAGAACAAGACTCCATCTCAAATAATAATAATAATAATAATATCAATGCAATACTATATTAGGGTTGTTGAGAGAAGTAGACAATGAATATAGCGAAACTGCTGGCACAGCGCCTGGCATAAGAAGGGGTGTCCATATATGTCAGCTAAAAGTAGGAATACTAAGTGTAGACGCGAGGGGGAATCCCTTTCCAATACTCACATGTCACAGATCAGACTGAGGCTTGCAACCCCTTCCCATTCAAGAAGAGCCCCCTTTGTGATGGAGTGGAAGTAGCATAAATTTTGGTGGCAACCAGACTTCAAAGTCTCCATCTGCTGAGTGTCCCTGGAGAATTCACTTAACCTCTCTGAATCTTGATTTTCACAGGGTAATCATACCTGGCTCATGAGGTTGTAGGGAAGTTAAATGGTGCTCTAGGGTCCTGTCTTTGGTCACAGCTTCATCTCCAGCCAGTGTGCTGGACAGCCTCCAGCTCTCTCTGGTCAAGGTCTTTGCGATGCTGAAACTTCAGAACCAGCCCCTCTTCCCTCTAATGACTGTTCCTATTCCTAATGCCTGGCTCTTCATGGCTCCAGTGAATTAGGCTCTATAATTGTGACCAGCCATGCCCAGTGGTGCCCAGAGGTGGGGGAAGGGAGTTACTGGTGACTCAGAGCGAACATGGTCTGGACAGGGATGTCAGGGGCCAAGCTCCCAGGCAGGAAACCATCTGACATTTTAGGTTGCAGACTCGCCCCCGTAGGGAACACAAAAATATCCTGTCCCTGAGTCACCTAGAAGCTACCAAGCTGCAGGAAGGTAGATACATGCAGGGAAGGGCACATGAAGATTCCTGAAGGCCGGGCAAGCTACAGTTTGATCCTGCACGTGCTGGGGACCACAAGTGTGCATCTGGGTGCAGCACACGGAGGATGGCTAATCAAATGTGCTGAGTCACCCAGCTAATAATCAACCATCACAGTCATCCATTATCTAAAGGCCTGCTATGTGCTAGTTGCCTTCCCATTCATGATCTCAATAAATCCTTATAATCATTATTCACCCCAATGTACAGATTTGGAGACCGAGGCTCACAGAGGTTGAGAGGCCTGCTCAAGGTCTTCCAGCCACTAAGCAGAAGAGCGAGGATTCTAATCCCAGCCTCTACCTCTAAGTACCCCCCGCCCCCCACTTCTCGGGATGGAGGGCATGACCTTCCAGGGCAGGGCAGGTCTGGAGTCCTCACCTATGAGGATGAGGCGGGTCGTCTGGAAAAGCTGCTCATCGCCCCAGGTGGGGTGCTCAGCCTTCAGCAGGTCACACACACGATTGTGCTCGCGTAGCCAGAGCGTGGCATACAGCATGAGCCCGGGAAGCAGCCCAAACACCTCCTGGCCCACAGCCATCTGGCTCTGGGGTGGGATGCCTCGGGGGTAGTGCATCAACACAGGCGCCTCTTCTACCGAGGGCGGGTACATTTCTCCGTCCAGTACCTGTGGGATGGGGCCGCCTGGCAACCTGGGGTTGGGGGTCACTCACAGCTGCCCACAACCAACTCCCTCCCACTCCTGCCTCCAGCTGCCAGTTCCCCTCAGCCAAGGCTGTTGATTCCACCTCCAAAATGTCTCTTAAAATCAGTCCCCTGCTCTCCATCTCTACCACCACTACCTCAAGCAATGCCCCCTCATCTTCCACTCTGACTCCTTTCCCTGAGTGGGCTCCCTATGTCCACTCCTAATCCCCAGACAGGCCAGTCTCTGTACTGCACCCAAGCAAAAAAGAAAAAAAGAAAAAAAAAAAAAAAAAACCTTTACAAAAAAAAAAAAAACAAATCTTGCATCATGAGCTGACTTAAAACCTTTCCAAGTACTCTCTCTGCTCTTGGCAGAAAGTAGAATTCCTTAACACGGTCCCCACAGACATCTCCGCTTTCCCGTAAATTCATTCTTACCCTCGATCACTAGGCTCAGCAAACACTCCCATTTTTACACTCCCTCCAAGTCACCAAGCTGCTCTCCACCTCTAAGCCTTTGTAATTGCTAAACCCTCTATCTGGAAAGCCCTCTCCCATTCTTAGCATCCCTGACTCCTCCTCATCCTTCATGCAACTCTGGGTTTATTTGTAACTTCCTAGGGAAGTTTTACCCATCATCCAAACACTCTAGTGGCACTCACAGCTTCTCCTTGGTGGCAGCTACAAGTGTACCTAATTATATGGCAGCTTCTTCATTCATTCAGTAAATACACGCCAAGAGACTACTACATGCCAAGTACCATTCTTAGCCCTAAAGATTTCAGCATCAAACTTTGCTTTGGTGCTTGCCTAAGATTTGCACGATCCAATATGGTAGCCACTAGCCACGTGTGGCTACTGAGCACTAGAAATGTGGCTAGTGTGAATGAAGAACAGAATGTTACTTAGTTTAATTTATTTTATTTAGGTTTATCTTAATTTCTATTTGAATTTTAAAACTGATACTTCAGCTATTGGAAAACCTTTAAGTATGTGTGGAACAAGTCGGACATGTCACTCTACTTATTTAGCTGTACATTTTATGAAATCTTAATACAGATTAGATCACTCCAGTGAAAACAGAGCATCCAAATTGAGATGTCCTGTGAGTGTGAAATATACACCAGATTTTGAAGCTTCAGCATGAAAAAAGAATGTGATACATTTTATTAATAATGTATTGATTACATGCTAAAATGCTAATTACCTGGACATATTGCATTAAGTAAAATGTATTATTAAAATCATTTCACCTGTTTCTTTTTCCCTCTTTTAATATGGACATTAGAAAATTTTAACTATGTATGTGGTTTACATTATATTTCTGTTGGATAGTTGGGATTTAGACAAAAGCCCTCATAGAATGAGCATCCTAGAGTTTGTCTGTGGTTTTTTGAGGGCAGGGCCCATAACTATAATGGTCACTACTCAATCACCTGTGCCAGGCATATTCTCGTGTCCAATTAATATTGTGGAATAAATAAATAAATGCAGACTACAAATGTTTATCTCCTATTGAGCTCCAAAATCCACCTCCCTGGCTGACGTGGAAGGCCACATCTGCTCCTCCCTGGCTTCTCATACCTGCTGCCTCCTCCCAGGGTATACTGTCACTCCTGGCACAAGCCTCCCACTCCCGTGGTTGGCCCTCTCAGGACATGACTCAGACCTCCCCCCGCCGCCCAAGCAGTCTTTGCCAGGGGAGACCATGGGAGACCCCTCCCTCTGCCCTACCCCCTGGCCCAGCACTACCTGGTACTTGAGTTTCCCATCCTTAAAGAGCCGCAGTTGATACTGACGCTCCAGATTGTCTCCATAAATGTGGCCAAGGTCTACCTGTGGACAGAGAGGGGTTCCCTCAGGTCACCAGGGTTCTGGCCCACTGTCGATGACATGGGTGTGCCAAATTAGGTCCAGAGCAGTCCTGAGCCCCTCCTAGGTACTCACCCCATGGCCCAAGGCCTTGGTGAAGCCAGGACCCATCTTGCCAGAAGTTTTGAAGAACTGGTGGGTGAAGTGTTGTGCAAAGAAGGCAAACATGAGGTTGGTGCCTTGGGGGTCAGGTATGAACTTCCTCCTGAGCAGGAAGCGGCGGGCCAGGAGCTGGGCATCTGGCAACTGCTTCTTCCCTGGTTGGGGGGTAGGAAACAGCAGTAGCTTCTCCTATCTGGATCTTGCTGCCCTGGGGACGTCTGGGCTCACCAAGCAAACTGGCCTAAGCAGGAATCCCAGAGTGGCCTCCTCAGGACCACCTCTCCACCACCACCAAGTAACCCACTCTCTACCAAAAGACCCTAGAAGTATTTACGGGTGAAGTGGCATGATTTTTAGAATTTTAAGTGGCATGATTTTTAGAATTTGATTTAAAATACTTTATAAAAATATGAGAGGGGAGAAATGAAATAAGATGAAGAAACTGTGGGTAAATGTTGAAACTGACAGATGGGTACATAGTTCATTCTGCTTTTCTCTCAACTTTTGTGTATCTTTGCAATTTTTCCACAATGAAACATTTCACCAGAAAGAAATAAATAAACAGAAAAAAACAAACATGAACTCCCTTGCCCTGAGTCAAGGTAGCCTGTGTTTGCAGCTGACTATGCTATTTGCTAGCTGTGTGAATACAGATAAGTCATCTCATCTCTCTGAGTGTCAGTTTCTCCATCTTTAAAAAGAGGCAAATGATACCCATTTGATACAGTGAATCTGAGGATTGCAAGAGATAATGTAAGCATGGCAGAGAACCAGTGGGTAGAATTTTTTAAATCAAAGGTCAGCAAGCTTTTCCTGGAAAAAGCCAGATAGTAAACATTTTAGGCTTTGCAGACCATACAGACACGTCACATCTATTCAGTTTTTGCTATCGTAGCAGGAAAGCAGTCATAGATGACACATAAACAAATGTGTGTGGCTGTGTTTCAATAAAACTTTATTTACAAAAACGGAGAGGTGGGCTGAATTTGGCCTGCAGGCTGCAGTTTGCCAACCTATTTATTTATTTATTTACTTATTTATTTACTTATTTATTTATTTATTTTTGAGACAGGGTCTCACTCTATTGCCCAGGCCAGAGTGCAGTGCCACAATTATGGCTCACTACAGCCTCGACCTCCTGGGCTCAATTGATCCACCCACCTCAGCCCCCTGAGTAGCTGGGACTACAGGCACACACAACTACACCCACCTAACTTTTGTATTCTTTTGTAGAGAAGGTGTCTCACCATGTCTTCCAGGTTGGACTTGAACTCCTGAGCTCAAGCAATCCACCCACCTCAGCCTCCCAAAGTGCTGGGATTACAGACGTGTGCCACCACACCTGGCCCTGTCAACCTATTTTAAATGATGCCAATCTTTCTATGTCTGGCATAAAGACAAGTCATCCTTAGAATAAGTATTGAGAGGCCTTCCTTAATTATGTCAGTGTCAAATGAGTTGTCACCCAATGCCCTCACAGAAAGGAACAGAATTTTTTGAGTTCTGGTAAAGACATCTCTTCACAGTGCATCAAGATGTGAGCCCTGATGTTGAAGGTTCAAGATCAATGGAAATTACTTGGATTAAGATGGCTGACTGGGTTCCTCTGGCAGGAAAAAATATCAAGTACCCCTAAAGAAAATCCACCAAAAGGGAAGTTAGAGGGAGTGATCTGTCAACCATAATTTGGAATCATCATTCACTGACACTGGGCAAGCATTGATTTCAGCAAAGTTGGCAAGACCCAGCTATCCTGGTAGAATGGTCGTGCTTTGGGAATAGCAGCTAACCATGTGATGGAAAACCGTCACGGTAGTGCTCTTGACACCCGGGCAGGGACATGGTGCAAGGTTTTGAACCCAAAAAAGCACATAACCATGAGGCTGCACAGGACTGGCATTCAACAGTGCCACCATGTGGCAGGAACTGAAGTATAGCAGCAGTGGACTGATGAGCCTCTCTTGTCCTCTCTGTACTTGACGCTGAACTGATGGGTCTGAAATGAATAATATCCCAGATTTTTGGATAATTACAGGTGACAAGGGAAGGTCTTACAAGGAAGACCCCTGTCAGTGTGGCTAAGTGGAGTCTTGAGCAACAAAAGAAAAAAAATGTGACTTATTTGTACCTTACACTGGTGAAGCATGTAAAACTATTTACATTTGTAAAGAACCAAACACAGAGACAGCACCCAATAAATAGCTCATTATTCATTCTTTCCTACGTCTCAACTTCTAAGTCACTTCCACCCCAGCAGGACCCAACTCATCATTAGAGAAGAAAGGATCAAGCAAAGAGGCACCCTGGAACTATGGAAACATTGGTCTGACTCTAGGTGACCTCAGGCAAGACCCTCTGCGGCCCTTTCCTGTTCTCAAGCCCAGGCTCTGGACATGTCATATGTCTTGCCTTGGTCTAGCCATCTGCAGAATTGGGTCAATAATTGTTCTTCTGCCTGATTTTTCCCAAAGAGAAGAACTGAGCACCTCCTGTGATCCCCAGGCCCAGCTCCTCACCCCATTTTACCTTTGGTTCCCATGGGCGTGGGGCAGTCTTTAGGCACAGAGGGCAGAATACGAGTGTAATAGCTCACGTTGGAGAAAGACTCCCAGCTGATGTAGTCATGTGCTGAGTTGTAGGTGGGGGGACTGGGGATAAGGTTGGAGCGCACTGCAGAGAGCAAAAATAATGGTGACAAGGGTGTTTCCACCCCCAGCTGCACCCCCGTTCTTGCCTCCTCCTGGGTTGGGGCTTCTTTTATCAGGCATCATAGACTCTCCCCACCCACTACCCTTATCGGATGCCAAGAATCCAAAAGGACTAGCAGGACTGCTTGCTCCCCCAGGTCAGGGGGCCCTGCCCGACACCCACCTGTGAGTACCAGGCGCATGAGCATCTCTCGGATGAAGGTGGCATTGACAAACTCCCAGAACCAGCGCCCGTGAGTGAGCAGGAAGTGGGTGAAAGAGGGGCTGGGCCGCAATGAATTCCGGAGCCAGGTCCATAGGCCAGCTGCAGGGGCAGTGGGAGTCACTCAGTTGGTCCCTCCTGCCAGGACCAGAAGTAGCCAGGGTGGAAGATGGGGCACTGAGGACAAGGGCCGGGATGGAACAGAGTAGCACCTATGGGGAAGCGGGTAAAGATGGAACCTTGGGAGCAATGACACATGACAGAGCCAGAACCAGGCGTGAGGACAGGGGCCAGGGCATGTGGTGAAGACTCACCAGGGAACCCAGAAGCAGGGAGTGAGGGTGGACCAAGAGTGAGAGCTCATGCTGAAGCCAGGTCAGGGAGAGGGGCAGAGCCAGGCAAGGAAGGAGAACAGGCCCAGGGCCATAGAGGAGGGTAGGAAGTTAGGGTCTAGGAGAAGGGGCCCGGGGAGCAGAAGGGCTCAAGATGGAGGGAGTGAGGGCTGAAGGTCCAGCTCACGGATGGTGCAGTTGGGGCCGGAATAGCCCGTGCGGGTGCAGTCACACTGGTAGCGGTCAAGGCCGAAGCGGACACAGATGCCCTGGTGCTGGCATGGATAGTAACAACAGGGATTCACTGTGGGTGAGAAATGGAGGTCAGCGACCATGCTAGGGTGGCCTCCTGACCCCTATCTAGCCCCTGATGGGGGAATGAGGGGCCAGAGGCATGGACTTAAGTCGCAGCTCCATCCTGAATCACTGGGTGCCAGGGCTTCAGGGTTCCCCCAAGAGCCCCCCGTTCCCACCTCTGTGAACATAAACCCCCCATCCTGACATTTCCAGGCCCTGCTCTGGAACTCCAGCCTAGCCCACATCAGGCCCCCAGGGGAAGTGCCCCCTCCCTCCCTATTGCCACCAAACAGTGGCAGGAGAAGAGTCCCCGGCTGTGACACTGAAGGTTAAGAAAAAGCTGATAAAATTCCACAGCCCCGGGCTTCTAGAGCGTTCACTTCCTGCCTAGTCAGAGTCCAGCAGCAAGAGCAGGCCGGGGCGGTGGGGGCGGTCAGAAAAGGGACAAGGATGAGGAGGGGGACTTCTCCCAGACCACCACCCCAGGCTCTGAGTACCTGAACACTAGGAAAACGAGATCCCTCACCATTCCTCCATTTCTGCAGAAGGTAGAGAAGAGCAGATATCATAATGTCCACATTGCAGATGGGGAAATTGAGGCCAGAAAAAGGGAAAGCCAGACCTATCACCCCACAAGTCTCACCAGACCAAAGGCTCATCCCTTCACTTCCACTCCACCCCCACAGCCTCAGCAGCCAAGTCTAAGGAAAGAAGTTTTCCAGACCCTGGGTACAGAGGGTGGGTGTGCAGGAGGAGGGGGACTCCAAGGTCTCAGCTGCCTCAGCCCCCATTCCTGATGGAATCAGACTTGGCTCACATCAGGGTGGGGTCTGGGCTCTAGGATCCAGAGGAGGGTCACAGACCAAGGGAATAGGAGAGACGGGGCTGGAAAATCTCCTGGGAGGGTGCATGGAGCTCTGGCATCCGCCCTGCTGCCTCCTGGAGAAACTCTATAAGGAAATCCCTCTTGGCATCTAACCTAGATCCCTCAGACCACCACCCCCTTGCTAAATCTGCCTCAGTGATTCTTTAGCAGCAAAGTTACAGACTCCTCAGGTTCAGTAGGATCCACCATCACCCCCACCACCACCACTGTTCAGTGAAGGAAACTGAGGTTCAGGGAGAGGTGACAACTTGGCCAAGGAAACAGAACAGAGCTGGGCAGACCAAAACCTCCTGGCTCTTGGCAGGAGGCTCCATCTCTGACCTTACACGGAAAACGCCAGGCTCCTTTCTGCAAACATACTTCCTTATCTGGGCTCAGAGCCAACGTTACAGGGAACATGTATTCTTTGTGCAACTGGTTATTGCAGGTCAAAAGGGTAGTGAAAGGCCGGAACAGCTGAGGATGAAATGCTGTCATCTCAGGGTTCTAGGATCAGAGATCATGACCCTGGGCAAGACCTGCCCCCTATCCCCTGCCCTGGTCTCAGTCTCCTCACTTCACAGCACAGGTCTTGACCTGGGCAGCAGAGTCCTCTTGGTCCCCACGTCGAAGACGGCAACACCACCTCACATACATACATACATACACACACACACACACACACACACACACACAAGCAAGGACCACAAGAATCATGCAAATGGTTTTGCTTAAGCCCTGGCAACTCCCCACGGCCCCACAATGGCCCCAGCAGGGGTGTAGGAGGGAGGGGTCAGGGGAAGAAGGCTGGACAAAAAGGCTTTATCAGGCAGCCACAGGCGAACCTGACAGGCAGGATCCAGGGAAAGTGCCTGGCAGTACCCCAGCCCCCACCACCCCCAGCCACAGGCCCAGGAAGGCCAAGAGGCCTCTGGATCAGCCCCAGTGCTGGCTCAGAGGTCTGGTTCCCCCCAGAAAGGACTTGTCACTCTGCTAGAACTCTTCTTCTTGCCCCTCCTGCTGGCCTGGCTCTCTCACCCACCCAGGAGCCCCTGTAGCACCCACTGCCCAGCTCCCAATCCTGGCACACAAGGTCCCCTAGGACTCACGGTCCAGTTCTACCACTCTAAGGGCACAGGGGTTAGGCCTCCCCTAGGCTGAATTTCCCCATCCCTGCCACAGCAGAGATCTCAAAATGAGCTCCAGAGGTTCGTGCAGCTTAAACATTCTGCGCCAGCCCCTCCCTTAGCCCCAAACCCTCAGCATCTCCATCCTTCATCCAGGCTGTTAGCCTCCTTAATACATTTCCTCCAAATCAGCTGAGCCTATGCCTTGCCTCCCCAAGAAGGCTTCCCCTAATGTCCATACTCCCTCTCCCTTGCCCTGGCTCTGGGTTCCAATTCAACCTGCTCTTCTCCACCATAAGCTTCCAGGAGAAGGGATCCCCCCTTCCCTTCCGGCTTTCTCTTCCCCCAGCACAGGCTATGCACACAGCTGGGGCTTAACCAGGTCTGGGATCCAGATGTGGTAGCCAGAGCTTAACGAATGTTTGTGGAATAAATAAAATGAAGTGAGGAGATTGGTCACCCCCAGCCTGACCCAAAGGAGTCCCACATCTTCCAGGCCCTCAACAGCTGTCTGAGGTGGAGCCAGAAGGCCTCCGGCCGTGGCCCTAGAGCTCTGCCTCGGCAGGCAGAAGAGCCACAAGCTCCAGAGGCTGAAGCTGGAACGGCTGCCCACACCCTCTCTGCCAAGAGAGGCTGTGCAGAGCTGGGGGCTCCTCCCTCCCAGGCTGGCCCGTCCAACTTCCCCCTTCCCCTACCCCCATGTTCTTTCCATAAACACCACTGCTCCGGGGCAGGAAAAGTTCTCCCAGGAAGGACAACAGTGGGCCTGCCGCTGGTGCCCCAAGGTGTCAGCGTGGGCGGAGAGGAGACTGGGTGCCACTTAACTACAGCCGAACCATCACAGCCCAGCCAGAAAGCCAGGGCTCCAGCCGACCAAGTCCACAACCTTCCACACCCACACTCATTTATCTCCCCAGCACTCCTAGGAGAGGTAGGTGAGACTCCCCATTGCACAATGAGGAATGTGAGGCCCAGAGAAAGCAGGAGGCTTGCCCAGACCCCACTGCTTTGAAGTTGCAGGGCCAAGACTTAAACTCCCTCCTTCTCCTACTCCTGGAGGCGCTCAGGACTGGATTTGGGGAAGGGATGGAAAGGGAGAGTCGCTTTGATGCACAGACTGGGGATGACCCATGTGAGGTGGATTTGTCACATTTCTTCAAAGTGAACCGTGAAAATCCAGAATGAATGAAACCAGGACCCCAGGGGGATCACCATCTCCTGCCACAACCAGACCTTTAGGAACTATTCATACAGGAAGGCCTTCCTTCGGTCTAACTTTAATCCTGCATGTTTTCATGCCAACTCAGTTCTGTGCTCAGTGGAGGACACCCCTGTTCATCAAGAAAGAAAACCAGGGAGATGCAGGTACCAAGTCTAATTCACTTTGAGTCCCCCATACTCAGCACAGGGCCAGGCACCAAGTAGTTGCTTGGGAGAGCTGTATTGGAGAGTGGCTGCTCTTACTGGCTGTGCATTCTTGGGCAAGTCCCTCCCACCTCTGGAGCCTCATTTTTCTGTATATCCCATGAAGGGGGTTTAGCAGGGGGCTAAAGGAGGCCTTCCTTTCGACGTCCAGGCCCTCTACTCTGGGTAGAGGCAATCTGTCCCTCTCCATTATTTGTATCAATACAACCCTCCCACAACTGCCCCACCAGCAGAGAACCATCCCATTTGCTCTCACTGAGTCCCCAAGACACGTGGAGGCAGAGATGATCAGCACACCACACTGCAAGCCAGACACACACAGCCGAAAGGCCAAGCTGCTAGTCCCCATCCTCACAGATGAGGACTGTCCAGGACTGCCTGGTTCCAGAATCTTCCCAAGGGTTTGGGCAAGGAACACCCCCTAGCGCAAAAGTCAGGGCTCCAGGTCCAGGACTGAGCGTGACTAGGGGACAGGCACAGCCAGGGAACACCGAGTCCTCCAGGATGCAGAGGCGTCAGGCTACAAGACTGCCCAGTGAAGAGGCAGGACCCAAATCCCCTAAAGAATAATATTTAGAGAGGCTCTGGCGACCTGGCAGCCAGAGAGAAAAAAAGAAGGTGGGGGACCCTGACTGGTCTGGCCTGGGCCCCAGTTCCCACACCTAAGCACCACTGCACCAGACCCAGATAACTAGGCCCAGCAGCTGGAAGAGCCTGCTGGAGGGGAAGCCCTCTCCCGGCCCACAGACCCAACTGGTGCTGGTGAGAGCAGGCGCAGATGCCCGGGCAGCCTTGGCACAGCTGGGATCTTGCCCCATGTGCCTGGGTCAGCTGGCCTGGGGCTCCTGTGCCTGGCACGCAGCTCTGGTTGCCAGGTCATGCCCTATCCCCATCTGGAAGATGGGCACTGAGTCAAGTCCAGAGACTAGAGGGGAAGTACTTGAGCATTCAGGGCCTCCCCCACCCCCCCCCCACACACACCCTTGCCTCCAGGCTGACCTCCATCTCCTCATCCACCAGGGAAGCGAAAGCAGCATTCTCTCCCTCCGCCTGCCCTCTTAGGTGAGTGCAGCCCTCATCTCTTCATCTCCTTTGCCTCTAGAGGCAAAACACAGGCTTTGGCTTCCTGGGGCAGATGCCCAAGTAGCTTGGCCCTCAGTTTACTCACAGACTTGGAAATACGAGGGCAACCCAGACCTTCTGCCCCTGCACTCCACCTGTCATTCGTTCTTTCCTAGATCCTTGCAGAAGCCTCGGAACTGGTTTTCTGGCCTCCAGTCTCATCCCCACATTACGCATCCATCCTCAGCCTCCTGCTCCACATTACCCTTATGGTGTTTCCTGGTCAAGTCTCTTAATGTTTCCCCCACCCGCCACCTCCTTCAAGGTCCAGTCCAAATGTCATCAGATCCAAGAAGCCTCCCTCAATTCTTTGCACTGAGAGGCAGCTGCTCCCTCCCCTGAGCTCCGCACACCCCTGCTCTCTCCCCTGGACTCCCCACAACCCTGCTCTCTCCCCTGGGCTCCCCACACCCCTGCTCTCTCCCCTGGGCTCCCCACACCCCTGCTCTCTCCCCTGGGCTCCCCACACCCCTGCTCTCTCCCCTGGGCTCCCCACACCCCTGCTCTCTCCCCTGGGCTCCCCATACCCCTGCTCTCTCCCCTGGGCTCCCCACACCCCTGCTGTCTCCCCTGGGCTCCCCACACCCCTGCTTCCTCCCATGAGCTCCGCACAGCCCTGGTCCCCTTGGATGACAGTCTGTTGGCATTTCTGGCTCCACCATCAGCCTGTCAGCTCCTCCCAGCTCTGTGTCTCCAGGCCCCAGCCAAAGACTGGCATAAATAAGTCCTTGGGAATGAAAAAAAACAATTCCGTGTAAACATTTATTATATAAAAGGAAACAGAAAAGGCAAAAACAAAATAGCACAGACCGTGGCTCATTGTGCATTAATGAATGGACTAAAAAAGAATACAGGCGGGTGGGACCTGTACACCAAGGGTGCCTGGATGAGGCCAGATGGGGCCTCAGAGGAAGTGCTGGGCTGATCCAGGGACCCATCTTGTGATGGGTCAGCGAGGCAGCCTGATGAGCCCCTTCTACTCCCCATCACCAGCTCACTGTGAGGATTCAGACAAGTGGCCTCACTCCCTCTGGGCCTCAGAGTCCCCTTCTTTTTTGTTTTTTGTTTTTTTTTTTTTTTGAGGCGGAGTCTCGCTCTGTCGCCCAGGCTGGAGTGCAGTGGCGCAATCTCGGCTCACTGCAGGCTCCGCCCCCCAGGGTTCACGCCATTCTCCTGCCTCAGCCTCCCGAGTAGCTGGGACTACAGGCGCCTGCCACCTCGCCCTGCTAATTTTTTGTATTTTTTGTAGAGACGGGGTTTCACCGTGTTAGCCAGGATGGTCTCGATCTCCTGACCTCGTGATCCGCCCGCCTCGGCCTCCCAAAGTGCTGGGATTACAGGCGTGAGCCACCGCGCCCGGCCCAGAGTCCCCTTCTGTAGACTGGGTCTAACGCATCTCTCTGGCAGGGCTGTTGAGAGCACCAAAGAGGTGGATGTGCACAACCAACCTTTGTAAACTTTAAAGTGCTAGCCACATGAGCCTTCCTCCTCCTCTTCCCATAAACAAGACTTTTATTCAACCCAAACCCTTTTCTAGAGCACCCTCCATCCTCTCTTTGGGTTCCCTAAATGCCACCCACCCAAAGCCTCTGTTTCAGGAAACTTGGTCTGATCCAAAATCCATGTACATATCTTTCCTCTCTCCCCTACGCACCAGATCCTTAGAGCATCACGGCAGAAAGTGCAGATTCCCTCTGCCCCCTCCTGCCCTCTCTGGGCCTCATTTTAGAGATTTTACACAGCTAGGTGGTGAAGGAAACTATGTCCAGCTGGGACACACGCACACACACACTCACTCACACACACGCGCACACACTCACACACACACACGCTCACACACGCACACACACACGCACACACACGCTCACACACGCACACACACACGCTCACACACACACACACACATGCACACACACACACAGAAGCGGTGAGCTGGGGGAGGAAGGTTGGCTGAGCCAGGAACTGAATTCCTTCACCTGGAACCTGGCACATGCATGGGGGAGGGAAGGGCGGAATTTCTCCATCAACCTCCCCCATGAAACCCAAAGTGGCTCAGGGTCCATTGTGGGTAGAAGCAGCTTTCTGCGGAAAGACCTTGCAAAGTGTGTGGAGGCAGACAGACCTGAGTTCAGATCCTGGGCCCACCATGTATTGTGTGAGCTTGGGGGATCGTGGCACCTACTGAGCCTCAGTTTCCTCATCTGCTCAATGGGGATCTCTTACACCCCAGAGGAAGCATCCCGGCTCCTAAATGTATTTCCATCTCTCATGTTCTCCCGAGGTCTTCACCAGGGGAGACCTTCTCCACTGGCAATTGGAATCAGGATGGGTTCTCCAGACGGTTAGAGGCTGGAGAAAGGGAACTCATTTCCCTTGGTGCCTGCGGCTTCCTCCCAAAGAGGCCCCTATAGGAAACAGCGGAGTTGTTGGGTGCAGAGGCTGCTTAGACATCTGGGGGCCAGAACAGGTGAGGGGGATGGATAAAGACTGTCCCTTCTCCCCAAGTTGGCACCAGATCCCAGTCTGCTGTTTCCCCTGAAAGAACTAGATAGCCCATTAGCCAAGGCCACACCCCCGGGGGGCTTCAGGGAGCCCCTATCCACCAAAAGACAGCCTCAGTCCCCTTTCTCAGCACCACGAGCAGAAAGGGGAAGCCGGGCCCGCTGGAGGGGAAAGGAGGGGGTTGACACCAGGCCAGGGGCGCAGGACCAGGGATTCCCATGGGGAGGGATGGGGCCGCCTACCTGGCGTGGGCGCCCCTGGGTCCGCGAGCAGGACGGGGAGCGGCGGCAGCAGGAGCAGGAACAGCAAGAACCAGAGCAAGAGACTCCCTGCAGAGGAGAGAGACGAGGGGCTGAGCCTGGCATTCAAGGCTCCGCCAGGAGGCCAAGAAAATTCCCGGGCGCGCGGGACACCGGGGTCGCACTCACGGCTCATGGCGCGGCTCCTGGGGTGCGGGACGCAGAGTGCAGGCTCCTGTGCGTGCGCCTCGCACACTGCCTGGAGCTCTGGCCCATCCCCTCCCCACCCTTTCCCGGCTCCACCCCCGCTCCTCCCTCCAGCTGTCACCTCGGCTGCCCGCTTACTTCCTCTGCCCAGCCCCGGCCAAGGCATTTTATTAATTAGTGTATGATCGCTGCTAAGGCGGCTTTTCACCCGAGATCCTTGAAGCACTTACGTTTCTAATGCCTGGTGGCACTAGATATAGACAGGAAACTGAGGCTCAGAGACGATGCTCAATGCTGAGGTCACCCAGGGCTTAGGGACAGAACTGAGGATGGAAGCAGCTCCTCTAAACCACACACACTGCCCCGCAGAGAAGAAAGGGTCTCAGAGTTCCCTTCTGTAAAATGGGTCTAACGCACTCTACAGAAAAGGGTAGAGAAGAAAAGGGGCTAGAAATGGGGCAGTCCGCAGAGAAGAAAGGGGGCTAGAAATGGGGCAGTCCAGCCTGGCCTGCTGGTGGTTTCCTAGATGAGAAACTCACTACTCCTCAGACAGATCTAACAGGAAGGACTTACTTCCCCCATGGGCTGGTCTCAGCCCTCTGAAGCCACAGGTCTCTGCCAGAAATGAAGAGACCGGGCTCCAAAGTCCAAGAGAGCCTAGTTCAAATCCAGATTCCACAGCTTACTGACCGTGTCACCTTGGACAAGGTACTTATCTTTTCTAGCCCTCAGTATTCTCATCTATAAAATCGGCTTAATAGCAAAAACCATCCCAGAGGGTGGTTGTAAGATTCAATGAGGGAATGCACACAAATCTCCTGGTGCAGTGCCCAGCATGTAGTAGGTGCTCAGTTATCAGAAGGCATTTTTTTCAAAGATCTCTGAACTCAGATTCCAGGGCTGGCCAGGGTCCATGTTGTAGCTAGACTCACATCCACCACTGAATTTACAGAATCCCAGCATCCAGCTCTCCTTTTCTCCAGCTCAGGAAACACCTAGAAGGAGGAAGGAATGGGTCCAAGATCACCCAAAGTCCCCTGGTCCTGGCACCCACAAGTCATCTCCCTGTTTCCCCGGCACACCCAGCCATCCTGTGGGCCCCAGAGTGGGGAAAGCCAGCAGGAGGGCTCAGAGGTTCTTGTGCTGGCTCCTGGGCATCGCTGGGTGCAGGGTAGAAATTATGCCAGGTGGGAGAGGTGAGACCTGCTGGGAAGCCCCTCCCCCATTCTCACCCAAGCTGTTCCCATGCTCCCCTGGGACAAAAGCCAGCTGCCCTAGGGAGACAGAGCAAGCCAGGGCAGACCTGGAGAAGGAGTGGGGCAGGTGAAGGGCCTGGAGCTCTCAGGATGCCGGGACCGGCTTCAGCCTTCCTTTCCTCCCCAAATCAAGGGCCCCCTGGCATTTACAGGGCAAGGAGATGGGATTATCAGCAGAAGGGATGGGGACAGGGTGGAGGTGTGGGGGTCCAGTTGTCCAAAGGAAGGGGGAGTTTCTGGTGAGAAGAAAGGAGCGATGTGCTTGAATGAGGTTCCATCTTCCACTCCCAGGCCCTCCCTCCCTTTGGGCCCTGAACCCATCAAGTCACCACACCTGTGCCTCCTGCTGACTTCTAAGCCACCTGTCTGCACTCAAAACAAGAAACACTTGTGTGGCCCTGGCACTGATGGGAAGAGCCTTCGCCTCAGAATCAGAAGTGAGTTCAAGTCACTTCTTCCATAGTGTGACCTTAGACAAGCTGCTAGGCCTCACTGGGCCTCTGTTTCCCCATTTGAACAATAGAATGAGCAGATCAGATGGTCTCTGAGGACTGGTCCAGTTCCAGCATGGAGCAATTAAGCCCTCACTGCAGCCAGGCTCTGTGACCAGCACCGCAGATCTCAACACAGCTGCCATACAGGAGAGGATGGAGTCCGAGAGAGCAGGCAGGGTGCCGAGTTAGCCCTTCAGGGATGAGGCAGGACCAAGAGCATGGAGTGGGGAGAAGGTAGATGAGAGAAATGGTGGTAGAAGTGCCATGGCTTGGTAACCGATTAGCACTAGAGCTTAGGGGAAGAAAGGTACTGAGGACACCTAGCTTTCTGGCTCAATGCTGGTGGTAATATCCAGGGAAGGGGAGCTGGCATGGGAGGTGGAATTTGAATTTGGGCTTCTTGTGTTTGATCCACCTCAGGGGATGAGGAGGATCAAACCTTCCCTGCCTTCTCCAGCTTGGCCCATGGGCCAGCACCCCCAACCGCCCCAGCATGCAGCTGGATACACAGTCGAGAGGTCTGGGCTAGCCCTTGCCCCAGCCCTGGGAAAGAGACCACAGCACAGGGCCACCTTTTCCTGCTCCCTACTGCAAAGCTATAGTCTAAATGTCTAGGACTGGTGTCACCATCCTAGTCCTCAAGATTGTGAGCTTCCACTCATAGGGCAAGTCCACCTCCCACGTCCCCTGGGAGGCCTCCTCTACCATGCCTCCTCCTCCCCTTTCTCTCCTCTAGGAAGCCCCTGTGCCTTCCCTGGCCACTGCAGTGCCACTCCTGATCACATTGTCCCTCTGCCCCCCCAACCTTATGAGGCTATGAGAGTCTTGGTCACTCTTGTAGCCCCAAGGCCAAGCATAGGATCTGGCGGATAAAAGACATCTAGGGAATGTTGGTTGCTTGAACAAAGAAATGAATGAGTATCTAAAGGAGTAGTGAATGCATTAAAAAAACAGACCAGGTCTAGCACCAGCCTCATCGAAGTGACTGCCAACCACCCATCTGCTGTGACAGCCATCAAAAGTATCACTGCCTGCCTCAGTTTCCCCGCCTTCTCCAGCTTGTCCCATGGGCCAGCACCCCCAACTGTCCCACAGGTCCAGCTTCACCCTAGGCCCTGAGCCCTTTCCAGCTAAGGCAGCAAGGACCTCCTTCCCTATACAAGGGACGTTGCACAGGAAGTTTATGGGGCTGTAAAATACCAGTCCTCTCACTCCACTTCCTTCTCCATCATAGTTGAAGGAAGAGGAAGTGTTTCCACAGCCCTCCTCTGGCATGTGGAACACACTCCTAATTCTGCTTAGAACCTTCAATAGCTCCCACCATCCCCAGACCTCAGCCTGGACTTCAGGCCCTGGCATGTTCCCCTGGTAACAAGGGGTAGGATTTCTCTCTGCATAGCCCCCTCCCCATTATCCACACCAATCATGTGCCCTCCTGCTCACCCTAGCTGCAGCCTGGATTGTAATGCTCCTGGAGAGGTCTCACTCCTGCTGGGCCCCACCCACTGTTTGGAAAACCAGAGGTGACTCTTACCTGAATCACTCATGGACCCAGCCCCACCCGGCCCCACCTCTGCAGGCAGCTTCTCAGTCAGGCAGGAAGGCTCTGGACTCAATCCAATATCTCTTCAAATCCCAGTCCTCCACCCCACCTGACCTCTCAGTGTGACCTTAGCAGCAAACTGCCCTTTGTGGGCCTCAGTTTCCCCATCTGTAAAAACGTGGTTAATAATGCCACTCTTGCAAGAGTTGTTGTGAGGATGAAGTAAGACAGTCCCTGTGAGCATCCCCAGCATTCAGTAGGAGCTCGATGCTAGTTCTTTATTGGCCCTCACTTCTACTCCCTACCTGAGCAAGAGGGTTGCATGAAAAATTCCCTTCCTCCTCCTCTTTACCTACTCAGAACCAGGCTAGGGTTGACCATTGGAGGTAATAATCATAATGGCTAATATTTCTTGAATATCTACTATGTGCAGGGTAGAATGCTATGTTTTAAATGCACTGTTACATGTGATTTTTCTCAACAACCTTATAAAGTCAGTGTTATCACTTCCATTTACAGAGAAAGAAACTGAGGCCCAGTGTTGAAGCAGCTTGTCCAAGATGCACTACCAATAAGGGTCAGGTTTCAAGGCCCAACCCTTTTGTTCTGGAATATCGGGTACCTGTACCCAAGCCCCAGCATAACCAACCAGTGTTTGAAGTTAAAAGGAAACAGAAAGGCTCTGTTAGGGTGGTAGTTGGCTTGTGGAGCGATGTGTGGGATCCAATTTAAGCAACATAGTTCAGCTGAGAAGCTGAGAACTGAGAGTCACAAAATAACGTTTTGGTTTTGGTTTTGTTGTTTATTTTTTGTCAGGGTCTCACTCTGTTGCCCAGGCTGGAGTGCAGTGGTGCAAACTTGGCCCACTTCAGCCTTGATCCCCTGGGCTCAGGTGATCCTCCTACCACAGCCTCCTGAGTAGCTGGAACTACCAGGTGCACATCACTATGCCCAGCTAATTTTGTTTTATTTGTTTCTTTGTAGAGACGGTGGGAGGGGGGGGTCTCACTATGTTGCCCAGGCTGGTCTTGAACTCCTGGGCTCAAGTGATCCTCCCACACTGGCCTCCCAAAGTGCTGGGATTACAGGCATGAGCTAGCACACCCGGCCCACCAAATGAGTTTACATCCCTTTCTCATTGAAACCCTCACAATGGCTGGAAGAAGAAGGTATCATGATCCCCATTGTGCAAAGAGGAAAATGAGGCTCAAAGATGTCCCTAGATTATGCAGAGAGGAAGAAAAGTGGGAGGAGTTTTAACCACTTCTGGAGCACTTACCATGCGGCAGACATTATGCTAAAGATTTTTGGTGCATCATCTCCTTTGTAACTCCTAACAGCCCCATGAGGTAGATTTTCCTCTTGTCCCCAATTTTATAAACAGGAAAATTAACTGACTTGCTATAGCCTATACCACAGGCTATATATATGTGGTAGAGCTGGGATTTGAGCCCTGGCCTGTATGATTTCAACATTTACAAGCGTAACTCCCTATTACACTCATCGCTGGTTATCTTGTATCTCAAACCCTGAATCCTTAAACAAACACCCAAATCCTGCCAGGGATGGGCCAAGAAAATAAACAAGTGGGAGACTCTAAGTGGAGAGTCCCCAAGTTCATCTGGGGAGTTTCCACTGCAGGTCCCCTGTCCCGCAGACCTCTCCACTAGACAGCCAGCACCATCTGCTCGGCACAGGATGGCTGAGTGGTCATGCCATGGCACCCTCCCCAGCCAGCCCCCACCATCCGTGTAATCTGCAGAGCCTCAGATATCAGCTCCTGGGATCAGGGGACTCAGCCACCTGTGACGGACAAACCAGGGGAAAGAGCCATTGTCTGGCTAGGGGACATTGCTCAGCAAGTTTATGGGGCTGTAAAATACCAGTCTTCTCACTCCACTTCCTTCTCCACCATAGTTGAAGGAAGAGGAAGTGTTTCCACAGCCCTCCTCTGGCATGTGGAACACTCTCCTAATTCTGCTTAGAACCTTCAATAGCTCCCACCATCCCCAGACCTCAGCTTGGACTTCAGGCCCTGGCATTTGCTGAGCAGCAGGATATCACAGAAAGAGCCCTGGAATGGGGACCCAGTCGATCTGATTTCTTGTAAGATGACCCCCTGAAATCACTGTGTGACCTCGAGCTAATAACTCTTCCTCTTGGACCTCAGTTTCCCTACCTGTTAACTAAGCTTGGTGAACTAGGCATGCTGAGGATGAAGAGCGGGAGTTTTGACATGAGGCAGACCTGGGTTCAGAGCCCAACTTCAATTCCAGCTGTGTGAATTTGAACCAGTCATTTGTCATCTCTGAGCCTCACTTTCCTCATCTGAAAATGAGGAAAATAGTAGTATTTGTTTCCTGGGACTGTTGTGAGAATAAAATCACTTAGCTCAATTCCTAATATTCAGGAGGCACACAGCAAATAATGATTACTGGTAGAATTATTATAATTAATAAGTATAAAATTACTCCAATTCTGTCATTACGGCCCCAGATGCAAGGAAAAAAAAAAATGCTGGACTAGACGCTTAGAAAGAATTTAAGAGCGAATACTGACCAGGCGCAGTGGCTTATGCCTGTAATCCCAGGCATAACAGGACTTTGGGAGGCTAAGGTGGGAGGATTGCTTGAGTTTAGGAGTTCAAGACCAACCTGGGCAACTTAGCAAGACTCCATCTCTCTAAAAAAACAAAAGAGAGAGAGAGAATGGTTGCAGGCAAGTGCTAGCTTAGTGTATCAGGAATGCATGTGGTTACATATATAAAAAACCCCAAATATGGAGGCTTAAGCCCAAAAAACGAGGGAGAATTATTTCTCTCAGATGACAAGAAGTCCAGAGGTAAGCAGCCCAGCCCTGTTGTGGCTTCTCGGCTTCTCAGCAGTGCCGTCAGGAGTCCAGATTCTTTCCATCCTTCTGCTCCGTCATCCTCAAAATAGTTTGTGTCCTTGCAGTTAGCACTTCACGCCCATGTTCCAAACAGGAGAAGGTTGGAAAGGGAAGAGACAGCCCCAGGAGATTTCCACTTTACATTTCTTTCACCAGAACCGTGTCACGTGGCCTCACTTGGCTGCAAAGCAGGTTGAGAAATCGAATTTTTTGGAATAGACAGGGAAGGGACGGTGAGTTGGAAATGTCTCCCAGACTCCAGAAAGAGCCTCGTTCTGGCATGGGCTGTGGTTTCTGACGGGTGGCTTCTCTGGAGAATCCAGTAACCAGTGCATGCTGCAGACAGCAGAAGTGAGCAGACTTCTCTTGTCCCAGGATAAGGTCTGGGAATAGCAGGACCACAGTGGGTCAGAGCCAGCTGCTCCCTAGGAGAAGGCCCAATCCAGCCCCACTCAGGTGACAAAATCAGAGACTCAAGAGCCAAGCAGGGACTTGCCCAAACAGGCCAGGTATCTTTCCTCACTGTGCGGCCTCTTGTAAAGTAAGCGACCTTGGAACAAATCACATAAGAAACAGTGTGACCCAACGCAAGGACACCTCATCCTTAGAAAACCTACACCCATTGAACTGATAATTTAGGGTACAAGAATTCGCACTTCCAAAAATTCCTTCTGTTCTCAGGCAAGAACCGTAAAAGTCCATTTTCTCAAGCCTTTCAAACAGAACTGGACTGACTGACTCGTCATTTGCATGGAATGCGTGTTCCTGCTTTAACACTTCATTAATAACTTACCGTCATTCAGCCATATGCAGTATAGAGAAACATTTTTGCTTACATTATCTTCCCTTTTGATCCACACAGCAATTTTTTGATACAGATGTTTTATGTTTGCTTTGTTTTGTTTTTTTGAGACAGGGCCTCACTCTGTTGCCCAAGCTGGAGTGCAATGGCATGATCACGGCTCACTGCAGCCTTGACCTCCTGGACTCAAGCAATCCTCTCACCTCAGCCCCCTAAGTAGCTGGGATTACAGGCACTCACCACCATGCCTGGCTGATTTTGGTTTGTTTTTTGTTGTTGTTATTATTTGTTTTTTGTTTGTTTTTGTAGAGACAGAGTTTCACCATGTTGCGCAAACTGATCTTGAACTCCTGAGCTCAGGTGATCTGCCCGCCCTGGCCTCCCAAAGTGCTGGGATTACAGGTGTGAGCCACCGTGCCCGGCCAACATAGGTGTTTTTAGCCCCCGAATAAGTGAAGATTATTTCTATTACAAGCAACGGACACAATTCTAACTAATTTTTGCAAAACAAGGGGAAGTATTTTCTCTCAAGCTGAAAATCCATGGACAGGCAAGGCTGTATCCAGAAATCATATCAGGTTCTCTCTCCTACCCACCCCTGCCCCTCTCTCTCTCCACCCCACCTCTCTTCTTCTCCTTCTCATCTCCTTCTCCTTTTCCTCTTGTTGGCTTCATCCTCAGGCAGGTGTTCCCCAAGTGACGTTACAGAGGTCTCAGGCAGCTCCAGGCTTACGCTGTTCTCATGCCCCAATCCCATACGGTAAGAGAATGCCTCTCTCTTGGCCTTTTTCTTGGTACCAGGAGTTCCTGGGACACTTGTAATTGCTCCAGGGCTAGCTCATGCACCTATACCTGAACCAACGGCTGTGAACAGGAAGATGGAATGTCTGCATGCTGACTGGCCAGTCCCAGACCACATGTCCAGGCGACTGAGAGTAGGAGCAGGATGTTCCCCAATAGAAAACTGGTTGCAGTCGGCCTGGCGCGGTTGCTCACACCTGTAATCCCAGCTCTTAGGGAGGCTGAGGCGGGCGGATCACGAGGTCAGGAGATCCAGACCATCCTGGCTAATACGATGAAACCCCGTCTCTACTCAAAATACAAAAAATTAGCTGGGCGAGGTGGCGGGTGCCTGTAGTCCCAGCTACTCGGGAGGCTGAGGCAGGAGAATGGCGTGAACCCGGGAGACGGAGCTTGCAGTGAGCCAAGACCGCGCCACTGCACTCCAGCCTGGGCGACAGAGTGAGACTCTGTCTCAAAAAAAAAAAAAAAGAAAGAAAACTGGGTGCAGTCACCCAAAGAAGAGGGAAGGGGTGCGGGACAGACAGAAACAACTGATGACCACCAGTACACTGCATTTCTCCATTTGACAAAGAATCCAAGGCTCCAAGAGGGGAAGTGGCTTTTGTCTGGAGCCTCGGAGCTGGTAGGTTAGGAGCCTTACTGGTCCTGGGTCCTGGACCTGGATGGAGAGAAGGGGGAGGGCCATGTGGTGAGGGCACTCTTGCATGTCCAGAGCCTAGCTTGCTTCAGACCTTCTCAAGAGAGAGGGAGAGGGGTTTGCAAGGATGCCGGAAGCCAAAACTTCTTCTTCTCCCTACTTCTTGGTGTTTGCTTAAGCAGGAAAAGATCTTCATGTTTATTGAGCAACCAAGGCATGCTAGATACTTCTGGTACTTCACATACATAATGTCTCCGATCATGTTTTTCAGAGGTAGGAACTGAGGCTAAGAGATGTAAAGCGACTTGTCCAAGTCACACAGTCTTGGAATGGTAAGGCTGGGACTTGGCCCAGGTCTGGAATGACTCCAAAGCCTGGGCTCTTTTCTTGAATGTTCTCTCAATGGGGTGCTGTTGACAATGAGTGTAGGACTGTCCTGCACAGGGCAGAAATCTTAGCTGGCTAACAACCAAAATTTGCAACCCTTCCTGCGCCCCACATATCCAACTTCCACCCTCAGAAGGCTACCTCTGCCCCTGGATAACAACCTCAACCACCCTCACCAGCTCTGGTTCCTTTCTGTGGGCCCAGGGACTCACATAGAGAAAGCATTTGGCCGGGCGTGTTGGCTCATGCTTGTAATCCTGGCACTTTGGGAGGCCAAGGCGGGAGGATCACTGGAGCCCAGGAGTTCAAGACCAGCCTGGCCAACATGGTGAAGCCCCGTCTCTATTAAAAATACAAAAACTAGCCAGACATGGTGGCACATGCCTGGAGTCCCAACTACTCAGGAGGCTGAGGCAGGAGAACTGCTTGAACCCGGGAGGTGGAGGCTGCAGTGAGCCAAGATCGTGCCACTGCACTCCAGCTGAGGTGACAAAGCGAGACTCTGTCTCAAAAAAATAAAAAATAAAAAAAGATAAACTATTTAATAAATGTTTCCTGAATGAATGAATGGAATACTCTTGAGTTGATCAAAGAGGACTAGGTGTGAATCTCAGCTGTACCATTTACTAGCCAGATGGCATTGAGCAAGCTACTTAAATCCTCTGTGTCTCAGTTTCCTCATCTATAAAATGGGGGCAATCCTAGCACCATCCTCATAAGGTTGTTAGGAGGATCGAATGAGTTAATGCTTGTAAAAGGCTTAGGACACTGCCTGGTGCTTAATAAGGATTTCATCAGCCTTTGTTAAATGGATGAATGAATGGCTATTTATATGTTTGTAAACTATAAACTCTGATTACAGTTCACACACGCTTTGGCTTTTGTTATCTTGTTTGATCCTCTCCATCACCCTGCAGGAGAGCATTGTGTACATTTTACAGATAAGAAAACTCAGGCAAAGGGAGATGAGATGACTTGGCTAGAGATTTCTGCTTGTTGAACTGCAGTTCCAAAATTTCAGGCTCTGGCTTCTCTCTATGCCTGCTATCCCCACAAATATACATATTTTAAGCCAAGAATGAACAAGTGAATGAAGGAGCTGCTGGGATCCTGATCCCAGCCCCTCAGAGCAGCTTAACAGGGAGAGCTGCCCCGGCTCCACAGCTGGGAGGAGTCAGTCTTCCCTCCATCCAACCTGGGGCTCTCTCATGGGGCTGCCCAGTGGTTGTGTGGGGTAAATGTGGTATGTTTGTGTTGAGGGGGAGGTATGTGTGTGTTGTGGTGGGGCGGGGGGTATGTGAGTCATCAAGGCACTGGGGAAGGAGGAGGCCCAGCCATCCAGCCAGGACCGCCGGACCACAAGAAAGAACTGGGTGGTGAGTAGGACATGCAGCCAGCTGCCCACAGCCACCCACTCGTGAGGAGAGGAGCATCAGCTCTGTGAGCACCTCAGAGACTCCAAACCTGAACCCCTCCCCCAGGCCACCCTCAGGACAGAAACTGGGAGCCTCCTCAGGGCACCCGACACCCAGCACACAGGAGTGACCTCGCTGCTCTGCGATTCCTTCAGTTCCACTGCACCTATCCCGCAAATACTCAGAACATGGCATCTTGGCCAACCTCCAGACAGACCCCGGGAGTCCTCAGCTCTCAAGGACCTCCAAGATGATGGGGTGAGCCTCAGGAACAAAAGACAAAGGACAGAGGAGAGCACTGGGAACCTCCTTGCAGGGACTCACCTGCCAGATTCTTAGGAGGATCTTAATTCCCAAGTGCTGAAGGTCCACAAACCAGTCCCTGACCTGTTGTCGCCTCACTGAGGCCATAAGTTCCATGACTAGGTCTCCACCTGCAAAGCGTCTCTGGGCTGCCCACTCCCTTATCTTCTCACCTCTTCTCTGACAGACCATTCAGCCCACCTCATCTGCACCCCAGTCTCCTCTGACCCTCACTCTCAGTCCCCCAGCACCCCCCACCACCCTAGCTCGTCACTCCCACTCACCTCCCCTACCATCCTTTGGTTGCTGTCACCCTAAACCATCTATGGTTTTCTGTCACTCTCTTGGCAAAAAGGGACACACTGACCTGGGTTTACATCACACTGGCTGTGTGATCTTGGCCTTGTTGCTTCAATTCGTTGGGCCACAGTTTCCCCACTATAAAATAGAAGTATTTTGTGAGTGTTCAATACAACAATGGAAGCAAACATACTTACCACATATTAGATGCTCAACAAATATTACATTTTCCTTTCTTCAAAGTCTGCTACATATGAATTGGGTTAAGAAACTGAGAGAGGAGACTTTCTGACCTTTATGTTCCCCTTCGTTCTCCTTAAAAAAAAAATTTTCCAGCCAGGGATTCATCCAAACAGAACTTCTCAGCAAGAGTGAAGATTCTGTGGGATATTGATTCTCCACTGGAACGTGCTGTAGCCTGGGAGGCATTTATGACTCACCTTTGGGGTATGTCAAGGGGATATCTGCACGTCTGTGTTCATTTCAGCATTATTGCCAATAGCCAAGATATGGAAGCAACCTAAGTGTCCATCAATGGATACATGGATAAAGAAAATGTGGTGGCCGGGCACGGTGGCTCACGCCTATAATCCCAGCACTTTGAGAGGCTGAGGCAGGTGGATCATGAGGTCAGGAGTTCAAGACCAGCCTGGCCAAGATGGTAAAACCCATCTCTACTAAAAATACAAAAATTAGCCAGGAGTGGTGGCGGGCACCTGTAATCCCAGCTACTTGGGAGGCTAAGGCAGAGACTTGCTTGAACCTGGGCGGCAGAGGTTGCAGTGAGCTGAGATCGAGATTGTACCACTGCACTCCAGCCTGGGCAACAGAGCAAGACTCCATCTCAAAAAAAAAAAATAGAGAGAAAATGTGGTATGTAGACACACTGGAATACTACACAGTCTTTAAAAAGATGGAAACATTCACAACATGGATGGAACTGGAGGACATTTTGCTATGTGAAATAAGCCAGGCACAGAAAGACAAGTACTGTATGACCTCACTTACATGTGGAATCTTACAAAGTCACTCTCATGGAAGCAGAGAATAGGGAGGTGGTTACCAGAGGCTGGGAGAGGGAGGTGGGGAGGAAGAGAAATGGGGAAAGGAGAGATGTTGATGAATGAATGCAAAGTTTCAGTTAGGAAGAAGAAGTTTTACCTGCAATGGTGACCACAGTTAATAATAATGTATTATATATTTCAAAATTGCTAAAAGATTTTTAACATCCTCATCACACACAAAAAAATTACAAGTCAGTGAAGTGAAGGATTTGTTAATTAGCTTGATTGAATCTTTCCACAACAAATACACAGATAAAAACATCACATTAGCCAGGAGCAGTGGCTCACACATGTAAATCCCAGCATTCTGGGGGGCCAAGGTGGGCAGATTGTCTGAGCTTGGGAGTCTGAGACCAGCCTGGGCAACAGAGTGAAACCCTGTCTCTTAAAAAAATGAAAAGAAAATTAGCCAGGCATGGTGGCATGTGCTTGTAGTTCTACTCAGGAGGCTGAGATGGGAAGATTGCTCGAGTCCAGGAGATTAAGGCTGCTGTGAGCTGCGATCATGCCACTGCACTCCAGCCTGGGTAACAGAGCAAGACCATGTCTCAAAAAAAAAAAGAAATCATATTTGATATGGTTTGGCTGTGTCCCCACCCAAATATCACCTTGAATTGTAATAATGCCCACATGTCAAGGGTGGGGCCAGGTGGAGATAATTGAATCATGGGGGTGGTTTCCCCCATACTGTTCTCATGGTAGTAAGTCTCACGAGATCTGATGATTTTATAAATGGGAGTTCCCCTGCACAAGCTTTCTTGCCTGCTGCCATGTAAGACGTGCCTTTGCTTCTGCTTTGCCTTCCATCATGATTGTGAGGCCTCCTCAGTCAGGTGGAACTGTGAGTCCATTAAACCTCTTTCCTTTATAAACTACCCAGTCTTGAGTATGTCTTTATTAGCAGCATAAAAACAAACTAATACACATTGTACCCCATAAATATGCATAATTATTATTTGTCAATTAAAAATAAATAAATTTTAAAAATAAAAAAAGGAACCACCTTTGGGTATTTTTTCAGATTACACACACACACACATACATACACACACATGAGCACACATGCATATGCAATGAGATTCTGATATTCCCTTCTTCCCATGCCATCATGAGCCTCCATTACCAATGAGAGTGTAGAGTGCAAAAGAAAATGGAGAAACACTGAGATAAATCATTTATATGCCAAATCATCTCAGACTCACAGTCTGCTTAGATCTCAGCCATGGACGCCTCCCCTCACCAGGACTCTCCTTGCTGGAATCTCAAGCCACCTTCCTAAGGCATGATTCTCCTGGATCTGTCTCCTAGGAGTCTTTTAACTTTCTTATCCCAAACAACCCAACTTAATTCAACTCAATTCAATGCATCTCAACTCTCCTAAATTCAACTCAAGCCAACCCAGTTCAATTTACTTCCACTCAACCCACCCAAATCAAACCTTACACAAGGTCAATCAAACTCAACTCCACTCAACTCAACCCAACCCAACCCATCCCAACACAACCCAACTCAGTTTAACTCTACTAAATTCAGTTCAAGCCAAACCAACTCAACTCATCTCCACTCAACCAATCCCAAATCAAACTCCACTCATTCAATCAAACTATACTAAATTTGACCCAACCCTTCCTGACATGACACAACTACGCAACTCTACTCCACTGTACTCTACCCAAACAAAACCAATTACACTCAACGTAATTTAACTCAACTAAACTCATCCCTGCCCAGCTCAGTTCTTCATTTGTATCTCCTCCTTCCTTCCAACAATAAAGACCTTCCTCCCACCTCCCCACCAGATATCCTGTCATTCCCTAAATGACAAAGAGTAATGCCTATCCCTAAATGACAGGATATCTGGTAGGGAGGTGGAACACAAGAGTTAATGCCTGATCTAATGAAAGAAGGGGACATTTTTCTTTGGACTTTGCCTCTCCTTGCTCTTCTCCCAACTCTAACCAAATCCCCGTATATATAATAACTATTATTCGTCCCTGACTTTGCCATTTACTGCTACCCTTTAATGAAGCCCCAAGGCCACAAAGCCTCAGGCCTGTGAGGGCTTTCACCTCTGCTCACACCACCTCTAGGGAAGTGAAGTCTGGAGGAGATTTAGGTTGGCGGGGAGGCAGGGAAAATTCCAAAAGAAGATTTGATGGCCAGAAGAGGTACCACCAGACTGGAAACCTTGCAGGGAAAAGCAGTGTCTGAGTTGACCTCCAGGGAGCAGAAAACTCTGTCCCTGGCTTCTCTGCTCCATCCACCTGGCACTGTCTTCCCTCCTTTTTATGGCCCAGTCCTCCTTGGCCTGCCTTTATCAGCTTGGTGCTCTCTCGCTCACTCTCTCTCTCGTTATCTCTGCTCTGTCTGTGTGTGGCTGTCTTGGACTCCCCTCCTCTTTCAATAACTCTGTATTGCTGTCTTCCTCTCGTTGACTGTTCCCTCTCTGTCTCTGTTTCTGGCACAATCTGCTTCATGTTCTAAGCTTTGGGTGGGGAATTGTTCCTCCTGAACAGAGATGCCTGTGTCCCTTTATCCCCTCCACCCTTTCTCCACCAGGGGAGCCCTAGGTCAGCCCCGACTGCCTGAGAACCAGGAGCTAAAGCTACTTCCCCAGTCAGGAAATTAGTATTAGACACAATAGAGCTGGAAGGAAACTGAGGCCAATCTTCTCATTTTATGGATGGGGAAACTGAGACCCAGAGACTGGAGGGGGCCTGCCGTAGATCATACGGAGTTAGGGGAATCAGAATGAGGCCCTTCTGAGGCTGGAGAGCCCAGAATCTGAACCCAGAGTAGGGAGATTTGAGCATCAGGTTGGAAGGTGGGTGGGAAAACAACAGTGTCTGTCCGCAGAAGCCATCTTTATGAACAGAAGTATCAATCGCCATGCCATTACCGTCTCTGAGCAGTGCCTCACTGGCTCTCTTTTTCCTCCATCTCTATCTCTTCTCTGTGCCTTTCTCTACCTCTCTCATAGTAAAATGTATTGTCTGGAGGGTGGGGAGGAGGGGAGCCAAGAAGCATTCTGGGTGTCCCTTTGATGAGAGTCGTCCACCACTGACCCCAACCCTTCCACCTCTTGGGGTCAGGACTGCAGGTACCATTCTGAGAGCACCAGGGGGAAGGCCTCATAGGCCCAGGGGAAAGGAGGAAGCAGGAGTTTGCCTCCCACCACAGAGTGGCTGCTTGTGAGGGATAGGACTGGGGTTTTATGACTCAACTATCCTAAATTCAGCTCAGTTCAATTTACTTCCACTCAACCCACTCAAATCAAACCTTACCCAAGTCAAACAAACTCAACTCCAATCAACTCAACCCAACCAAACCCATCCCAACACAACCCAACTCAGTTTAACTCTACTAAATTCAGTTCAAGTCAAACCAAGTCCTAGTTCTAGACTGAACGTAGAATCCAGCCGTTGCACCCTTGGCCACAGGCCCCCCAGCCAACCAGGCACAGCCTCCATGACTTTCCTGGTCAGGGCGAGCTCTCAGACAAGGTCAGGGCTGCATTCCTTCCCATCCACCTTCCCCGCCAACACCCACCAGCCTCCTGGGTCGTCCAGACTCCAGAAGCAACCAGTGCTGGGGGGTGGCTACTGGGCCAGAGGCAGGCTAGGGTAAGAAAAAGACCCCTCACCACTCCCACGGCACTCAGTGTGGCCCCTCCTGCAGCCCAGCTGTCTCCTCCCAAGCCTGTGACCTGCGTATCTTTAACTGCAATCCCTCCCGCTAGAGTTGCCTCCTTCAGCAGCTCAGAGTTCGTGGGAGCCAGCCTGGGCCTTCCCCAGAACTCAAGGATATCTGAATATAGAAAAGGAGAAGAGAAGGCTGTGGTCTGTGTGGTGGGCAGAGGAGAAGCTGGGAGGGGGTGGGGTGGCTGCAGAACTAGGCTCTAGGCCCACGGACAGGCGCCACTAGGACCCATCCTGACCCAACCTCCAGTTCTCTCCCCAACCCGTCTCTGAGCCGCAGGTTCCTGCCTTTCTGTAGGGGGTGCCTCAAGTCATTGAGCCCAAACCTTCATTCAACTGATCTGGAGACTGAGCCTACAGCTGGAAAGAGTTTGCCCAAGAACACAAAACAGAGAAGGAGCTGGAATCCAGGGCTCCTGGCCCCCAGGCCAGGGTCCTTCCCCAGTTGGCTCTCAAGATGGAGTTTGTTTGGGGCCCTGATTTCTGCCCCATCTGCCCAAAAGGTCAAATTCAGGCAGCCCACCCCCAACCCAGAGAGTGTCTCGTTTCTCAGAACCCACGAACCCAGGCACTGGATGGAGCTGGGAATCCCAGAACCCTCACTCCGAGCCCTCACTCCTTCCTCTTCCTTCCCTCTTCCTCCGGCTCCTCTGTTGACCTCTGGCCGGACTGGCTCTTCCTTCCTCTTTCCCCAGAACCTTCTCCCCACCCCCAGCAGCACTGGGGATAGACAGAGAGGAGGGATCTCAGCCCAGGCCTGGACCTTGAGGCACATGGGTGGCAGACATGCAAAGCAAGAGTTCATTTGCAGCCACCCCGTCAGACAGTCTGCATTCTTGGACACAGGAAACTGAAATCCACCTCCCCAGCCTCCCGCTGGCCCTGCTGCTGCTCAGGGCCCATGGCACAGGTCATTTTCTCTGCCCAGTGGGCCCTCAGAGTCAGGCAAGCAGCAGTCGCCCTCCCTGCCAGCATCACTGTTTCCAGAGGCTACAAGCTCTTGGAGGCAAGCTCCTCCAAGAGGCATGAGTTCCACGTCGGCCCTTACTAGCTGTGTGACTTTGAGCAAGTCACTTTGCCTCCCTAAATGGCCAAGCCCTCATCACTAACATGGAGATAATTGTATGCATGGGGTTTAAAGGAGAAAAGAGACAGCATGGATAAGCACCTGGCACAGAACGTGGCATTTAAATGGTTAATGTCATTATGAAGTAGAGCAAATGCCCCTGTTCTGGCCATGGCTTTTCACCAGATTTGTATTATTTATTTTCAAATCCTTTCTGAGTCTAATCTAGTTTTTAAGTTCTGTCCTATAGCACAGAGTTCAAAGTTTAACTTAATAACCAGTTCCTGGCTGAGCGCAGTGGCTCACGTCTGTAACCCCAACACTTTGGGATGCTGAGGCAGGTGGATCACCTGAGGTCAGGAGTTCGAGACCAGCCTGGCCAACATGGTGAAACCCCCATCTCTACCAAAACTACAAAAATTAACTGGGCATGGTGGCGTGCACCTGTAGTCCCAGCTACTCAGGAGGCTGAGGCAGGAGAATCGCTTGAAGCCAAGAGGCAGGTGTTGCAGTGAGCTGAGATTGCACCACTGCACTCCAGCCTGGGCAACAGAGGGAGACTCTGTCTCAAAAATAAAAATAAAAATAAAATAACCATTTCCTTAGTGCTTACTTTGTGCCGAGCACCTGAAACAGGGAAGAATAAGACAGAAGCTTCTGTGCCCACAAGGAACTCACACCATGATGGGGGACACAGACATTGACCACTGACCAGGCAAGGACCATAGGATAAGTCCTGGGAAAGAGGAGAAGAGGAGGCAGGTGAGGTACATTCAGGGCACCTAGCTCAGTCCTAAGGGTCTTCCCAGAGAAAAGGTGTTTGTAGTAGAGAAGACAGCAGGTGCAAAGGCCCAGAGACAGAGAGTTCCCCTTTAGAGGAACTGTGAAAAGTAGATTGCATCTCAGGTGGAGAACAGCTAGTACAGTTGACCCTTAAACAATGCAGGGGTGGCGAGGCACGGTGGCTCATGCCTGTAATCTCAGCACTTTGGGAGGCTGAGGCAGGTGGATCACTTGAGGTCAGGAGTTCCAGACCAGCCTGGCCAGCATGATGAAACCCTGTCTCTACTAAAAATACAAAAATTATCTGGGCATCATGGCAGGCACCTGTAATTCCAGCTACTCAGGAGGCTGAGGCAGGAGAATCACTTGAACCCAGGAGGCAGAGGTTGCAGGGAGCCTAGATCACGCCACTGCACCCCAGCCTGGCAACAGAATGAGACTCTGTCTCAAAAAAATAAAAACAATGCAGGGATTAGGGAAACTGACCCCCATGCAGTAAAAAATTCACATATAACTTTTGACTCCCCAAAAACCTAACCACTGATAGCCTACAGTTGTCCAGAAGCCTTACCAATAACATAACAGTTGATTAACACATATTTTATATGTTATATATATTGTATGCTATATTCTTACAATAAAGTAAATTAGAAAAAAGAAAATAGAGCCCCAATAAAAACTCTGAACACTGAAGCTCAGGTGCACTCCCCTAGCTGGCAATACTCCACGGATATTGTCACATTGATACTAGGAGAGTGACACATTCTGATTTCATGGGAAGGACAATGGAAGCTTTACTTTATGTTTGAAAGAAACCCCCCTAGGCTCTGCCCTGTACATCTCTCCCTTTGGCTGATCTTAATCTGTATCCTTTCCCTGAAATAAACTATAACCACGAGTATAAGGGCTTTCAGTGAGTCTTGTGAGTCTTTCTAGCAAATTACAGAACCTGAGGGTGGTTTGGGGAATCTCTTGAACTTGTAGCTGGTGTCAGAAGTGATGGTGGGCAGGCATGGTGGCTCATGCCTGTAATCCCAGCACTTTGGGAGGCTGAGATTGGTGGATCACTTGAGGCCAGGAGTTCGAGACCAGCCTGAGCAACATAATGGTATTGTGTCTCTACAAAAAATAAAAAATCAGCCTGGCATGGTAGTGCATACCTGTAGTCCCAGCTACTCAGGAGGCTGAGATGGGAGGATCACGTGAGCCCAGGAGGTCAAGACTGCAGTGAGCCATAATCAGACCACTGCACTCGAGCCTGGGTGATAGACTGAGACTCTGTTTCAAAAATAATAATAAACAAATAAATGCATAAATTTTAAAACTTTAAAATTTTTTGTCCAGGCACAGTAGCACACACCTGTAATCCCAGCACTTTGGGAGTCCAAGGTGGGCAGATCACTTGAGCTCAGGAGCTCGAGGCCAGCTTGGGCAACATAGTGAGACTTCATCTCTGGGGAAAAAAATTAACACTAAAAATGATTTTTTAATTTTTTAATTAAAAAAATTTTTGCCGGGCGCAGTGGCTCACGCTTGTAATCCCAGCACTTTGGGAGGCCGAGGCGGGCGGATCACGAGGTCAGGAGATCGAGACCACAGTGAAACCCCGTCTCTACTAAAAATACAAAAAAATTAGCCGGGCGCGGTGGCGGGCGCCTGTAGTCCCAGCTACTCGGAGAGGCTGAGGCAGGAGAATGGCGTGAACCCGGGAGGCAGAGCTTGCAGTGAGCCGAGATTGCGCCACTGCACTCCAGCCTGGGTGACAGAGCGAGACTCCATCTCAAAAAAAAAAAAAAATAGAAAGAAAGAAAGAAAGGAAGGAAAGTGGTCTTGTGTGGAGACTCTGCCCTCTAACCTTGTAGTTGGCCCCAACTTAGCACAATTTCTTATGTGATATTTCAGTTAATCCTCACAATAACCCTCTTAAGCACTATTATCATCAACACCGTTTTGGAGATTGGGAAAATGAGATAAGGAACCTGACTGAGGTCACATAGTTATCAAATGACAAAAGCAAAATTTAAAAGCAGATACCAGCCAGGCTTGATGGCTCACACCTGTAATCCCAGTACTTTGGGAGCCCAAGGTGGGAGGATCACGAGGTCAGGAGATCGAGACCATCCTGGTTAACACAGTGAAACCCCATCTCTACTAAAAAAAAAAATACAAAAAATTAACCGGGCGTGGTGGCAGGCACTTGTAGTCCCAGCTACTGGGGAGGCTGAGGCAGGAGAATGGCGTGATCCTGGGAGGCGGAGCTTGCAGTGAGCCGAGATCGCGCCAGTGCACGCCAGCCTGGGCGACAGAGCGAGACTCCATCGCAAAAAAAAAAAATGCAGATACCCAGGCACTAGCATCTACTCCTGTAACCACTGTGCTATGCTGCCCAGCTAGTGGGGGAAAGAGGGGGCCTGTGAGAAGCAGAGCTAGAGGGTTTGCAAGGGACCATTTCCAAGAGGGGTTTCCTGGCAAAAAGGCTAAGTTTTGTCCTGGGGGTAATAGGGAGCCATTGATGGTTTCAAGCAGGGAGAATATAAGTATCCATGCATTTTAACAAAGTCCCTCTGCATGTAGCCTGGGGAGTGGATTGCAGACAGGCCTGAGTGAGGAGAAGACCAGGTGAGGACAATGACGTGGCTGGACCTGAGTCGTGGTCTTGGGAATAGAGAGCGTGGAACACATGCCATATGTGCCTAAAAGGTAGGCTTGACAGGACTTCGGGACAGATCGGATTTAGGGCAAAAGAGAGTGGGAAGAGTCAAGGGTAAAACCCAGGCTTCCAGATTAGACAATTAGGGTATTAAGTCCCTTAGACTGGGAAAGACAGAAGGAGGAACAGATTTGAGGTGGGCCATACCACCATTGATGGTCCCAGATTCCCAAAGGGCTCAATGTCCCCAGAACAGGGCAACCCCTACGCAGGCACATGATCCCGTGTCTAGACCACCAGTTACCAGGACAATGCGGCTAGCTCCCAGCAGGGAAGTGGCACCCTCCCCTACCTGTGAGTAGCCACCAGGTGGCAGCATAGGCTGCCTTTTTCCAGGGCTGGCCTGGCAGGCCGGCTAGAGGAGGGAGAAGGAAGGCTCTATTGCTGCTGGAGATGCAGCTTTGCCAAGAGACCACGGAAATTGGACCACAGGCCTATGGAGATGAGTTCCTGCAGCTACGGAGTCAAAAAAGCACCAATCTAGGAGTCAGGAGTCCTGGGTTCTAGATACACCAGGGACCCAGAGCAGACACCTGCCCCTCTCTGAGGCTCTGGGTTTTCCTTAAAGAGGGCAAACCCACCTTAAGGAAAGAAGGCCAGAGCTGCCAGACAGAGTATTAATTCCTTCTCTGCTTTCCGTCCCCAACAGCTGTGGCTTTTAAACATATTTTTTGAGGCAACTTCTTTTTTTACAAACAAAATACAAAGACCCTCTCACCCCCTGCACCTCCATCCCATGTATAAAACAGAAAACATGTTTACACTGATCTGCTCCGATTGGAGTAGAAGCTGGGGACTCTCCCAAGCCCACACAGAGGATAAAATCTTTACCCTGACGTTGAGGCCCCTACCTCTCCAGTGCCATCCTCATTCTCCTATCCAGACTGAGTGATCTTTGCCCATCCTGGACTTTCTCTTGGGAATATCCTTCCCCTCCTCTCTTGATTCAAACCCTCCTCATCCTTCAATGTCAGATCCCTTGACATCTCCTCCAGGGAGCCCTCTCCAAAGCCCCTAATGGAAAGCATCACTCCCTCTACCACACTGCCCTGGCACCTCAGTCCCCCACAAGTACCAAGCACCTGCTGTGTCTGGGCAATGCAAACAAGTGAACAGCATCTCTCTTCTCTCTGATCCTGAGCACCTGTGGGGGTCGGGCGGGGACTATGCCTGTTTCCCCCATAACAGAGTGTGCCCAGCCTCACCCAGCTGGGAGCTGGTAGACCAGCCTCTGCCCCACCAGGCTTCACTGAGCCATGTTAGTGGTCACATTTTCTGGGCTTCAGCTTCCCCCCTCTGTATAATGGGGGCAGCTAACACCTAATCATGACTGTGCGTAGAATCAGGACTAGCTACATAATTTGAGGAGCCCTGTGCAAAATAAAAATACGCAGCCCCTTGTTCAAATATTAAAATGTTCAAGACAATGGCAGTAGAGCATTAAACCAAGCACAAGTCACACACCTGTGGAGTCTGTGCACTACACAAGAGGTCTGAAATCAGCCAACCTATGCGCAAGTGTGGGGCTGTGTCAGCCAAAAAAGATGGTCCATTTTTTTTCGTCTTGTAAGTTCACTTTCTGTTGGTCAAGCTGGGGACCAGCAAGACTGCATCCTCCCACTAGGGAACACCTTTTCTCAAGTCAGACAAAGGTATGGTATTGGCAAGCAGGCACCCTGCCCAACTTCATAGCACTACCATGTAAAGTGGGTTTGCTGAGTGAGGAGAGGGAACCAAAATCCAGACACAAGAAATTGGAGACCAGGGGCCAGGTGTAGTGGCAGACACCCATAATCCCAGCTACTCAGGGGGCTGAGGCAGGAGAATCACTTGAACCTGGGAGGCAGAGGTTGCAGTGAGCCAAGATCATGCCACCACACTCCAGCCTGGGTGACAAAGTGAGATTCTGTCTCAAAAAAAAAAAAAAAAGAAAGAAAGTGGGGTTTTATACCAGAGATGTGCAATCAGGACAAGCCAGAGGGTGGAGATCTGAAAATGCAAACCTCATCTCAGAGCAATGTGATTCAAGGTCAACTTCCAAGTTCAGAGGCCGAAAGTAGCTGCTCAGTCCTTGCCTTGTTCTTTCAGCCAGTATTTACTGAGCACCTACTATGTGCCAAGCGCAGTTCCAGGCTTTATGATACAGCAGTGAGGAGGACAAAGTCCCCTTCCTCCCAGGGTTCACATTCTTGCGGTGGGGAGAGGAAATAAACATTATTAAAAGAAAATAAATGAACCAACCAACTAAAGATAAGTGATATGAAGAGAATTAAACAGGGTGAGAGGGAAGGACTGCTGGTAGGTGGGCTGGTTCATATAGGGTGGCCAGGGAGGGTCTCCCTGAGGAGGTGACATTTGAGCTGGGCTCTGAATGAAATGGGGCCAGCCGGTGCCCCAGCTGCAAGGCATGGGGGTGGGCGTGCAGAGCTGCCTGCAGGAGGAGAGCCTGCAGATCCACACTTTGCCAGAAAGGCGAAGGCAAAGGCAGGCTGGGCAGGAAGTCTGGCCCCCTGTAACCATATCCCCAGGAAGGAGGAAGCCAGGAAGACGCTTTCAGCAGTCGTATTCATCAAGGCCGCTGCTCTAACCCGGGGCAGCACCAGAGGCTCCTCAGGCCCGATCCACCTTCGGCCAGGCTGCCTGGGGAGGGGACAGCAAGGGAGGGAGGATAGCCCTGGATTCTCTTCCAGACAATAAATGCTTCCAGGTTCCTAGGGAGCATTCTGTGGGTCACAGCTGCATCTGATCTCAATTACCCCAGGGTGTAGGGTTCCCTGGCTGGGCAGGGACAGGCGTGGAGGGGAGGCCATTTCTCCATAATCAGAATCTCCTGGCCCAGTGGGTGAAGACACCTCAGGACAGGTCCCCAAAATTTCAGGATGCAGGAAGAGGGTTCTCTCCCCAAAAAGAGAGGTCTGGCTGTGTGTGGGTGGAGGCTCTGCTTCACAGCCATTTTGCTGTGTGACCTGGTGCCACTCAATCTCTCTGGGCACCTGTGGGAACTGTGAAGATTCAACCTTTTCCTTTCCAACCTTTTCCCCTCAAAGAGGCAAGAGGACAATCCAGGCCAAGAGGGCAAAGCTCAATGCTATGGGCTGGGCTGGGCTGCAATGGGTGGGGTTGCTAACGCCTTACTTTTTCCTGAATTGATTGGATCTTAACCCTTATGCAAATATGTCCCCGCCCAAGATTATGGTGCCAGCATTGTCAGGAGTAACATCTCCCAAAACAGAGCAGGGCCGAGCCCCATTCCTCAACCAGCTTGGGCAAGACACTTTCTCTCTCTGGGCCTCAGTTTACTCATGTCCACCTCCAAAAGGGGTGTGAGGATTCAGTATCAGGTGTGACGCTGGTTCACCCAGTAAGTGATCATTCCATCAGCTTTTCAATCAACAACCACCATGAAAGTGGCTATGCCTCTAAGCACGGGAGAAAGCCCCGGTTTGTAAAAATTTTGCACAACAAGGTTTTTGTTATTGATGGCCTTAAGCAAGTTTTTCCTCTTCCAGGTCTCAGTTTCCCATCCATAAAGGCGCCTGCAAACAACGTTCCCTCAGAAGAGGGTGGTTTAGGCCAGAGATGTGGGGCGTGGCTCAAGCTACAGTGGTAGGTTTCTTAGCTGGTGAAACTTTCCTCTGAAATCCTGGGTTTCACTGTGCACCTTCTCTTGTCAGGAGGCTGAGGGACCGTAGCACAGGGTTAGGTTTTTAGGGGGGGGCAGGAAACTGGACGCGGGGCGTGGAGGCAGCGAGCACGGAGGTCTTCCCTGAGATGGGCTTCCAGCAGCTAACGTTCATTTCCCAGGCTCAGGGAGGCGGCGAGCCGGGATTCGAACCTGCGCCTCGAAGCCGAGGGGCGGAGCCGGGAGTGGACGCCGGGGTCAGCGGAGCGCAGGGCAGCGCTTCCCCCGGCCGCCTGGGCCGTTCCGCGGGCGCTCTTTCTCCTTTTATGTCCGCGCGGGGCCGGGAACTCCCTGCCGGGCCGCGGCCCGCGAACAATGCGCGCTTCCTGCCCGCCCCGGCCGGGCTGCAGCCCGCTCACTGCCCGCCCTGCGGCCGCCGGGAAATGACAGCAGCGCGGGACCGCCGCGCGGGTACACGGGGTCGCGCCCCGGGAGACGGCCGGGGCCGCCCACCGAGGGCCGCCGGGCGAGGGTGCGAGGTGACCTAGCGATGGGCAGGCGGCAGCGGGCGGGCGGCCGTCATGTATTCAGGCGCGCGCACAAGCCTTCTGCTGGTCGCACCCCTTGTGACATGCGTGTCTGTGCCATGCACCTAAGTCTCCACTGCACGCTGCAGGTGCCCCACACAGTCGCATTGCCTGCGCCGACATCCACGTGTTGCTTCCACACGTGGTGGCTGAGTGGGTGGGCGTCTGCCAGGGACCAGGCCCTGTGCCAGGCACTGGGGATCCAGCGTGAATAAAGGGAAAAGCTGGCCAGGTGTGGTGGCGGGCGCCTGTAATCCCAGCTACTCGGGTAGGTGAGGAGGGAGGATGGCTTGAGCCCATGAGTTCCAGGCTGCAGTGAGCTGTAATCCATGGTGGCCAATACAATAAAAACTGAGAAGAGCTTTGGACTTCTGAAGTTTATGCTCTAGTGAGGGAGGAAACAACAGAACATCCTAAATTACTGCATTATATGGTATATTAAAAATCAATACTTTTATGGAGAAAAGGGAAGAAGGGACTGGTGGGAAATTGGAGCTGTTTTAAACAGGGTAGCTATGGATATTTTAACTTAAGAAGGTGACGCTGGAGCAAAGATGCACAAAATATGTGTCACAAACAGATACATCTCAAAAGTATATACAATATATACCTCCAAGTATATGTATTACACAAACATACTCCACTTACATCCACATGCCTATAAATACCCCACGCATAAACACCTCACATACATCTGCACATACTAGACCATATAAATGCATGGTATACAGTATGTACATAGTCTAGTATACAACGTGCATACTATCTCTGCTACATGCATACATTTTTTTTTTTTTTTTTTTTGAGACAGAGGGTTTCACTCCCATCACCCAGAAGTGCAGTGGCACAATCTCGGCTCACTGCAACCTCCACCTCCCAGGCTCAAGCAATTCTCTTGCCTTAGCCTCCTGAGTAGCTGGGACTACGGGTGCATGCCACTGCACCTGGCTAATTTATCTATTTTTTGTACAGACGGGTTTTGCCATGTTGCCCAGGCTGGTCTTGAACTCCTGAGCTCAAGTGATCCACCTGCCTCAGCCTTTCAAAGTGCTGGGATTACAGGCATTAGCCACTACCTGGCCTACATCTGATCTCTCTCTATGGCATCTGTATCTATAATATGTATCACTTCTATGCACACAGGTGTCCTGCTGTGTGCCATGTGCACATTTATGCCTGCACCTTAGATGTATACATACGCAGACCCCGGGTTGACCATATATGTATCACACCCCTCAAGTATGTGCTTGTCTAATTTCATAAACCACATGTCAATACAGTATATCCAAAGACATCATAATACATGGGTTTCCATGCCTTGTGTTCATCATGTAAAATATATCATATATTCATATACCCAAATACATGTGTCATAAACCTTGTGTAAATGTATGTCTATACACACCACACAAACACACATCTCTCTCTCACAAATATACTACATGCCCATTTCCCACACATTCTTGTAGCTGTTTTATATGTCCCATATCTAAGTGCAAATAATAGCAATAACATTTACCAAGTGATTACTATGTGCCATATGCACTGCTGGGTGGATGACCTCATTCAATCCTTCGGACAGGCCTATGCAACAGGTTCTATTCATTTAGCCTGGCAGCTAAAAGTTCACACCACAGTCAGATCACCTGAGTTTGAATCCTGGCTTCACCACTATCTAACCTGTGGCAAGCTTCTGTTTCCCCATCTGTAAAATGGGGCTGATAGTAGTACCTCCTTTTTCGAGTTGTTGGGAAGTCAATGAGATCATTGTGCATGAGAAGCGTACAGTACAGCGCCACACATAGACTGGTTGCTCAGTAAACGTTAGCTGTGATTATTAGTATCCGTGTTACAGATGAGAAGTCAGGCTCAGAGGGGTTAAATGACTTCCCTAAGGTCAGACAACCTGTAAGTGGAGGAGGCAGTTCAGCATTCCACAGTACTGTCTCTGGAGCTCGTGCCCCCCAATCACACAATGGGGACAAATACACACACACACACACACACACAATCAGGCACATTCCATGTAGACTCCATATGCTCATATCATTAACACACGCATCACATAGTTCCCCTGTACCCATCACACAGGCATAAATTCGTTGAGCATCTGTAGTTTTATTTGTTTGTTTGTTTATTTGACTTCCAACTTTTTTTTTTCTTTTTTTTTTTGAGACGAAGTTTCACTCTTTTTGCCCAGGCTGGAGCGCAATGGCGTGATCTCAGCTCACTGCAACCTCCGCCTCCCAGGTTCAAGCGATTCTCCTGCCTCAGCTTCCTGAGTAGCTGGGACTACAGGTGCCCACCATCACACCCGGCTAATTTTTGTATTTTTAGTAGAGACAGGGTTTCGCCATGTTGGCCAGGCTGGTCTTGAACTCCTGACCTCAGGTGATCCACCCGCATCAGCCTCCCAAAATGTTAGGATTACAGGCGTGAGCCACTGTGCCCGGCCCGACTTCCAACTTTTAAGTTCAGAGGTATATGTACAGGATGTGCGGGTTTGTTACATAAGTAAACGTGTGCCACAGTGGTTTGCTGCCACAGATCATCCCATCACCTAGGTATTAAGCCCAGCAACCATTAGCTATTCTTCCTGATGCTCTCCCTCCTCCCACCTTCCACCCTCTGACAGGCCCCAGTGCATGTTGTTCCCCCCCATCTGTCCGCGTGTTCTCATCATTCAGCTCTCACTATGAGTGAGAACATGCGGTATTTAGTTTTCTGTTCCTGCGTTTGTTTGCTGAAGATAACGGCTTCTAGTCATTGAGCATCTATATAATCAACAGCTATCCACCACGTGCCAGGCTAGATGCTGGGGTACAGCGGTCAGCTTCTTGTTTTCATGGCACTTACCAGCACATACCACTGTGAACACATACCACATGTAACCTGCATACATGTGGCCCTGCTGTGTGCACATTTCCCATATGTAGCATCATGAACATACAGCCCATTTGCATGAACCACTCACTTGCCCCGTTGATGGATCAGCCCAGCCTGGACAACATAGGAAGACCTCATCTTTGCAAAAATAAAAAGAATTAGCTGGGCACGGTAGTGCCCACCTGTAGTCCCAGCTACTCAGGAGGCTGAGATGGGAGGATCGCCTGAGCCCAGGTGTTCCAGGCTGCAGTGAGCCATGATTGCACCACTGCACTTCAGCCTGGGTGACAGAGTAAGACCCTGTCTCAGAAAAAAGTCAAAAAAAAAAAAAAAAAAAGGTGGATCACCTGCACATAATCCATGTAGACACATCTCCTATTATTTACCTACACCCAGTATATTCATACAACTTGTACCTGCAACCCACACATACACTCCAAAGTAGAGTGTGCACACAACAAATGCAGATGTACCGTATACACATCTGCTCATGTTCATTCACCCTCTGCCAGCGTGCACACTTTCCTTAAGGCATTTACCTATAACCTGTGTGCATACACATAGCCACTATGTGTGACTGGTGTACCTGTTCCCCTATCTACCCCACACGGGCAGCTTGGGAGGCCCAGGCGGGCTCCCCTGGGTGGGTCTGATGTGAGGGTGGGGGGTCAAAAAGGCAGAACCTGGACCCCCATCACAGGGGAGAGAAGGTGGCCCTTGGCTTCACGGCTGGTGGCCAGGAAATTATAGTCAACACCAAACCAAAGCGGCCTCTTCTAGGGCCAGGTAATCAGGCCTCTCCCGGATTTGGTGTGACAGCTTAAATGTTCTAATTCCGCTGCCAGGGCCCCCACTCCCCAACTCCGGCCGCGGCCCAGGCCTCGGCCCTCTGCGGTAATTAGACCCACGTTTTCATTACCCTGAGATTAGACAGGTCCCCTCCGGCTGGGGGACGCCCACAGCTGCACGGGAACCATCCCCCGCACGAGTGCATTTACCTGATTATGGAGTTTATTTTACATCAATTGCTCCAGAGTGTTGGAGGCCCGCTTTGCCCCACCCCCCCGCTCCCCGGGCCCCAGAGGCCTCTACCAACCCCGGACAAGTGGTTTCTGCCTAATGTACTGATGCTGCCTCCTCCAGGCCCTGCAATTCTGGAGGCCCCACTGGCCTCCTGCATGGACTGGGTCCCCTGTTTTAAAATCACTTAAGGAATCTGAGGGGGATGAGAGTTAGAAAGGGCAGGAGGAAAGCATTCCAGGAATTTTCTACTGAGGTACATGTGGAAGTAGGGATGGAAGATTCCTTTAGGGATCTTCCTTCCAAAGCTGTGTTTCATTTATTCATCCAACGAATGCTATTCAGTCCCTGAGCTAAACGCGACACCACTGCTGGGTGAGAATGTGCATTCATTCAGCACCGTGTGCCACAGAAGAATATGCACATGGCCCCTGCATTCCTGGAGACCACAGTCTGGATGGGGAGGTAGGCAATAGTCATTGCAGGTGACTTTTGCTTAGATGAGGGCAGTGAGATTTGCAGGCTGATACAGAGTGGAGAAAGGAAGTTTAGGGAAGGGGGTGCGTTTCAGGCAGAAAATACAGCAAGCGAAACAGCCTCCAGAGAAAGAGGATCTGACGTGACTGAAGAATTGACAAAAGAATGAATCTAAAGTTTAGGCTGTGAGGGGCAGCGGTAACACCTGAGAATCAAGCTTTACAGGACACCAACCATAAAGGTCCTCAAATGCCATGCTAAATTGTTTGCACTTTATCCTGAGGACATGGGAGCCATGAGAAGGCTTTGAGCAAGGGAGGAACCCACTGTCTCCCATTTATGTCTCAAGTCCTCACTATGTGGCAGGCATGGTTGTGAATGCCTTGTGTATAGGAACTCATCTTATCCTCTCATCAGCCCCACGAGCAAATACTCCAGGCTCATAATCCCTTAACCACAAGATTGAAATTCAAAAAGCTTCAGTGACCAAAAAGGTTTTCCACGGGTCTGATGCCAAATCTGACCTGGACTAAGGAGAGGCTATTTTGGGTCTTCATTTCACTACCTGATATGAATATTTATATGTTTTTGGGAAAAAAACATGAATTTAATTATAAGAAACGCCCTAGACCCCACCGGGAGGTCACGCAGCACACAGGATATGTTTTGCGTTAGACTTTAGAATAAGAAAAACTCTGAAACTCATCTAACTTTACAGGTTTTAGAGAAGGGACTCTGGACTTAGAATCTTTATGTTACAGATGAGGAAACTGTCATAGAGCTGGGTTAAGTACCCTACTCCAGACCACACAGCAGTACAGATTCAGGCAATATAGGTCCAGACTGTATTGGCTTCAGAGTCTGACCTCTGCAGCACGCACCCTCTCTGTTGGTGTCCAGGCCTGGCCCAGAGTTTCAAGGGCCCCTGGGGATGGGAGAAGGAGCCAGCACTGCTCAGCACTTGCTCTGAACCTGGCCCTGTACGGACCCTGCTGGCCCTTGACTGTCAGCTGCACCCAGCTGTGGGCATTTCTATTCCCATTTCGGAGGTGGGGAAGGCAAGGATCAGAAAGGGGCATAAGCTTGGCCAAAGTTCTGCAGCAAGAGGGTAGCAGGCCAGGCATGGTGGCTCACACCTGTAATCCCAGCACTTTGGGAGGCTGAGGTGGGCAGAACACTTGAGGTCAGGAGTTTGAGACCAGCCTGGCCAACATGGTGAAACCCCATCTCTTCTAAAAATACAAAAATTAGCCAGGTGTGGTGGTGCATGCCTATAATCCCAGCTACTCCAGAGGCTGAGGCAGGAAAATCGCTTGAACCCAGGTTGGGGGTAGGGGCAGAGGTTGCAGTGAGCCGAGAGCGTGCCACTGCACTCCAGCCTGGGTGACAGAGCAAGACTCTGTCTCAAAAAAAGAAAAAAAAAAAAAAAAAAAAGAGAGGGTAGGCTAGCAGAACTGGGAATGGGGCCCAGGTCTGGAGTCACCAGAATCCTGATCTTCTTGCTTTTCTGGGGACCAGCAGATAAGGCACAAGCTGGGCCTGGTGGGGCTAGGGAAGTAGACCCCAGTCAAAAGCAGATCTTGGTCAAGAGCCCCAGCCCCAGGCTGCAGGCAGCACAGCTACTGTACTCCAGGCCCTGGGTGACAGCCCCCACCCCACCTCCACCCCCACTAGGGCTGCCTCAGCCTCACTCCTGGGCTGCCCCTCTGCCTCTGTGCCCAGCTCCCTTCAGAAAGCCTGCCCTGATTCCTCCAAGCCAAGCTTCTATCTTCCTCATATTCAGGCACTCTGCTTATGCCTTCTGTACTCCCCTTCATTAACTCAAAGTGTTTTTAAGCCATTTTACTCACATAGCCTCACCTGCCCGGGGATGTGGGGGTCCTCCCTTCGGAAGGCCAAGTGGTGCCAAGGGACTGAGCACAAGCTCTGGAGCCAGAATAGACCAGGATTCAAATCCTGGCTGGGATCATTATTAGCAGCGTGATTCGGGAAAATCACTTTACTTCTCTAGATCTCAATTTCCTGAACTGCAAAGTGAAAACAATAGTAATAGCATCTCCCTCACTGGCTGTTGTGAAGATTAAATGAGGCAATGCTTGTCAGATGCCCCAGCACGAGGCCTCTACTCGCGGCAGCTGCTGCCATAATCACTCTTAGCTGCCTGGTTCGTTGTTGACCCTCAGTAAGTTCTGATCATTCCTTTCGCTGCTACGAGGGATGCTCAATTTTAAAAAGAAAAAGGAAGAAAAGCCACTGAGCCTGGCCCTTCACACTGCCAGGATGTGGCCCTTGCCACTTCTGCCTCATGTCCTGAGACTTTCTTTTGGGACCCCTGACTCTGCATTTGTGCTTCGCGCGTTCATGGTTCCCTGTCCCCTCTCCAGGGTTTCTTACCTCCTGCCTCTGCTTGTACCATTTTGGACACCTGGCACTCCTTCTCCATGCTCCATTTATGCATGTCTCAATTCTATGATTCACTCATTATTTACTCATTCATTTATTCATAACACATATTTTATTGAAAGTCTACTTTGCACCCAGCTCTCTAGCTGCTTTCACATAAGCTAATCTTCTTGACAGCCTTGCAGGGGAAGGAGTATTGTCTGCATTTTATAGAGGAAGAAACTGGGCTCAGAGAGGTTCAGTCACTTGCCTGAGATGACACAGCCAACAAGTGGCAGAGCTGGGATTTGTCATGGTCCTATCAGCCTCCAGAGCTCAGCTATTTCCTCTCCATCCTGCAGGTGCGCAGGTTGGAAAGCAGGCGTGGTAGAGGAAGGCAGCCCTCTGTGCCTGGGTGGGAGAGAGGGGAGTAGGGAAAGGAGAGGCGAGGTAGGTTCATTCTGCCAGGAGAACCTGGGGGAGGGGAGGCAGGAAGGGAGCTTCTTTGGGGGCAGTCGGCCGCAGACAGCAGCAGGTTTGTCTAGGATGATCCCAGTTGGCTTGAAGAGTCAGTGGGAGTCCTCTTGAACCCTCCCCACCCAAATCCAGCCCCCTCTTCCAGCCTGAGTGAGAACAGGTCTGTGATGAAAGAGAGCTGGCTGCTTCCCCACCATCCTTCCCTTATCCTGGGAGGGAAGGACAGATGACCCAGTGCAGGTCACTGTAGGAAGGCTCCAAAGAGTTCAGAAATGAGCTGCTCCCCAACCTCCTCCTTCCAGGGCCACAGCTCTAAAGGGAGCAGTCCTGGGGATCTCAACTCTGCCAAACCCAGACAGGCCAGCTCTGGGCAACACGTGATCTGACAGCAAAGGAGCAGATGTGGCCTGGCAAAGGCAACAGACAACTAGACCCAGGGAGATGGGGAGATGGACAGGGAGGCAAGGGAAGATATGGGGGAGGAAGGGACAAGGAGACACACAGGGAGATAGAGACAGGGAAACAGGAGAGAAATGTACACAGAGATGCAAGCAGAAACAGCCTAGGGAGGCTGAGGGAAAGCAGAGGCAGAGGTGTAGGCATGGGCAATGAGTGGATGAGTGGGGGCGTCCATTCAACCAGGAAAGAAGACACCTTCCTGACTGCACACAGAAGACGGAATGATGAGGGAATGGTCCCCAGGGGCAGCCAGAGGAACAAGAAAGTGGCCCCCAGCCTGCATCAGGAGACTCTCGCTTCAATGCCGTGTGACTTTTTACCCAGACCTCCCCTCTCCAGACTTCAGTAGTCCCCCAGCCACACGGGAGCCCTCTGCTTCAATTCAGATTCTTGCATCTCTACAACCCCCATCGAGGGAGCTGAGGGCAGTGACAGGAAAGAACCTGAGCCTGCAGCGGCAGCTGCACAGGTGTGTCTTGTTCCTGCCCACGGTTGGCTATGACCCTAGCCACTTCCAGGTTCTATCGTGTCCCTGATGGCAGTAGCTTGGGTCCCTGAATTTTTGTGCATCCACATGTCTCTCTCTGCGTCCTATCAGGTCTGTGTTTACGTTTGAAGGTTTTATAAAGAAGCTGCCCGAAGGAAGTGAGGTTTGCAAAGTGCAGACCCTTGACTTAGCTCTAATGCTTAGCGTGTGGGATGCACAGCTGTTAGCCCGGGGTCCTCTTCCTCCCCACACCTCCCTCCAGCCTTGTGCCTGGTGTTGAGTCCAGGCCTGGACTATGAATCGTGACAGCCACCAGAAGCATTTGGAGGACAGACCAGGATAGGAGGCTGGAGGATGCCTTCTGGGAATGGAAGCTGCAGGAATCGAGAAGTCCAGCCCTAGGAAGGTGACCCAGGAGAGCACAGTCACCAGCTGCTGACCTCAGGGGCTACAACGGGGCAAAGCAGCAGAGGTGGGCTGGGCCCAGAGTGCACAGTGGGGGAGGGTGGCTTCAGGAGTCACAGAAAGCACCTTCTAACTATGGAACTGTGGGAGGCGGAAGAGGGTCCTTGCAGGGAAGGAGCTTCTCATTCCCAGGCAGGAGAAGTTGCCAAACCACTGGACAGAGGTGTCATAGAGAGGATTCAAGCATCAGATAAGGGATGGATTAGGAGACTTCTGAGGCCCAATTCTGAGAATATCCTGGCCCTCCACCCAATAAAACAATAGAGAAATCCAGAAAACGATGCAGGAGACAACTGCCTCAGGCTCCAAAATTTCCCACCTGCCTCAGGCTGGCTTTTGTCTCTTACTGGTTGCCCACACGACCACAGCTTAAGCCCTCCAGAGGGAGTAATGACAGTGATTATGATCATAACAACAGCAGCAAATACACAGCAGGAATGCACTGCCATAGCCCCACCAGTTGTTAAAAGATTGAAACATGTCCACACCAGTTGTTAAATAGCCACTGCTCCAAGCATCTTGAGCACCCCCTCCCCTGCCAGCCCAGCTGCCAGGGCCTTAACTTCACATTCCAGTCTCTGCCCAGACAGAGAGCCTGTCCTACTCAGAGCATCCCTGTGCCTCAGTTCACCTGGAGAACACCATCCTGAATGGGGTGCCCAGCCTTGGCCACAGAGGCTGCCCACTGCAGGGTGCCCCCTCCTCCAAGGCCCCTCTCCCAAAGCCTGAGCAATCAAGCCTGCTGCCTCCCTGGGCTAGTGCAAGTGCCCGCCTCCTCCCGGCCCCTCTCCTCGGCTGCAAACCCAGCTCATTTGCATGTGGATCGCGCCTGCCACCATGGGTGCTGGGGTCAATTGAAACTCAAGAAAAGAGAAGAAATTTATGCAAAACTGTTGATTGCATTTGTATGTAATGAAATCATCCAATATTCATCTGACTATAGAATCTAATCTGAGAAGAGAACTGAAGGACATGAGTGTCACTGCAAAACCGTAATGAGCCACTGTAGTGATTAAAAAAGCTCTTGAGCCTTCTGAAAATCCAGGCAGAAATAGCGTCTAATCAACTCTGAATATAGGAGGCGAGATTGGGCTGGCGCGTTGCGCACGGCCCGCCGCGGTGCTGGGGGTGCGTGGTAAACCCTGGCGGCCGCGGTCTGTGGGTGCCAATCGCCCGGCACCCACCACAATCAGCCGAGCCCTCGGCACACAAAGCAATCGCTGCCTCTCGCCATGCAGAAAGAGCCCAATCACAGCTGTTGTGAAGAGCAGCTTGACGATTCTGCACCGGCCTCAAAAGACTCACCTAAGGCCTTTTCTGGGTTCCTTGCTCCAACTGAGAGGCAGGAAGAGTTTGGGGACCTGGGCCTGCCATACCTGGACACACCTGTGGCCCAGACAACCCCAGGCAGGGGAGGGTCTGTGTCTTGCAGAAGCCCTGGCTCATCACTGAAATGTCACCTCCTCTGTGAGGCATTCCCTGACTGCCCCATCTAAACTGACAACCCCCACCCCCTCACCATCACCCTCCCAATTCTTTAACTCCTGCTTTGTTTTCCTTCACAGCACTCAGCTATGCCTGGCACTATGTTATTTCTCTATGGATTTAATGCCTGCCTCTCCCAAGTAGACCGTGAGCTCCACAAAGGCAGGGACTTTGTGATGGTTTGTTTACCCTGTGGAGTGTGGAGAACCATGCCTGGCACTTAGTAGGTGCTCAACAAGTATCTACCAAGATGCTTAAATATTTGTTGAATGGCTACATCAGTTTCACTAGGAAGCCACATGTATTTATTTGTACATTCAGCAAATACTTGTTGAGTGTACAGTGTGTGTCAGGCTTCATCCTGGGGACTGAGCATGCAGTGTGAATGAGACAGTTCTTGCCTTCTCAGAGCTCACAGTCGGGGCAGGAGACAGACGTGAAAGTTGTTACATATAATCAGATGGAATAGTGCATTGCTGGGGGCAGACCAGAGGCTCTCGGAGCTGCTAAACCTAACCTAGGGAGGTCAGGGAAGGCTGACCGGAGGGAGTGACATTGGGTTGAGAGCTAAAGGATGTATAAAAGTTAGCAAGGCCCGTAGGGCCTGGAATGTCCCAGGCAGAGGGAACAGCACATGCAAAGTCCCTGAAGTGACAACCACTGGTGGGGAGCTGAGAGAAGCCAGAGCAAGGAGAGGCTGGGGTGAGATGGGGTCAGAGAGATGGTCAAACCTTGCAGTTAAGACCTTGGGTTAAGAATTTTGAATTTTTTCCTGGGGGTAATAGAGAGCCTCTGAAGGTTAGTGGCCTAATTTGCATTTAAAGAATTTACCCTCTGGAGAAAACGGATCAGAGGGCCAGGCATGAAGAACAGAGACTGGTTAGGAGGCTATTCAGTCATCCAGGCAAGGGGGAGCCACTGAATGTTTTTGAGCAGGACGTTATAGCAAAGGCTGTGTTTTTGTTGTTGTTGTTTGTTTTGTTTTTTGAGACAGAGTTTTGCACTTGTTGCCAAGCTGGAGTGCAATGACGTGATCTCAGCTCACTGCTACCTCTGCCTCCCAGGTTCAAGTGATTCTCCTGCCTCAGCCTCCTGAGTAGCTGGGATTACAGGCATGCGCCACCGTGAGCGGCTAATTTTATATTTTTAGAAGAGACAGGGTTTCTCCATGTTGGTCAGACCGGTCTCAGACTCCTGACCTCGGGTGATTGGCCCGCCTCGGCCTCCCAAAGTGCTGGGATTACAGACATGAGCCACCACGCCCGGCGTAGGCTGTGTTTTAAGGTTATTAATCTGATGGCAAGAGATAGAGGAGAGGAAGGGAAGTGAGGTAGAAGCCAGAAATCAGCCTGGCAGTCCATTCATTCATTCATTCATTCATTCATTCATTCATTTGTGTATTCCTCATTGGACAGACATCTCTGTGTGAAAGCTGCCCTTCTCCACATTGTAGTTTATAGTTTCCAATCTGCTCTGGGTTTTGATACCAAGTTACCTATTATTAACACAGGTTCTAAAGCTGGAGTCAATCAGTTCTGAGACTCCAAGGGACTCTGTGGATCATGAGGCTGCTTATTTTGGCATGGACTTCCTGACATCAAAGTGTTCTTGTGAGTCATTTGCCCCCTTTAGGCCTTAAATTCCTCATCACTACAAAGAGGGCGCCAAACTAGATTATCTCTAAGACCCTTCTCTGCTCCCCAAACCCTGCAATTTTTTGCCCCATGAAGGCTTAAAGACATCTCAAAGCCCGGCGGCTTAAAAATCCCAAGGTGCGGTCTGACCTGCAGTCTGTTAGACTCCACTGGGCAGCCAAAGGAGCAGGGAGGAATCAGGAAATCTGGGTTCAAGTCCCAGCTCTGCTATTCACTGACTGTGTCGCCAGTGGATGAGTTCTTCCCCTCTCTGTGCTTTAGTATCCCACTTGTAAAACAGGGAGCTGTCCAGAAGTGGGGAGAGCTATAACACACCCAAGACACATCCACCTCCTAACAGGTCAGACGGGAGTCCCAGTTCCAACACTCACTGCCACCTGTGACTTTAGCAAGGCACTTAGCCTTTCTGAGCCCGTTTTCACATCCGTAAAAAAATGTAGGCCCAAAGGGCTGTTGTGCGAATGAAGTTAGATAATGTGGCTTAGGGGCCGGGCATCGCGTAAATGCTCCATAAGTAGTGGCTGCCTGGATGGGTGGGCTGGGACTGATGTCCTTTCTCCTTCCTTCTCTACAATGGCTCCATTTTAACCAGCAACTGGGATTCGCTGAGGGCTAGGGAATTCGTTTTTTTTTTTTGTTTTGGAGATGGAGTCTCACTCTGTTGATCAGGGTGAAGTGCAATGGCATGATCCCGGCTCACTGCAACCTCCGCCTCCCAGGTTCAAGCGACTCTCCTGCTTCAGTCTCTCGAGTAGCTGGGATTACAGGCACCCGCCACCATGCCCATATTTTACATCCATCCATGGAAACCCCACCCTTCAGAGAGTAAGTAAACGTGGTACATCCATATGGTGCAGTGGTCAGCTGGGGCCATAGGTTTCAACAAGAATAGGGCCCTCAACACATGATGGGCAGTGGAAGAAGCAAGCAGAGTCCTATTACAGCATGATGCTATTTATACGAACTGGAATTACACAGACACAAAGCAATTCCTTTAAAAATGATGCCTAAAATGTTTAAAAGGGCAAGAGGAATTTAGAGGGATTTCTAGTTTTAGTAGAGATGGGGTTTTGCCATGTTGGCCAGGCTGGTCTCAAACTCGACCTCAGGTGATCCGCCCGCCTCTGGCTCCCAAAGTGCTGGGATTACAGGTGTGAGCCACTGTGCCTGTCCAACAATGGCTCCATTTTAACCAGCAACTGGGATTCGCTGGGGGCTGCTGGAATTTGGGTTTACTTTTTAATCTGTAGCTTTGGGTGGAAGGGGTTAAATGCATCTCTAGCCCACTAGGATGGGTTGGGGAACACTGCTTGCTAGAGGCCTTGTTAGCAATGTGGCCACAACCAACCAGCTAACAAGCAACAAAGCGATTCCTTGGCCACAGCAAACAAGACTTCCTCCTTCCTCCCTGAACATTTTTGAATAGCAGCTCCCCATTAGAGGTAGATCCTCATTCTAGAAGCCGTGCTTTGAATTTCAGGAGCCCCACCCTCCCACCTACCCACACCATAGTGGACTGTGGGTGTTGGAGCTGAGAAATGGTCAGCACCTTCCTGGTTTGCCTCCTGTAGTAATAGGGTGGAAGACCTAGGCTCAGTCTCAGATACCTCTGTACTGGAAGTCCCTGCCCTTGAGGGGCTCCCATTCAACGGGGAAGACAGTCCATGAACATCACAAGGGGAAACGCGAGGAGGAAAGTGCTTAGAGCCCTGAGAGTTTGGTACAAGGGAAAAAGGGAGACCGTGTCTGATTGGTGGATGCATTCCTGGAAGACTTCCTGCAGTCGGAGGTATTTGGGGTGGGTGTGGAGGATAGCTAGAATCTCTCTCTGGAAAAAAAAAAAAATTAAAAGTACAGAGGAAATAAAAACAGAAAACGAGGTTAACAACCACACCTATTTTCACAGCTCCAAATTAACATTATGTCAAGTTTTCATGTACATATCCATACACACACACACACACACACACACACACACGCACAATGACTTTAGGGTATGCTTTAAATCTTCCCCCCACTCCCCAGTGTCAATCACCATTACGAATTTAGCAAGTATCCCTCAAAATTCCCCCTGCCCTTTTAAACATTTTATAATGCAAAGTAGGCATCGTTTTTTAAAGGAATTGCTTTGTGTCTATGCAATTCCAGTTTGTATAAATAGCATCATGCTGTAATAGGACTCTGCTTGCTTCTTCCACTGCCCATCATGTGTTGAGGGCCCTATTCTTGTTGAAACCTATGGCCCCGGCTGACCACTGCACCGTATGGATGTATCACGTTTACTTACCCTCTGAAGGGTGGGGTGTCCATGGATGGATGTAATCAGGGGAAGACATTCCAGGTAGAGGATGGGGCAGAAGCAAATGCATAGGGATAGAAAAGCAGGGGTCCAGGGCGGAGGGAGCAGTGGGCATATTTGGAGGAGGAGGGGAGGTGCAGTTGGCACACTGGACATCTGGGTTGTGGGGGAAAAGGCCCCCCACTCAGAGCCACCGCAAGCCCTCAATAATTCCACTTAACCACTTTCCAAGTCCTCCCCAGGGAGGCCTATGTTACTCTTTCCATTAATTGTCTCATTAATGACCCACTGAAGTCAAGTACCCATTGTTCTCTGGGCCTGGGGCAGCCTCCCTGGCTTTGCCCCTAGGGGGATTTGTAAACGTCTTTCCTTCCCCTGCTTTCCTTTGGCAGGCATCCTTATCTAGTCCCTGCAGCCCCAGTCGGGCTGATGCGACACTTCCTCTACCCACACCCTGCGCCAGAACCTGGGGCGCCCAAAGCCACCGGGCCTGGCTCACCCTCCCTCTCCCCTACATCTCCAGCTGCCTCACTCTGTCTCCACCTATATGTGTGTCTCTTTTCTCCTTTCTGCTCCCCTCCCTTCTTTCTTTTTGTTTTTGTTTTAAGGAGCGAAAAGTTTAACAGGCAAGAAAGAAGGAAGAAGAAAACAGCTCCCCTGCATAGAGACGGAGGGGGGGGGGGATTCGAACAAGTAGAAAACCCCCTCCCCTCCCTTCTTTCTAAACTGTTCCTCTTCCTGGTTTCTGTTGCCTTCTCTGTGTGTACTTCTCTGTCCCCCTCTGTGTCTGTCTCTATCTCAGTCTCTGTCTTAGTGGGTATCTCTTTCGGAGTATCTCTACAGATGATACTGTCTCTCTCTGACTCTCACTGTCCTTGTCTGTTTTCTGTCTCTGGGACTGTCTCCATCTCTCTTCCTGGGTGTCTCTCTGTGTCTTTGTCTCCAACTGCTGATCTCTGTGTTTGTATGTGTGCATGCGTGTGTGTTCCTATTTTTGTCTCTGATTCTGCCTCTATCTCCCTCCCTCTGTCCCTGTATCTCCCCGTCTCTCTCCTCTCTCTGACTCACCTCCCCCAACCCGTCCCTCCTCCCTTGTGGGTCTCTGAACCCTTCTGATTGACTATTGTCCTGTTTCCAACCCCTGCTCACTGCCACTGCTCACTCACCCACAGGTCCCCGACACCCACACAGGTCAAACCACCTCCCTCCCTTGCTTCTCTCCCTAGTTACAGCTCCAGCTTCCCTTGGATGACAGCCTCAGGGACATCAGAACTAGAAATAGGCGTGAGGTCCCATAGCTCCGAGACTTTGGGATTCATACATCTGTGAAGTTAAAAAACAGAATGAAAGGAACCCACAGAATGTGATCAATTATTTTTTCTAAATAAGGATTTCTAAAGAATCATCAATTTATCATTTTATAATAGAAAGGATATTTTAATGCCAAAAACAAAAGAGAAAGCTCTAAGAATAGGTAATAGTCCATTAATTTAAATAAATACTTTTATAAAAACATTTGCTACATTACCTTTATTTTACTCATTTTGCCCCAGATGGGTGAAGATGTTAGGGATCGGCACAGGTTCTCTGGCCTCATTGGAAACCAGAGATCTTGCCCAAGCCTTTCCCACAGAGAAGTGGACAGACCTTTTTTTGAGGGAAGAAAGGGCAAAACTGGGACAGGACCCAGAAGCTCTTACTGGCTACTTAGCACCTCACAAGTCCCTTTCTAGCCCCACTGGTCTCTTAGTGAAAATAATGTATGAGGCTGCCTAGTTGGGGGTCAGACAGCAGACTCCCTGATGCCAAGTGTTCCTCCGTGTGGAGACAGAGTCTCACTCTGTTACCCAGGCTGGTGTGCAGTAGTGCAATCTTGGCTCACTGCAACCCCTGCCTCCTAGGTTCAAGTGATTCTCCTGCTTCAGCCTCCCCAGTAGCTGGGATTACAGGTGACCATCACCACGCCTGGTTAAATTTTTTATTTTTAGTAGAGACAGAGTTTCACCATGTTGGCCAGGCTGGTCTCGAACTCCTGACCTCAAGTGACCCGCCCACCTCAGCCACCCAAAGTGCTGAGATTCCAGGCATGAGCTACCGCACTAGGCCCTCTGTGTGTCTCTGGACACGTAACTTAACCACTATCTGTGCTTCCTTCCTCACTTGTAAGAATGAGCAAAATAACAGCTAGCTCCTTGAGTTGCCTAAAATGTAGTAAAACTTGTTAGCCACTATTATTAGGAAGAGGGGGCCTGGGGAGTAATGTCTTAGAAGAAGGGAGCTATTTGGATAAAGGCCTGAGCCAGGAAAGGAAGAGAATAGCAGGGACTTTTGCCTTGCCCTCCCCTAAGCAAGCTGTGAGCCTCCGTCAGGGGCAGCCAGCTTGTGGAAGAGCTGCTGTCTTGGGAGATTTAGGGGCTCTGGAGCCTAGCAAGGCTGCTTTGGAACTCAGGGATGCATGGCAAATGTGGGCAGAGACCTTCTCCCTTCCTCTTCAGGGCTTCCACCTAGCATGCTCAGACCCCCTCAGCCCAGGAACCAGCACTTTTGTCACAGACACTGACACTCCCAGGAGTGGAGGTAAAGCTCCCTCAAATGTCATTTGTGGCTGCAGATGCTAGCAAAGGGAAGCACCGGTGGGAGGGGTGTACAGTAGATGCCAGTGGCTTTGGATGACATGAGGTCCCTTAAGATGTCTAGAAACGCCTGAGGCCGACTTAGCAGATGAGGTTGAAGGTCCTGGGCAGGCAGGTGAGGATAATTAGAGAAACTCTGGGTTATTAATGTAAATGTGACACCATTTGTATCAAGGCCTGGCAGGCCCCTTAGAATTAGACAAACATTTCCTCAACACCTGCTCTTGCCACACACTGTGCTAGTCAGAGAATGCACAGACTAAGAGAGCAGGGGACTTTCTTACCAGGAATTCACACAAGGCTTATCTAGGGTTAGCCATGTTCTGCCTCTGAGCCAAGTGTCCAGAGACCCAGGTGAGGCCAGCCTGGAACATTTGCCACATCTGTTCCCTGGTGAGCACCACTCAAGGGTGTGCCCAGGAAGGAAAGGAAAGGTCTGTTGAAGGGAGAATCAACAGGACTTGGTGACTTATTGGATGAGAGGTGAGGGACAGGGAGGCAAAAGTGGCTCCCAGTGTCCTGGCTTGGCACCTGGGTGGATGGTAAGGCTTTTCCTGAGAGAGGAAATGCAGGTGGGTGGCTGAACGTCAGATGCTTGAGGCAAATCCAAGCACTTAATAGGCAGGTTTAGGGATCAGGAGAGGCATCGGTATGGATAATGAATAAATGAATCAGGAGAAGCATCGGGATGGATAATGAATGAATGAGTTAGTGTAAGGAAGAACATGGGGCCAAGAAGGGCTTATAAGACTAGGTAAGTTTTGCCTGCTGGTGGGGAAGGGGTTTAAGGGAGCACATACTAGGCAAAGAAAATAGCCTAAGAAAAGGCTTGAAGGTGAGAGAAAGCAGCACAAAATTATTAGCTTTCAGAAAAGCTAAAATTCCATTTAGCTTAAGCACTGGTGGTATCAGGGTAGTTGTTAAGAGATGCATCACAATTAAAGGAATACATCAGGCCCAGATTGCAGACGTTACTGAATGCTAAGGTGAAGAGTTTACATAATTCAGCAGGCAACAGGGAACCACTGACGGTTTCTGAGAGAAGAGTGACATGATAAAAGCTATGTTTCAGGTTGTTCTAACTTAACAGCGTAGGATGGACTGAAACACAGACCAGAAGAAAGGAATGTAAGAGAAAGGGATCTTTGGGCACAGCTGTGCATATCTGCAGTCCCAGGATCATTTGAGCCCAGGAGTTCAAGTCCAGCCTGGGCAATATAGGGAGACTCCTCATCTCTTATAAAAAAAAAAAAAAAAAAAGAGAGAGAGAGAGAGAGAGACAGGCAGACAGAGATAATCACTTATTTGTTTATTCCACAAAAACTAAACTTCGTCTATGTGAAGCAACCCTTTTCCTCATTCTAATCTCTAATCCTTTATCTGCTTAGGGCTAAAACACCAAATCACTTATGTTAATACTGAAAATAAAAAGTAAATGGGTTCTACTAAACATATCACTATTATAAATAAATGTAAATGGATTTGTGTCCGTTAAAAGGAGCTTTATATATACTTATACATATATACGATAGATTACTCAGCCTTAGAAAGGAAATTCTGATACATGCTACAATATGGATATACTTTAAGGACATCATGCTTGAGTGAAATAAACTAGTCACAAAAAGACAAATACTGTATGATTCCACTTACATGATGTTCCTAATCAAATTTATAAATTCATAAATGGTGGTTGCTGGGGGCTGAGAAGGGGGAACTGGGGTTGTGTAATGGGTATAGAGCGTCAGTGCTGCATGGTAAAGAGTTCTGGAGGATGGTTGTACAACAATGTAAATGTACTAAATGCTAATGAACTGTAAACTTAAAATGGTTAAGGCTGGGCACAGAAGCTCAAGCCTGTAATCCCAGCACTTTGGGAGGCCAAGGTAGGAGGATCATCTGAGCTCAGGAGTTTGAGACCAGCCTGGGCAACATAGCCAAGACCTTGTCTCTACAAATAATTTAAAAAGTTAGCCAGGTGTGGCAGTGCACGTGGCTGTAGTCCCAGCTACTCGGGAGGCTGAGGTGGGAGGATTGCTTCAGCCCAGGTTGTCAAGGCTACAGTGAGCTGAGATGATGCCACTGAACTCCAGCCTGAGTGACAGAGCAAGACCCTGTCTAAAAAAAAGAAATGGTTAAGAGAGTAAATTTTATGTATATTTTACAATTAAAAATAAAAATAAGAAAAAAGGAGTTTTAGAATGGTTCATCGAACAAAATCCAATTCCAGAAAAAAAAGAAACACCTAAAATAGTGATTCTGAAAGCTTAAAAATCAAGAAATGGGGAAAGCAAATGTAAACAAAAAGCAAGCAAGAGCTGTAATCCTGATATACAAGATAAAATTCAGACTAAGAGCAATGAATGAAATAAAGAAGACGTAAGCGTCTAGAGCGCTATGTATAAAACAACACAGCAGTACTTTCACAAAGCAGAATCCATTTTCATAAAGCAGAAAATGCAAGAAGGAATAGAAATGTTAATAGCAGGGGTCTGAAACATACCGCTTTCAGCCCAAGACTCATCAAAGGGTCAAAAAATAATGGAAAACCTAAACAACATTCTCTATAAGCTACATTTCCTGCATACATATAAAAATTTGTACCCCCAAAATAGGGAACATATCATTTCAAATGCACATCATGAAAAATGACCATCTATTAGGGCAAAAGAAAGCCTCAAAGTGGCTTTGAGGATACAAGCTTTTATGATCACTACTTTTCTAACCGCAAAGTTTCACTGAGTGGTTTCAATGCAACAAAGAATGTAGAAGCAGTTTGAAAACTAAAAAGCACCAAGCAAATATTAGTTACTGATACTGTCAATACTGTTATTGTTGTTATTATTATCATTATTCACCGCTTGGTGAACATTTTGCTTGCTCTCTGACATATTCTAGAGAAGTTGGCCAAACAGGCGGGGGATTAATATGTCATCTTTACTGTCTTCATAAGAGCTACCATTTCTTTGGTGTTTACAATGTGCCAGGTACTATGCTGTTTTACATGCAGTCGTTAATTAGGAACAGCTTGCTATTTGTTTTATGAAAGCAAGACTTCTGCTTCTCTCACATCACTGTCCAGGTCCAGAACAGCGTGAGGTCCCTTTTGAGTAAGTGTTCAGTGAAGACTTGGGAACCAAAGCACACTGATTAAGGACCTACTTCAAAGTCAGATGTGGGTTTGAAATTTCATTCCAGCACTTACTACCCGTGTGACCTTGAGCGAGTTAAATATCCTTTCTGAACCTGTTTTTTTCACAGAAAAACACAGATAATCACAACACCTACATTAACAAGGATTGATCAGAAGTTTCAGTGTAGGAACACATGTAAAGGGTCTAGCATGGAACCTGGCCCACTGTAGGCATTCAATAAATGTTAGCCTGAGGTTGAAGGAGAAAGAGCAGACCTTATAAGATAATCTTAGAATAGGGGCCTTTCTTTTTTCTTAGAAAAAAAATAATCTTTAAATATAAACATTCTCCAATGCATGTGAAGTAATTTTTAAATAGTTTCATGGGATAATAGTGAAATAAGTTATGGTAGATCCACATTATGGAATACTGCATCACAATGAAAGAATAAATTGTATCTATATGTACACACATGGACAGATGACCATGATTGTTATGCGGTAAGAAAAAAAAAGCAAACATCAGAATATGAATAGTTCCCCTCTCTCCTTCTAAAAAATTATATGGCCAAGCGCGGTGGCTCATGCCTGTAATCCCAGCAATTTGGGAGACTGAGGCAGGTGGATCACCTGAGTCAGGAGTTCAAGACCAGCCTAGCCAACATGGTGAAACCCCATCTCTACTAAAAAAAAATACAAAAATTAGCTGGGCGTGGTGGCAGGCGCCTGTAATCCCAGCTACTCAGGAGGCTGAAGCAGGGAAAACTGCTTGAACCAGGGAGGCAGAGGTTGCAGTGAGCCAAGGTTGCGCCACTGCACTCCAGCCTGGGCGACACAGCAAGACTCCATTTCAAAAAAAAAAATTATATATGGCCAGGCAGAGTGGCTCACACTTGTAATCCTAGCGCTTTGGGAGGCTGAGGCAGAAGGACCGCTTGAGGCCAGGTGTTTGAGACCAGCCTAGGAAACAAAACAAAACAAAACAAAACAAAACAAAAAAAGCCAGGTGTGGTGGTGCATAGCTGCAGTCCCAGCTACTCAGGAGGCTGAGGTGGGAGAATTGCTTGAGCCAAGGAGTTCAAGGCTGCAGTGAGCTATGATCGTGCCACTGCATGATGGGCGACAGAGTGAGACACTGTCTCAAAAGGCAAAACAAAATGAAACGAGCACACACACACACACATATATGCACAGAGAAAGGAGGAAGGATATATACCTAATTTTAAAGGAGTAGGATTAGGGACCGGTGAGATGTTTAACGTTCTGCATTCCAACTTATTTTGTAATTTCCAACACACACACACACACACACACACACACACACACACACACACACACACACACAAAATAAACAGGAAAAAAATTCTCAAATTCTCTTTGGCCTGAATATTTCATGGGACTTTGAAAGTCATTAAACTGAATAGAAGAGGTGGTTAATTCTTCTGGCAAGTGTGAAAATTTCCATACCCAGCGTTTCTTTTTGAGAGAGGCTGTAGGAGAGAAGAGATGGAGAATGAATTGCTCCAGCATTACTCATTACTCAGCACATCCAAACAGGTAGTCTCATTCTTGTCCCTGTCACCACTGCAGCCCTGACACACAGAGTAACAGAGAAACTCTTTGAGAAATGTCAACTGAAATTGAGTAATCATCTGAAAGCCATTTGCTGAGCTGTCTGACTGCCCTGGGCTCGAGGTTTTCCTTTATTCATTTATCATGATACAGCTTTGGCTAACATACACACAGGAGAGAAATTGTTGACATGTGGAACCCAAGTACAGAAAATCTTTCATTTTCCTCCCTGTCTGTTCACCAAATAAGTTTTTGTTTATTTAAAGACTACAGGGGATTTGGCTGTTAAGAACCAAATGCCTTTGGAGTGGAGTTACAACATAATTTATCATTTCCTCTGTTTATTAAAAAATCCTGCATCTTTGAAAAGCACATTTGCAGTTGAGTGGGGGATTTCGGCCACTCATGAGACTGTTACAAAGCCCCTGTCATGTGGCTTACTCCAAAAGAGGCTCCTTAATTGCTGTTATCTATCCCTGCTCTTCCCCTAGCTGACTTCTGATCGTGTGATGACCACTTAGGGCTGGTGAATGGGGTTAGAGGACAGGTAAGTGGGGCAGGAGACTGTGTTAGTTTAACTTTGACCCAATTTTGACCTTGAATCCTCACTGCATGTTTCACTAGTATAAGTAAAGAAGGAAGTGCAACCCTTATTATCTCCAGCACAGGAGAGAATCTGGAGGAAGTCAAAGAGCAAAGAGAAGTTGGATGTTGCTTTGAAAGAACTCAGCCAGGCCTTGCCACCACCAAAGTGGGCTCCATTCTGAAAGCAGACACCTTGCAGAACTGGAATGAACTTCCTACTTTTCCACCTTACAGATTATTATAGACAGCAATTTAGTTCAATGCACTATGTACCCCCCCCCCAAAAACAGGGGTCATATCTTTCCCATTTTTTATTGCCAGTACATAGTTCAGTACCTGACAAACAACTGGTGCTCACTAAATGCTAATGAAGGCAGCAGGACACAGTGGTTCCTTCCAGATTGGTGAGGTGCTGAGAGAGTGTGAGCCCAGAGAAGGCATGGAAGCTTCACACCCTCTCCCTCTCCCTAAACCTTGCCCTGTGTACTTCCTTCATTGAGCTGTTCAGCTGTATCTTTTATAGTAAACCAGTGGACGTGTTTCCCTGAGTTGTGTGAGCTGTCCTAGGAAATTAACTGAACCAAAGGAGGTCAAGGACTCTAGTTTGTAGTTGGTCAGTCAGGAGTATGGGTGGCCCAGACTCATGACTAGCATCAAAAGTGTTGGCAGTCTTGGGAGGTGGAGCCCTCAACCTGTGGGATCTGACACTATTTCCAGGTATAATGTCAGAACTGAATTGAATTATAGGATACCCAGTTGGTGTCTGCTGGAGAATTGCTTGGTGTATGGGGGAAACAAACTCCACACCTGGTCACAGAAGTGTTCCATGTTGAGTGTGAAAGTATAAAAGGAAAAAAAGTTTGTTTTTTTCCTTTTACATTAGCACATCAGGCCTCAATTTGAATGCCAGCTCTGCTACTTGCTAGCTGTGTAACCCCGGACAAGAAACTTCACCTCTATGTAAATGACGCTGACAATGAATCATGAAAACCTTCTACCACTTACCAGCTTTGCTTTGTTACTTTGGGCAAATTACCTAATACTGTCAAGACTTAGTTTTCCTATTTGTAAAATGAAGATAATACACATCTCTTAAGTTTACTGTCAAGATTATAAATAATGCCTAGAACTATACCTAACTCATAATGGCTATAAGAATGAATGAACGAATAAAAAATAATTGGAGGGAAAAAAACCTAACAACCCAGTATCTGAAGATAAGCCACAATAAGCTACTTGTCTGTCAACAATGGGCAGGCCCTGCAGGAAAGGTGTCTCACTACCAAGTAAATGTTGACAACAAGTACAAGAGAGGAAAATGATAGAAAGAGAGTGTTAAGACCAGAAAGAAAAGAAGTAGCATTTGCTGGGTAGCTACTATGTGCAATTTATTCACAATACAACATATGACTGCCTACTATGCTCCAGGCATTACACAAAGTTCTGAGGATATACAGGCTAATTAAATGAATACTTAAGAGTTCGTACAAAGCAGTAGACTGTGCTATGAGAGCCGGTAATGAGCGTCCTAGGTTAGAGGGGAAAAGAAGACTTCCCAGAGGATGTGATATCCAAGACAAGGCCTGATGATAAACAGGACTGGCCAGGTAAGGAGGGGAAGAGAGATCCAGGCAGAGAAAAGAACATGTGTGAAGATGACTCACAGGCAAAACTACTGTTCTGGGTGCCTCACACACAGATCCTCAGTGATCATCAATCCAGACCAACTATATTCTTTCCTTTGTGGTTGTTATTCCTTCCAATTTATTTAGATTTTATTGTTTAGTGAAAATGGGCCTCTAGTGAAGTGTCCAGTCATAGGTGAAGGCCCATATCAGAGTTTTAAAATGGGAACAGAGCCTAATTATGTGAAAAGGAGGCTCCTAAGATGAGGAGCAGGTGGTACTAAGCCTGCCAATGGCCTCAGTCCCTTGGCAACATCAAGTCAAAGCAAATGCCTGAGTAAAGGCCCTTTGCCAGCAGCAAGTATTTTCTGAGAGCCACCCACGTCAGACGGCCCAGAGCAGAAGGAGGAAGAGAATGAACAAGTCTGAGTGTTCCCCTGGAAGGCTGGGCCTCACAAGGACAGCCTTCTGTCAGCATGGTGAAGTCTTCTGTGTGGATGGGGGAGGGAGAGAGGTCCCAATGTGCCACCCATGGGATCCAGCAGAAACTGGGCTCTGGAGTATTGCTGGCCCCAGTGGACTTTCATCCAAGGAGTTCTTTGGTCTTCACTGCCAGATGCCTGTCCAGTTCTGCCACTGTGTCATCGGCCATTTGGCTGATCTGCAAGAACACAAAATGAGACAGCCTGATTAATGGGGCTGGAAAAGGGTAGGGGGATGAATATTCCAGAAACATGAAAAGGTTATGTGAGAAATAATAATAGTGACAAAAGTTCACATTAAGTACCAGCCAGGCACTGTACTAAGAACTTTATATATACATTCTTTTTTTTTTTTTTTTTTTTTTTTGAGACAAAGTTTCGCTCTGTCGCCCAGGCTGGAGTGCAGTGGCACAATCTCGGCTCACTGCAAGCTCCGCCTCCTGGGTTCACGCCATTCTCCTGCCCCAGCCTCCTGAGTAGCTGGGACTACAGGCGCCCGCCACCGCGCCTGGCTAATTTTTTTTTTTGTATTTTTAGTAGAGACGGGGTTTCACCGTGTTTGCCAGAATGGTCTCAATCCCCTGACCTCGTGATCCTCCCGCCTTGCCCTCCCAAAGTGCTGGGATTACAGGCGTGAGCCACCGCACCCGGCCTATATATACATTCTTTTTAACTCCTAATAGCAAACCCATAAGATAGATACTATTATTATCCCCATTTTGCAGATAGGAAAACGGAGGCATTTAGATCGCTTAGTCAGGACAGCTAGAAAGTTGGAATGATAAAATTTAATCCACAGCATTCAGATTCCACAGCCCAAAATTCTTAACTATTATTCTACAATATAGAGAAGCTAGTCTTATCTGTTCTTTAATGAGCCTCTAGAATTTCCTACACCTGAAATACTTTGTATATAAAGCCCTCATACAAATTGATAAGAATATTAAGATCCCAATAGTTAAGTGAAAAAAAAAAAACCCTTGAAAAAAAATGAGGTACATCTGGTTACCAAACAAGGAAAATAGACATCAAAGAAATGCAAATTAAAACAAGATACAATTCAGCTATCATAGCAAAATTTGATGCTGTGGTTTTTAATTACAATATTCAATGCCAGCAAGCTATGATGAAATGGATAAGCTCATATATCACTGATAGAAATTCAAATTGATGCAAATGTTCATACCATTTAACCCCAAAATCTCTCAACTGGGAAATTATCACATGAACAGGATCTGAAAAAATTTTCTGAAGTTCTATACACAAAGATATTTATCCCAGCTTTATATTTAATAATACAAAAATTAGAAAATCTAAAGTTATAGAATGGGGAAGTAGTTGAATACATATAGTCATTAAAAATGGTTAAGATTTTCTACTTCTTAAGGATAGGGTGTTAATATGAGTAACATTCCAGTACATATCATGGAAACATGCTCACATTATCCTTGAATTGAAGAAAAGCAGGACACAAAATTGTGTATATACATAGTAGAAATGATCTCTAAAGTATGTAAACAAAAAATTGTGTATTTTTAAAAACTGGAAGGAAACTTGTCAAAATATTAATAGTGGTTATATTTTAGTGATGGGAAGACAGGCAATATATTGTTCATGTCCATCTTTGTCACATTCAGCCTAGGACTTAACACATATCAGGTTCTCAGGAAAAACACACTAAGTGAATAAAGTTTTCTGTGTTTTTCTGTATTTTCCAAATTTTCTGCCATAAACATGTACTCCAAGAATGAAAAAACACAATACAGTTTAGTAGCTGCTGCAGTCTCCTCCCTATGTCGAAAAAAGACTGAAAGCAGGAAGCCTTAGGCAGGAGGCTTTAAGGGCTGCAGCATGGTGCCAAGGATCTGCATGCTTAGCAGCATAGCGGCTGTTGGGCATCTTTATTTGCAGACCACAGGCCTTGGCTAGGAATTGAGAACTAAATGCACTAAAAAGGGTAGAAACTAAAAAGGATTTAGAGCAATTGGTCCTGGGCAGGGAGGTGGCCAGGCTCTCACCATAGCAACAGCTGTGCATTTTTTCAGCTAGAAAAGCAAAACACCTGGGGGCTGCCAGACACACTGCAAGAGTGGCTGGACTCAGAATGACAGCTTGGTCCCTGCTCACTCAGCTACCCACAAAGCCTTGAGATGCTTTTGCCCCCTGTGGCTGCCTTGCATGGGGTGTGGCATGGTGCCCAGCAGTACTCCAACACCTGCAGGCTGGCAGCCTGGGACAGCCAGGAATGATGGCTGAAAGCCTCCTCTGGAAAAATGGCTTTGAGGGTAGTTTGGGGACAGGGATGGGGACTGGGAGGAGGGAGAGTACTTAGGAGAACAATTTGATAACATGGGTTCTGGCTGAAATTAGTGGGTTGAAAATGTGTAGGTCATTTCCCCACTTTGACTCTCAGTTTCCTCATCTATCAAATGAATATGCATGCACATTTTAAACTGGTTGTTTGCTATTTCGTGTACTATAACTTTTACTATCACTTCCTGACTTCTTTCCAATTAATTAATGAAAAAGGGCAGGTGTGGTGGCTCACACCTTTAATCCCAGCACTTTGGGAGGCTGAGGTGGGAAGATCACTTGAGTCCAGGAGTTTGAGACCAGCCTGGCAACATGGGGAAACCCCATCTCTAAAAAAACACAAAAAATTAGCCAGGCATGGTGGCACACGCCTGTAGTCCCAGCTACTCAGGAAGCTGAGATGGGAGGATAGCTTGAGCCCAGGAACTGGAGGATGCAGTGAGCCGAGATGGTGCCACTGCACTTCAACCTGGGCAACAGAGACTCTCTCTCAAAAAAAAAAAAAAAATTAATGAAAATATTTACTAACATTTTACCATAGTACAAGCATAAGGTGTTCTTGGGGACAGCCTGCCTGTAAGTTCATCTTTTCCACCTTTATCAGACGTCTTAAAATAATGATTAATAGCAACAAGGCCAACAACAGCTTCCACTTACCCAGTACTTACCACATGTCAGACACTTGGCTAAAACTTTACGTGCATTATTGCACACAATCCCTATTAACATATGAAAGACTATTATCTCTCTTTACCATATAATAAACATTATTTAACTCGACAGTTGCATAGTAGGAATGCAAAAGTGTTTTATCTTCTGTTACTTCATTCAAATCCAACAACCTCACATAGCCTCTATAAAGCAGGTAGAATAGGTATTATCCCCATTTTAGAGAGGAGTAAATCAAGGCACAGAATGTTAACTGATCTGTCCAAGATCACATAAAAAGTCAGTGGTTGTAATCCCAGCACTTTGGGAGGCCAAGGCGGGCGGATCACGAGGTAAGGAGATCAAGACCATCCTGGCTAACACGGTGAAACCCCATCTCTACCAAAAATACAAAAAAGTAGCCGGGCATGGTGGCGGGAGCCTGTAGTCCCAGCTACTGGGGAGGCTGGGGCAGGAGAACAGCGTGAACCCGGGAGGCAGAGCTTGCAGTGAGCCAAGATTGCGCCACTGCACTCCAGCCTGGGGGACAGAGCCAGTCAGTCTCAAAAAAAAAAGAAAAAAGAAATTCAGTGGTGTGGCTGAGCCAAGAACTCACCCATCTTAGTGGCCAGTTTGAGGCTCTTATTCCCTTTTGGAGGGGTCCCACAGCACCTGGCCTAGTCCTGCCTCATTCCAGACAGGCTGTGTTAGGGATATTAAGAGTCAATCCAAGTTCTACATTTAAAGTCACAAGACTGGGGAGAAGAGAAGGATAAAGAAATAGGGCGAACAATTATTGAGGACCAGCCACCATACTAGCCACTTTTAAGTATGTAGCATCATTTGGTCCTCATACCAATCCTGTGCTCCCACTTTGTGATGAAGAAACAGAGGCTCAGAAAGATGACACCATTTGCTGGTGTTAACAGCTAAGAAGTGAAAGAGCCAGGATTTTAATCTAGGCCTGTCTTACTCCAAAGCAAGAACCCTTGCCAACATTATACTCTGCCTCATAGAGATTATAACATCGTCATCATCATTATCATCATCACATTTGTTACTGATAAGTTCAGGAAAATGAAAGGCAGGGACAGAGAAGGGGAATGGCAGGAGCACAGAGTACACTCCTGGGGCAGGCCTGCTTACCAGCCATCCTTCCTGAGGCCTAGCTCAAAACACCCGCTGCCTTGCCTGGACCAGCCTCCCTGCCTTCCACCCGTCTGCCAGGAGCCTTTCCCTCCTTTAGCTCTGCTAGCACCCAGCTTTGCTCATTTCAGAGCAGCACTGTTTTTCAGGGAAAGGCAGCAGTGAAAGGATCTTGGCCAGATTTACTGGTGGTTTCTGCCAAGTGCTTTAATGTTCAGCAGGCCATTTATAGCAAACCAAAGCAAAGGTGAAACAGCAGGCCGGCAGATGTCAGAGTCTTGAGTGGGAAGACCTCAGTCCTTCTTCAGCAGAGCTTGCCTGGAATGGGGGTTGGGAAGTAGCGGCGGGGGGGGGACAGTTGAGGAAATCTGGGGGTCAAACATGACTACAGGGATAGAACCTACAAATGAATCATTTCATTCTTATTTTTATTTATTTTTTTTTTGAGATGGAGTCTCGCTCTGTCGCCCAGGCTGGAATGTAGTGGCGCAATCTCGGCTCACTGCAAGCTCCACCTCCCAGGTTCAAGCGATTCTCCTGCCTCAGCCTCCGGAGTAGCTAGGACTACGGGTGCCCACCACCATGCCAGGCTAATTTTTTATGTTTTTAGTAGAGACAGGGTTTCACCGTGTTAGCCAGGACGGTCTCGATCTCCTGACTTTGTGAACCACCTGCCTAGATCTCCCAAAGTGCTGGGATTATAGGCGTGAGCCACTGCGCCCGGCCTATCATTTCATTCTTATACACCAAAAGTTGAAGAAGCATTTTTATAATAAAGCTTTAAAAAATCTGACCTCAAAAGATTTTTGAAAAATTAAAAAAGATAATCTCACTCAAAATGAAATCCAAATTGTTTATAATGCCATCATCTGAAATGACCACCTTTAATATTTTGACATGTATAAGCTGCCAACCCCATGGTACATGTGACTTTTCTTTATAAAACTAAAATCAAACTGCTGTATAATCTACCTTTAAAAAGCAAATTCCAAAAGAATTTACCATATCTATAAAATATTTTTATTAACGTTCTATATAGATTCTAATGAATGTAAAACAATTTACTTCCCACAGTCAGAAATTTATAGACAGTTTCCAGTTTTCTACTATTATATATATCAATGAACGTTCCTATAAATAAGGCTCTTGATTATTTATTTTGGGCAAATTCCTAAGTCACTAAATCAGAAGAAATGTATGGATTTTAGTATATATTATCCTCTAGAAAGGTCATATGGATTTATACAAAGAATAACAATCTTTTCTGTAGAGTGTGAAAGTAAAAGCAACAGTTCCCAGATAAGCAACATTTTCAGCTCAGATAAAAAAATTCTAGGTTCAAGTGTTAGGGGTTATAAAAGGCAAATTAAATACATATATATTCTAAAAACATAGTAGTATATACCAAGAATCTTATAAAAAATATGCAGTCCCTCTGTACAGTAATTCCACACTTGGGACGTTCCAGTCTATTCTAAGGAAATCATCTCAACAAAGATTTATATATATATATTCACTGCAACCTTATAACAAAAAAGTTTCAACAAACTAAAATGTCCAAAAAGAGGGCTTATGAAAGTGAACACCACACCACCAACTATTTAGCAGCCATCAGAAAGAGTTTTACAAAGAGTTTTTCAAGACATGAAAAATGCTAATGCCTTTGAGGTCAAACAGAAAATAAAAAGCTGAATACAAAATTGTATATATACTATATGTTCTCAATCATGTTTAAAACTATGTAGTTTTTTTTTTAAAAGGAAAAAAATATTCCAAAATGTTAAGAACGGTTGCCTCTCCAATGTGGGAGGGGAGGATGAACTTTCCTCCATTGTTTTAAGCAGTCTTCTGTACTCCACATTTTCTGCAATGAACATATATTACTTTGATAGTAAGGAATAAAAGTAAACAAAATTTTAAAACTGTCTGATGAAGCAACAATCAGCCATAACCTTGCTTTATATCTTTAAAACATGCACGTGCACGTGCGTGCGCGCGCGCACACACACACACACACACACACACACACACACACACACACACACACACACATCAAAAATTCCAGTTTGGGGCCTTCTGACAGTAGAAAGAACATCATAAAGTGTATATAAGGCTCAATTCTGTTCCAAACTTTTAACTCTATGACAGTGAACGAAGTTATTAACAATCTTGGTTAAGAATAAACATTTAGCTGGGCACTCACGCCCGTAATCCCAGCACTTTGGGGGGCTGAGGTGGGCGGATCATCTGAGGTCAGGAGTTCAAGACCAGCCTGGCAAACATGGTGAAACCCCATCTCTACTAAAAATACAAAAATTAGCAGGGCATGTTGGCACATGCCTGTAATCCCAGCTACTCGGGAGGCTGGGGCAGGAGAATCGCTTGAACCCAGGAGGTAGAGGTTGCAGTGAGCCGAGATTGCGCCACTGCACTCCAGCCTGGGCGACAAAAAAAAAAAAAAAAAAAAAAAAAGGGGGAAGGGGAATGCTTTGAACCCGGGAGGGAAGGGTGTCGGGGGGAGCAGAGAGCGCCCCTTCCCCCCCCCCGGGGGGAAAAAAAAAAAAAAAAAAAAAAAGAATAAACATTTAAATAATAATATTTTTAGAAAGACATCTATGATATATTGTATCACATAAATAGTATGAGATTTCTTGTTTCGAGAGATAACTTGAAGTTCTACACTAAAATGTTAACAACAGTCATCTGAGTGATGAGATTTCAATTACTTTCTTCGTTGTTTTAACAGCAAAACGAATACAGCTATTTTCACTTTAAAAAATCACAGTAAGAAGCACTAAAGAAAAAAAATCTAATCTGAAGAGGATGGCGAAAAGCCAGTGCTAATGAGTGAAGGCTTCCAGCAAGGTCTTTGTCAAGAGGGTTTTATCAAGAATGCTTGCTATCTGATCATTCTTCCTCTTTCGGGAGTTGTGGGCTCTGGTCCCTGAGGCAGATGTCCTGGCTTGCTGAGTGACTAGTGCCTGGCAGGACCTGAAGGTCCACAGGCTTATCACCAAGAAGCAATGACAAGGCAAAGCAGTGAAGAAATCCCCTGGGAGAAAGACAAGGAGCTGGCCCAGCTGGAGCCAGGGCCCAGACTATTAATGAGGCCTGGTCAGTGCTCAGGAAAGGCCCGCCTAATCTCTGAACCACCTCTTTTAGCTCATACAGGGAGGGAGGAGGGCAGAGAGATGGCAAGAGGGGAGTTTTGAGGGTTTGGGTGTCAGGTACACTAATAGTGCTTTCTAGCACACCAAGGAAACCATTCAAGGCAGAAATTACCAATCCCTTTTTACAGAAAACAGACTCCAAAGAGTCAAGCAACTTCCCCAAGTTCATAGGACATCAAGTGCAGAACAATCTTTTTCTAACTCTAGTGTCATTACACAGGTACATTACAAGGCTTCTAGGTCATTATCTTCTATGTGTGCTTTTACAGAATTACCTGAGAGCTTTTTAAAACTATACATTCCATCTGGGCGCACCTGTTATCCCAGCTACAGGAGGACTGCTTGAGCCCAGGAGTCCAAGACCAGCTAGAGCAACATAGTGAGACTCCATCTCAAGAAAAATGAATTAATAAAATTAAGTAAAATAAAAATATACGTTCCTAGGCAGAACTACTGTATCAGAAAATGCAGGAGTAGATCCCGGATCCCCCCCAAATTCCCCCCCCCCCCCCCCCCAGGTGACTCTTGTGGCTGTCCTACTACTAAAATGCTAGTAAAACTAGCATTTTAACTGCTGGTGGAGGAGAAGGGGAGCAGCTAGTCAATTTATGGACTTCTCCAGGGGTCCCTTGCTTCTCGCTTCTCTCTTCACTCCCTATCCAGCCCACACGCCTGTTCAATCTCCCTAAAACAATGCTTGTGGATGAGGAGGCTTTAAGGCCTATCAAACCCTTTATATTACATTGAACGTTACTAATTCTATCTCCACATCTTTCCATAGGTGCCACTCAGGTTCAGGCCACCATCACTTCCTGGTTGGATTTCTGCAGCAGCATCCCTGTCTCCCTGCCTCCAGTCTTGCCCCCTACAATCTGTTTTCTACCTGGCCACCATAGTCATCTTTCATAAACATAGATGTGCTCTCTCCATCATCTAAAAAAAATCTTTTAAGCATGTCACTGTATGAGAATCACCTGAGAAGGATTTAAAATACAGATTCCTAGGCTCTGTCCCAGATTCATTAACTCAATCTCTGGAAATGTGGCCCCAGATACCTGGATTTTTATAAGCTACTCAAGTGATTAAGGTACTTTGGTAGATTAGCTGCTGTTTAGCAAATATTCACTTCTTTCCCCAGACCTCCATAAATATATATATTTCCTTGTACCAAAGATATTGAGCTTGGCCCATGTGACTTGCTTTGGCCAATCAAATGTGACAAGAGCAGGTGTTTAAAATGTACTTGAGTGGTTGGGCTTATGATCTTGGCATCTGCTGTTACCATGAAAAGAGGCCCTAGGAAACCTGTTGGCTTCAGAAGATTGAGAGATATATAAAGCAGATTTGAACCCAATCCAAGATCTGGAGCCAAGCCCACTGAGCCCAGCCTAGAATAGCTACACCCCAGCTGGCCCATGGAAATGAGAACAAGAAATACTGCTTTGATATTGTCGATCACTGAGTTTTTGGGGTAGTAATGTACCATTATTGTGGTCATACATGACTAATACAGACGCACGGCCAATGTGGGAAAGTCTGTACATGTTAACATTCAAACTCCTAAACCTGGTGTACGAGAACTTCCTTCTATTATCTTGCCACTCTGTTTTCTTTATTCATTCCCTAGTCTTATCCTACGTTCAAACCCCAATGATCTTAACTGAATATTGTTTTTATATCACCATACCTTTGTACGTATGGTTATACTTTTCCCCCTTGTCTCTCACTATTTTACTCCAGTAGCTTAAGACTTATTCAAGTGCCACTACTCAGCACACTGAGAACACTAAGTGCTCACTTCTCAGCAACCAGAAAGCCAGACAGGAGAGCATTAGCGTAGAGGCTCTGAAGTCAGTCTGCCTAAGTACGGATCCGATTTCTACCAATTTCCAGCAGTGTGACTTCGGGCAAGTTATTTAACTTGCCTGAATCTCAGCTTCCTTACTACCTACCTCATGGTTTTGTAGTGATGAGGGTAAACGAAGTAATATAAAGTGTTCAGCACAAAACCTGGTACACAATACAAGTGTCTTATCCTCCTCTATGGATCCCTCTGAATCTGGCATTAGGCTAGGCCCAGAACAGAGACTCAGACAATGTTGATAATGTGAATGAAAGATCAGAGGTATTCTATTTTAACTGTCCTCACCTCAAACATGAACAAATGATTCCTTGTGCTGAATACATAGACACTACTACATCTGCTGGCAATAATACCTGTTTCTCTATTAGCCTAATGGTGTCCTCCGAGACTGTATCCTTGGATTTCTTCAGCTTGTTCATTGAGTTGGTGCGAACCTTCCGTAAAGAGTCTTTGGCCTTGTTGGTGTTCTGTTTGGCCAGTTTCACCAGCATTTCTCTGTGCTCTCTGGTTACTCTGATAAAAGACAAAAGACATTCAACAAAATCATTCTATACATTAACTGCTGGCCAAGAATTTAACATCACTCTGTCAACCATTTCAGCAGTTTGTAACTTTCCTCTCTGTGGGCTGAACTCCTGGAATTTCCAGGAGGAAAACGCATGTATAAAGGCTTTAAGCTGCCCAAACATGGGCAAACTGGGTTTGACTTTGTATAAGGTACCAAACTTCCCAGTGAGAGAACTGGGATTCAAATCCCAATATTTCTGGCCTGTATTCTTTCTGCTACTCTTCTAATCTATTTCAAGTAAATCATGCACTGCTGCCATTATTTCTGCTTCCGGGCAGAAAGCTCTTCACAGTCAGTAATATGAAGCTTGGGACTGAAAAGGACAAAACCACCTAGAACCCATGCTTCATTTATGGAATTGGCTGGAGCACTGATAACAAAGAAAGGAGTGACAAGAAAAGAGGCTGGGAAGCCATATCACAGAGAGTCTTGTAAGATCACAAACCACGTTTTACAGATGAAGAAAATGAGGCCCAAAGAAATTTGGTACCTTATACAAAGTCAGACCCAGTCAGACCCAAGCTGGCCTGTCACAAAAGCCAATGGTCTTAGTATGACAGCATTCCTCTGCCCCCCCCCGGGTCCTGAAATGGACATGCCTATGCTCCCTGACCCTCAAATCAACACGGTTCTTGCTCAAGGAAGGACAATCCCAAGTTCTGGATACATGTTCAGTGTGGAATAGTGATGAACAGTTGTTAAAGATTTAGTAACATCTACCTTATATTTTCTCTGGCGGGAAAAAAATTAAAGAATTTTGAGAAGGAATAAGCTCTGAAGTGAACAGTTATATCTATATAAATCCTTTTGGATTCAGCTATTTGAAGGTATTCTCAAAATAACAATGAGTCTAATTACTACTATTATTAAACACTTCTATGCCACGTGAGTACTTTAAGTATGTTACTTCATTGATCCTCACAAGTCTTCAAATGAGGAAACAGGCTCACAGATGTTAAGTGACTTGCCCATGAGCATGAGTGACAGAAGTGGGATTCAAACCCCGATTTTTCTGGCCTGTATTCTTTTTACTCTTGTAATCTATTTCAAGTAAATCATGCACTGCTGCCATTACTTCTGCTTCCAGGCAGAAAGCTCTTCAAAGTCAGTAATATGAAGCTTGGGACTGAAAAGGACAAAACCACCATGTCAGGAGTTTAGGGATTTGGATCAGATCTTGTTACTTTTATGGTTTTTAATTCACTGAACAAAAATCATGCTGACATGTTTAGGTCTCTTTTTTGTTCTGCCAAAGCATATGTCAGTATAAGGAAGGAACAGGAAAATTAAAACTTGATCCACTGATTCAAAAAACTTAATCCTGCTGAAATACTAAGAGGGGCAGAAAATAAATGAACCTAAGTCTTTAAGAAACCTCATAAACTTCTCCAGAAAGAACATACTGAAGTATTTTAATATTGCATTTCACATAACTTCAAATAGGTATCTCACTGTTTAGAAAACACTTAATAAAAGAAAAAAATTATCTGATCAACTTTTCACCACAATGTTATATTTTAAATGGAGGAAAAAACATACACTTAAAAAATATAAAATGAGACTCAAAAAAATCTTAAGAATTAAAGGCTATAGAAAGAGAACAAAATCAGAATATAGGTAATTTGGCCTTAATAAAATGTATTATTTTGTATTTATTAATGCAAATGTGACATTACCACACTATTAACACCGGTTTCCACATGTAATAGTGTCCAATCATTGATACTGTCAAAAATATTTCCATTTCTGGATGCAAAGAGGCAATAATCAAAAAGATACTACAAGGAAACGGAGAGTGGGTGCAGTGAGAAGGGGCAAAGGGAGGGAGGAAGACAAACCATGTAGGACACAGGAGGGCTGAGGAGGAGAAGGGCATGTGTGTGCTGGTTCAGGGTACTGAGCTGAAAAGTATCTAAAATACAAGATCAGAAGCAGTTAGGGTGATGGCAAGGCACTGGTTTTGAAGTCAGACAGACTAGGTTCACACCTATATCTATTGCTCAGAAGTTGACTATCCTTGGGCAAGTCACTTAATCTCTGTGAGCCTCAGTTTCCTTATCTCTAAAATGAAGATTTAAAAAGACACCTTACAGGAGGATTAGGAGAAGCAGACACAACAGATAAAGTACCAATAAAGAGAGCAGCATATATAGTAGCCTTGAATAAATGTTTATGAATGTTTTAATCAAACATGTTTAATTACTTCCTCATGAAACAATGAGGGTACATCTGTTTCAGAAAAGAAACATTTTATTATGGAAATATTTTCATTCTTTTCCAAATGTGATTAATACATCTGATCATCTCCACCTTGCATTCCTGGGGTTCTGTGAGTATACATTGGAGTTTGTATTCCAGGCTTCTGAACTCAGCTGGTCAGTCCCAAGTACCCACTTTAAGTTGATGTGCATTCACCCGTCAAGCACTGGCTAAGCCTCCTATGCTCTGTGCCAGATCTTGGGCCAGACCAACGAGCTCCAGAAGAGGCAGACCTGGCCCATCTTTTCCAGAGGTTCAGACTAGTGGTGGAGATAAACTTGTCAGCCACTACTTAAAAAGAGGATGACTGTCGCTAGGACAGAAGGATGGATCTACTGTGGGAGGAGCATACAGAAAACACAACACTTCTATCTTGAGATCTGAAAACTGCCTTATGGTTGCACAGTAACTTGTTAGCTGCAGAAGAATGCAAAGTGCATTTTGGGAAGCACAGTGGGAGATGTAGTGGAGGGACAGCATGAAGCTGAAAAGGGTACATCCCAGTCCAATATATTCTACAGGCCTGGAGTTTTCAAATTCTTCTTTAGCCACAAACCCCTGGGTCCAAAGAAAACTGAGGCAGAGGCCCCATTTGTAAAACAGATAAAAAGAGACTACTTCAGCTGATGAGGAGGAGGGGTGGGCTCTATCCCAGGCTACAAAACTCAGATCCGACCCAACTTCTGGGCCTGCCACTTACAGGCTGAGTGACCCTATGCAAGTTTTTTAAACTCTCTGAGCCTTGCTCTTCTCATTTGGAAACGGCAATTAAAAACAAACAAATGAAACAGAACCTCCCTTTCAGAGTTATTGTGAGATTTAGATGAGGTAATACATGGAAAGCATCCAGTACAAAGCCTGATAGAGAATAAACACTCAGGAAATGTAAACTGTCTCTGCTGCTGTTGTTGGTTACATTTTTGGAAGCCCCTGAAGCATCTTCAAATAATGAAAGTTTTTAATCAACAGAGAAATGACAGAGCAAAGATCTATGCTCTGGCAAGATGACTTTTTGAGATCTCACTGGTAATTTAACACCTCACAGACATTTTAAAATCCAAACACTCTCAGCATGTAGCCCTGAAATTGTCTCTTTTCAGTATTCATTCATTCAATCTATAGCTTCATTCAACAACTACTTACTAGGCACCTACATTATAGACATTATGACAGAAAAAAGGGAGATAGCATTAAATACACGGAGTTTACCATCTGGCAAGGAAGGCAGTCATTACACAAACACATGCAAATTAGTAAATAAATTACAGTGGTAATATGCACCATAAAGACACATAGAGATCTATAAAAATAATTAAGTGGGGAAAGGAGTCTGCCCAGCCTTTCTTTGTGGGACCCCAGGAACTAAATGTGGAGATACTGAGGCTAAGTGATATTTAAGTTGCCTAAGAGTTGGGGGGATAGTGGAAGATCATTCTCACCAGAGGGAATGGCATATATAAGAATATAGCTCTTATAGGATGAAAAAAAGGTGACAGTATAGAAAGAAGAAGGCAAAGACTATCCCAAAAGAGAAGGGTGGAGAGGCTGGCAAGAGCAAGGCTTTGTAAGCCCTTCAGTGTCATAGTAGGTCCTAGCAGATCCACTGACAGCTCAATAAACAAAATATGGTATATGCATATAATATTATTCAGCCTTAAAAAGAAGTGAGAATGTGGTATGTGCTCTCACATGGATGAACCTTAGCATAAAAAACACTTAGCATAAAAAACATTATGCTAAGTGAAATACGCCAGACTCACAGAGACACATATTGTATGATTCCACTTACATGAAGTTCTTAAGAGTTGCCAAATTCATAGAGATGGAAAGTAGAATAGTGGTTACCAGGGGCTGGGGGAAGAGGAAAGTGGGGAGTTGTTTAAGAGGTACAGAGCTTTGGCCGGGCGTGGTGGCTCACTCTTGTAATCCCAGCACTTCGGGAGGCCGAGGCGGGTGGATCACGAGGTCAGGAGATCGAGACCACGGTGAAACCCCGTCTCTACTAAAAATACAAAAAATTAGCCGGGCGTGGTGGTGGGCGCCTGTAGTCCCAGCTACTCAGAGAGGCTGAGGCAGGAGAATGGTGTGACCCCGGGAGGCGGAGCTTGCAGTGAGCCGAGATCGCGCCACTGCACTCCAGCCTGGGTGCCTGGGTGACAGAGCGAGACTCTGTCTCAAAAAAAAAAAAAAAAAAAGAGGTACAGAGCTTTGCAGGATGAAGAGCATTCTAGAGATTGCTTATACAACAATGTGAATATACTTAATGCCACTGAACTGTACACTTAAAAAATGACTAAAATACAAGCCTGGCCGGGCGCGGTGGCTCAAGCCTGTAATCCCAGCACTTTGGGAGGCCGAGGCGGGCGGATCATGAGGTCCAGGAGATCGAGACCATGGTGAAACTTCGTCTCTACTAAAAATACAAAAAATTAGCCGGGCGTGGTGGCGGGCACCTGTAGTCCCAGCTACTCGGAGAGGCTGAGGCAGGAGAATGGCGTGAACCCGGGAGGTGGAGCTTGCAGTGAGCCGAGATCCCGCCACTGCACTCCAGCCTGGGGGACAGAGAAAGACTCTGTCTCAAAAAAAAAAAAAAAAAAAAAAAAAAAAAAAAAAAAAAAAAAAAAAAAAAAAAAAAAAAAAATACAAGCCTGGACAAGTCAGTGAGACCCCATCCCTACAACACACAATAAAATCAGCCAGGTGTCATGGTATTTGCCTGTAGTCTCAGCTACTTGGGAGGCTGAGGCGAAAGGATCACTTGAGCCCAGGAGTCTGAGGCTGCAGTGAGCCATGATTATGCCACTGCACTTTAGCCCGGATGAGACAGCATGACCCCATCTTTTTTTTTTTTTTTTTGGAGATGGAGTCTTGCTCTGTCACCCAGGCTGGAGTGTAGTGGTGTGATCTCGGCTCACTGCAACCTCCACCTCCTGGGTTCAAGCGAATCTCCTGCCTCAGCCTCCTGAGTAGCTGGGATTACAGTTGCAGGCCACCATGCCTGGATAATTTTTGTATTTTTAGTAGAGACGGGGTTTCGCCATGTTGGCCAGGCTGGTCACAAACTCCCGATCTTATGTGATCTGCCTGCCTCGGCCTCCCAAAGTGCTGGGATTACAGGCGTCAGCCACCGCATCCAGCCTGACCCCATCTTTTAAAAAAAAAAAAAAAAAAGACCAAAACAGTACATTTTAAAAATGTATATTTTACATTAAAATAAGAAGAAACTTGATCAGATTTGTAGTTTGTGTAGATAGCAATATACAAACCAGATCTAGATACATGGCAAGAGTCTGACCAGGAGCCTTTAGGTAGGTAGACGGGGAGCTCAGGACCCACCCCGCTGCAGTTTCTTGGCTGGGTGAGGACGCCTTTTCCGCTAGGGTCAGAGAGCCTCTAGCACAAGGCAGGGGTTTTGGCTGAGCTGGCAGGGTCATACTTTGTTTGTACAAGCTCCACCAGGCAGATCTTCCAGTAACATCCTGGATGGGGGCCTTCCTGAAAAATTCCTTGAGCATGTTCCTATGAACAATAAGCAGAGGGCATGCCCCACTGCTAACTCACACAACAGAGAATCCCACTGACTGAAATGATACTTCCTATTGTTTCAATGAGAATGCAACACATGTACAAAGCTATACACCAGGTGTATGTCAGAGGAAGCCACGCTCAGCTCAGGTAATGACAGCAAAAAAGTTGCAATGAAACAGACACTCAACTTCAGAAGGCTCTTTGGACACTTAAAGGGGGCTTTAAAATGTAGAAAGGACACAGTTAAGGGCTAAAAAGACCTAAGCTGAAATCCCAGCTCTGCCACTTGTTAGCTTCAGAACTTTGAGTATGCTATTCAGCCTCTCCAAACTCAGTTTTCTCCTACATAAAATGGGAGTAAGAATATTACAAAGAGGGTGGAAGGGAGGATTAAATGAAATAATGGGGGACAAGTACTTGGCGTGCTGTCAATATGTATGCACTGTAAGAGCTCAACAAAGGATAGCTGAGTAAATTATTCTTACAACAGAATCTCCAGGACTTCTCTCCAGGGGAGAATAGGATGTGAGTGGTGAGAGAGAAAATGGTCACAAAGGATTTAGCCACTTGGAATTTAGGCAACTGAGCAGATAGTGAGCAGAGAGAAACAGAACGGGAACAGAGGAGAGCCGAAGGCAATGGGGAAAGCAGGGGACAGAAATCCTGCTCCAGCAGCTGTGGGGAGCAGGCTAAGGAGAAGGAAGCTGCACTTTCAAGGAATGGCATATCAAGATACATTCCTGACATTGCCACTGACAGAAACCTTGCCACCTCCTCCCTGGGCTTCCGGGACTCCCCCCTACAGGAGCATGGGCCTGAAATCAGCAGCACCACGTGCCTGCTTCACTGTTTGCCAGTGGGAGCTGCCCCACGCCTTGGGGCTGCCGGTCCTGAAGGAAATGTTTTTGTTTGTGTAGCCCAGCCAGATTTCCTATGCTTCTAGGGACACCACCCTCGCCTCATCCCACTAGCCTGTTTTACATAAATAATGTCTCATAAAGACATTAGATCTTCTGTAGGTGTCCTTTTAGTCCAAGGAAATCACACATTTTGGAAGGACTTCTAACACCAGTAGTAATTTTAGTTCTCTCTGGGGACACAACTGGGCACCTGCTTTCAAAGGACTATTCTGTGACTGATGCCTGGTTAAACCAGACATATCATTCTGAAATACAGCCCAGCCTGACCAAATGAGAAAGGAGGTTGAGGTCAGGGGTCACAGCTCCACATTCCCAGCTAAGTGGTCTTAAGTCACTTGTCTTCTCTTCCCTGTCACCACAGAAGGATGGAAACCCAAGTTTTGGGGTAAGTAGACATAACTCTCACCTCAGCTCCATCATACATGCGAAAAAGCACAAGTTTGGTGGTCAAAGCAAACCTGATTTCCAATTCCAGCTCTGCCACTTACAAGTTGAGTACCTGTGGACGTTAATTTTTCCTCTCTGAATGCAAGGTTTTCAGGTGACGTGCTTAAGAGAACAGTCTCTGAAGTCAGACTGTTGGGGCTTGAGGTCCAGATCTATCAGTTTTTAGCTTTGTGGCCCTGGGCAAGTTATTTCACCTCTGCCTCAGTTTTTCCATCTGTCAAATGTGTATAATACCATTTACTTCACTGTTCTCCTCTGTTCCCATTCTGTCCCTCTTACAACAACTTAATTATTGTGAGGATTAAACAAGTTAATAAATGTGCTGGTACATGGGATGTACTCAATAAACATTATCTGTTATTTCCTCAACTGTCAAGTGCAGGGGGATGAGGGAGGCCATACAGGATTTTTCCACAGTGTTATGAGCAAATGAGAGAAGACAACGAAAGAACTTTGCATATATAGGTAATAAACTATTTTAAGTTATCAATAATATTATTAATAAAAGTAATTGTGATGTTTCCTACTGGGGGAGAACACAGCCTAGTGGCTACAAGCCCAGGCTCTGGAGAAAGATAGCCTGTTCTTTCACTTATTAACTGTGTAACACTGGGCACAAAAAATCCCATTCCTCTGTGACTTAGTTACCTCATCTGTAAGATAGAGATAACATACTGATCTCAAAAGTTGTTACGAGTATATCAGCTAATACATAAATGGCACCTGGAACAACAGTTGGCACAATGTTCCAGAAACAATGATTACATTATTGCAATACTTACTACATGCTAGGCTCTGTTTGAGGGCCTAGGAATACAGCAATGAACAAAATTGACAAAGCTCTTCCTCTCTCCTCTCAAAGCACTCACATTCTAGTGAAAGAGAGACAGAAACAGTAAACAATTAAGTAGATAAAACAACACAAAGTGTACGAACAAAATAAAGCAAGAGAAGAAGGAGAGACCACATTATTATCATGGTAAGGCCCACTTATATTTGCCCAGCCACCTGACCCCAGTGTCATCTGCTCCCCTTCAATACTAATAATAATGATAACTGTTACAGAGCCATTTCCCTGTATCAAGCTCCGAGCTGATGCATTCTCCGTGCATTAGCTCAGTAAATCTTCATAACATTCCTATGACATTAGTGGTATTAGTACCTGGATTTTACAGATTAGAAAGTGGACAGCCTGGACAACATGGTGAGACCCCCATCTCTACAATTTTTTTTTTTTTTTTTTTGAGATGGAGTCTCGCTCTGTCTCCCAGGCTGGAGTGCAGTGGCATAACCTCGGCTCACTGCAACCTCTGCCTCCCAGGTTCAAGCGATTCTCCTGCCTCAGCCTCCTGAGTAGCTGGGACTACAGGCACGTGCCACCACACCAGGCTAATTTTTGTATTTTTAGTAGAGATGGGGTTTCACCATGTTGGCCAGGCTGGTCTCGAACTCCTGACCTCTGGTGATCCACCTGCCTCAGCATCCCAAGATGCTGGGATTACAAGTGTGAGACAGAGTGCCCAGCTACAAAATTTTTTTAAAAAATTATCTGGGCATAGTGGGGCATGCCTGTATTCCCAGCTACTTGAAAGGCTGAGGCCGGAAGATCCTTGAGCCCAGGAATTTGAGGTGGCAGTGAGCTATGATCATGCCACCGCACCCCAGCCTGGGTAACAAAGCAAGACCCTGTCTGGAAAAAAAAAAAAGTGGGAAGTGGGGGTTCAGACAGATCAAGTAACCTGCCCAAGGTCACACAACAAGTCCTTGGCAGACACAGGATTTGAGTCCAGTATAGCCTGACTCCTAAATTCCAGGCCTTCTGCTCTATTTCCTCCCTTGTTGGTGCTAGACAAATCAAGCAACTATTCTTACCAGTGGTGGTAATAATAGTACTACTCTCACGTTAAGACCGGCTTAGATATATAATTCATGCTACTCCCCAACACGTCCAAGAGCAGTAACGGAAGAGAGGAAATTTATGGAGGAATGCAATGGAATAGTGATCTGATCTATGGTAGTCAACTGCTAGGTACCATAAATAGGTGCATGATACAAGGCATGGAGAAGAGAGGAGGGGCAGAGACAAGAGGAGTCTGTCCTTTTGTGTGCAATTTCTGCATAAGTGTTGGTGGCAACTTGCTCTTCAGCCTATCCTTCACTTTCAATTCTTGACTGAACGTCCTTATGTGTTTCAATCGGTACATCTACGCTGGGAAGGAGCCCCATTCCACACACTTGGTACCTGCAATAGCAAGATGCACTCCTAAAAGGCCACAGGCCAGGTGGGAAGCACCACTGAGCAGAAGACAGGTGTTCAAAAACTGCACGAAGGCTTACCCAGGCCTGGAAAGTAGAAAGAAACAGTGTATTGGAACAAACCAGGAGAATGAATGACCCTGCAAACGCAGCAATGGCAAGCAGGCAGTGGGAATAAAAGGGCTAAAGCAGCAGCTGCGGTTGCTCAAATGCAGTTTGTGGCTGCCCCAGCCCAAGTCAGGTCATCTTTGAGGGTTTTTTCTTTCAATATCCCTAAAGGGTGTGTGTGTGTGTGTGTGTGTGTGTGTGTGTGTGTGTGTGTGTGTGTGTGTGTGTGTGTGTGTGTGTGTGATGTAGAAAAGGGTATTACCAGTATTTCCTGGAATGTGCAAACTATAGATACTACTCTGTAACAAGATCCACAAGACAATAAAGCAGCCAGCACATGCAGGCCACAGAACTGAAAGGAAGTAGGTTTCACGTCGGCAGCCCAAGGAGCAAATGTGATAACATGGCAAGAGCCCGGACTTTGGAAACAGACAGATTCAAGTTTGAATAACGGCTCCTTCACTTACTAATCTATGCCATGAGCAAGTTACTTAAAACTTTTGGATCCCTAGTTTCCTCCTCTGTATTAAATCCATCTCAAAGGGGCATTTCTAGGCAGCCAAAAGAACAATGCGATCACCATGAAAATACGTACACAACTTCCAGAAGCCGAGGTGAGGATTGCTTGAGCCCAGGAGCTCAAGAGGAACCTGGGAAATACTGTGGGACCTCATCTCTACAAAAAATTTAAAAATTAGCTAGGTATGGTGGCTCATGCCTGTAGTCCCAGCTACTCAGGAGGCTGAGTGGGAGGATCGCTTGAGCCCAGGAGGTCAGGGCCACTGACTGTGATTGTGCCACTGTACTCGAGCCTGAGTGACAAAGTAAGAGCCTGTCTCAAAAAAAATAAAATTAAAAAGTACACAAGATATTAAGTCAAAGGGGGAAAACGAAACAAGTTCTGGTATTGTAGACATTTCATCCCACTTATGGAAACTAAATATATATATATATATATAATATATTTATTTAGGTTTGCATATTCATCTTTTGAAATCTGGAAGGATATACTGACAATGGTTACTTCTGGGAAGAACAGCTGGGGAACAATAAATGAACTTTTTGTTATACTTCTGTAGGATCTGAATTTTTGTGATAAACGTATGTTATTTTTGCAATTAAAAAAGATGAAAGCCATATATCTGATAAGAGTCTAATATCCAGAATATATAAAGAAATCATATAACACAAGAACAAACAATCCAATTATAAAATGGGCAAAGGACTTGAATAGACATTTTTCTACAGAAGATAGACAAATGGCCAACAAGCACATGAAAAGATGCTTAGCATCATCAGTCATCAGGAAAATGCAAATGAAAACCATGATAAGATACCACTCCACAGCCTCCAGGATGATAATCATAACAAGTGTTGGCAAAGGAATGGAGACACTGAAATCCTCATATATTGCTGGTGGGAATTTAAAGTGTGCAGTCCTTGTGGAAGTTTGGAAGTTCCTCAAAAAGTTAAACATGGAGTTACCATATGACCCAGCAATTAACTGGTCATAAACCACTCCTAGGTTTATATCCAAGAGAATTAAAAGCATGTTCACACAAAAAACTTGCACAATAATGTTCATAGCAGTGGTGTTCATTTAACAGCCCCAAAGTAGAAAAAACCTAAATGGCCATCAACTGAGGAACTGATATATAAAATGCGGTACAGCCATATAATAGAATATTATTTGGCAATAAGAATGAAGTACTGACACATGCTACAACGTGAAAGAACCTTGAAAACATTATGCAAATAGAAAGAAGCCATTCACAAAAGACCACATATTGTGTGACTCCATTTACATAAAATATTCAGAACTGGGAAACCCACAGAGATAGAAGAGTGGATTAGTAATAGCCTATAGCAATCCCTAGGAGAAGGTTCTGGGGTGAAAGTAAGGAGTGACTGCTGGTGGGTAGAGTGTCTTTTTGGGGTGATGATGAAAATGTCCTAAAATGGATTGTGGTTATAACCGGTTGCACACCTCTATGACTATATAGTACTAAAAACCATTGAGTTGTACACTTTCAATGGGTGAATTATATTTCAATGAAGGTGACAAAAATGCCATATGCCTATCTAGTTCTCATCATTGAACAATACTTGTATCCTAGGTAGAAAGCTTGATGACAGGCAGCACGCCTCATGGCAGCAGAGACAGACAATACTCCCCCATAACAGTTAATAATCACCATGCAGGCCAGGCATGGTCTTATGCCTGTAATCCCAGCATTTTGGGAGGCCAAGGCGGGTGGATCACATGAGGTCAGGAGTTCAAGAGCAGCCTAGGTAACATGGTGAAACCCGTCGCTACTAAAAATAAAAAATAAAAAAAAAATTAGCCAGGCGTGGTGAAACATGTCTGTAGTCCCAGCTACTCAGGAGGCTGAGGCAGGAGGATCGCTTGAACCTGGGAGGTGGAGGTTGCAGTGAGCCGAGATCATGCCACTGCACTCCAGCATGGGCAACAGAGAGAGACTGTATCTCAGAAAGAAAAAAAAAAAATCACCATGCAGAAAAGTCATAGAATACTCAGTAACAATGGCTAACCCGATCATGACAATTTAAAAAATAATATTAACTCTCATTTACTGAATTTCTTTCCTTTCTTCACTGGTGTCAGACCTATACTGCTGTCTGAAGGTTTTCCCTGTCTACTCCTGTTCTCTTCTCCCCTCTATCCTTCACAGGAGCTTCTCTCAACAAATCTTCACAAAAGTAAATATTCTATGATCCCATTTTTAGGTGAGGAAACCAAGGGTCAGAGAGTTGAAATAAGCAGCCTAAAAGCACAAACCTCTTTCTCCTGGTTTTCTTTTTAGAGTTTTTCTGACTGCCACCTTGGCTCCTGCAGCTGTCAACTGCAGCTCTCCCTAGCTACACAGCTTCCCCCTCTACATTTACCTCAGCCTGGGGACCATCCTGCCCTGCCTTACCCATTCGTGAGAAACTGCACATCAGCATATGAGGGATGGGGGGTGGGGGGAACAAACAAGTGAGAAAGAATTTAGGCTGAGGAACTATAACTCAGGGCTTTTTTACTGTTATCCAGGACACTCCCTGGTCTCAGTGGCATTCTCCTTCCTATCAACTTGGAACAAAGTCTGGGGGAAAGAGCCTAGTCTAGCCATAAAGTCTATCATCCCCAACAATGCCCAGAGGAAAATGACGATAGCAATTATCTAATGATCTTGAAGCTTTAGGAAGCAGTTCAGTGGGCTGAGAGTGCCAAGGACAGCCAAGGCTTCTTGCCTTTTTCAGGAACGTAAAGAAATTCTCACGCCATAGGCAGGACTAGTCACCAGATTTTCTTATTTGGGATATGCCTTCCAGGAGGTCTTGCTCACACATAACTCACATTCAAAGAACAAACCAAGTGCTTATTAACAATCAAACTACAGTATGCCCAAGCAACTTAAATTCCAAGATACTTCCAACATAATGACTCAACTCCTCCCATCTGTAAAAATGGAGGAAAAGATAGGGGAAAAAAAGAACATGGGGCTTCAGGAAGGGGGTTAGTGAGGAGGAGAAGGAAGGAGGGCATTAAGGACTAAAAGAGAAATCAGCAAACAGAAATAAAATATTACTTATTAGTTTTACTCCCAAATAATCAGGAAAAGGACATTTCCAAGAACTCCTTAACCAGGAGGATTAGATAATAACAAATACTCTAAGATAAAGGAATTAAAATTTAAGTACCTATGACATGCCAGGATTCATACTATGAGCTTCACATATAATATCCTATTACTCTTCAAAACCAAAAAAAAAAAAAAAAAAACCACAAATACTATCCCCATCCCCATTTTACAGATAAGGAGGCTGAAGCTTCAAAAAATTAAGCAACTTGCCCAAGTTCACTGCAGTGGGCATGAAGGTATGCTGCTCAGATTACCCTCCAGGAGAACCTGCTGTGAGGGGTACAGTTGCCTGACAGCTTCCAGCCCCCACACCTTCGGATCCACTGTGACATTCCTGCTGAGATCACATCGAGGCCACATCCACTGGGCTTCTCCCAGTCAATGACCATGCATGGCAGAGGTACTAGAGCCAGGTTCTTATGCCCAAATGGGGCTGCTGTAGGGGCAATCTTTGCTCAGGAATGCCCCATCAGCCTGGCTCATAATGCAGTGTGAGTCTCCCTCCCGAAAACCCTCTTCCTTCCCTTTCTCCACCAGTACCACACCTGCACTAGGTCTACTCCTGCTCCCTCTCCCCTTTTTCTTTCACAGACATCTCCTGCACATCTAATTCCATCCTGGCATCTGTTTCTCAGAAGACCCAAGCTGACATACCCACAGTGACAGAACAGGGATTTGAACCCAGGTCTGTCTAACCAAAGCCCATCAATCTCTGTCTAACCACAGAGACAGATTAATTGATCAATAAATTATGTTGCTAAGTCTAATAATCTCAGATCTTACCTTCTTTGACCCCATCACTCCCTCCCCTCTTTGAGATACTTTCTTCACTTGGTTTCCAGGACCCTACACTTTCCTAGTTCTCCTCCTACCTCACTGGCCACCTGTTCTCAGTCTTCTTTGCTGGTTCTTCCTCATCTCTCTGATCCCCAAACCCTGAAGTGTCCAAGGCTTAGTCCCCAAACCTCTTCTTTTCATTATCTACATTTACTCTCTAAAGTAATCTCATCTAATTTCGTGGCCTCCTTTACAAGTTCATGATTCCCAAATTTATCTCTCCAGCCCACATCTGTCCTCTGAACTTCAGGTCCATATATCCAACAGCCTACTTGACCTCTCCAATTAGACATCCAGTAGCACCTGAAAATAAATATGGACAAAATCTTCTCTTCCGCCAGGTGCAATGGCTCACGCCTGTAATCCCAGCACTTTGGGAGGCTGAAGTGGGTGGATCACTTGAGGTCAGGAGTTTGAGACCAGCCTGGCCAACATGGTGAAACCCTGTCTCTACTAAAAATCCCAGCCTTCCGAGTAGCTGGGATTACAGGCGCATGCCACCACGCCTGGGTAATTTTTGCATTTTTAGTAGAGACAGGGTTTCACCATGTTGGCCAGGCTGGTCTCAAACTCTTGACCTCAAGTGATCTGCCTACCTCAGCCTCTCAAAGTGCTGGGATTACAGGTGTGAGCCACCGCACCCCGCCCTCATCTTCTATTTCTCTTTTCCTCACTCACTCTGCTACAGGCACGTGAGCCCTCTTGCTGTTCCTTGAACATCCCAGGTAGACCCCCACCTCAGGGCCTTTGCACTTTCTGTTTCCTCTGCCTCAGTGCTGGATACAGGCATGGTTTGTTCTTGTACATCCCTCAATTCTCTGCAAGTATCATCTTCCTCTGAATACTTCATGAACATCTACTTAGTAATGAACCACCACTATCCCCACCTTCACAGCATCCTTTATTTCCTTTTACTGCCTTATTTTTCTCTACAGAGAGAAAAATATGACCATCCGACACACACAAACTATATGTGTGTGTTGTTAACCATCTCCTCAGTAGATGTTCCATTAAGGGAAAAGGTTTTGTCTGGCTTATTCACTACTTTATCATCAGTGTCTAACATTATGCTTGGCATATAATTGGTACTCAATAAATGTCTGTTGAGTAAATCTATGAATGTCCTAGAAGTTCTACATTTCAGCATAAAAACTCTATATCCTTATAAAAGCAGACATGTGGTTGTCCGGGACCAGAGGAAGAGGACTGAAGACTGATATGCAAAGGGGCAGAGGATAATTTTTTGGGGTGACTGAACTGCTCTATATGTTGATTGGGGTCATAGTTACAGAGACACATATATCTGTCAAAAGCCATCATCACATATACTTGAAATGGATTCATTTTATTGTATATAAGTTATACCTTGATAAAGTTGAATAAAAATAAATAAATACCCTGTATTCCAGTGGTAGACAAGTGGCAGACAAGTTCACTGTGAGATTAGGCATCCTGACTTGAGCTTTGTAAATTATGTTCCACATAGTTTGGGTTATTATATAATTAAACTTAAAAATGTCAATTGCTGTCCTTTGCTACAAAAACGAAGAAGCAAACACAAAACAAAAACAGAAAGTACTCTCAGAAGTCCATGGATGCAAGAATACAGACTTACAAGTAAAACAGACCCAAGTTTGAATCCTGCTCAACTCTACCTTTACTAGCTGAATGAACCCAAGCAAGTTATCTAACAACTCAGGCTGACTTCGCTCATGTATAAAAAACAGGGAACAGAATGAGTTCAATCATAGATTATAGAGCCTAGAATACAGTATGCACTCAGTAAACAGTCACTTTCCTTAATATTATTATTGCCATACAGTGAGCCAGGGGAGGCATTAAAATATCAATCGTATTTCCTAAAAGAACACCATCAAGTTTGGGTCTAAGTACCAACAGAGGGGTCACTTGGGTGTGTTGCAGATGGTTTTCTGGCCCTGAAATGTCCATGTCTCTAAGAAGCGCAGTACTATGCAGTGATGTTGCAAACAAGCACTCAACCAAGGGCAAGAGCCACAGCATCCTCCACATTCTGCATTCACTTCTTTCCCAATTACAGTCCCCATGCCACCACTTGCCACTCCCAGCAGAACAGGAAGTAGGCCTTAGAAAATCACTGAGACATGGTTAGCAAAAGAGAAAAAATTTAAACTAAGATACTTGACACTTGGGAACTGGTTAATGTAAGTGTAAAACGCAAATAGTACACCTTTGGAAAAAGAGTGAGGAAGAATTCTCACAACAGAGAGCAATGATGGCACACTGTTAAGTTTTTTTTTTAGGTACAGGACACTATGTATAGTATAATCCCGTATCATTACAAGAAAAATGAAGGAGATACCAGAGGTATGCTTGACTTTGCATTGGAAAAAATCTAGAAAATCAAGGTACTAAAAGTGGTTCCCTAAGGAGAAAAGGATGGAGGCATTTTCTCTTTGTTTTTTTGAGACGGAGTCTCACTTGGTCGCCCAGGTTGGGGTGCAACGGCACGATCTCGGCTCACTGCAACCTCCACCTCCCGGGTTCAAGCGATTCGCCTCAGCCTCCTGAGTAGCTGGAATTACAGGCGCACGCCACCATGCCCAGCTTATTTTTGTATTTTTAGTAGAGATGGGGTTTCACCATGTTGGTCAGGCTGGTCTTGAACTTTTGACCTTGTGATCTGCCTGCCTCGGCCTCCCAAAGTGCTGGGATTACAGGTGTGAGCCACCGTGCTTAGCCTCATTTAACTATTTTATGTAATTTTATTTAAAATAAAGCCAACAGAGACGCTGATGAAGGAATAGGAAGACAATCAAGGAAAGATGCAAGCTTGGTGAGGAATGAGTCAATCACATGTCGTTTTGTTTCCTGGGTGAATTCATAGTTTCCTTATAGCATTATTTAAAGCCAGGCATGAACTCAGCAATCTCAAATCAAAGCATCACTATTCTACTTAGTATGGTTTTCCCACAGATATTTGGTAAAACAATGAGTAAGGGAGTGTATTCTTATTTGTTTATTTGTTTAAGGGCATAATGATGATGTGAATAAGGTGGAGACAGAAAACTGGCCTGAAGAAAATGAACCCCCGATCAAAACTTTTCAGGGCCCCTGATTAAGGAGTGAAAAGACTGATATTCCAGATAAATCTTCTATCAGGAGACAGGAATGGGAAGAAAGGCAGTGACAAAGACCCCAATTCTAACCCTGCTTCTGCCACTTACTAGCTATCTGATATTGGGCATCAACTTCTGTGAGCTTCAGGACTCTCAATGGTCAAATGAGCCTAAAATAGTCTCTTCACTACATAGCGCTGTAAGAATTTGGGAAGAAATTGTAAAGTATTCAGCCCAGCACTTCCAGGCATTATACCTCTAGTTTAGGTGGTTGATAAATGGTACCTAAAATGTAATTACATGAACTGGAAAAATAGAAGAAACTATTTCAGTATATCTCCATTAACAGGAATGTTCCAAAAAAACCAATCCAATTGACTAACTTATCTAAATAAAAATCACTGCCAGAGAAGCAAACAAAAGCTATCCACATTGTCAGTGGGAAAAGATACAATCCAGAGCCTCTAAGACTCAATGGTTATTTACCTGAAGAGACAGCCGCGATTAAAAAAAAAAACTCGCACACAGCCATGCAGAGCTAAGTCTCAGAGGCTGTAAAAAGAGGTCTTGATGATAAGGACCACTCAGGCTCCAAGCCTGGCCTGTTACTGATTTAGGATTTATCTTTTTACCTACTTCCCCAAAAGATCAGAGGCAGATTATAGTTAAGAGTCACATACTCAGTAGACTCATTTAAATAAGAATATAAGAATCAGAGGAATGTAATGAGGGTGAAGTAATAGGTGAGATCTGCTTCAATTGAAAATAAAATTTAGTTCTAGGTATCCAGAGTTAAGGCAAAAAAGCAAACCTATAGACTATCATTAGGCAGTGGAAGAATCAGGATCAATCAGAGGAGGCAAATTTTCCTAGAACTAAACTCAAACTTTTATAATCGGAAACTAATCTTAGGGGCCAGGCACAGTGGCTCACACCTGTAATCCCAGCACTTTGGGTGGCCGAAATGGGCAGATCACTGGAGGTCAGGAGTTCGAGACCAGCCTGGCTAACATGGTGAAACCCCGTCTCTACTAAAAATATAAAAATTAGGCAGGCATGGTGGCGGGCGCCTGTAATCCCAGCTACTTGGGAGGCTGAGGCAGGAGAATTGCTTGAACCTGGGAGGCGGAGGCTGCAGTGAGCCGGGATCGCACCACTGCACTCCAGCCTGGGCGACAGAGTAAGACTCCAACTCGAAAAAAAAGAAAAAAGAAACTGATCCTAAGAATGTATGCTTCCTATTTCCCCGACCCCTCAAAGTCCCAACTTAAGATTTGATGTGTTATTTTCCTCCTCACAGAATTACCAGCTGTGTGACCCAGAACCAATGCCTCACCTCTCTGAATCTCATTTTCTTCATCCCTAAAAAGGAATGATGTTCCTATCTGTGAAAGGGGATGATGGAAATAGCATATTTGCTAGCATTAATTGGGTGCTTACTAAGCATCAAAAGCTTCATGGACATTATCTCACTGAAATTTCCCAATAAGCATATACGGCAAGTCCTGTAAATTATCATTTCACAGATGAGCTGCCTGAGATTCACAGAGGCAGAGACAGGTGCCACTGTCACATAGCTAAAAAGCAGGAAATGCTGGAACTCAATTTCATGCTTACGTGACACCAATGCAAAATTTAACCATTATACTTTTCTGCTTTCCTGAATATGTAAGGCACCTAACCATTCCTGGCACACAGTAGGTGCTCAACCTATTAGTTCCCTTCTTCCCTCCATCCTTTTCTCCTAAAATTATATAATATGTAGAAAATTAAAAGTTTACTGAAGTAATATCTTATGTTTATATAGTTTAAGGAAATCATACCACTTAATTTATTTTCTCTATTAATCTCACCACATCTCTGCTTATCATTATGCACTAACCTATTTTACAAATAAGGAACTAGAAGGCAGCAAGCAACTAGGGCGATGTGCCCAGAGTCATATGGAAGTCACTGCTAAAACCAAATAAAAACCTCGATCCTCTTACTTATAAATCAACCTTTATCCTCTCACATAACACAGCCTCCATAATAAAGAACAGATCATTCATTTTTTATCTGGAAAACTACCAAACATTATAATTCAGTAAGGGGCCTTCATGACCCCACTACCTTGTCAAAGGGAAGAAAGTATATAAAAAATAATGTTTGCAGAAGCAGACGGTTTTGGTCCATCAATTTTCTCTTGGATTACACCCACTAACCAAAATAAAATAATGTAAAAAATAATGTAACAGATCCTCATATCTTTGGAAATTTGAGTTAAACTCACTGATCTTACAAACTTACATACAATGCACCAACAGTGATCATTTACTCCTGCGGGGCTGCAGAAATGCATGTTATGTCAACCAGATCTTTGAAAGAAAAATGTGATACACAACTGAGTCACCCTAAGAAGAATCCAAATCAGCAATGAGCATTTCATAGCACAAATTCACAGACCCACAGTATTTTGGAGCTTCAGAAAGGACCTGGCCAGCCACTAAAAACAACCCCTTCATCTGATATGTGAGGAAGCCAAGGCTCAGGGAGGTTAAATGGCTGTCCAAGGTTTCACAAACAGGACAGCAAAAACTAGAAAATAAGCCTGCTGACTACTATCTATTACCCTTGTAAATCTTGCTTCTAATGTCCATGCGTACATTTAGCACTTTCCAGAATTACGCATCTACACAGAAAACGCAGTAGAAAGGTAACAGAAAAACTCAGGCTTCGAATCCTGACTGCTATTTACAGGTCATGGGATCTTGGGCAAGTCCCTTAATTTCTCTGAACTTCACGTTTTTCATCTATAAATGTGGGTCCTAGTAATTTCCACAAGTAAGCGGAGGCAATACAAACAAGAGGCCTGGCACATAGCCTGTGAGCTCCATGAAGGCATACACCACGTCTATACATCCCCAGCACAGAGCCTGGCACATACACATTCTCAGAATATTCACAGAGCAAATCAATGAACTTGCCAAACAAACTTGAACTATCTGGTTCAAGCATAAGGACTTGAACCCAGGTCTATCTGCTTCTTAAACGTTAGGTTATATCGTTCCCAATTCACAGGATTTCAAAGCAGAGTGTTAATTCAGCCTCACAGAGTACTGAGAACACAATGGAACAAGACAGCTATTTTCTGGCCACGAGGCAGGAAAAAGTTCAGTGTGGAAGGTTTCTGGACTCCCCGTGTTGGGATTGATTCTTGTTGTTTGCATGGGTATGGGTACATCGTAAGGCTTTGGTATCAACTAAACCTGGGTTTGGGTCCCAGCTTCAGCACAAGCTGTGTGGCCTCAAAGATATGAGCCTAAATTTCCATAACCAGGAAAAAACCTACTTTACAGGGATTAAAGACAAATGAGGCAATATATGTAAAGGAATACAGGATAATGTGTGGCACAAAAAGACACTCAACTAGTGTTCAACTCCATTTCCCTTTTAGTTATCTGGAAGCTTTGTTCATTAGGTGTTTGTTCAAATGTCCCTTTCTTCTTGACCCTCCCTATCCATAATAAAAGCCCCAAATCTCCCTATCCCCTTTGCTTGTTTTTCTTCATTGTCCTATCACTTGACATTCCATTACGTACTTATTTACTGTGCCTATGCAACTATCAGGGAAGCCCAAGGAAGAGAGGGATTTTTTGTTGTTTGTTTTGTTTACTGCTATATTCCAACAACTAAGAAAGTATCTGGCATGTCATTAGTGCTTAATAAATATTTGTTGAAAGACTGAACGAGTTAATTCAACACTTATTTGGGCCTTGCTATATATAAGGCACTGTGTAGGAATAGGGATTTAAATCTTTTGCTATGGAATCTGAGAAGATGTGTCTCACCTGGACTGCTGCAGGTGCCTCCTAACTGTTCTCCTTGTGTCCACTTTGTCCCCCTACAGTCCATTTGTTAAACCAGCAGTCAGAGAGACCCTCACACAGTCAACACCAGATCAGGTCATTCCCCTGCTTAAATCCCTCCACTGACTTCCCATCACAGTGAGAATAAAGCCCAAACACTCACCATGACTTATAAAGCCTAAACCATCAGCTTCTACTGACTAGTCCAACCTCCTCTCCTACCACCCTCTCCCTGCATTTCGCACACACTGGCTTTTTTCTTTCTCAAAAAGGCCAAAGTCTTGTATTTTCTCTTCTTTTTTTTTTAATTTAAAAATGAACATTTTTATTCACTTAAAACTTTAAGTTCTATATATTTATATAATTAACAATATTCTGTTCTCAGCCTAAAATTCTTCAACTAGCAAGGACTAATGTAAAAAAAAAAAATAGCTCTTCAAAGAATATAAGTTACAGACTACCAGTGTCAAGGTCTTTTAAAACTGGAGGCCTTTCTGCTTGCTGTTCACTCTGCCCAAAATGCTCTCCCCTAGTCTGGTTCTTTCTCAGCATTTAGCTCTTAGCAAAAATGCTACCTGCATAAAGAGTCTTCTCAGGCTAAAGGTGCCCCTGCCACCATCATCCTTACCAAGTCACTCTCTATTGGATCCCACTGCCTTTTCTTTCCTCATAGCATTTCATTATCTGGAATGACTTTATTTGTCCTATCTTCCCAACCAGAATGTAAACTATGCAAGGACAACAAATTCTCAAGCTTACTGCTGCAAACCTCACATCTAGTACATAACAGGCACTCAATAAGTATTTCTGAATCAGTAAAGTGATCTCAAAAGATGTCTGCCAGGGTGAAAGGTGCAGGTAAGGTATGTTATTGGCCTAACGGTATAGTAGGGTGTTTGTTGGCTTCCTTCCAAGGACGACCACCCCATTTCATCAAAATATGTGAATTTCAGCCAAACTTACCGGGGAATGGGTACCCGAATTAGCGTCCCTTCCACTTCTGGGTTTAGATTCATTCCACTTTCTCTTATAGCCTTGATAGCTGCAGCTGTACACTGAAAACCAGATCAAAAGGTAAACAGAATTAGTAAATAATTATTACCAGATGCAAGCCCTCTGTCGATAACTGGCAACCCATCTTGGCAGAACATGGAAACATTTAGTTCTGTTACCAGTAAGATCAGGAAGTTACATTGGTGTAGAGTGCTTTGATCAAGCTGAATAGCAAACTATGTCCACTCCTGGTACCACTGTACTGCAGGAGGAAAAAAAGAAAGAAGAAAAAATAAAAAGAAAACAGCTCTGCTTCTTTGAAAAGATTTCAATGGTTTGAGGCAACACAGATCAAAACCACAATAAATCCTCAAGGGAGGGGGGCTGGTCTCTGCAAAGATTGGTGTAAAGACAGATGAAAGATTTCATACGTAAAAAAATCCAGTTGACATTTTACACTCAAAATATACCAGTGCCGATTTGGAATGAGTAAATAAATTTAACTCATTCACATCTGCATTCACACCAAACTCACTCATATTTTGGAATGAGCAATGACTCTCTGCTGGAATATGCTCCCGCAAAGGTAATGAGGTATACTAGTTTAAAGCATGGGCTTTGGAGTCAGAAAGATCTCCGTTCACATCCCAGCTCTGGTAACCATATGACCCTGGGCATATGCTTGACCTCTCTGAACCTGTATTTCGTCATCTGAGACCATGTGGTACCTAAACCTCAGAGAGGTAGTGAAATAACATGAGCGATGCATCTTGCTCTGTGCCTGGGACATAGTAATACTCAGGCAAGCGCGGTTACATAAACATATTATATACATTTATTATATAAAGGTAAGAATGCATAAAACTCCCAAACAAGGTGGAGCTGATGTACTGCTATCCTGCCCAACATCCTTCAGGGTCTTCTCTAACAGTTTGCTCACTAACGTGCCAGCTGGCACACTGGCACACTCATTTCCCAAAGTGTCTCACCTCACACTCAAGCAACATTATAACTACACCTGGTATGCAATCCTAGAGATCCTTTCATTGGCATGACAATGTGGAATTCATGAAAACAAAGCCTCTGACATTTTCAATAGAATTTTAGGCTTGACCGCAGACAATCCACATCACTTGGATTCAAAGGCCAATCAATGCCGGGCGCGGTGGCTCACGCTTGTAATCCCAGCACTTTGGGAGGCCGAGGCGGGCGGATCACGAGGTCAGGAGATCGAGACCACAGTGAAACCCTGTCTCTACTAAAAATACAAAAAAAGTTAGCCGGGCATGGTGGCGGGCGCCTGTAGTCCCAGCTACTCAGAGAGGCTGAGGCAGGAGAATGGCGTGATCCCGGGAGGCGGAGCTTGCAGTGAGCCCGAGATTGCGCCACTGCACTCAAGCCTGGGCGAAGAGCGAGACTCCGTCTCAAACAAACAAACAAAAAAAAACAAGGCCAATCAATTCCTGCACTTGAGCTCCTCCTAGACTTTCTAATTTAAATGAATGGGGGTTGATACACACCTATTTTACTTTTCTAGGTTCTCTGCCCATAAAACTAATTCATTTCATTTTTAAATAACTTTATTGCTACAGCTACCTGAGGTGTTACTATAAGGTCACAAAGACAAACCAGAACTTCCACATACACATGAAGAATCCTCTTGGGAGGCTGTACACAGAATCTAACATTGTGGCCACTACCTAAAATAGTACATTCTTAAAATAGTACCTCTGGCCACAGATTATCAGAGCTGGAAGGGATCTCTGACATAACCAAGTCTCTTCATTATGTGAACAGGAACTTGTAGAATAGGGTCACACCCCCAAGAGTAGACATGGTCTTCCCTGACAGCCCAAGAGAGATGGTTTGAGGACCCCCATCCATCAAACTTCCAGTTACTGGCAGAGTTAAGAGGAGACTGAATAGGGATTTAATCCAATGATGCTGCTCTGCCTTTACTTTTTTCCAAATCCCCAAGCTCAATGCATTCAGTAATTATAACATTAAGGATTTGATTTTTCTTTTCTTTTTCTTTCTTTCTTTTTTTTTTTTTTTTTTTTGAGACAGGGTCTCACTGTGTCACTTAGGCTGGAGGGCAGTGGCATAATCACAGCTCACTGCAGCCTTGACCTCCCAGGCTCAGGTGACCCTCCACCTCAGCCTCCCAAGTAGCTGCAGGAGGAAAAAAAGAAAGAAGAGCTGGGACTACAGGTCTGCACCACCAAGCCTGGCTAATTTTTGTATTTTTCATAGAGATGGGATCTCACCATGTCGCCCAAGTTGGTCTCAAACTCCTGGGCTCAAGCGATCCACCCACCTCAGCCTCCCAAAGTGCTGGGATTTTATAAGCATGAGCCACCACGCTTTGCCTGATATTTTTCTTAAATAGCCAAATTTAATTTGGAATTATGTTTGCAGCATAAAGGTTATACTCAAGGTAATAAAAGAGCTGAATAAAGAAATAAAATTAATTTTTCTCTGCAAAAGAAATGCCATCTTCCTTAAAAAAAAAACACAGATTCTAAAGTTAACAATAAAGAGAGAATCTCCACTGTGAAGGGGTAGTCCATTCTCAAGTCTTTCAATCCTCTACTATAGCTTCTCATGAATGACTGATAATCACTACTGTAACACCCCATCACCACTACTTCCCTTTCACAAGCTGACCCAAGTGTTTCCATACAACCTTCCCCTACAGGCACTAGGGCACCGACTACTGACACCAAGCTGGGCAGGAACTATGCTTCAATATTTATATCTTCCCAGTACAAGTTAGAGTGCCAGGTACATGGTTAAGTGCTCAGTAAAAGCTTGTTGATTGAATATATTAGTGATCTGGTTCAGATGTATTAGAAAAACTCACTTCCTTTACCTCGTGTATATAACAGCTCAAAATCTTATTTTATACTTAAACTTTTCTGTATCTTTTCATATGCAGAAAAATCATGAATCAAAGTTTCATTTTACAAAGAAACCTACTCAATTCTACATATATTTTCCTTTGACATGGTAGGACACAGAACCTCAGGGAATTAGTCATGTTCTCATATGACATCTGAAAAACTCTTTAGTTCAGACTAAAGAGGCATACATTCCTATAGACTTTCCATCTCTTATGCATCATCCCTTCACTGAAAGGATGCTCAACAGTATCACAAGGCAAACAGGTTGCTCTCAAATGATGACATAACTAACTGGTTGTGGCTGCTTGGAGTACTGTGTTGAGAAAGATCACAAATCTCATCTGGGGGTCAGGCAGAGAAGAGTGATGTGATCAATTAGCATCTGCCTTTGTTATTCTAAGCTAATCTGTGCTAAATAACAACAACAACAAAATAAGACTTTTGTAGACAGGTGAACAAGTCCTTGAAAATTTAGATTCAAGTCAACTCTGCTACTGCCCTATCAATTACTGGCCTTCCATTTTCTTCATATCCCAGTAAGTCCTTAGAATGTAAAGTCTATGAAAGTAGACACATAGTCTGTCTTAATAATCAGTGAATTCCCAGCACCTCAAATAGAAACTAATCACTTGTAAGGACTCAAAAAATACGTGCTGAATTAACAAATGAATGGTTAAAGGAGCACAGGCTTCTTCATGTCCAACAGAGATATGTTCAAATACTGGCTCTGTCACAACAGTGTGAACCTAGTGGAAATACTTTACTTCTTTGAGTCTTAGTTTCCTCATCTATAAAATGAAATAAATAATGCCTAATTTTACAGAGTACCTGTACTGATCATATGAAACAAAACATGAGAAAGAGACTAGCGACAAAGGAGACAATCAATACATATTCATTTTCTTCCTTCCACAAGAGCAATAATGGTGCCTGCAGAGTTGTGTATGGTTTTTTATTTTTATTTTTTTTCATTTGCCTTGTTTTGTTCAAATCATGCTGTGGTTTTTATTCCCTTCTTTTCTTTCCCATCATTAACTCTAGCTGCAGGAAAGTTTATGGAAGGCAGCAACTATGTGTATCATTTATCAAGCAGGACACATGTTAAACAAATGCAACACAGTTTTCTGTCTTCAACGCATTCAAAAAGATTATGCATGTAAATCTCCATCGTGTCACTTACAGCATGACACGGAAATGCTCAGGTTTGGAAAGAAAGCCAACTGTATGTGAAACAGAAAGAAATTACATAAACACAGAGAGGATTAGCTCAGCATTTTAAAGCTATGAACCTGGGTACTCTACGGTCAGCTTCGAAGCTGGAGGAAGGAAATCTTTAGTTAGAGCTATTCGTTTAATATATACAACAGATGAGATAAAGGAATTCAAAAGACAATGTAACTCACACTTCCTCATTCTGTCCCTGTAAATGAACCTCTCTACTGATATACTTGTAAGGATTTTTTCAAAACCCATGGAATTTCAACTTGAACAAATGGCAAAGATGTCTGAGTTGAAAAATGAAGATATACCCCAACTTCCTAAGAAAAAATTAAGCTGTTAATATCTCCTCCTGCTTCGTAAGATGCTCTGGTGGCCAATCAGGTGCTTCTTCTGTGAATGCCATTTGATATTTAATAAAAGAAGTGGCTGGCTCTGAAAAGTAATCTGCCTGATGAGGTCTTCAAGCTGTGTAATTAGGAGGCTATTCCCTAAATTGGCCCGCAGTGCCTATGGGATTAGATGAACAAGGAGGAGAGGCCTCAGTGGTTCAGAGGGGGCCAGAAAGAGAAAGAGTTGACAGTTCCCTTTTCATCAATTTCTCTGTTTCTCACTAACACCAGAAATGAGTGCCTCCCTTTTGTCAACCTAATAACAGGTATTCATCCATTCAAGGAAAATTTACCAAATGGTTCCATGTGCCAGGCACTGTGTTTGGTGTTGGACACAATGAGCAAATTAGACATTCTTACATTCGAAGCTTACACTCTAGTAAAAGTGAGATGAAAAATAAATGCGTACACAAATATATACTAGTAATAAGTGCAAGAAAGAAAAGAATTGTGCAGTATAGGAGAATTTAGTGTGGAAGAATAATTTAGATTGGAGAGGTCAGGAAAGGCTTCCTTAAGAAAGTGACATTAAGCCATGATCCAAAATGTAAGTAGCAATTAGCCATGCAACAGTGTTCCATGCAATGGGAACAGGATATGCAAAGGCTCTAAGGATGCAAAGGGTTTGGTGTGTTTGAGGAACTGAAAGACCAGTGTGGCTAAAGAATTGTACAAGGATGACGGTGGCACAAGATAGGCAAAACTGAAAAGACAGAGGCCAGACCAAGCAAAGCCATCTAGGCCACAGTGAGGCTTTTGGACTGTTTCTTAAAGATTGCTAGAAGCCACCAATAAAGGCAAAGCATGGGAATGACAAATGACAAAATCTTTTATATATATATATATTTTTACCTATTTATTTAAGATACAAGGTCTTGCTCTGTCACCCAGGCTGCAGTGCAGTGGCATGATCATAGCTCACTGCAGCTTCAAACTTCTGGACTCAAGTGGTCCTCCCACTGCAGCTTCCTGAGTAGCTAGGACTACAGGCATGTGCCATCACACCTCACTAATTTTTTTATTTTTGAAATTTTTGTAGAGCTAGGGTTTCACTATGTTGCCCTGGCTGGTCTTGAACTCCTGGCTTCAAGTGATCCTCTAACCTTAGCCTCCCAAAGTGCTGGGATTACAGGCATGAGCCACCACACCTGGCACAATATATATTTTTCAAACTCATTCTGGTTGTAGTATGGAGAATGGAGTAGGGGAGTGGTAACCGCACCCCCACAGGTGTGCCTGGCCCATTAGCTATCAGAGCCCTTTGATTTGAAATAGTGTGTTCACAGCAAGGGCTTTCCCTTTCTATCTCTAGCCTAGTTTGTCAACTACAATAGGTCCAACCTCGGTCTATGACTTTGCAATACAACTACTGAAATAGACAATAAGAACAGGAGGATTCCTTCACCTCATATTAGCAGATGAGGAAATGGAGGCCCAGAGAGTGGAGCAACTTGCCCAACGTCAAACAGCCAGTTGGTGGTAGACATGGGACCCGATTCCAGGTACTCTAGGACTCCTAATCCAGGCCAATTCCTAGTGGACCAATAACAAAAAGCCCAATTACTTTCCTCAACTATACTTAAAATCATAAAGCCTCAACGATACAATGACCTAATACAACCCACCTTCCAGTTTTGGAAGCACTGTGCTCCATGCAATATTCTGCAATGGTCAGTCTAGTATAAAAGGACTTCCTGGAGGGTCTGCTCCAAATACTAACGCAGAGGTCACAAATTGGTGGCCCTCAGGCCACATTTGGCCCATTAAAATATTGTTTTATTTGCTTCATAGTCTTTAAAAAAAAACTCAATTAGTCATCAACATTTACAGAATAAAGATGTCACATAAAAATTTGTGTTACTAGCTTCTTCTGGAAATAAAAATCGTAATATCAGGTAACACTGATTATCAGGCCTACATTGTGCCTGGCAATGATCAGGAGCTGGGCAGAGGCATTCCACTAAGACAAGGCACAGGTTCTCCAGCTCACCAGAGCCTTTCCACGCTGGCCAAGCACCAATCACTGCATCTCCAGTATTGTTTTTCTTAGATGGGACCCGTTTGGGTATTCAAACAACTTACCTAGCCTCTGTAGCATCTGAGTTTAACAGAAAAGGAATCTGGCAACGGGAAAAGAGCTTTGCCTTATCTTTAAGTTCTCTTTATTAGGTCTTCTCTCTTGTTTCATCCTAAGCTGAAGGAATACTTCCTCCTGATATGACCCAGTCTCCTCCATTCCAAAAGAGACCATGGAGAGAGATTTTAGCAAGGCCACCTTACCTCTGGGAAGCTGGCCATATTCACCAAAATCAGCTGTGGCGACTTCATGGAGATCTGGCTAATCTGGTTTAAAGCAAGCTTCCCATCAGCAGTTACCACAGCAATCTTGTCAAGGGATCCTAAAAGAAAAATTATAGAGTTTTAGAATTCCAAAGAATCTTAGTAGCCCAAAATCTAAGTCCTTATCTAATTCAGATTCAGGTTGGATGCAGTGGCTCATGCCTGTTATCCCAGAGCTTTGGGAGAGTGAAGTGGGAGGAATGCTGGAGGGCAGTAGTTTGAGACCAACCTGGGCAAAACAGCAAGACCACATCTCTACAAAAACATTTTTTTAATTAGCAGGCATGGTGGCGTGTGCCTGGAAGATGAGCTACTCAGCAATGAGGCTGAGGTGGGAGGATTGCAAAAAACCCAAGAGGTAGAGGTTACAATGAGCTGTACTGGCCACTGCACTCCACCGTAGGCAACACAGTGAGATCTTGTCTCACAATAATAATAATAATTCAGATTCAACAAACATTTAGGGATTCTTATCAATGTGACAGGAGTGTACAAGGGGCTTTCACAGGAACAGCAGTATCATGTGATATAAAAAGCTTGAAATGTTGACAGAACTAGGTTGGAATTCCTCACCAGCAACTAGGGTGGCCAACCATCCTGGTTTGCCTGGAGCTGAAGAATTTTCTGTGACAGGGCTTTTAGAACTAAAACTGGAAACAGCTGATCACCCTCACAAGCAACTCTGTCATTTACTTGCTATGAAACCTCGGGTGAGTTACTTATCTTCTTTGTGCCTTGGTTTCCAACTCAGTCAAAAAATAACTACCTTAGAGGATTAGAGTAAGGACTGTAGCTAAAGGAGTCTAACTAAATATAAACAATGGAGTATACAATAAACACCAAAAAATATGCATTAAAGTGGTACCTCTTACTACCCCTTTTAGTCCTTACAACGAACCTGTAATACTGCATTATTACCCCCGCTTTACAGATGAGGAAATAAGACTTGGGAAGAATAAACAGGCCAAGATCATAGGGGTAACAAAAGGAAAAATAAGAGCCAAGACCCAAACTCAGGTGTGCTTAATTCTGATCTCAATCAAGGCTCTTTCCCTTATAAATGGAACTCAAATCCGGCTGTGCATCAGAATCACCAGCGAGCTTTGAAAATTAGATTCCTGGGCCCCACCCCAGAGAGATCCTGATTCAGTAGAGGCTTCAGAGCCTGTGATTTGGGGAAGCCTGTAATTTTTTTTTTAGGTTCACCACATTATTCTGACACAGCCAGATTTGGAACCATTTGCTTGTACGACCCTCCATTTTGGTACTTAGATCCTCTTTAGAAACTAGCCCATTAAACAAACAACAACAACAACAAAACTATTAACATTTTCCTATTATCCTGGATATAATCTTTATCCGCATCTAAATTCTGGAAAACCCTGGGAAAAATTTTCAAAACTGGCAAGAAGGCAAGCAATAAAGCTACAGTTACAGATGCAAAAGAGGCATTATTCAAACTCCCTTATTTCCTATGCAAATGAGAACTAGAAGAAAAACCTTACCATTCACAGCAGGAACCACTCAAGGATGTCTCATTCTGAGACACAAAGAGAAAAGAGGGGAAATGGAGTCTTAAACAAATTGGAGTTGTCCTGGCAATATGTTGTTAGAATAATGCAGTACCATACTGTGGCCCAAAGATCTGATTTGAGATACTCAACCAGATTCAATGTCATCGTAAGATAGAAGGTTGCTGACACCAGTGGCTTCAACCTGGAAAAGTCCAGGAGGTATAATGGTAAAAGTCTTTGTTATTCTGAAGACCAATTACCTGAGTTCAAATACCAATTCTGCCACTTTCTGATTGTGTGGCCGTGGGTAGACCCCTTCAGCCTTCTTGACCTCTGTTTCCTGATTTCTAAATGGGACATAAAAATTGTACTTACATCTCGTCGGGTACAGTGGCTTATGCCTGTAATCCCAGCACTTTGGGAGGCTGAGGCGGGCGGATCACGAGGTCAGGAGTTTGAGACCAGCCTGGCCAACATAGTGAAACCCCGTCTCTACTAAAAATACAAAAAATTAGCTGGGCATTGTGGCGGGCGCCTGTAATCCCAGCTAGTTGGGAGGCTGAGGCAGGAGAATCGCTTGAACCCGGGAGACGGAGGTTGCAGTGAGCCGAGATCGCACCACTGCACTCCACTCCAGGCGATAGTGCAAGACTCTGACTCCAAAAAAAAAAATTGTACTTATATTTCATAGGGTTTTTATGAATACTAAATGACAGAATGTAGGAAAAGCATTTAAACTGTGTCCCAGTAAATGCTGACTATTATTACTTCTTGACATTCTGTGTTTTACTTTCTCTAATACACTCTAATATTCTCTAATAAACTCTGTTCTGTCTTGCTTCAGGACCCTTGCATATATTTTTCCTTCTACTGAGAACACTCTTCTCTGTTCAGATAAATCCTGCTTATCATTCCTTAACAGTCAGATACAGTGGCATCTAATCTCAGTAATCTTGTCTAATCTCCTAGGCTGGATTATAAACTCCTTTTATAAGCTGCCAGTATCTGAGCACATTTCCATAATAATAATTGCCTATATTTACTGAATACTTCCTATAAGCAAGACATCATGATAAATGCTTTCTATATATAATGTATTTGCTGTCAATATCATATTAACTCTATGAGATAGTTATTATTATTTCTACCTTATACACAAGGACACTGAGGCATACAGAGTAACTTGCCCAAGATCACAACAGCTCTTAATGGAGCCTGAATTCAAACCCAGGTCTGACCAACTCCAAAGTCATTTGGTCTTCACCACTCAGCTTTGCTGTATAGTTTTATACATGTTGGTTTACTTGTTTGACCCTTCACATCAGGTACTAGGCTTCTGGAAGGTAGGGACAATATATTTTCTCTCTGTATCCACAGCACATATTAATCAGCACAGAAAAAGTGCTCAATAATGCTTTGATGATAAATGAATGTATGCATGGACGGATGAAAGGGAAGAGGACAACAAAGAATAAACAAATAAACCTGTATCTAGACAACTGTTAAAAGGTGTCAGTTATCTGGGAGATAGAAATTGCTCTGAGAAAGAGGAAAATGTAGGGGGGAAAAGTACCTGTTGGTTCAGATGGTAATGAAAGATAAAATGGAAGAATCTGGCAAAAGAGACTAGTTAAGTTTAGTCTGTTTCACCCAGTCTCTTCATGGCCCCAAGTTCTAAATAGAACGTTATACAAACATAGTCCTGAAGAGAAAGGAAAAAGGAAATACCAACAGGAGGCCTTTTGAAATGGATCTTAATTCAGTCTTCCTGATTTGCTATAAGATCCTTTGCCACAGAAGTCCCAACACAGGCTTTTCAGAATGCAATTGTGGTGGTTACCATTCCTAAATCCCTATCGACATAATGCATCAAATCCTTTTCCCTCAATCTGTCCCCAGCGAGAATCTCCCTCAGCTTCATTCCTGCCCCTCATTTTCTCAGAGGTTAACATTTAACAAATTACACTCCCAACCTCTTTCCAGGCCCATCATCTTTTTAAGTTCAACAAGAGTGGAGCTTGCTGGCTAATTTTAAGTATCACATTTCTCCCTGAGCTCCTCTCAAACTGCTCTCTGGTTTCGGCTGCAGAATGTTAACAGAAAGCACAGGGGAGACAGAGCACTTTATCAGTTTCATACCTAAAATAATAAGCAAGTTTAAAATAAACAGTTGAGAGAGATTGAATGGCACGCTCTACTGTCAGCAAAGGCAGAAATGCCCCAGCCCAAAGGTTGACAAATGACGGGAACAGTCTTCTAGTTTCACACTGGATCTCATCTCTGAACTCGGTATGTTTCTGATAGTGTTTATAAGTGGAGCTCTATTTTTCACTTGGTTTTCTTAAGAGCAAAATATTTCTAGTTTTCTTATGAACTACCCTAATCAAGATGTGAGTAGAAGCAGCCCAAGCTCCCACAGGTACCTTGAGAGGGGGGTCCTAGGTTTGACTTTAGGATGATGACAATTTGCAAAAGGCTAATTTAACAGCAATTGGATTTTTCCTGCCTGCTTGCACCATCAGCTGACAACTCACTTCTCCATCACATCTGCAAACAGTTGGCCTAGACAGTTCTGACATTTCCCACTTAGAAAAGCCACTTTCAGGAAGTTATTAACCCAAACGGAATCTTCCTGGTCAAGCTCAGGGGTATAGAAATGGCTCACGTGGGCAGGTCTGTATCCATTTGGTTTCCAGTAAGGGATAAGAACTGTCAAACAGGACAAATTGGAAAAATCGGACCAAAGTTGTCACTTACTACGAGACTAAATACCTAGATGTGCTTATAGTACATTCATAATAAAACTCTCATTTTTTTGAGAGTATAATTCCACAATAGCAAAGACAATACCTATTTTTGTTTACTACTATGCATTAGCACAATGCCTAGTTCCAAAGTAGACAAAAATTTGCTGCATGGATAAATAAATGTAGTGTTAACTATGCGCCAGGCACTATGCTAGAACCATAATACATGTTACCTCATTTATTTTAACTACCACCCCAAAGCTGTAAGTTAAGAATCAAACAAGAAAACGGAGGACCAGGAAAGTAAAGTAACTGCCCATGGCCACCAGCTAGTAAGTGGCAGAGCTGGGACTAAAACTCAACTCTGCCAAACCCATGTTCTTTCCATTACATCCCTCCCCAGAACATTGGTTCAGTCACTAACCTGGTGAGGTCCTTATATTGAGAGTCTTATTGAAATTATCCTTGAGTGCTTCTATCACAGACTTCATTTCTTCATTCACCTCTTCCAAGTTGATTATATCCTCAACCAAGGCAGCATTAATATTCACTCTGGTTTGGGACTGTCCTTTCCCTTTGGCTAAAAAGTGAACATTCAGTGAATAAAACAACAGAAGCATAAACAGAGCCAATAAGCAATTGGTGAAGTACCTACTATGTACAGGGAAAAATGTCAAGTGTTAGAAAATTTTAAAACATTATCACGGGGGGGGAGGGGGGTGGGACAGCATTAGGAGATATACCTAATGCTAAATGACGAGTTAATGGGTGCAGCAAAACAACATGGCACATGGATACATATGTAACAAACCTGCACATTGTGCACATGTACCCTAAAACCTAAAGTATAATTAAAAAAAAAAACAAAAATATTATCACTCCACTAAAAAAGAGCCTATATTAACTGAGTGTCAACTGTGCTAAACACCTTCTCAGATATTAGTGAGGGGACAGACTTTACAATCAGGCACCCCAGGTTAAAAGTCTGGCTATAATGCATGCTAGCTTTATGACCTTAGGCAAGTTATCTTTCTGAGTATCAAGTTCCCTACCTGTAAAAGAATAATAACATCTATATTGCAAGGTTGCTACAAGGATACAAATTAAGTCATTCAAATACCTAAAAGAACACTATTCACATGGCAGGGAATCCATAACTAAATTAATCCCTTACTTTTCAGAAAAGTAAACAGAAGATGAGAAAGGTAAAGCTATTTGCTTAATGTCACAGGTCAGGAAATGGAAAAGTCAAGATCTGGTTCCAGATCTGCCTAATTTTAAACCCATGAACTTTCCACTAGCCCATCTCCACAAAATCTAATTAGACAGGAAATACATTAATTCATTAAAAAATGAACACTAAGACAAGGATATGCACACAATATCTGATGGCTGGTACAGAGTACAGACAAAAGGAACAATAGTAGTTTACAGACATTAAACACTACCCATGGTAGAGACAATGGCTTATATTTTAGAAAATCAACAGCATTAGGAGCTGAATACAATTTCATTTTATGTCTAAATCATCGTAGTGATTTTTCATATACATTCTATGTGTATACATAGATAATTTCTGTGAGTGATGCAAATATTCTTGCATTTCTTTTATAGGGAATGGGGAAGGAGAAAAACATTAAAATTTTAAACAATATTTACAACTGTTTATTCATTAAACATTCAACAAATATTTATTGAGATCCATTCAATAAATTTTGTTGAACATCTACAGTGAGCTCAATCCTGTACTATTTGTGTAGCATATTATAACTTGCAATGCAATTTCAAGTACATTCTCCTCCTTGCTATCCAAGATAGCTCTCTGAGGTAGGAAGAACAGTGATTAGTATTGTCCCCATTGTACAGATGAGAAATCTAAGGCACAAGCCATTTAAATGTTTCGCCCAAAGTAAACAACCGGTAAGCAACAGAGTGATTCTTTTATTTTATTTTTTTTGAGACAGAGTCTCGCTGTCGCCCAGGCTGGAGTGCAGTGGCGCGATCCCGGCTCACTGCAGGCTCCGCCCCCTGGGGTTCACGCCATTCTCCTGCCTCAGCCTCCCGAGTAGCTGGGACTACAGGCGCCCGCCATCTCGCCCGGCTAATTTTTTGTATTTTTAGTAGTGACGGGGTTTCACTGTGTTAGCCAGGATGGTCTCGATCTCCCGACCTCGTGATCCGCCCACCTCGGCCTCACAGAGTGCTGGGATTACAGGCGTGAGCCACCGCGCCTGACCAACAGAGTGATTTTTAAAAACATTTATTTGCCCGTGTTATCACTATGCTTTGAAACCAATGGCTTAGGTTTTTTTTCAGAAGACATGGGGCTGGGCGCGGTGGCTCATGCCTATAATCCCAGCACTTTGTGGGGCTGAGGCAGGCAGATCACGAGGTCAGGAGTTCCAGACCAGCCTGACCAAAATGGTGAAACCCCATCTCTACTAAAATTACAAAAATTAGCCGGGTGTGGTGGTGTGTGCCTGTAATCCTGGCTACTCGGGAGGCTGGGGCAGGAGAATCGCTTGAACCTGGGAGGTGGAGGATGCAGTGAGCCGAGACTGTGCCACTGCACTTCAGCCTGGGCGACAGATCAAAAAAAAAAAAAAAAGATGCGGATCTTCGGAATGAGAAACACAAGTTTCAAATAGGACAACAAAAGTAAATTCACACCTAGACATGTTGTGACTGCAGAAAACAAAGGACAAAGAGATCTTTATAAACGCCCAAGAGAAAAGACAAATTATCCATGAAGGATTAAAACTTAGAATACTTTCCAAGAGCAACAACAGAAGCCAGAAGCAACTGAAATAATATCTTCAACTTTGAACTTTTAAAACCAAATATGCACATTAATAATTTAAAGATATGTCTGTCAATATTGGAATGAATAGTAATATTTATGAATGAAATACTATGCAACCATGAGAAGAATGAACTACACACAAAAATTTAAATGAGTCTCACAAACATGATGTTGAACACAGAGGCCAGACACAAGAATACAAAACTGTACAGTACGAATGCCAGATATGAGAATATAAACTGAAAAGTAAAAAAAAACAGAAAAAACTAATCCATGCTACTAGAAGTCAGAATAATAGTTATCTGCAAAGGGTCAAGGGTAGTACTTACTAGAAAGAAGCACAAAGGGGACTTTTGACATGCTAGGAATGTTCTGTTTTTTTATCTGGGTGCTGTAAGTGATTTCAGCTTGTGAAATTTATGATAGCTGCACTTTCCTACAGTGCTTTTTTATTTCTATAAAAAGGTTAAAAAATTAGTTAAGGGTAACCATCAAAACAATAAGAAATTAAAAGTATATCTTCCAAATCAGCAGAATTTAAAAAAGAGAGAGAGAGGGATAAAGAAATTTAATCTAATAGGAAAAGAAGAAGAAAAAAGGAAAAAAAGGAATATTTCAACACAGCTAAAAGAACTTTAAATGTTCCCAACACATAAAAATGATAAAAGCTTGAGATGCTGGATACCCCATATACCCTAACTTAAATCATTTATGCATGTAACAAAACATCACATATACACCATATGTACAAATATGTATCAATAAAAAATTTTTTAAATATGCATTTAAAAAAAAGAAAAAAGAAAAAAAAAAACGAAAAAACATGATATAAAGAAAGTCCAAAATAAGGCCGGGCGTGGTGGCTCATGCCTGTAATCCTAGCACTTTGGGAGGCCGAGGCGGGCGGATCACCTGAGGCCAGGAATTTGAGATCAGCCTGGCCAACAAGGCAAAACACTATCTCCACTAAAAATACAAAAAATTAGCTGGGCATGGTGGCGCATGCCTGTAGTCCCAGCTACTTGGGAGGCTGAGGCACAAGCATCACTTGAACCTGAGAGGCAGAGGTTGCAGTGAGCTGAGACTGCACCACTGCACTCCAGCCTGGGTGACAGAGTGAGACTCTTTCTCAAAAAAAAAGAAAGTACAAAATAAAATAATAACACAAATATGCAGTGACTACAATAAATATAAATGGATCAAAATGACAAGTTAAAAGTGGGAGATTCTCAGTAAGATTTTTAAAAATCTAGTTGAATATAATATGACAGTTTTTAAAAATTATAAAAGATCACAGAAAGTTTGATGTATAGGGATGGAAAAATTATAAGCCTGGCAAACATCAGTCAAAAGAAGACTGGTGTAGCTACATTATCATCAAACAAAAAAGATTTTAAGACAAAATTCACTATTGGAAATCATGAAGACAACTTCAAAATGATAATAGAAACAATTCACCAGAAAGATATATAACAATTCTAAGATTAAATATATCAGTAAGATAGCCTCAAAATTAATAGAATTAAAAGAAGAAACTGGCTGGGTGCAGTGGCTTACACTTGTAATCCCAGCAATTTGTGGGGCTGAGGTGGGCAGATTGCTTGATCCCAGCAGTTCAAGACCAGTCTGGGCAACATTGCAAAACCCAGTCCCTACAAAAAATACAAAAATTACCCAGGCATGGTCGTGTGTGCCTGTAGTCCCAGCTACTTCGGAGGCTGAGGTGGGAGAATCAGTTGAGCCCAGAAGATTGAGGTTGCAGTGGGCTGTGATTGCACCGCTGCACTCCAGCCTGGGCAAGACCCTGTCTCAAAATAAAAAGCAACAAAAAAAGGAGAAACTGATCAATCTACAAGCATACTAGGAGAGTTCAATATACCTTCCTTGATAACTGATAATTGAGCAAATAAAAAAACAGAAAAGTTGATCAACAAAATTAGTCAATTTGATCTAATACAATACACCCAAGAAAAAGAGAATATACATTATTCTCAAGCACACTTGGACCTTCTATGAAACAACCATGTTTTACACACAAATCAACTCTCAACAAAAATAAAAGAATCTATATCATATAGAACATGCCCTCTGAACAGAGTAGAATTAAGCTAACCCCAAAACAACCATTTGTTTGAAAAACTTTAAACACCTCTTAATAAACACTCATGGGCTATAGAGAAATGCACAATGGAAATGTTTAAATATTGAGAAATGACCATAATAAAAATATTGAATGTCAAAAACTCAAGTCAGACACGATGGCTCACACCTGTGATCCCAGTGCTCTGGAAGGCCAAGGCGAGAGGATCACTTGAGCCCAGGAGTTCAAGGTTACAGTGAGCTATGATTGTGCCACTGCACTCCAGCCCAGGCAACAAAGCAAGACCTTGCCTCTAAACTAAATAAACAAACAACCTTATAGGAAGCATTTAAAGCATTTAGACAGAAACTTCTAACCTTAATACTTTAAAAACAAAACAAAACAGGCCGGGCGTGGTGACTCACACCTGTAATTCAAGCACTTTGGGAGCCCAAGGTGGGCGGATCACCCAAGGTCAAAAGTTCGAGACCAGCCTGGCCAACATGGTGAAACCCCATCTCTACTAAAAAAAAAAAAATACAAAAATTAGCTGGGCGTGGTGGCGGGTGCCTATAGTCGTAACTACTCGGGAGGCTGAGGCAGGATAATTGCTTGAACCCAGGAGGACGAGGCTGCAGTGAGCTGAGATCATGCCACTGCACTCCAGCCTGGGTGACAGAGGGAGACTCCATCTCAAAAAATAATAAGAAACAAAAATAAAGAAGTATTATGCACAATGGTAAGATATGAAAACAACCAAAGTGTCTGTGGATAGAGAAATGATGTGGGTGCATGTATGGGTGTGTGTGTTCGTGTATAAAGTGTCATATTATTCAACTTTAAAAAACGAGACCTTGCCATTTGCCATGGATGAACCCGGAGGACATTACACTAAGCAAAACAAGTCACACACAGAAAAATACTGCATGATTATACTTGTATGCAGAATCTCGGGGTGGGGGTTTGCTTGTTTGTATTTTAGACAGGGCCTCACTCTGTCACCCAGACTGGAGTGCAGTGGTGCGATCTCAGCTCACTACAGGCCTCAACCTCCCTGGGTTCAGGTGATTCTCCCATCTCAGCATCCTGAATAGCTGGGACTAGAGGCGCATGCCACCATGCCTGGCTAATTTTTGTAATTTTTTGCAGAGAAGAGGTTTCACCACACTTCCCAGACTGGTCTCGAACTCCTGGGCTCAAGTGATCCGCCCACCTCGGCCTCCCAAAGTGCTGGAATTATGAGCATGAGCCACCATGCCTAATCACATGCGGAATCTACAAAAAGGTTGAATACACACAGAGAATAAAATAATACTTAGCAAGGGTCAGCGGGGTGGGGTGGTGGTGGTGGTGAGGAAATGGAGAGATATAAATCAAAGGATACAAAGTAGTAGATATGTAGGATGAACAAGTCTGGAGATGTAACATACAATAGGAGGACTATAGTTAGTAATATTGTATTATACTCTGGATTTTTTGCTAAGACAGATTTTATGTGCTTTTGCAAAAAAAAAAAAAAAAAGGAGGAGGTAACTATGTAAGATAATGGATATGTTAATCTGCATTATGTAACCATATCACTGTATGTATATCAAAGTATCATGTTTACAATAAAATTTTTCAAAGAAAAAAAGAAAACAAGAAAGGCCAAAAATTAATGAACTAATTGTCCAACTCAGAGGATAGAAAGAGAACAAGTACACAGGAGAAAGTAAATAATAAAGAACAGGAATAATAAAATTGCAAAAAAGAGAGATCAAAAAATTAAAGAGTCTTTTAAAAGGTTTATAACTTCTGTCAAGAACAATTAAGAAGAAAGTAGATGCAGATAAATAATATTAAGAAAGAAAAAATGGACACAATTATAAAAATAGTAGAAATCTTAATAAGAGACTATTATGAACAACTTTATACCAACAACTTTGAAAGGTCAAAAAAATGAAAAATTTCCTAAAATAACAACTTACTAAATCAAGAGAATAATCTAAGCAGTCTCATAATCATTAAAGAAACCAATTCTATGATTTAAAGTCTACCTACACACACACACACACACACACACACACACACACACACACACAAATACCAGATCCATATTACTTTACAGGCAAGTTCTATCAAACATGCAAGGGGCTGGGCACAGTGGCTCATGCCTGTAATCCCAGCACTTTGGGAGGCCGAGATGGGCAGATCACCTGAGGTCAGGCGTTTGAGACCAGCCTGGCCAACATGGTGAAACCCCGTCTCTACTAAAAATACAAAAATTAGCTGGGCGTGGTGGTGGGCACCTGTAATCCCAGCTACTCAGGAGGCTGAGGCAGGAGAATTGCTTGAACCTGGGAGGTGGAGGTTGCAGTGAGCCGAGATCGTGCCATTGCACTCCAGCCTGGGCTACAGAGCAAGACTCAGTCTAAAAAAAACAAAAAACACGCAAGGAGCTGATAATCCTGATTTTTTATAGACCATCCCATTAAGAAAAAGAGATGCATTCCTCAACTTACACTATGAGGCTAAGATACTCTTAATACAAAAGCCAGAGAAGGATAATACTAGAAAATTATGCTCATGAAAACTAGAAAGTTACATTACAGCTAATGTCACATACAAATATAGACTCAAAAATCCTAATATTAGCAAGCCAAATCCAACAATGTATAACACAGATTATGTATCAAGAGCAAGTAGGGCTCATACCAAGAATGCAGAAGTGGTTTAACATCATAAAAACCTATTGATGTTGAGTCACATTAATAGATTAAAAGAGAAAAAAAAGATCATCTCAATAAATGCAGTAAGAGCATTTGATTAAAATTTAATATCCATATGAAACAAACTCCTAGCTAAATAGAGATAAAAGATATTTGCTTAAAAGAGAATACCAAGAGCAAAGCAAACATAATTTTTTTGTTTAAAAATTTTTTAATTTTTGTGGGTACACAGTATACATATTTATGGGTTACATGAGATACTTTGATGTATGCATGCAATAATAATCACATCATAGAAAATAGAATATCCATCCCCTCAAGCATTTATCTTTTGTGTAACAGACAATTCAATTATACTCTTTTAGTTAATTTTAAATGTACAATTAAATTATCACTGACTTTATTCACCCTGTTGTGCTATTAATTACTAGGTCTTACTCATTCTTTCTAACTGTATATAATTTTTGTATCCATTAACAACCCCCAACTCCTTCCCACTCCTCCACTACCATTCCCAGCCTATGGTAACAGTCCTTCTACTCTCTTCTCCATGAGTTCAAATGTTTTGATTTTTAGATGCACAAAATTGTTTTGATTTTTAGCTCTCACTTAGAGAACAAGCAAAGTTAGTCTTTCTGTGCCTCATTTCACTTAACGGAATGACCTCCGGTTCCATCCATGTTGTTGCAAATGACAAGATCTCATTCTTTTTTATGGCTACATAGTATGCCATTGTGTATATGTATCACATTTTCTTTATCCAGTCATCTGTTGATGGAAACTTAGGTTGCTTCCAAATCTTAGCTATTGTGAACAGTGCTGCAACAAACTCGAGAATACAGATATTTCTTCAATATACTGATTTCCTTTCTTCTGGGTATACACCCAGCAGTGGGATTGCTGGATCATATGGTAGCTCTATTCTTAGTTTTTTGAGGAACCTCCAAACTGTTCTCCACAGTGGTTGTGCTAATTTACATTTCCACCAACAGTGTACAACGGTTTCCTTTTCTCCACATCCTTGCCAGTATTTGTTAGTGACTGAATATTGGATAAAAGCCATTTTAACTGGGGTGAGATAATATCTCATTATAGTTTTGATTTGCATTTCTCTGATAATCAATGATGCCAGGCACCGTTTCATGTGCGCGTTTGCCATCTTGAAATATGTCTTATTTCGAGAAATGTCTATTCAAAAATTTTGCCCATTTTTAAATCAGATTATTAAATTTTTTCCTAGAGTTGTTTGAACTCCTTATATATGTATTTTGGTTATTAATCCTTTATCAGATGGATAGTTTGTAAATATTCTCTCCCATTCTGTGAGTTGTTTTTTCACTTTGTTGACTGTTTCCTTTGCTGTGCAGAAGCTTTTTAACTTGATGTGATCTCACTTGTCCATTTTTGCTTTGGTTGTGTGTGCTTGTGGGGTACTACTCAAGAAATCCTTACCCACTCCAATGTACTGGAGAATTTCCCCAATGGTTTCTTGTAGTAGTTTAATAGTTTGAGGTCTTAGATTTAAGTCTTTAATCCATTTTGATTTTTGTATATGATGAGAGACAGAAATCAAGTTTCATTCTTCTGCATATGGATATCCAGTTTTCTCAGCACCATTTATTGAAGAGATTGTCCTTTCCCCAATGTATGTTCTTGGCACCTTTGTCAAAAAATGAGTTCACTGTAGGTGTATGAATTTGTTTATGGGTTCTCTATTCAGTTCCACTGGTTTACGATACGGTTTGGCTGTGTCCTCACCCAAATCTCATCTTAAACTGTAGTTTCCATAATTCCACGTGTAGTAGGAGGGACCAGGTAGAGATAATTTTATCATGGGGGTGGTTTCCCCCATCCTGTTCTTGTGACAGTGAGTTCTCAAGAGTTCTGATGGTTTCATAAGCAGCTTCCCTCTTTGCTGGGCACTCATTCTCTCTCGCCCCCGTGTGAAGAGGTGCCTTCCACCATGATTGTAAGTTTCCTGAGGCCTCCCCAGCCATGCAGAACTGTGAGCCAATTAAACTTCTTTCCTTTCTAAATTACCCAGTCTCGGGTATGTTTTTATTAGCAGTGTGAGAACAAACTAATACAGTAAATACTAATACACTACCGGAATAGTGGTGTGCTGCTATAAGGATACCTGAAAATGTGGAAGCAACTTTGGAACTGGGTAACACGCAGAGGCTGGAACAGATTAGAGGACTCAGAAGAAGACAGGAAAATGTGGGAAAGCTTGGAACTTCCTAGAGACTTGGAGGGCTCAGAAGACAGGAAGATGTGGGAAAGTTAGGAACTTCCTAGAGACTTGTTGAATAGCTTTGATCAAAATGCTGACAGTGATATAAACAATGAAGTCCAGGCTGAGGTAGTCTCAGATGGAGATGAAGAACTTGTTGGGAACTGGAGCAAAATGACTCTTACTGTGCTTTAGCAAAGAGACTGGTGGGTTTTTGCCCATGTCCTAGAATCTGTGGAACTTTGAACTTGAGAGAGATGATTTGGGGTATTTGGCAGAATAAATTTCTAAGTGACAAAGCATTCAAGAGGAAGGAGAGCATAAAAGTTTGAAAAATTTGGCCAGGCACGGTGACTTAACCCTGTAATCCCAGCACTTTGGGAGGCCGAGGCAGGCAGATCATAAGGTCAGCAGATAGAGACCATCCTGGCCAACATGGTGAAATCCCATCTCTACTAAAAATACAAAAATTAGCTGGGCGTGGTGGCGCATGCCTGTAACCCCAACCACTCAGGAGGCTGAGGCAGGAGAATCACTTGAACCAGGGAGTCGAAGGTTGCAGTGGGCCAAGATCACGCCACTGCACTCCAGCTTGGCAACAGAACAAGACTCCGTCTCAAAAAAGAAAGTTTGAAAAATGTGCAGCCTGGCAATGCAACAGAAAAGAAAAACCCATTTTCAAGGGATAAATTCAAGCCGCCTGCAGAAATTTGCATAAGTTAACAAGAAGCTGAATGTTAATCACCAAGACAATGGGGCAAATGTTATGTCAGACACCTTCTAGCAGTCCCTTCCATTACAGGCCTGGAGGCCTAGGCGGGAAAAATGGTTTCCTGGGCCAGGTGCAGGGCCCCCCCTGCTGTGTACAGCCTTGGGACTGCATGCCAGCTGCTCCAGCCATGGCTAAAAGGGGCCAAGGTACAGTTCAGGACATTGCTTCAGAGGTCGCAAGCCCCTCAGCCTTGGCAGCTTCCATATGGCAGCTTCCATATGGTGTTGGTCCTGCGGGTATGCAGAAGATAAGAATCAAAGTTTGGGAACCTCCGCCTAGATTTCAGAGGATGTATGGAAACACCTGCATGTCTAGGCAAAAGTCTGCTGCAAGGGCAGAGCCCTCATGGAGAACCTCTGCTAGGGCAGTGCGGAAGGGAAATGTGAAGTTGGAGCCCCCACAGGGGCACTGCCTAGTGGAGCTGTGAGAAGAGGGCCACCATCCTCCATCCCAGAACTTGGAAGATCCACCAACAGCTTGCACAGTGCGCCAGGAAAAGCTGCAGACACTCAATGCTAGCCCGTGAAAGCAGCCAGGAGGGGTGCTGTACCCTACAAAGTCACAGGGGCAGAGCTGCCCAAGGCCATGGGAGCCCACCTCTTGCATCAGCATGATCTGGATGTGAGACATGGAGTCAAAGAAGATCATTTTGGAACTTTAAGGTTTAATGACTGCCCTACTGGATTTCAGACTTGCATGGAGCCTGTAGCCCCTTTGTTTTGGCCAATTTCTCCCATTTGGAATGGCTGTATTTATCCAATGCCTGTAACCCCATTGTATCTAGGATGTAACTACCTTGTTTTTGATTTTACGGGCTAGGTAGAAGGGATTTGCCTTGTCTCATAAGACTATGGACTTTAACTTTTGAGTTAATGCTGGAATGAGTTAAGACTTTGGGGGACTGTTGGAAGGGCATGATTGTGTTTTGAATTGTGAGGACATGAGATTTGGGAGGGGCCGGGGTGGAATGATATGGTTTGACTGTGTCCCCACCCAAATCTCATCCTGAATTGTAGTTCCCCACCTGTCATGGGGGAGATGGAGATAACTGAATCATGAGGGCAGTTTTCCCCATCCTGTTTTTGTGATAGTGAGTTAGCTCTCAAGAGATCTGATGGTTTTATAAGGGGCTTCCTCCTTCACTGGGCACTTATTCTCTCTCCTGCCACCCTGTGAAGAGGTGACTTCTGCCATGATTATAAGTTTCCTGAGGCCTCCCCAGCCATGCAGAACTGTGAGTCAATTAAACCTCTTTCCTTTTATTTTAAATTTTTAATTTTTTTTTTTTGTTGACAGAGTCTGGCTTTGTCATCCAGGCTGCAGTGCAGTGGCACAATCTTAGCTCAATGCAACCTTCACCTCCCGGGAGCAGGCAATTCTCCTGCCTCAGCCTCCCAAGTAGCTGGGATGACAGGCATGTGCCACCATGCCCAGCTAATTTGTATTTTTAGTGGAGACAGGGTTTTGTCATGTTGGCCAGGCAGGTCTCAAACTCCTGACCTCAAGTGATCCACCCACCTTGGCCTCCCAAAGTGCTGGGATTACAGACGTGAGCCACTGTGCCTGGCCTAAATCTTTTTCCTTTATAAATTACTCAGTCTTGGGTATTTCTTCACAGCAGCATGCGAACAGACTAACACTGTCTATGAGTCTGTTTTTATGCCCATACCATGCTGTTTTGGTTACTATAGTTCTGTGGTATAATTTGAAGTCAGGTAATATGATTTCTCCACAAACATAACTCTTAACGTTAACGTATAAGAAGTATTTCCTATAAAGTCAGGAATAAAACAAAGATGCCTATTATCACCAGTCACATTTATTCAAATTACACTAGAGTTCCTAGCCAATCCAATGAGAGTTGGGGGAAGAGAGGAGAAGGGAGGGCAACAGGACAGGAGGGGAGAAGAATGGAAAGGGACATATGTGCACCACAACACATGTACAAGAATGCTTATACTAGCATTATTTGTTTTAGCTCAAAACTGGAAACAACCCAAACGTCTGTCAACTGTAGAATGGATATTAAATTGTGGTATATACTTTCAGTAGAATATCATTAATAAAAATGCACAAACAACCATTATATGCACAACATGGACATATCTCACAAATAGATTATTACCAATAGAAGTCAGACACAAAATCCATACTGACTTCACAAAGGACAAAACTAATCTGTGGTGTTAAAGTCAATATAGTGGGTTATCTATCCTTACAGTGGGAAAGTAACAACTCAAAGGGACATGTGGTAAGTTTCAAAAACACAAGTGACAGTCTATTTATTGATTTGGGTGATGACTACATGATTGCGTTCACTTTGTAAAAATTCACTGAAGCACAAACTTATGATTTATGTACACACTTTTCTTTATATATAACTCAAAAAAGTAATATAGGGCCGGGCGCGGTGGCTCACGCTTGTAATCCCAGCACTTTGGGAGGCCGAGGCGGGCGGATCACGAGGTCAGGAGATCGAGACCACGGTGAAACCCCGTCTCTACTAAAAAAATACAAAAAATTAGCCGGGCGCGGTGGCGGGCGCCTGTACTCCCAGCTACTCGGAGAGGCTGAGGCAGGAGAATGGCGTGAACCCGGGAGGCGGAGCTTGCAGTGAGCCGAGATTGTGCCACTGCACTCCAGCCTGGGTGACAGAGCGAGACTCCGTCTCAAAAAAAAAAAAAAAAAAAAAAAAAGTAATATATATAAAAGTGACAAAAAAAAAAGATAGGATTCCCCCAGAAATAAATCTGATTAAAGAACTGATTAAATAACTGTACAAGATCTTTTTTTTTTTTTTTTTTTGAGACAGGGTCTCACTCTGTCCCCCAGGCTGGAGTGGCAGAGGCATGATCACGGCTCACTGTAGCCTTGACCTACTGGGCTCAAGCAATGCTCCCACTTCAGACTCCAGAGTAGCTGGGACCACAGGGGTGCACCACCACACCTGGCTAATTTTTGTGGAGACAGGGCTTCCCCATGTTGCCCAGGCTGGTCGGAACTCCTAAGCTCAAGCAATCCAACCACCTTGGCCTCTCAAAGTGCTGGGATTATAGGCGTGGGCCACCACTCCTGGCCTTGTGCAAGAGCTGTCTGGAGAAAACTTGACACTATGATCATAAATTTCATATAGAAGAGGAGAAAGCCAAGAAGAAAAAGAAAAGCATATGTGTGGTGAGGGGAAAGATTTGTACCACTAAATTGAACTTTATGACAGTAAGTCAGGCAGTATGAAATTTACTGCAGGGAGAGATAAGCAGTTCAACAAAATCAAGAGCTCAGAAACAGTACCATATATATATAAAGAAACTCACACAACGGGAGGGTGGGGTATTACAAATCTGGGAGTACAGAGTAGGCTAATCAATAAATGATTCTGACACAACTTGTTATCCATCTGGAAAGGAAACTTTAAAAATTACCTCACATTATATTCAGAAATAAATTACCTTGCAACAGAGGGGTATTTCTTAAAGAAGACGCAATTAATAAAGGACTGAAAAATATGACATTAAAACCCATGTTCAACAAAAACATCATAAACAAAGTAAAAAGCAAAGAAGATACTTGTAACACATATTATGGACAAATAATGAGCATCCCTAATATAAAAGAATCGAAGAAATCTAAAAGAAAAAGTCAAACAACCAACTTCTGCAGCCTCAAACTCCTCACCTCAAGCCATCCTTCCACCTCAGCCTCCTGAGTAGCTGGGACTACAGGTACGGGCCACCAGGCCTAGCATTTTTTTTTTTTTTTTTTTGTTAAGAGGCAAGGTCTTATTATGTTGCCCAAGCTAATCTCAAACTCCTGGTCTCAAGCAATCCCCTCACCTCAGCCTCCTGAGTAGCTGGGATTACAAGTGCAAGCCAACTTTTAAAGAGGCAATCAAAGAAGACAAAACTGAATAGCCCACAAAATATGAAAAAATGCTGTTTACGCACTGACTAGTTACTGTCTAGTGTACTACAAGACTGCAATACTGTAGGTATCAGGAACTCAAGTTTCTGGTTCTGCCATTAATTATATAGGAACATGGGCAAATTTCTCACAAATTATCTCAGTTTCTTCATTTATAAAATGGTGAGATCTGGATTAACTAGATAATTATAGGGATTTCTCCAATGGAAAATTGTAATTCCTTCAATGGATAATTATAAGGATAAATTAGTAAATGTATAGAAACTTTAAAAAATATAATGCTACATACAGATCAAAGGTTATCACTATTAACAGAATATAAGTCTTCTAAGCATTACTGTTCTTTCAGCAATTTGTTAATTTTCCTATTACAGAAAGGGGAAGGTCTGCATGAAATTAGAAAAGGAGAGTCAGTGGGAAAATATTCAGCAGCATATATGTAGTGCCATTCTTGGGGGAGGACTCCCTGATCCACCACTGCAAATTCCTGGTGTGACTGACAATTTTTTATCACTCATTCTTTCATTCAACAAAATTTGTCAATACATACTATATCCAGGGCCTGTTAGGTGCTAAATAAGAACAATAGAGAACCTACCTTCATCAGGTCCAGCACAGAAGACAGATAAATGATAATCAATCTTTCGTTTAATTAATTAAATCACTGCTGGTCTAAGTGCATCAAAGGCAAAATAATAGAATGCACGAGTGCAGGTAACAGGACTTGACCTAGTCTAAGAGGTCAGGAAAGGCTTCCCATCGGAAGCAGCATTTAAGCTGAGACCTGTAGTACATCAGTCTCATTCTTGGATGACACAAGCCATTAAGATCATCCATCTAAATCCACGGCTCTAATATCTACTTCATTCAACAACCTTCTGGTCTTAATTATACTTCCAACATGCATCTTCCTATAAGGAGACAATATATTGATCCCTGCTACAAGCATTCTAGCTTGCTTGGCACTTACACCTTTAATTCTAAATCTAAAAGAAAGAAATTAGGCATTTTCTGAGCTACCAAGAAAACAAATGAGGCAGTATGGTAATGAGAAAACAGGCACTGGGTTATAACACCATCTCTGCCACTGTAACCTTTTAAGTTAATCGAATGAAATAGCTGAGGCACCATTTCCTTGTGTTAGCAAGGGGACAAATTCAGTACATCTGAGATAACTGCCAGCTATAATTCAAGGGCTAAATATAAGAAAGGGGTGAAGTACGAGAGAACGTCACATGTCTCTACCTTTGGCTTTCTTGGTAGCAAAATGGCGGACTGGTACAGCTGAATAGGCCACGTATTGCCTATGGCCATGCTGTCTTTCATGCACTGTCTTCAGTGCAACTTCTGAAACGGGTCTGATAGAGGCTGCAAGATAATTGCGGAAGGCAGGGTAGACCATGCGGAAGCACTTTAATCCCAAGGCCATGACTGAAGACAATCCTTGGAAACATCCACTAAAAAGAATAAGACAAAAAGCAGATCTAAGTAAAAGAGACCATATTGCAACTTCAGGTAATTCGTACCAATTATCAAGCAACTCCTATAAACTGAGCTAAGTACTAGACAATTTAAATACATTATCTCTAATCCTTTTCCCAACAGCCCTAGAAGAAAATATTATTTGCCTCATTTTACAGAATGAAGAAACTAAGGCTCACAGAGATTTAAGTAATTTCCCCACTTTGGACTCCAAACCCCAGGCTCTTTCCACTGCACCAAAATGCCCATTAAGCAAATATGCAGCAGACTAAAGCTTTAATGATGCTAATTAAACCCTTATATGAGAAAAAGCACAAAATCTTGATAAAGTTTAAAGAGGGAAGGCAGAGCACTAGAAGAGGACTTTAAATAAGAAAACCATCTCAACAGGCATAAAATGACTGGAAAATTCACACGACAGCATTTAATTAAAATTTTATTTGGTTCCTTACGCACTGATTACCAATTAGGATGCCCTTTAATGTGAGTCTTAAAGCATGACTGAGGTTTGAGGTCTTCCATGGTATAGAACTAGAGCTCTGGAACATGCCACCCTCTACTGTGTTAACACAAGTTACGCATTCTACATCTGAGGTCTTTGACCATGGAAAGATGCCATCACCTACAACTACCTCAGGAGAACACAGCCCTAGCTAACTGACAAATATATCATTAATAGCTTCTGCCAGTAATGTTGCTATGGCTCAGGTAAAAATTAAGAACAATTAGTATTAAATACCAGGAAGCTGCTTCCTTTGAGTAACAGTCCCACACCTTATTTTTTTTTAAAAATCCCATCCTAAAAGTTTGATCCAACATGGGCTTTGCTGTCAGGAAGACCTGGAAGCCAATCCTAGCTCCATTACTGACTAAATACTCCTGAATATTTCTGCTCCTTGATTTCTTCAACTGTAAAATGGGAATAATTGTACTCATTTCTTAGGGTTAGGAATAATTAATGAGGTTATGCAAGTAAAGCCCTTGACACAGTACTTAGCAAACAGCAGGAGCCCCCCAAAATAATACCTGTTGATAGCTATCACCTTTTCTTTCAAACTTTTTAAAAAATATTATCTTTATTATCTTTTGAGACTGAGTCTCACTCTGTTGCCCAAGATGGAGTGCATTGGCACGATCTTGGCTCACAGCAACCTCCACTCCCGGGTTCAAGCAATTCTCATGCCTCAGCCTCCCAAGTAGCTGGGATTACAGGCACATGCCACCATGCCCAGCTAATTTTTTTGTATTTTTAGTAGAGACAGGGTTTCACCATGTTGCCCAGGCTGGTCTTGAACTCCTGGGCTCAGGCAATCCACCTGCCTTGGCCTCCCAAAGTGCTAGGATTACAGGTGTGAGCCACCATGCCTGGCCTCTAAAACTTTTATGCCAGCATCAGACACAATAAAGAAATGTTGTATGTTATTCATGATGTACAAAATAGCCTACAATCAGTCAGACCTGGATGTAAATTTCAACTTTAGGCAATTTACTCTTCTTTTCTGAGCATCACTTTCCTCATCAATGATAAAAATAACCTTGAACTTAAAATAAACTTTAATAATGAATACATGTAAACAACTAACATAGTGCCAGGAATATAGCAGCTTAATAAATGATGGCTATTATTTTTAAAGCAAATGAGTAGCACAAAGGCAAATCATTTCTCGTGATGGAATTTTTAACAGTAAGGGATACTAGAAGTTAGTGATCAGTGTATGAAGTCTATAAAACCAGATTTGATGAAAAAAAGGAATATTTTTCTTCTTTATTAGTATCAATAGCTACTATTAATTGAGGTCAAGTTTGGACTGTTTGCTTTAACCATACTATTTCATTTAATTCTCTCAATAATGCCACAAAGAACGTATAATAATCCCCATTTTACAGATGTTGAAACTGAGGTTCAGCAAGATTAAGTCACTGTCCAAGGACATGGAGCTAATAGCCATGCTCTGTTTTAGCAGAACTGTTCACAGGTTTGGCTCAGAGTGAAGTTTCTATATCTAGGTTTTTCCCTAATAAAACCAATGCCTAACTCATACTTATAACCAAAGATGGCTGTAGAATAATGAGTAGTTTTTTATTTTAGTCTACAGGGTCTCAATCTGGCTGCTCCATTTAAGACAGGTTTCCTGGTGTTCCTGTTGCAGGTCATAATACCAACTCACAAAGCAACAGGAAATCAAAATGGGTTAGAAATAAACAACCTTTGACAGAAAACGCAGCACCCAAAAGCAGACCCAGTACACGTGAACCGGAAGACAACTCTATAAATAAACCACATTGCTGAAATGCTTAAGGCGTAGATTTTAATTGCACAGAAGTCAGGAAATTTCAAAGTGGAAGTTCAATAAAAGCAGTCCTTTAGGTCCTTTACCTTAAGGGTATACAAATTAACATTCAGTTCAGCACAGATAAAGAATTAAAGCTGAAGAAAAATTTGTTGAGATCCCAAGTATTAGCCAACAAAATTAACCTATACATAGAAGGAATGTGGGGAAGTGTCTGAGCTTTGGACGCAGTCTGCAACTGGAATCTCAATTCTCCCATTTACTAGCTGTGTGACCTTGGGGAGGTCATTTAGCCTCTCTGAGCTACAGCTTCCACATCATCATCATAGTGATATAAATGAGGCTTTAAAAGATAACAATAATGACAACAATCCCTACATTTATATAACGATGACTACGTGACAGAAACTATTCTAAGTGGCTTATGCACATTAACTGATTTGAGCCTCCTGATAACCCTGAAGTAAGTACTATGATTATTCCCACTTTACAGATAAGAAAACAGAAGCAAAAATCTGCCCAAGATTTGAATTCAGGCAATCTAGCTCCAGAGTCTATGTTGTTAACTGCTATACAGTGCATGTAAAGCACTCAGCATGGCTGGGAACACTGGTGGGTGTCTATAGTCCCAGTTACTTGGGATGCTAAGGAAGAAGGATCACTTGAGGCCAGGAGTCCAAGGCCAGCCTTGGCAATATAGTGAGACCTAGTCTCTTAAAAACAACAAAACACATACACACAGTACAATGCCTGGCATACAGTAGGTACACAATAAACTGTAGCTATTATAATAGCATCCCAACTACTAAATTTTTTTTTTTTTTTTAGACAGAGTCTCGCTCTGTCGCCCAGGCTGGAGAGCAGTAGCACGATCTTGGCTCACTGCAACCTATGCCTTCCAGGTTCAGGCGATTCTCCTGCCTCAGCCTCCTGAGTAGGTGAGACTACAGGCACCCACCATCACGCCCAGTTAACTTTTATATATTTTAAGTAGAGATGGGGTTTCACCATGTTGGCCAGGCTGGTCTCGAACTCCCGACCTCAGGTGATCCGCCCACCTCGGCCTCCCAGAGTGCTGGGATTACAGGCGTGAGCCACTGTGCCCGGCCTGAATTTTTTTTTTTTTTTGAGACAGAGTCTCACTGTGTCGCCCAGGCTGGAGTGCAGTGGCGCAATCTTGGCTCACTGCAACCTCCGCCTCCAGGCTTCAAGCGATTCTCCTGACTCAGCCTCCCAAATAGCTGGGATTACAGGCACGCGCCACCACACCCAGCTAATTTTTGTATTTTTAGGAGATGGGGTTTCACCGTGTTAGCCAGGATGGTCTCGATCCCCTGACCTTGTGATCCACCCGCCTGGGCCTCCCAATGTGCTGAGATTACAGACTGAAATATTTTCTTAAACTACTTGAAGCACACATTCTTTTTCCAAAGTTGAGGGTCTCAAAAGATTTCCCTGTTCTTCACAGAAGGTTCATTTTAATTTTGGCTAAATGACCAACCCAAAGTCCTGGCTTATCTACTGTCCCAGCAACTCCTTTCAATCCAACTGTATACTAGCTTATAACATAAGCACTTTTATGAGTGTGCATATACGCAGGCCCTTGTACATAAAATACTTTCACATGTATCATCTTATTTGGTTCTCATAATAACTAAAGAGTGATAATCACCACCCGTATTGTACAAAATAAGAAAAGTGATCTTTCACTTCTCCAGTGCTCCCTCTGTTCCAGGGTCTTCAAACATGCCACTGAATCTCCTTGATGATCTTCCCTCATCTCTTTAACTGTTTGTCTCCATTTTTATTTCAGATTTCAGCTGAACCATCACTTCCTCAGAGGATGGCTTCCTTGGCCATCTCCTACAGCCCAACTAGGTCAAGTGTCCTGTAGTCTGCTTTCATAACACCCTTTACTTCATCATAGCACTTATTTTTTAACAATACAAGCTAACATTTGTGTAATTATTTGATTGTCTAATTCCCTCCATATAAGTACTACAAGGACTAATCTATGATTTTCTTGTTCACTGCTGTATCCCTAGTATCTGGTACATTGCCAGAACACAGAAGACACTGTGAATGTGATGAATACATCAGTGAAGGTCCAGAAAGATAAATTCCTTGTCCAGGGTGAGCCAGAATCGGATGGGAATCTACCCTTACTATGGTAGGTTCTGGGCTTCCCAGCGTTGCCTCCACTGTCTCTGGTTTGCCAGATTTTTGCTTAGAGATAGTAGAACATGTTCTTCTCTAAATGCAGTGCCAGGTAAAGAAAGGTAGTATCTGACTATACACAGAATCATTATGCACCTGGCACGGCCAAAGAAGGAATGAGACACTTTAACAGGTGGAGAAAGGGCTTTTGCCTAAGAGTTAAGAGATCTGGATTCCAGTATGCCTACCTTATCACTCCCTGCCATCCGCCATTTAGATTCATAATCACACGTATTCAAAAAGCATTTGCGGCAGCTCTACCACTGACTTGTGACTTGTACCAAGTGATTTCTCCTACTTAGATTTTGCTTCAACCATAAAATGTAGGGGTCAGATCAGGTTTTCATTCTTTCCAACTATAAAGCTTTCCAAAATGGGGGGAAATGCAATAGTGTGGTTTAAAACAAACACACAAAAAAGGCACTAAACTTAGAGAAAACTCTGAAAGCGTCTTGGTTCCAGCACTTCCTAGGCACGTGACCTTAAATCGGTCAAACTCTCAGGACCTCCGTCTCATCTGTAAAACGTAAATGAAAATACTATTTGTCAGGGTTAAGTAAATGGAGAAGGGCTACTGAAATGACAACTGTTTTGCCACTGGGCGGCACAGAGTAGCGGTTAAAAGCCCAGGCTTAGGAGTCGGACAGACCTAGGTCTGAATTTAAGCGCCCTCACTTTCTGACCGCGTGACCCTGGTAAAATTACCTATGTGAGCTTCCGTTTCTTCATTATGGGAGATAATAATATCTACTCCCATGGGACTGTTCTGAAATTCAAACGTTCCCGTCAAGTGTGGGGCTACTCTTTAGTAAGTTCCTCCAGCATCCCCTAAATTCCTAGCTGGTAAAAGGAGCCCCGCCCCCACCCCATGAGACTCACTCCAATGCCACAGGTCCCGCCCTCAGCCTTAAAGGTCAAGCTGGACTCGAACGGGTCGGGGACGGTAGTCTGGTCCCCTGAGGTCCCCCAGAGGTCCCTGAGTAAGGGTCTCTGGCACCCAGACCACACGCGCACCTCGAGGCCCTGTCAAGGACACTCACCAGCTATCGCCCAGGTTACTAAGGAAAGACTCGTGCGACGGCGGCGACCGCAGCTGCGCGGACGTCGTGACGTCACGAGGCGAGGAGGCGGCGCAGGCGTAACGCGTCACGGGCGGCCTGGCAGCTGGCGGCCTTGAGGCGGACGCGTCTAGAGGTCCATCTGACCGCGGCGTCGGGACCTGGTTTCCGGGCATGAGCTGAGAGCACCACGCCGAGGCCACGAGGTGAGTTCGGCCGCGACATGTCCCTGCACCTCAGCGCTGGGCCCGCTAAGAGGTCTTACAGGAGGCCGCCCTCGCAGGATTGCATCTCAGGCCCCGCCCCGGATTGTCCTGTCGCTGGCCCGGAAATAACAATCCGAGTAATGACCCCTCGCCTGTAGGAATTCGCAGCCAGAAATCGGGAAGCCAGGGTTCCAGGCATGACCCACCGCTTGCTTTTAGGATCAGGTGTCTCCTCTTCTCTGGATTGCACTTTCCCCAGATGACTATTTCTGGCTTCCAGAGTTGTTGCAGCTCAGCTGGAAAGATAAATGTAACCGCGTTTTGTGAACTCTGGTAGTCTAAAGGATTGTTGGTATTGCAAACACAAAGCATTTTGATAGTCCCGTGCCGTCTTGATCTTTTATTACCCTTTACCTTTCCTCAAAAAGCCATATTCTGAGGTGTCCCCAAAATTGTCTTATTTAAGACTCACAACGACCTCGTGAGACAAATAATTGTACCCATTCTAGGAAGGAAAAAGAAACTAAGGCTCCGAGTGGAGAAGCGGCTTGCTTCATTTAGTAAATATTAAGCACCAACCGTGAGCCAGGCAGTGTACTTAAGTGCTAGAAATAGAACCGTGATCAAGATTGGTAAGGTCCTGTCCTGTGGGAGCTTACGTTCTAGTGAAGGAAATAGAAGAGGAAACATTAAATAATACATTGAATTAGCATTATGTAGGAGGAAAAAGGTGGAAAAGTGGCTATGATATAGAATAACAAGGGACTCTGTTTAGGAAAGCTTTTGTATTGGGAGGATGCTTAAAGAAAGGTCATGTGACTTGCTAAAGGCACAGTTACTAGGTGCAAAAGCCAGGATTTGAATCCAGACCCGCATATCCTGCACTCTTACCAGTAAAACATGGTACCTTTTTGTGGTAATAAGTATTAATAGCTATTGGTATTATTGCTGATTTTAGACATGAGAAAATCAGAATGTCCTATCATTCAAGTCTCAAATGTCATCTCCTTTAGAAAGGCCTTCCCTCCACTCAATCTAAAGTCGTCCAGTTCCTGTCACATCACCCTGCTTAATTGTGTTTGTGGCATGTATCACTAATTATATCTTCTTTATTTATTTTGCTTTTGTTTTGTCCTGCTCCCCTTCCAAATACAAGCATCCGGAGGATAGGGACCTTGCTTGTTCACTGCTCTGGCTCCAGTAACTAGATAAGTCCTAGATAATAGAAACAGTGAATTTATTTTCTGAATGAATGATTTGTTTAAAAAGTAGGGGGAAAGGAAAGCAGAGGGAAGACAAAATGTGTCTCCCCTGGGATTAAATTTATGTCTGTTTCACTTTTCTCCCAGGAGGTAAGAACAAGAGCTGTGGCTTTTTCATTTCTCTATTTCAGTACATAGCCCAGAGTTTAACAGTTCCTAGTTGCTAGACTTACATTGCTGAACAGATTAAAGATGTGAATGGGAAAGGAAGAAAAATACTCTCATGTGCAGGGTATTCAATAAACAATTACCTAGGGACTGCTGTGCTAGACTTTACAGGGTGTGCCGAGATGAATAAGAGGTAATGGCAGTTGTGACTGACTCCATGGTTCCTGTAGTGCTGACCTCTGAGGTACTTCTGGGTATAGGATATGTGTTCTCTAGCAGGGACTTCTGAACTCTGACACAGCCTGCTGTCTTCCCAGCCCCTAAAGCTTTATTTTACATCTGTCGTCTCATTTTTGGTCCTGGAAGCCTTAAGTTATAAACAGGGCAAAACGTATTAAAGATGGGGAAACTGAAGCTCAGAGAGAAGTAACTTCCAGTGGAAATGCCACAATTCATGCTGGGCATGGTGGCTCACACCTGTAATCCCAGCACTTTGAGAGGCCAACGTGGATGGATCACTTAGGGTCAGGAGTTGGAGACCAGCCTGGCCAACATGGTGAAACCCTGCCTCTACAAGAAAATACAAAAATTAGCCAGGCTTAATGGCATGCGCCTGTAATCCCAGCTACTCGGGAGGCTGAGGCATGAGAATCGCTTGAATCCGGGAAGTGGAAGTTGTAGTGAGCCGAGATCGTGCCACCACCCATGAGTCTGGGCAACAGAGCGAGAGTCTGTCTCAAAAAAAAAAAAAAAAAAAAAGAAAGAAATGCCACAATTTGAAACAATGTCTTCTGACACCAAGGTTTCTGCTCTTTCTACTGCTCTCTCCATCATAATCCTCTTTTCTCCTTGGCTGTGAGATGAGACATTTCAGGAACTAAGACTAGTAATAATTTGAGCTAACATTAATTGAATGCTTCCTAGGTGCCATGCATGGTTCTAAATGCTTTAGGTGTATTAACTCAGTGAATGCACCGTAATTTCATGAGGCATTATCCCCATTTTACAGATGAGGGAACTGAGGCCAACAGCTGTTACAGAGCTACACAGCTAGCAAATGTTGGAACTTGAATAACTAAGGAGGAAATTAGTCTCTTCTTCCTGGTCTGTCCCAAAAGAGTAAGCATGATAATAGCTAGTATTTATTGATTACTTACTGTTGTTAGATACAGTACTTAGTGATTTTCTACTGTCTTTAATCTTCACAACAACTCTATAAAATAAGCACTATTATCTCTCTAGATAATGAGGAAACTGAGGCCTAGAAAGTTCAGGTAATTCATCAAGTCACACAGCCTGCTTTCAAACCCAGTTCTGTCTACGCACAGATTTCTTATATTGCCTCTTCTCTTTGCTATATTGCCTCTTCCATGAGGAAAAGGGATGGAGTGCTGCTCTTCCCTACCCATCCCTTTTAATGCCATTAAGACTCTTCCTGGTGGTTTCCAAGGCTTATTTTGGGTGACAGTTGTTGAACTGAAGTATCATGTAGTAATAGAGACTTTGGCCTCCTGCCCAGTCAGCTTCTGGCTTCAGAGGAGGAAAACTTTAGTTTCTCCACACAGAACCACGCCCCTTTCACCTTAAATGGCAGCTTGTGTGCTCTGGCTGCCAGAGCAGTTGTCCCAAGGGAACTGGTTCTGGGGGCCTGGTTGTGGAATCACTGAGGCCTTTGAAGGACTGCCCAGAGGGCATGCCCTCCTTGAATAAATGTTTGTTGAGTTGAATTTGAAGTCTTGTGTTCACACATTGTTACTCCCCTCCTGCCTGAATGTTCACATTTCCTTTAGTATTTCATAGACATTGATGGAAGCAGAAACCAAAACTCTTCCCCTGGAGAATGCATCCATCCTTTCAGAGGGCTCTCTGCAGGAAGGACACCGATTATGGATTGGCAACCTGGACCCCAAAATTACCGAGTAAGTCTAAATTACCTTAGTTCTTTACCTACAATATTGGGATGTTTTGTCGTGATAATGTCAAGAAGAATTTTCAAGGGGTGTGGGATATACTTTGACCCTTTTACTTACATCATATCTTCGAAGAGATAAGATGTTAGCTTGTTATCTTGTCACGTTTTTTACATTTGGACTCTCCTACTGCAAGGACACGGACTTGGGTATCCTTTAATCCATATACCTGTTTTTTCCTATCTGCCAAAGACATTCTCCCATTTCCAACTATTTGAATCCTTGTACCTAGTAGCTCTAGGGAATTATTCTCTAGAATCAGCCTTGGGAATACATTTGTACCCAGAATGAAGGAACAAGCAGAAGTCTCGGTACCTTGGCCAACAGGCAGAGGAGACCACTTGACTGTGATTCATGTTAAGCAGCCATAGAACTATAGAAGGTCAGAGTTGTAAGGAACCTTAGAAATCATGTCCCTTTGGTTTTCATTCATTCATTAAATGATTTGAGTGCCAAGTGCCATGCTAAGCAGTTTTCAGACTTCTTAAATCTGGAGAACCTTGTCTTAAAGTAAAAGTAATAATCAGAGCTGTATATAAAATAAGAGCTCAGAATTGCTCTGACTAAAAGGGAGAAGAGATGGAGCCAAAATCTTTTGTCAACTACTACCCTTTCTTTGGCCATCCCTGTTTAGGCTCTGTAGAACTTCTAGGGCTCCATAGAGCACACTTGACAACCTCTGATGGGACCCAGCTTTTTTATCCTACATAGAGGAAACCAAGTCCCGAAAGACAGAAGTACCTTGCTAGAGTTCACGAAATTGATTGAATTGCCCTGACTCCCTGCTCTTTTACATCACAGGCATTGAGATGAAAAGGAATTTCTTAGCTGAGAAAATTGAGAGGTTTTCCCTTCTGCCAGTTGTTTAATAGGGGGAGGGTGGTGGTTGGTGGCATAGTAGAATGAGTGAATTGGCCTGTATGAGGTCAATGCTGAAAGCCAGTTGTTTTGTTTGTTTCTTTTTTTTTTTTTAAGACAGTCTTGCTCTGTTGCCCAGGCTGGAGTGCAGTTGCACAATCTTGGCTCACTGCAACCTCTACCTCCTGGGCTTAAGCGATTCTCATGCCTCAGCCTCCCGAGTAGCTGGGACTACAGGCATGCGCCACCATGCCGGCTGATTTTTGTGTTTTTAGTAGAAATGGGGTTTTGCCATGTTGACCAGCCTGATCTTGAACTCCTTACCTCAAATGATCCACCCACCTTGGCCTCCCAAAGTGCTAGGATTATAGACTTAAGCCACCGTGCCAGGCAGAAAGCAAGTTTTGAGCATATCGTCAGTCCTAGAAGTTACTCCCTTTGGAATAGTGTTAAAGACAAGGGGAGGCTGGGCACAGTGGCTCACGCCTATAATTCCAGCACTTTGGGAGGATGAGGCAGGCGAATCACTTGAGGTCAGGAGTTTGAGACCAGCCTGGCCAACATGGTGAAACCCCGTCTCTACTAAAAATGAAAAAATTAGCCGGGCATGGTGGTGCATGCCTGTAGTCCCAGCTACTTGGGAGGCTGAGGCATGAGAATCACTTGAACCTGGGAGGCGGAGGTTGCAGTGCACGGAGATTGTGCCACTGCACTCCAGCCTGGGCGACAGAGGGAGACCCTGTGTCAAAAAAAAAAAAAAAGGTGAAGGGAGGAGATGAGGAAACCTGCTTCTTTGAGTGTGAAATGAGACAAGGTATATATGAGAGTTAAGATTAGGAAAGAGAAGAAAAGGATATAAACTTACAAATCAGGATTATAACAAAAAGTTCCTTAAACCTGCTCAAGCTCATATCAGCCAAATGTAAATATATTTAGTTCCCTTAGAAATTATGACGGTATTTAAGATGTGTTGCCCACATATTATGTTACCTTGGTCACAGGGACCCTAGAGTGGATTGCATTTATTTCGATTCTCTTTTATGGGTTCATGGCTTTTGAGGGTGAGTATATGAATCTGTCCAACCTCTCAATTAATGTCTTTTCATTAAAGAAATTTTTTCCATCATCCAAAACCCAGGCTATGAGGGGATGCTCATACTGGTTTCCATTCCCACCTCTGCCTGTCTAACTGGAAATCTAAAGTGTGGAAACAATGTTGGTTGTGTTGGCTGCACTTCTCTGTAATGAGACTTTTGTTCTAATTGTGTCCTGCTGCTTGACGGGAAGGTTCAAATGGGCATTTGCCACCTCAGTTTATGTCATAAGTTGGAGTGTGTGGATGTTTTTTTCAATTAGAACATTGGCAGGAACATTGAATCAGAACTTTCCCACTGATATCTCTGCTCTTTTTACATCAGGCCAGAGGTAGACATCAAGTAATAAACTGTAGATCAGAGCATGCTGGCTGGAAGTGCTGGGCTTTCCCTGTGGCTGGCTTCTCCACTTCTGTATCACCAAAGACCATTTTTATTATTTTTTTCTATAGATTCTTTTTTCTTCTTTTTTTTTTGACAGCTCTGTCACCCAGGCTTGAGTACAGTGGCACAATCATAGCTCATGGCAGCCTGGAACTCCTGGGTAGCTGGGACTACAGGTGCTCGCCACCATGCCTGGCTAGTTTGTCGTTTTTTTGTTTTTGTTTTGTAGAGACGGGTCTCAGTATGTTTCCTAGGCTGTTCTCAAACTCCTGGGCTCAAGCAATCCTCCTGTCTCAGCCTCCCAAAGTGTTGGGATTACAGGCGTGAGCCACTATGCCTGGCCATCCTATGGATTCTTTACCTTAAAACATTTTATCTGTCAAACAGACTGGTTTACTAAATTGTAATAAATGTATGCTTAAAGATATAACCACCACTGAGCGCGGTGGTTCACACCTGTAATCCCAGCACTTTGGGAGGCCGAGGCGGGTGAATCACAAGGTCAGGAAATAGAGACCATCCTAGCCAGTGTGGTGAAACCCCATTTCTACTAAAAATACAAAAATTATCCAGTCGTGGTGGTGGGTGCCTGTAGTGCTAACTACTCAGGAGGCTGAGGCAGGAGAATCACTTGAACCCTGGAGGCAGAGGTTGCAGTGAGCCGAGATCACACCACCATACTCCAGCCTTGGCAACAGAGTAAGACTCTGTCTCAAAAAAAAAAAAAAGAAAGAAAGAAAGAACTACCAATCGTAGCTTATGGTTAACATGAAATGTTAATATTACCTCATTTAATTTACTTAATTACAGCAAAGGAACCTGACATTTTAGTAAAGTAAATCTTATCTTGTAGAAATAGATGATTTCCTTCCATGTTTTTGAAATACAAAAACTTCTGGATCTTGTTCCTCTGAGGGCATGTAATGGTGAGCCTGGATGAACTATAAAATGCAGTAATTCCCAAACATTGAAGGATTACATGATGTAACTTATGTGAATATATGGTACCTGTCTTGTAGTGCAATCTCAAAAAGTATTGCTTGAATCCAAATCTCTAAACTTCTAATGACTCTTAACAGAAATTTGCAGAGCAGGCTGGGCACGGTGGCTCACGCTTGTAATCCCAGCACTTTGGGAGGCCAAGGCGGGCGGATCACGAGGTCAGGAGATCGAGACCACGGTGAAACCCCGTCTCTACTAAAAATACAAAAAATTAGCTGGGTGTGGTGATGGGCGCCTGTAGTCCCAGCTACTCGGAGAGGCTGAGGCAGGAGAATGGCGTGAACCCGGGAGGTGGAGCTTGCAGTGAGCCGAGATTGCGCCACTGCACTCCAGCCTGGGTGACAGAGCAAGACTCCGTCTCAAAAAAAAAAAAAAAGAAAAGAAAAGAAATTTGCAAAGCATCCTCCAGCTTTCCTGTTTAAACCTACCTTCTATCCACAAATTGCTGCTAGTTCCTACCATTTCCCCATTCAACAGACCCTTCTTACCTCTCTCTTTCCTATATGTGTCCCTACTCTCCACCTGATCTCTTTTATAAACTGATTTGAATACCTCTCCCATTCAAATATTCTTTTACCTCTTGTTAGAAGACATAAACTTACTGTCATGAATGAATATGTAAAACAATGACAATTTTTTTAAATAACCACTTTTCCACCCAGTTTTTTAGTTTTTTCTGTGATTATTTCTGGTCATTCTATGTGTGTGTGCCTGTTGATTATTAATCTGAGTCCTGCTCAAGTTACACTAGGATGTCTATCAGTCTCCTCCCAACAGAATATGCGTTTCTGACTGTCTAACACTCTAATATTACTCTCCTTGTTTGTTTATGTTCACTCTGTGGTTGTAATACTGACCATTGGCTGGGCGCGGTGGGGCTCAACGCCTGTAATCCCAGAGGCAGAGGCGGGCGGATCACGAGGTCAGGAGATCGAGACCATCCTGGCTAACGCAGTGAAACCGTGTCTCAACTAAAAAAGAAATACAAAAAATTAGCTGGGCGTGGTGGTGGGTGCCTGTAGTCCCAGCTACTCGGGAGGCTGAGGCAGGAGAATGGCGTGAACCTGGGAGGCAGAGCTTGCAGTGAGTCGAGATCGCGCCACTGCACTCCAGCCTGGGCGACAGAGCAAGACTCTGTCTCAACAAAAAAAAACAAAACAAAACAAAAAAATACCATTTTAGGGCTACGTTAGATGCCAGAAATATTTATATGACTAAATACATCTTGGAGATTAGGATTTGAGGGAGTGATGATGCATTCTTGTTTATGGAGGTAGCAGATTCCAAACTTATGTTCTTTCCACTATATTCTGATTCCTGTCAACTATATTATATGTAATAATTTCTTACCTACAGAGTGAGAATGTTCAACTAAATGATCTGAGCATTACTTCTAGCTCTAATACTATATGAGTCTCTCTTACATAACCCCTTAAAACTTTGTGAGGTAAGTGGAACAGATATTATTTTCCCTATTATATAGGAAATGAAGAGTGAAGTGAGTTGGCTCAGTATACTGAAGTAGTTAATGATAATTTCCACCACCTAATTTAGTGTTTTTTTGCACAAATATTCTAATTTTTGAACAGTCACAACCAAAAGTATCCTATTTTAGATTTAAAATGTAAGGTTTTCTTTTTCATTGTTGTGAGACCCAATCGAACTGTAAGCATAAGCAATACCTCTGAATATCATTATTAGTGCCATCCACAAAGAAGCTGAAAAACTTAATGACCTCAGACATTATCTATTTTCTACACTGTGGTTTTCTTTCTAAAAGGGATAATACCGACTTTCAAGTATTAGATGTGCTGTGTAAAATGCCAAATTTGTAGCCACTGTATTATGCATATAGAAGTATGAAAGAGAACAAAGCTCATAGAAACGCTAATAGAAGGAGGAATCTGAGTGGAGGGAAAATCGTAAATAAAGGCCTATAAGTACTAATAAGAAAGATTGTTATGTGTTAAGTAGAAAATCAGGAAGATCTTTCTGACTTAAGCAAAGTTTGAATACTGGATGGGAATGAAAATAGTGGCTGCATAGATAGAATACTCTCAGGTTAAGACAGAGTCTTTAAAATTCATTCAGACAAGCCTGAATTTCATGAAAAAGAGACTCATTGGGAGTGTTTAGCAGGAGACTGACATAATGAAAGTGATGTGGGTTTGGTTTTTGTTGTTGTTGTTGTTGTTTTCTTTTTGAGACAGTCTCACTCTGTTGCCCAGGCTGGGGTTCAGTGGCTCAATCTCAGCTCACTGCAACCTCCACTTCCCAGCCTCAGGCAATCCTCCCACCTCAGCCTCCCAAGCTCAGGCAATCCTCCCACCTCAGCCTCCCGAGTAGCTGGGGGTACAGGCGTGTGCCACCACACTCAGCTAATTTTTTTGTAGAGACGAGGTCTCATCATATTGCCCAGGCTATACAATGATGTGCTAGAAGAGAAATTTTTACATCGATACGTAGGATGAAGGGCAGAAACTGAAGGTGAAGATTAGCTAAGAGAGATCGCCATGAACCACTCTTGCCATCAGTTATCACCTAGATAGAGACAGTGAACTTGGAGACTGATGAGTGAGTCTGAGAGATGAGGAAAGTGATTGTAATGGAGTGGAAGGTTGAGGTGATCCTGAGGTTTCTTGCCTGAGGAATATAAAAAGATCATGTTCCCCCTGACCAGAGGGATAGCTAGAAGGATCATCAGTTTGTGGCAGGGAGGAATTCAGTTTGGGGTATATTAAGCAAACTTAAAAGCAGTGGAGAGCCATCCAGGTGGAAATGTCCTTCTGACACAGACTTTCAGGGATAAACTAGGTAAGCTGTAATGCAAGGGAAAATAAATGCATGAGCATGCGAGAACAGTGTGTTCACCCCCGAAGAAACCTGTTGCTCTCTCAGCCCATTCCTTATGTCTCCTCATTGTCCATACTTCTTTTTATGTCTTGGTTTACATGAAACAGCTTTCACTGTTTGGTTACTTAAATTGGAAACACAATAAGACCGTTTAATAATGTACTTATCATAAAACATAAAGACCCATCTCATAGTAATTTCTATATCCATTTATAAAGAAAACTTTCTCTACAACAAATTGTGCATCAAAAATAATCTTAAATGTCATTTCATGGGCTTCCAATTGCCTACAACCTGAAATTAAAATTCCCTCAGCCCACGACATCCTTCACAAACTGTCCTCTGCCTACGTTTCAGCCCCATCTTACTGGCTACCCCCACTCTACTCCAATGGATCAGACCCTTTTTCACCTTTGTCTTTAGTACTCACTCACACTGACACAACCCAGTCAGATACCACTCCTTTCACAAAGCTCTCCTTAACCACCGCCTTCCCTGCACCATTGGTCTTCATTCTGTGTGCTCGTATTCATCCCTCTGTGTACAAGCATCACATTGTTTTGTAATTGTTTGATTACATCTCTCTCTGTCTTAACTAGAATGTGAGGTTCTTGAAGGCAGGAACCCAGTTTTATTCATCTGCATAGCCCATACGCCTGCTTGGCTCTAGACACATTGTAGGTATCTATTTTAACATTTGTATGGATTAATTATTTCTGTGCCATTAGGCAGAAAAGCTGTCTTAAAGACCAATTACAGAAAACACTGATTAAGTTGCAGATATATGTGTGGGGCTGGTGTGCTAATTTTCCAGCTCCTGAAGGCTGCAGGGCGCACATTTCATTAAGTGAAGCAAGCCTCTGCTGAGTAGTGTGCTCTCCCGCACTTCAGCAGCAGATAAAAGTGCTTGCAGATGTGAAAGCAAGATCCTTCAGGCTTTTTTCACTATCAGAGCCTGCAGTCCCTATTACCAGGAAGCAAAATAGTAAACATTTCATTCCTTTTGTTTTGGTGTTCCGATAATTTTAAGAAATTATCAAACAAGAAAAGAAATCCTGGAGAAGTTGAAAGACACAGATCTAAGCAGATGTTCCTGGAATCTTAAGGTCACACTTCTTGGACAGAATGTGTTTGTTAGCTTTACAAAGAGTAATCTTTTGCCGGTGTGTTTTTTTTGTTGTTTTTTCTTTGTTTTTTTTCTGAGTAAATTAAAATTCATTTCTTAGGAAATGCCAATCATGTTACCTTCCTGCTTCTAAGCAGAATGGAGCTAATGAAAAGATGACCAGCCTACAGTAGCCTTAGATTGGTTTTTTTGTGTTTTTTTTGTTGTTGTTTTGAGACGGAGTCTTGCTCTGTCTCCCAGGCTGGAGTGCAGTGGTGCAATCTCGGCTCACTGCAACTTCTGCCTCCCGGATTCAAGTGATTCTCTTCCCTCAGCCTCCTGAGTAGCTGGGACTACAGGCGTGTGCCACCACGCCTGGCTAATTTTTTTGTATTTTTAGTGGAGACAGAGTTTCATCATGTTAGCCAGGCCGGTCTCTAAGTCCTGACCTCAGGCAGTCCACCCACCTCAGCCTCCCAAAATCTCAGGCCTGATACAGGCATGAGCCACTGCACCTGGCCTAGTTTTTGTTTTTTTTGTTTTTTTAGAATAGGTTTGACTCCCCACTCTGTGGCAACTGGCACGGTGTTAAGGTTTGAATGGATTTAGTAATTTGAAGATACAGCTGTGAATTAAAGACCCTGGGGGAGACTCTTCTCGCCCATCTTTGTGTGTGAGAGACTCACCCTTGCTGTAAGCCTATTCAAAAAGTCAAGTAAAACCACACATTTGCACTTAAGGTGTCTTCCTTTCCCCTGAAGTCACATTCTCTTTAGTGGTTGAGGTGTCCTGATGGGAGTTGGGAAGTTAGAAAGTAGGGGATCATGGTGGTTTTACCTTTCAAAATAGACCAGATTAACATCCACAGTATGCCTTGGGATCCTTGCATTTGTCCCAGTACTAAACCTGTATTATGTCTTTCTTGTTCCACTGTGTCAAACACTCGATCCAGGATAATGGACTTGCTTGTTGATGTGCATTAGTATCAAATTTAGTATAGTGTATGGTCCATTTCATATCTCTCTGCCTCCCAAAGGAGATTCTTGCTCAAGAATAAAATTTTGATGAGTTTCTCTTAGAAAACAATGTGAATATAAATGTGGCTATAACGACAACTTTACTGACTCCCTGTGGGGTAGAATTCCCAGTAATAACAGATTTAGCATGTGGGCCGATACCTTTTTAGTATCACAGGGACAGCATTGTTTAGAGAAAGCCTTGACTCCATTTGAATAGCACGGAGGATGCCAGGAGGAAGGCCAAAGGGAAAGGAAACGGGAGAGCTGTTGGTTTGTCTCACCCCCACATCAGATGACAGGAAGTCGGAATTGAGATTAGCCACAGCAACCTGTTAAGGCCACATCTGTTTGAATAACTTAAAAGCTCTATAGAAACCAAGTAAGTTTTGGAGTAAGGAATTTAATAGAGGATGAGGGGCAGAGTGGTAAGCAATAGCTTGGAGTGAACATCCTGCCAGAAATAAATTTCTCCCTTGACCATCTGTATTCTTTACTTGACCGTACCCTAGAGTATAAACTGTTTGAAGGCAACTGAGGTTGGTTAGTTACCCATAGCTGGATGATTTATAGGACTGGCCAGGTTCTCCTGCCCTTTGTGAAACCGGCCTCAGTCACATAGTTGTTCCACATTGTCCTAATGTTCAGTCACATCAGTCATTGAAACTCTCAAGTGCTATGGAAGTATCACTAGCTGTGGTTTGATTAATGGCAGAGTTTCTCACAAGTACAATTTGGGTCTAAGAATTAACTACAAAATCTAATAGGAAGATCTTCCAGGACTGTTTTTTTGTTTGTTTGTTTGTTTGCATGAATGCATATATGTTTGTTACTTTGTTTATTTTTGAGATAGGATAGGCTTTGTCTTTTGGAGGATGGGTGTGTGTTTCTGATGGAGTTATAGTTATTCACAAATGCCATTTCATTGCCAAGGAATTAAAAATAAATAAATCAACACCATTTTTGAGCTTTTCTCCAAAAGAAAAACAAATAGTGCTTGTAGGCCAGACAGCTGTTTGTCAGGTGTGGTTTTTTTGTTTGGTATTTTTGTGTTGGACAGATGCATAGCCATGACAATTCTAGTTCCCATACCAAATAGAGGCAAACAACTCTGTTTGCCAAATAAACTAACATAGCAGTTTAGAGGAGGGCAGGGGGCTGGGGCGAGAGATTTCATCCCTGGGGTAAATTATCTCCTGCTTTTATCTCACACTTCAGACTGAGTGGCCAACAGAATTCCCAGAGCATACTCATGGACTCTTCTTTCTCCACAGATACCACCTCCTCAAGCTCCTCCAGAAGTTTGGCAAGGTAAAGCAGTTTGACTTCCTCTTCCACAAGTCAGGTGCTTTGGAGGGACAGCCTCGAGGCTACTGTTTTGTTAACTTTGAAACTAAGCAGGTAATTAAGCTTTCTCCCCATTTTATAGTATTTATCAAGCTCTGTCATAATTATTTGTGCATGTCTCTTGCCTACTAGAATAGCAGTTCCCTGTAGGCAGGAGCCGTGTCTGATTCATCTGTATGCCTTACACTGAGTCCTAAAAGAGATCCTCAGTAATGAATTAGTGACTTTCACAATTCACTCTCCCTTGGCCAAGGTTTAAGGCAACTGACTGACCTGCATTTTTGACCAAATGCATTGGGATGCCCACATTGGGCACAGGTACATCCCTCTCCCTATTCTCTTTTGTTTGTTGCTTTACTGGCTGGCCAACTGACAAAGCCTTCTTTTCTTTCAGTAATTTTGCCCTGTGGTACAGAAACCTACCTGTGATGAGACTCCCACAAAGACTCTTTTATTATTTCTTCTCAAGGTCTCAGAACAAATGCATATAAATTTTAATGTATGTAGAATAGAGCATTCACCTTCAACCATGATATATACATGGATCTCCTTGTATTAACGTTTAGTCCTTGAAGTGGAAGTGCATTGATAAAGAAATTGTATTTGATTGTTACTAAATGTAGAGATGCCGCATAGTACTTATAAATTTATTCATCATATGTAAGAACATTGCATAGTTAACATTATATTAATAATTTAGGCCTGGCTCACACCTGTAATCACAACTACCCAGAGGGCCGAGATGGGGAGATTGTTTGAGACCAGCCTGGGCAACATAGTGAGACCCTGTCTCTAAAAAAAATTTTTTAAATTATGTATGATGGTGCACCTATAGTCCTAGCTACTTGGGAGGCTGAGGCAAGAGGATCACTTGAGCCCAGGAGCTCAAGGCTGCAGCAAGCTCTGATCACACCACTATACTCCATCCAGTCTGGGTGACAAAGCAAGACTCCATCTCATAATAATAATAATAATTTGTATGAGTGTTTTTCTTATTCTAAAATTAATATGTGAATATTATAGATGAAAATATAATAACTGAGAAAGAAAATGTCAATCACTTGGCCTAATACCCAGAAATAATCACTATTAACATTTAGTCATGTATCTTTCCAGTCTTTTTTTGTTTCTGCACATTCACACACACATAAACACACATTACACAGTGTTGTAACACACAAATAGAATCATATTATCATGTTTATCATTCAAAGTATACTAAAATTTTTCTACCATTTAATCACATCGAGGTAACATTCTGTATCTTGGTACTGTGGTTTCACTGGTGTTTGTACGTGTGTGGAGGGGGGTAAAATCATTGATCTGTGTTTGAGATTTGGGCATTTTATTGTATGTGACTTAGACAGCATTTAAAACTAATCATTTTTGATGACTACATAATGTGAATATATCATATATGACTAGTCCCCAATTGTTAGCTATTTGGGTTGTTTCGCTGGTATTTGGGTTGATTCACTAGTATAAATATCACAAGAGTGAGTATTTTTACAGCTCTAATTATGTATATTTGCCACATTTGTGGAGATGGAATGGCATCATCAAAGTCCATGCATAGTTTTTCTTAATAAAACTGCCAGATTGTCTTCAAGAAATGATATATCAGTATGTTCTGAGATCGTATGGTAGTGTCATTTGTCCTTGCCAGTGCTGGGTATTTTTTATTTCCTCTAATTTTTGTAAATATGATAGCCAATAAGTAATACATTGTTACTCTGATTGTTCAGGTATTTTGAGGGAAGTGAAATAATGCACTATAGAATTAGCACTTTTTTTTTTTTTTTTTTTTTTGAAATGAGGTCTTGCTGTGTTACCCAGGCTGGAGTGCAGTAACACAATCATGACCCACTGCACCCTTGACCTCTGGGTTCAAGTGATCCTCCCACCTCAGCCTCTGCAGTAGCTGGGACCACAGGCACATGCCAGCATGCCTGGCTAATTTTTGCATGTTTTGTAGAGACGGTGTTTCACCATGTTGCCCAGGCTGGCCTCAAACTCCTGGGCTCAAGCCAACTGCCCTTCTCTGCCTCCCAGAGTGCTGGGATTCCAGGTGTGAGCCACCACACCTGGTCAGCATTTTTAAATATTTTATTCTTTCTTAATGATAAAATGAAGTGTGGTGAGAATTCTTTTTTTTTTTTTCTTTTTGAGACAGGGTCTCTCTTTGTCATCCAGGCTGGAGTATAGTGGCACAATCACAGCTTAGTGCAGCCTCAACTTCCTGGATTCAAGCAGTCCTCCCACCTCAGCCTCCCAAGTAGCTGGGACCACAGGCACACACCACTACCCCAGCTAATTTTTGTATTTTTTTGTAGAGGCGGGGGTTCGCCATGTTGTCAGGCTGATCAAACTCCTGGGCTCAAGCAACCTGCCTGCTTCGGCCTCCCAAAATGCTGAAATTACAGGCGTGAGCCACCATGCCCGGCCTGGGAATTGTTGCAGACAACTAAAATCAGTGATCATGTTGGGCACAGATGTTGGTTTAAAAACACTGGATTAGGCCAGACGCGGTGGCTCACGCTTGTAATCCCAGCACTTTGGGAGGCCGAGGCGGGCGGATCACGAGGTCAGGAGATCAAGACCACAGTGAAACCCCGTCTCTTCTAAAAATACCAAAAATTAGCCGGGCGTGGTGGCGGGCGCCTGTAGTCCCAGCTACTCAGAGAGGCTGAGGCAGGAGAATGGCGTGAACCCGGGAGGCGGAGCTTGCAGCGAGCCGAGATCGCGCCACTGCACTCCAGCCTGGGTGACAGAGCAAGACTCCGTCTCAAAAAAAAAATAAATAAAAATAAAAATAAAAAAATAAAAACACTGGATTAGAATACAAAGCCTAGTTTATATTTCTGGCTCTTTTATTTATTAACTTTGAGCAAGTCTCCTAACCTCTTTTGGCCTCAATTTTCCATCTAAGAATGGAGATTAAAAATACATATCCTTCTTACCTTATGGGAAGTTGGGAGAATAGATCAAAGTATAAAAAAACATAGTAGGCATTTCATAATATTTTTAAATATATGAACTTTGAAATAATGTATACCGGTAGAAAATTATTTTTAAAAAAATTTAAAAATAAGATGCCCCTGCTGGCAACTTATTACTGCTCCTACTTTGGAACTAATAGAGTGCTCTATGAGTTCTCATTCACCAAATGAAGCTTAAAAGATAAAATGTTTCTTACCTGTCACTCTAGCTTTGTGTGCTGTAGTGGGGCAAGGATGACTAGTGAATATCCAATGCCTACTACACAGTGAGAACTCAGTAAATATTTGTTAAATGTCATACTGGTAGGTTCTGGAGGAACAAGAGAATCACCAGTAAAACCAGACTGGAATGCCTACTGGCTTCTATAGCCTCTCCCTGCTCCCTGGGACATCCTATTCCTCCTTTGTTCCTTAAGGGCTTCTTCACCCTCACTAAACATGGGTTACACTTGGCTGAATGCCTCATGGATGCAAATGGGGCAAAGAAGGTTTGGCAGGATGGAAAGTACAGCCAGGTTTCCTGGGAATGACCTAGAGTGACTGTTTAGCCAGCTTCAGGAATTCCTTTCAACCGTATTACTCCTCTGTCTGATGGGGAAAGGGTCAAGGAACTTTCGGTTCTGAAAACCAGGTGCATAGATTGACTCACACAGATACCTTGCTAACGGTCTCTTTGACTCACTCCTGCTTTTTCCGGCCTAGTTTCCTTGACTCCCATGCCCTTTAAAGCAATTACTCCTCACTATGAATCCAGGGAGTATGCCCTAGTCCAGGATATGTTTCCAGGGCCCTTGCGGGGAGTACAGTTTCTCGACATAGGAGGTGCTACCCTACCTAACAGAAGTGCATATATGGCTATCACCTAATAGGAACAGCACTATTACTAACATATGTTAAGTGCATATCATATACTTCATGCTTTACATTCTTTGAGTCCTCACAATGACCACTGAGGAATAAGTATCCATATTATCTATTAAAAATTATACATTATTTATCTATATTTTACAGTTGACAAAGCTAGAGACACTTAAGTGACCTGCCAAATACCATACTGCCAGCAAATGACAGACCAGGATTTGAATTTTTGTCCGACTGACTTTAAAAAATCACGCCCTTAGCCGGGTGCAGTAGCTCACGCCTGTAATCCCAGCACTTTGGGAAGCCAAGAGGGGCGTATCATTAAGTCGGGAGATTGAGACAGTCCTGGCCAACATGGTGAAACCCCATCTACTGAAAAATACAAAAAAATTAGCCAGGCGTGGTGGTTCATGCCTGTAGTCCCAGCCACTCGGGAGGCTGAGGCAGGGGAATCGCTTGAACCTGGGAGGCGGAGATTGCAGTGAGCCAGTATTGCACCACTGCACTCCAGAGCCTGGTGACAGAGCAAGACTCCGTCTCAAAAAAAAAAAAAAAAAAAAGCCCTTTTTAAAATTCTGCCTTGTAAAATTGTAAACCCTTGCCAGTTATTTACCAAAAACAATTTATTAGAAACTCAGCCATCAAAGCTAGTGAGGCCCTGTGAGAATATATATAGCTAGTTAAGCACTTCAGTTTTTAACTAACATTTGTCCCTTTCCTGGACAGGAAGCAGAACAAGCCATCCAGTGTCTCAATGGCAAGCTGGCCCTGTCCAAGAAGCTGGTGGTGAGATGGGCACATGCTCAAGTAAAGGTATGTCTGAGAGGCTAGAAAGACATCAAGCCTCATCCTAAACAAGCCTTCTGAAAGATGGTTGTCCACTTACCCGTTTATGTCCCAGTCTCTTCACGCCTGAAACAGCCATACTTCAGTCTCCTACTTGTATCTACAATGTGTGTTGCCAGATTTTTCTTTTGAAAACATCTCAGGAGGGATTAAGTTCCTTGGTTATTTCTCTCCACATGCCCACAGATCCTGGTTTTGATTTTCTCATGTGGCTAATATGTACTCTCAGACCTCTGTCATTTCTTCGGGTGGAGGATTCTTTGGGGGAAAAAAATATATTTATTTTTAAAATCAGTTGCTGTAGGCATTATTAGACTCTTCCCGGCCTCTGACTCTGTGGATAGTTTGAATTTGTTTATTCTAAATGCTGGAGAAATGGGTAGTTTCTATGAGTGCTTAAAGCACTGGCATCTCCTTACTCCAGAAATCTTGGGAGTTACTAGGGTGTGGGTTCATGGGACTTTGCAGTGCCTATATTGTGTCTAAGTCCTGAGAAGTAGCAGGCTTCCCTCTTCATTCTGTAGTTAGTCTCTTGGGAGAATGCACTAGAAAAGCTTCAGCCATTTAAAAAAACAAAACAAATGGCATTCTGTTCCAGCTGGCACAGAGGTGGTAAAGTGTGTTGACTGGAGCGTTCCCAAGAGTTGATCTGCCTCCTTCTGCAGTGGGGACTTGAAAAACCTGCCTGCACAAAGATCTGTGACAGTTTTGAGTTGGAGCTGAAATCTTTAGCTCTAAGCATGGTTTTTGATCAGAGGCTCTCTACCCCACTCCCCAACAAACTTCCCAGTAAAGAGTCACAGAGACTAAACAGACATTTAAGCTCAATGCAAGCTGAAAAACTAAGTTCAGATACTTCAGATCCTTCTGAGTATTTCAGGTAATCACAGAGCCTTCTCAATTTCTAGGACACATTGCCTTAAAAATAGAAACAGCAGGGAGAACTACCAAATGCTTTTTTACTCAAGGGAAAATCAAGTCTCATTTACCAAACTCGTTTTTTCGTTCTGCATCTCATTGAAAAGGCACGCAAGAGAAATCATCCTCCATTCCTGTCTTTCATTTGAAAATCTCTGTGCCTCACGGTTCTCTTCTCCTATAAATCTTTTTTGACCAGAGGCTGTTGATTGCTCTTCAATATTATATTTACTTTTTACAAGAAGTATGTAATTATCTGGCTAGGCATGGTGGCTCATGCCTGTAATCCCAGCACTTTGGGAGGCTGAGGCAGGAGGATCACTTCAGCCCAGGAGTTCAAGACCAGCCTGTGCAACATAGTGAGACCCTGTCTTTATTTTTTCTAATAAAATTTTAAAAGAGAAAAAAAGTATGTAATTATCTGGCATCAAATTAAACTACTACTTTACTGTAGAATGTTTTCTGTATCAACAACTGAAAGCTGTTACAACTTTTATTCTTCACTCAGGCCTGTTAAGAGTTGAATATTATGCTTGATTGGTACTTTGCAAAATTTAAAGGTTTTTTGTTTTTTGAGATAGGGTCTGGCTCTGTCACCCAGGCTGGAGTGCAGTGGCAAGATCTTGGCTCACTGCAACCTCTGCCTCTCAGGCTCAAGCAATCCTCTTACCTCAGCCTCCTAAGTAGTTGGGACTACAGGCATGTGCCAGCATGCCCGGGTAATTTTTGTTGTTGTTTTTTTTTTTAAATAGAGACAGGGTTTTTGCCATGTTGCCCAGCTTAGTCTCAAACTCCTGAGCTCAAGCAATCTGCCCACCTCGGCCTCCCGAAGTGCTGGGATTATAGGCGTGAGCCACCGCGCCTGGCCAGTTTAAAGTATTTTTAATAAAATAAATACTGTAAAAGGTGATATGTGACAAGAATATAAGAAGGCCACCCTCCTGTGTATTTGTACCATCTGAGAAATTGAAAGTTGACATTTTTTTCCTACCAAATAAGGAGGAACTGATGGCTGGATGGAAACTTCTTTTTCTAAACTTACAGCTTTTAGGCCAAAACCATGTGAAGTTTTTCATTAATTCTAAGTGTAAAGTGGTCCTAAGATTGTCTAGAAGTAAGCTGATGATATACTGATGGTATTAGTTTCTGAACCCACGCACTACAGTAAAGGGCTGGTTTCTGCCCATGTAAAGTAATTTCTCTCTTTCTCATTTTCAGAGGTATGATCATAACAAGAATGATAAGATTCTTCCAATCAGTCTAGAGCCATCCTCAAGCACTGAGCCTGCTCAGTCTAACCTAAGGTAAGATGATGTACTATAGAAAGACACAGTAATTCAGGAGCTTCAGCCATTTCATTATTCCATGTCTTCCTTCATAAAATAGTGAGTCTTCAGACTCTTAGAATTTATTAACTTGACAAGAGAGATGTTCAGTTAGTCTCCAGAATGTATACATTTCCTCTCCTTCCATCCACCCAAGATCATATACTCCTCATTTACAGAATCATTCCCTCGAAAAAGACTGGGTGTAGCTACTACACACCAACTCTTGTGCTTGGCACTGAAATTACGAAGACAGATCAGTCATTACCCTAAAAGCAAGCATTTTAATAAGGCCTTGGGTCTCTTTGGCATTTGTCATTATATACTAATTTTTCCCCAATCTTAAGTTCCCTTATACAAAATTTTAGTTTGCAGATGTTTGATTCTGTGTACCATTGCAACAGCCATAACAGTTTTGGTTCTAGTTTGTACAAATTGTTAGTTATTTGAAATTTAAAAGAGGAGAACTAAGGGTTGGTTAGAGGAAGGGGAAGTTAAGTGGATGGTTGACCAGAAGTAGAAGGTGGGTTTTTTGTTTGTTTGTTTTTTGTTTTGTTTTGTTTTGCCTTGTAGCCTAAGGAGACATTTTAGCAATAACAATAACAATAGCTAGGATTTATTGAGCTTACTCTGAAGCAGGCACTGTGCTAAACACTTTACGTGCAGTGTGTCATTTACTTATGGCTGAGATCACACAGATGGCAAATAACACTCAGCATTCAAAGCCAGGTCTATTAGACTTCAAAATTCAGTCTTGTAGTTACTACTTCAAAGAAGCCCCAGGCTATAAATGCAAGACTAAAGCCTGTTCTGGGGTAGGGGAAGAAAATACGTGAAGGAGCATCAGTGATACATAAGGATCAGAAACTAACAATTCTAAAGTCAGGGAAGTGATGCTTATTTGGGTGGAGCACCAAGCAGGGGGAATAAATGCCTTTCTTGTATATTATCTGCACCAAACAAAACAGATTTACAAGCATCTCATTAAACCCAAGGGAAGATGTTCCTGAAATGTTTTCAGGAATAGTAAATTGGTAAATTTAAATTCATTTTATAGTTACTCATGTAAGTTTAATATGTTTTTTGTTATTTCGTGCTCTAGGGAATTAAGGGACTTCTGTAGATTCACTGGGAGCATATATCCGCTGTGTTATTTTCCTCATAAGATTTGAACCTCCTTGATCACAGATTGATTTCCATGAAGGTTTTCATAAATCTAACTCCTGTTGGAAAGAGATGACTGCATTTATGCTTGATGGTCTTCATGTTACAATGAACATGTCTTTAGTTTCTTATGATTTGTATATGCCACTTGTTTACAAGATAGCCTAGGGTTTTCCATCTATTTTTTTATCCAGAGGACCTCAGCTTACATCTCTCTATTAACATCTATGCCTAATGAGAGAAGGTTGCTTCCCTGTGACTTACACAAAATCAGTGACCAGCTGTGCCATTAATGGAAGAGGGGCCAGAATGCATCTCGGTAATACATCAGTGTCCTTTTTCTTGTAACTTGGTTTTTAAATTTCTTACCCGTGTATACCTTTCGAGGATCTCCAAAAGGCCATGTATACACTCCTTCCAAGTTTCTCTCGCTGGCCATAGACCATTAACAGCGTCAAGAATGGAAAATGAAGGTAGCCATAGGCCAAAAAATACCTACTCCCTGAGTGCTCTGCATTCTGATCCAGGGATAGCAATGATCTCAATCAAAAGCAAATTCCTCACAACTTCTCTAAGATCTCCTCTCCCTTCCTGTATAATATAGGACTATTCAGCTCTTAACTTGATGGAGAAGAAAAAATGAGGGCTTTGGTGATGAGTTGAATCCTCACTGCAGTTTGTTAACTGTGTGAACCCTGGTCATATCACTACCTCTGCATTTTTTTCTGTATCTATAAAGCATGCATGATAAACCGTGTAGAGCCATTGCAAGGATTAAAAACATTATAAGTAGGTCGAGTGCAGTGGCTCATGCCTGTAATCCCAGCATTTAGGGAGGCTGAGGCAGGAGGATTACTTGAAGCCAGGAGTTCAAGACCAGCCTGGATAACATAGCGAGACTCCATCTCTACAAAAAAAAGTTAAAAAAATCAGATGGAGCCGGGCGCGGTAGCTCACGCCTGTAATCCCAGCACTTTGGGAGGTCAACGCAGGCGGATCACGAGGTCAAGAGATCGAGACCATTCTGGCCAAAATGGTGAAACCCTGTCTCTACTAAAAGTACAAAAATTAGCTGGACGTGGTGGCACTCACTACCTGTAATCCCAGCTACTTGGGAGGCTGAGGCAGGAGAATTGCTTGAACCCGGGAGGCGGAGGTTGCAGTGAGCCGAGATCGCACCACTGCACTCCAGCCTGACGACAGAGCGAGACTCCATCTCAAAAAAAAAAAAAAAAAAAAAATCAGATGGATGTGGTGGTGTGTGCCTGTAGCCCTACCTACTCAGGAGGCTGAGGCAGTAGGGTTGCTTGAGCTCAGGAGTTCAAGGTTTTAGTAAGCTATGATGGCACCACTGTACTACAGCCTTGGTGGCAGAACAAGACCCTGTCTAAAAAAAAAAAAACACAGTATAAGTAAAATGCACTGTGCCTGGCTCATTGTAAGCACTTTGTAAATGATAGTTTTTATTAACATGCATTCATCAGTAAAAAGAGATTGTATAGGATTTCCAGAATGGTTTTTTTTCCATTTTTATTCAGTGATTCAGGTGAAACCTGGGCTTTTGAGTCAGTTTGTATTCAAATCTCTGCTCTATCGTTTACTTGCTGTGTAACATTGGGCAAATGAACTTTTCTGTGCCTCAGTTACATCATCTGCAAAATAAGGAATATAACCTATCTTATAATGTTGTTTTAAATTCTGCAAGAATTATTTTTAGTACCTACTCTCTGCCAAGCATTAAGGTGCTGAACAGTGTCTGCGTCTGAGGATCAAATGTAAAAATATATGAAGTACTCCTAACAATGTCCGGGCTTATGTTCAAAACTTAATAGATGGATCAGACTTGATCTGTTTCTTAGAATGAGAGAATTCATTATTTCTCGCTTTTATATAAAATGTTTAAATGTTTGTAATTTAGTATCTTGTTGCTTCTCTAATATTCCCAAGAGGCTGAAGGAGATGAACTATACAAGTATTTTCTGAATGTACCTAGGCCCACTCTGATCCTCTGCTATTATTTTTCCAGTGTCACTGCAAAGATAAAAGCCATTGAAGCAAAACTGAAAATGATGGCAGAAAATCCTGATGCAGAGTATCCAGCAGCGCCTGTTTATTCCTACTTTAAGCCACCAGATAAAAAAAGGACTACTCCATATTCTAGAACAGCATGGAAATCTCGAAGATGATGGTTGGGAATTACTGTAGCAGCAAAAGCAAATTGGTCTCCACACCTAAAATCGTCTGCCTTTGTAAGATGTGAATGGTACTATTCAACAGAGCACAATCACATGTTAGCGTTTGGTAACATAATGTTTTTGGATGTTCTTATGGATGTTTCTTCGCTAAACTATGTATGGAATTGAGCATCGTCCAGAATAAATAGGATTGTATCCCAAATTGTGATTTGAACCCTGGGATGCTCTGATTGGCTGATTTGTTTGGATTTGTAACTCCAGAAACATTCTATAGTGTGCCAGAGCAAAAGGTAAATACACAAAATATTATTTAAATCAGGAAACTAAATATATTAACATTTATTAAAAAGTTGAGCAGTTTTCTACGCTCATGTGTCTTTACAACATGAAGAAAAAGTAAAAGGCAGGGAGGGAAGTGAGAGACAGATTTTAAATCATGTTCAGAACTGTTGCTCCAGAATTTACTATGGCAATCCCTCCAACTGGACTGAAAAAGAGAAAGTTCTTGGCAAAAAGGAGCTGATTCTTTGAACAAATGTTGTAGTAATCTGTTTAAGAATTATGCTTATTGTTTCAAAATCCCAACTAGGAAAACATGGTGTATATCTTAAAATTGTTCATGTTGACAAAACTAGAATCAAATTTAACATTTTATACCACAACACAAGTTCTATTTGGAAAGTGAACTTTTATTCTATAGCAATGATTTTTTTCAAATCTAAATAACCATGCCTTCTATAATAACAAATGTTGCTATTATCATGGGACTTTTAAAATTACATTTATTGCATGGGATTGTTTTCGTAGCATGAGAATGTTCTGTTTGGAATTATATCATGGTCAGTCTAAATAGAAAAAGCAAAATTTCTTTGAAAACCTAAACATTGCTATATTGGTCACTATCAAACATACAATTTTCTAATAATTGTGTAGCGGTCTAAGTGGAAGAGATTGCATTATCTTGTGCAGGACGAGGAGAGGACATGCAGTGGGCACAGAAAGTCAATGGAACAGACGCCACTGTGGCACCAAGACTGTAATGACTTTGTGTGGTAGATAGTTTTAAAGGACTGCATGCCTTGGAAATGATTCTTCACGTGGAGAACATACTTGCCTCTAGATACGTTTGTCACTCTAAGCATCCTGAATATAACAAGAGAGAAAGATAAGTCAACCAACAGATTTGGGGATGTGTTTCTTCAGCACATTTTGGTCATTTTGGTGCCAAGTTTGACATACTGTTTAATTCGGCAGCACCTTTGCTCCTTTACCAGGTATGTATCACTTCGTTACTCCAGGTGCCATTCTTGGTGATGACAGAATGTTTATCACTATCGTTGTTAGCAAGAGGAAGCTTTCATTATAGGAACTTAACATCTTCCCATGAGTATAAATGAATTTAAGACATTTGAATCAAAACTTCAGTAGAGGGAGGTTTTAGAATTCATAGAACTGGTTCAAGGAAATTCTTTTTACTTTTCCCAAGGTTAATCTTTTTAAATATCTCTAGACATCAAATACTTTCTGTATGTATTAGCTGTGTCTGTCTATGATGCAAGTAACTCTCCTCCTATTTGGGGGATAGTTCAGAGAGGTAGGAGCATTATCTCCCATTTTTCTGGTGACTTCTTGGAGTATAGAATTCACTATTTTATCCGTAAGTCTTCAAAGGATTATGGTGGAGTAGAACTTACATAATGCAAAATAGTCTTTTATTTTTAATAGGAACTTAGAAAAAACTTCGAATTATATATAGAGTTGTTTCCTTTAGAAACCAGAGCTATTTATTTGTATTTAAAGCACTGTTTATTATTTGTACTGATTCTTATCCTTCTGTGTGAATAAATGTAAGACCGTGTCTGTGTGGTTCTGTCTTCTCTCGTTCGCTTACTGGCATAGACTGCAGTTCTCTGACAGGCTTGTTTCCAGTCAGGAAACATGTCCACGTGGGGTGCTGCTTCTAAGTGCCTTCTCTGCAGAGGGTTCTGGCTAGAGAGTCAAACTCAGAGGCAACTCTCTTTACCCTTTATGCCTGTCTACCTCTGTTGTTAGAGGTGAGAAGAGAGACCAGCTGTTTCCATGGCAAATGTCACTATTTGAAAAGAAGTTGTTAATGGAAATCTCTGCAAGTATCGTACTATGTTTAGTCTCTCATGGTAGAGATTTCAAAAGAATAAATGTATGTATCCTAAATATGCTGAAAGCAGTCTGATGAAAGGTTTTTAAATTTCAGGTGTTAACTTGGTCAACTCTTTGTTAGGAGGTTGTCTATACTTTAAGTAAAATTATTCTTTGGTTTACTGGTTAATTATTTTGGTTTGCTAAAATTATGCCACTTACAATTTTGATTTATATACAAGAGTGAAGAAGGAAATATTGAGGAGAGACGTATGAACTATTTTCTTCATCTCAATTCCTATTTTATCAAATGCAAAATGTAATCCTAACCAGTTGATTTTCTGTAATTGGTATCTTAGTACTGGGGAGGAGTATCACATTAGGAAAGATTTTTCAAAGCATGTCAGCTGAGGCACAAGAATCGCTTGAACCCAGGAGGTAGAGGTTCCAGTGAGCCGAGATTGTGCCACTGCACCCCAGCCTGGGCGACAGAGTGAGACACCGTCTCAAATAAAAACAAAAAGCATGTCAAAAATCAGTTGCACAAGTTGTATGAAACAGGTATTCTGCAGCTCTGTCTCTTGTTTATTAAGATATGCACAGTTTCTGAATCAACAAATATATCTGTGATTCTTTTATACTACTACATAAAAGAACAGGAGTAATTCTTGCCTTATAAATTAAATGTCAAACATTTCCTGTATGTAATCATTTGTTCCTAAAATATGATTTAGTCCCAGCATGTTTATCCCTGTTTTCTCTTTTTCTCTCCAGCTCCTATCTAGTCCTTCAACAAATCCTGTCAACTCTACCTTCCAAATGCCTCTTGAATCCAGCCATCTCACCACCTCCAACACTACCACCATTTTTGTTAAAGCCACCATCATCTCTTCCCTGGACTATTACAATACCTTCCTAATTATCTCCCTGCCTCTGCTATTGATTCTTCAGGGTCCATTTTCCACACAGTAGCCAAAGCAATTTTTAAAAAAATTATTTTAAAATGTGATTCTCTTCTTGGTGGCTTTCCATCACAACCTAGAAAAAATCGAAAGATCTGTAAGGCCCTAATGACCTGTCCCTCACTACGTGTCTGACCCTATAGCCTACTGTTCTCCCCTTGTTCAGTGTGCTGCAGCCACACTGGCCTTCTTGCTATTCTTTGAATACAAGGGAGCTTCTACTTCAAGGCATTTATATTGGCTGTTGCCTTAGCTTAGAACGCTCTTTCTCCAGATAGCCGCAGAGCCCACTCCCTCACCTGACTCATGTCTCTGCTCAAATGTTAATGATCAAGAGGCAGTCCCTGGCCTCCCTCTTAAAATTACAACCCTGTCACTCTCCAATACTTTCCTCACCATTTTCTCAAAAGCAGTTACCCCTAACCAACATTATATCAATTTTTTTGTCTCTTTTTATTGGAATGTAAGCTTCATGTAAGCAGGAACTCTATATCACTGCTATACCCTCAGCATTTAAAACAATGGCTGTACATCATACATGCTCAATATTTGTTGGATAAACTACAAGAATTCTGGTATTTGAGAGCCGAAGGGCCTTAAGAGACCAACTCATATAATCCCCTCATTGTCCAGATGGGGAAAACGGGAACCCAGAGAGACAAAGATATTTGGCCAGGGTCACATGGTTAATGGGGGAGCTTTAGGTAGAACCCAGGCCTGCAAACATCTAGTCCAGTGTTCAGCAAACTGGCCTCTGCCTCCTCATTTTGTATAGCCGGAAGTTAAGAATGATTTTTTTTTTCATTTTCGAGTGGTTGAGAAAGTAAAATATATATATATACTATATTGTGACATGAAAATGATACGAAATTCAAATGTCAGTGTATGTAAAGTAACTATTAGAACACAGCCATGCCCAGGCATTTACATGTGGCTGTTTTCCCCATATAATAGAAGAGTTGAATAGTTGGTAATGAAGACTGTGGCCTACAAACCCTGAAATATATACTATCAGTCCCTTTACAGGAAAAATTTGCCGAGCCCTACTCTAAACAATATTCCGTGACTGGAAATGTGTTTTCTAAAATTCTGGTATTAATGCAGAGAATAACAGCAACAGATATCAGAATGATGTGCACCGAATATTGTTTCTTAGTCAATGTCTCTGACCCCTTATACATCTTTTGGGATAGAGAACTGGCTATGCCAGCCCTAGTGGCATCACTGTACTGCTTAAGGCTATCAACGTGGGCTAAATCCTCTCGTCCCTGTGAGGAAACTAAGGCCATAAGAACTTGGGCTTCAGACTTAGACTTGTAGCCCCAGCTATGTAAGCAGATTTGTCAGGACTCCCAGCTCAAGTGACAAAAACCCTACTCCAGCTCCCTTACGGTAGAACATGTATTGGTTCATGTAACTGAAAAGTCCAGGTGTTCAATGATATGGTTAGGATTCTGTCTATCTCTTGATTGTGTTTTCCTCTCGGTTAGTTTCATTCTCAAGCAGGCTTTTCTTTGTGGTCTCTGGAGAGACCTCTTGAATCCCAGGTTAAAAAGAAAAAAACAAAAACCCAAAAAAAACAGATCTGTCAGAATTTATCCGAGTACGCAGGTCTGTATCTTCTTTCCTCTGCATTCAATCTTCCTTGGCTAGGATTACTGATTATGCTGAATGACATTTAATTTTTACATGCCCTGTGACTCTTCTAAACTAGAAGCATAATTTTAAATTTTCACCTAAAAAAATAAAACAAATTATGTGTTCCTCTTCTGAAAACAGGCCTATCCCGTTTGAGAAGCTCTCTGGTGGGCGACCTCATCAGAAGGAAGGTTCCTCATTCCTGAAACAGACGGCATTTGCCATGTGTGAAGCGTGGAGGGTGTAAAGATGATGAGGCAGGAGCCCTGTGCACTGTGATGTGCCGTGATAAAGGCAAGACTCAGCAGCCTCAAGACACCAGAGGATGGGAACCAGATTGGGAATGGGACATGGTGACATAGGTGATTTCCCCCAAGCAGAGCAGCCAAACGATGTTTAATAAGCTGCGTAAAGGGTTTAAGGGGAACGTTGAACAACGAACAAAGCCCCCAAGTGAGAGAAATTGAGATTTAGTCTAAGTAAGGAGTTAAGATACTTCCAAATACCTAGACCCATAGGATAAGCCAGGTTTATGAGGCCTTCTACAACTCAGTCCTGCCAGACTAAACTGTTTGTGCACTCCAAACATGGTGGACTCTCCTGGATTCCCCTGTCCTTGTACAAGATGTGCCTTCTATGTGGGAAGTCCCTTCTGCCCACCCCCACCACTTGTCTTACAGATATTTTCCCACCCATGCTCATTCCTCTAAGGCAGTTAATTGCCTTTCTGCATCTTAACTACCTGGGTCTGTTTTAGCACTTATCACTACATATAATGTGCTTTATAATTTAAAAAACGATTCTCACCGAAAGTAAGATGAGTTTCAGGGGCAAATTACCTCCCAGAAAGCAAACAAGCTAACTCTCTTCTCATAGATGGGGTAAATTCCAGCTGCTGTAAAATCTCCACTTCCAAGGCTTCAGCTGCTATCCCTACGCTGATATCTCTGAAATTCCTTCTCTTAGATCCAGGCTCTCTTCTGAGCTGCAGACCCATATGTCCTGTTCATTCCTGGGCACTTCCACTTGAATATTCCCCTGGTACACTGACTCAAAACCGAGCTCATTGATCCCTCTTGCCCCTCCTCAATTGCTCCCGTGTTCTGTGTCATTGGGAAAAATAAAATAAAATATTAGAAATCTGATAGTTATCTTGGACATTTTCCACTCCCCCACTCCCTATATCCAGTCTCTGAAATGTTATATAGCTGATGATATCATATATTATACATTTGTATGTATTTATACCATATATACTACATAGATACGGTTCTATATAACATCATGTATAACCTTAATATGTAAAGTTGGCCAGACGTAGTGGCTCAGGCCTGTAATCCCAGCACTTTGGCCAAGGCAGGTGGATCACTTCAGGCCAGGAGTTTGAGACCAGCCTGGCAAAATAATGAAACCACGTCTCTACTAAAAACACAAAAAATTGGCCGGGCACGGTGGCTCACGCCTGTAGTTTCAGCACTTTGGCAGGCCAAGGCGGGCAAATCACCTGAGGTCAGGAGTTTGAGACCAGCCTGATCAACATGCAGAAACCCCATCTCTACTAAAAATACAAAATTAGCCAGGCGTGGTGGCGCATGCCTGCAATCCCAGCTATTTGGGAGGCTGAGGCAGGAGAATCACTTGAACCCAGGAGGTGGAAGTTGTGGTGAGCCGAGATCACGCCATTGCACTCTAGCCTGGGCAACAAGAGCAAAACTCCGTCTCAAAAAAACAAAAACAAAAGCAAAAAATTAGCTGGACATGGAGTCACGCCCCAGTAATCCAGCTACTCAGCAGGCTGAGGCACAAGAATCACTTGAACCCAGGAGGTAGAGGTTGCAGTGGGCTGAGATGGTGCTACTGCACTCCAGCCTGGGCGACAGAATGAGACTCTGCCTCAAGAAAAAAAAAAAAAGGTAAAGTTGATTAGAAAACTGGATGTGTTCTAGATATGTACATGATGATATACAACATAATAAAGTAAAATAATAAACTTTTAATTATATTATTTCTGTTCATCCTCCTTGTTCCTGCAGCTGCCTCATCCCTTCTCCCTTAGATTATTAGTTAATAAATGTTCAGTATTGCTGCAATCAATTAAGTACTTACCCCTTCAAATCTATCTTCAAACCAACTACTTAAGTCATCTTTCCAAATCTCCAACTTCACCCATGTCATCTCCATGTTTACAAGCCCCTCATAGTTCCTATTTTGAAGTTGAAATTCCTTGGCATTCTATAGAAGACTATTTGTGAGGCTATTTGTAAGCTGTATCTACCCTCTGCTGGAAACAGATTAATAGGGGAGATTTATTTTCAATAATGTGGTCAGGGTAGAATTCTCTGAGGAGGGAACATCTAGCACCTTGAGGATCCCCACTTAGCTAGTGCCTTCTGTGTGACCATTACCTCATCTTCTTAGTGGTAACAGTGATAACAATGGCTCTTGGTGGCCAAGAACTTAACTCGTAGATGCATCGTGGTCTCCTGGTAGCTTCACAGCACTTGTCAATGGGTTATCTATTAATGTCCATTTTACGGTTGAGGGAACTAAGGCTCATAGAGTTTGTGACTCGCCTTCAGTCCCCCAACCAGTGTGTAACAGGGTCAGGTTATCAATGTAGGCCACGTGGCTCCAAGCCCGGAATCCTTAACCACTGTGCTGTGCGACTCCTGCAGGATGCTGCTTCCTGTGTCACTGTAGGCTTGTAGACTGCAGCTTCCAAGATGAATCTAAACTCCTCAACACTCAGCCCCCCACAATCTGGCTCCTGTCTACTTCCCTAGCCTCATCTCCCTTTGTTGCCCCAGCAAACACTAACTGGGCCGCCACTCTTCATCCTGGTCCAACTCCTTTCTGCGCTTGCCTGTCTGCACTTACTTATCCTTCAGGACTTATCTGAAATGTCACCTCCTCTAGGAAGTCTTCCTGATCCACCACCCATAAGCCAGGTTAAGTGACCCTCCTCCTTTCTTCTATAGCACCCTTTGTAGCACCTGTCACACTGCACTGAGTTGCTGGCTTTCTTCTCTCTTAATAGACTGTTCTGCTCCTCAAGGGCAGGGACAAGGACAGCTTCCTCTATTTCCTGGGCCTAGTGTGGAACCTGGTATGGAGTAAACGCTTCACAAATGTCTGCTGACCTGAACTTACTTAATGAACGTCAGAGCTTCCTGGAAGGGGACTTCCAGTAACTATAATTGTTCACATTTGCAATATGCTTTGAGGTATGCAATATTGCTTTGCCATATACTTTGAGGCTTTGATTTGTCCCCTGCCTTCATAAAGAATTTGATGTGGTACCTAATAGAATAACAAACAGAAAATTCAGAGAGCCCGTGCCACAATGACGGCTAATGTTTATTGATCGATCACTGTGTGCCAGGCATATTTCTGAGTCCTGTTACATGGATCATTTGTGTAATTTTCACAACCACAGGAGTTGAGCTCGGTTATCCCCACTTAACAGATGAGGAAACTGAGGCTGATGAGTGACTGAAGAACTTGTCCAGGGTTACCCAAGTAATAAAGGGAAGTGACAAGGTTGACATTAAGGCCATCTGGCCCCAGAGTTTTGTGCTTCTCAAAGCCCTGTCACACTGATTATCTTATTGACTCCTCTGAGATTGATATTGTCCCCAGACATTGATACTGAGAAAAATGTGTTTCAGATAAGTGACTTTTCCAAGTTCAGTGCGCCAGGAAGTGGCTGGGCTGGGATTGGTGGTCTGTCTTATGCCCAGGCTCTCTCCATCACTTCCACATCCCATCACTTCCACATCGCTGATTCACACGCGCATTTTGCAGACAAGGACACTGAGGCCAGGAGAGGTAAACTGCCGGCCTAGGGTCATACAGTTTGTACCCCATTCTGTGCTTGTTCCTCAAACAGGAAATACCTAGGAAGCTGATGGGGTGAGGGTAGGGTCCTAGGCTTGGAAGGGGGGTGCTGCGGTGTCTCTTCCCATTGTCCCTTTCCCATTTGTCACAATCTGAATGTTTAAATTTTGTATTTAGTATTTACTCTGAAATGGCTTTCATCTGATTTCCCCCTTGCTCACCAATTTAGCTGTCAAAGTAAATAAATGTGAAGCGGGGTCTCCAGCCTCCCCCAGCTCACATTACCTTCCTAGAATTACTCCCCAGCAGGGTCGAACCATTGCTGGGGGCCTCCCACAGAATTATCCAGTTACTAATGAAGCCTCTTTCAAACTGAACCCTTGGGCCTAGACTCAAATGGGGGAAGATGGCAAAATTCACCCCAGAGGACCAGATGACCACATCCTGTTTAGTGACCGGGAGAAGAACTGTGAAGTGAGAAGATGCTGTTGTTCATGTAGGGTGCTTAATACAGCTCCAGGGATGTATAAATGAATAAATCTGCAGCACTTTAAAAAATATTAGTTCTTTTTTTTTTTTTTTTTTTTGAGATCAAGTCTCGCTCTGTTGCCAGGCTGGAGTGCAGTGGTGCAATCTCGGCTCACTGCAGCCTCTGCCTCCCAGGTTCAAGAAATTCTCCTGCCTCAGCCCTCAGCCTCCCGAGTAGCTGGGACTATAGGCACCTGCCACCACGCCCAGCTAATTTTTGTATTTTTAGGAGAGACTGAGTTTCACTATGTTGGCCAGGATGGGCTTGATCTCCTGACCTCGTGATCCACCCACCTTGTCCTCCCAAAGTGCTGGGATTACAGGCATCAGCCAGTGCACCCAGCCAAAATACTAGTTTTTAATGTATAGTTAGTTGTCACTTCAATTCTGAGAGGTCAGTATCATTACCCCTGTTTTGCAGGTAAGAAACTGAGGCTCAGAGAAGCAAAGTGACTCAAAGTGACCCACAGTTTGTCATAGGAATAAATCAAGTATCCTAATGGAACATACTATGTTTACTAATCCTAATTTTGCCAAGGTCACTCCTATCTGGACTCTTTTTCCTGATGGAAAAAGATGGAGTCAGGAGTCATTGGAAGACAGATTTCTTTACCGAAGTAATTTCACTTCTGTCCTCTTTGAAGTTAGGCAAGTTCTGGGCTCGAATAATGGTTCTGCATCTTCCTTAGATAAGTTATTCAGGAGAAGATTTGATTTTTTTGGTTGACTCATCCCCTGCCTTCATAAAGAATTTGATGTAGTACCTAGTAGAATAACAACCACAAGATTCAGCCAGTCCATGCCATAATGATGGCTGTTTATTATTTGCTTACTCTGTGCCTGGCATATTTCTGAGCCCTGTTACATGGATCATTTGCGTGATTTTCACAACCATAGGAGTTGAACTCTGTTATCCCCACTTTACAGATGAGGAAACTGAGGCTGATGAGTGGCTGCTGAAGAACTTGTCCAGGGTTACCCAAGTAATAAAGTAATAAAGGGAATAAAAAACAGATGCCAAGCTTGGCATCAAGGCCATCTGGCCCTAGAGTCTTTGTGCTTCACTACTGACTTCACTGCCTCTTACACCAGTTTTTATTATCTGAGCACTTCATCAGAATTCAGGAGCAGAACTGCATAGCAGGTAAGAGTTTGGGTTCTAAAATCTGAGTGCCAGAGTTTCAAATGGGACTCCTGTAAGCTTGTTTCCTCAACTATAAAAGAAAGACAATAATATAACCTCTTTGTAAGGTTGTTGCAAGGATTAAAGAGGATAATGCGTGTAAACAACAAAGGGCTTAGCACATAAATGCTCAATAAATAGTAGTTATTATTGTAGTTATTATCACTCTAGGAGCACATGCTTCACATTCCCCCTCATTAGAGTGCAGCAGCTTGTTTGTCCAGCCTCTGAACCTTTGTGGTCCTCTCTCTACCTGAAATACTTTCTTCTCCTCCCTGAACCCATCCAAATTTCACCTGCCCTTTAGTTCTAGCTCAAGCCTCCTCCACGGCTCATGTCTAAGAAGTTTTGCAAAGCCAGTACAATCTGCATGGTCTTCTTCCCTGGAGTCCTTCTGCACTCACAAATCTAGCATATGTGCAGCATTCTATAATGTTTATTAACCTCTCCATTCCCCCAGCCACCCAAAGGGGAGGAAGAGAAGGAGATAAAGCAGGTCCTATTGTTATTCCCATTTTGCCGATGAGAAAACAGGCTGAGCCTATAAGTGGTGAGGCTGGGAGTCATATCCAGGTCTTTTAACAGATAATGTGGAGTGTGTGTGTGTGTGTGTATGCGCGCACACGCATGTGTGCACATGTGTGTGTGCAGAAAGTAAACATGGTCATGTCTGCAGCCTAGAAATCAAGAGTATGAGCTCTAATGTGAGATGAATCTGGTTTTAAGTCCTTGGTTCTGGCAATTAGCCATGTGCACCATTTTGGATATATCACATGAACTATCTGAACCTCAGTCTCTTGATCAGTAAAACAAGCACGCTGAGAGATGCTGCCTCATGGGATTATTGTGAAAGGAAAATGAGATCATGATTGTAAAATGCCTAGTATCATGCCTGGCACAGATTAGTAGCTGTAATAACTGGGAATAATCCTAGTAGTAGCTGAAATTATTATGTGCAAAGGAGATATTTGAGAGGGAGGGGTTGTTTGTCTGTGTTCACGTTTGAGAATGCATGTGTATGTGTGTACACATGTGTATCTATGCATACACCTCACCCGCTTTCACGTTGCAACTTGTTCTCTTCGTATAAAAGATTAGGGTTCAAAGAGAAACTCTTTTCACTCTGAATTTCTGTGTCTGAGAGCAATGAATGACTGGGATGCAGAGGGTGGGAAATGCCATTAGCTGAGGCTGGGGCTATTTTTGTGTACCTTGGTGCCAGTAAAGGAACAGATATTTGTATCTTTGGGGAATATGGGTGTGGATCTTTAGTATCATGTTGGTGTGCAGGCATCCTCTACTACCTGTATCTGTCAGAACCTGCCTGTGTGTGTGCAAACTGAGACTATAACTATTGGGAATCTATGGCTGCAGAAGTATATGTGCTGTGTCTGCCTATAAATGCCTATCAATAGTTGTCTCACCATCTGTAAGGATGTAAGTACATACTTGAGGGTGCCTGAGTAGAGGACATAAGGTTATACACGGGTTTGGAGCTCTGTGAAAACCTGTGCCCTCTTGAGTATATGGCTGTGTGTACAAATGGAAGAACAATTGTGTGTGGGGGGTGTTTACATCTGTAAATGAGGGCAATTATGAAGGTGATGACATGTGTGATGTGGTGAGGTAGGCTGTCATGGTGTCTGTAGGGCTGGATCTATGTCTGAGTGTGCTTATTTGTTTTTAGAAGATGATGTATGTTTACATGTGTCTCTTTAGGCTCAGTTTGTGTGTGGAGAAGGGGGCTGAGACTCTAAGTGTCCACTTGTGTATGCTGCAGGGCATTAGTGTGTGTAAGGCTCCATCTTTGGGTTTAAAGTTTCTGTGTCCGTGTGTCTGGGGGCAGTGTCTTCTGTCTAAATGCCTGGGCCTTCCTGCCTTCCCTACCATTCTCATTGTCAGTAGAACCCTAGAGAAGATGAGATGGGCATTGGACTGTGTGGTTAAGCAAATCCTGAAGGGAAGGGGAATGTGCCAAGCAATCCCTTCCAAGAGAATTCAGGGAAACTACCCTCCTGTCTCACCCAACCCGATCCCACTCAGTCCCTGGGAGCTGGTGCACTGTCTGGTTCTTATAGAGCAGAGGTATCTGTGCAGATGTGTGAGAGTAAGTGTGGTGCCTCGTGCCCGTGTAAATGATGTGAACAGGTAATCACTTGCATTAGTGTGTACATAAATGTACCAGACATGGGATTGCATCAACACATAATAACACATAATAACGTGTGACCTCCTACGGAATCTATCTCCGCAGATGGTATGGCCATGGGTCCCTCCTGTACCTGTGAGTGGGGCAGTGTCTGAGGAAGACGGGTGCCCCTTGAGGGAGGGGCAGTAGTGAGAGCTGGGTGGATGTGTGCCCGCCGGTGCCTTTGTGTACCGGCGTGTCTCCGAGTCTCTCTGTCGGCAGCTCTGAGTTTCTGTGTGTCTCTGCGTCTGTGTGTGTGTCTCTCTCTCTGGGTCTCTGCCTCGTCGTGTGTGTCTTGCTCTCCCTTGGCGGGGAGGGGATTGGTCACGCATGACTCATCTTGAACCGAGCGGGGCTCCAGAGGCAGGGCGGCCGCCGTTGCAGCTGGAGGGGGAGGAGGACAAGGAGGAGGGAGAGGAGGAGGAGGACTACCAGGAGTGGGAGGAGGAGAAGGAGGGGGCGGGGGCCTCTCCAAGTTTGTCGGGACCTTCTTCCGAGGCAGCGGCGGCAGCAGCCAGGGAGGCCGGGGCTGCGCGCGGGCCGGGGGCGGGGGCTGGGGCCGGGCCCGGGGCGGCGGGGCCGGCGCCTCCGCTCTCCTCCTGCTCCTGCAGCAGCCTCTGCTCCCACTGCGGCTGTGGCCCCCCTCGGCGCAGCTCTCCGCGCTGCGCGCCCGCTGAGCCCGAGGTTCCCCGGCCCATGTACTGGAAGCATGAGAACGCCGCCCCGGCGCTGCCCGAGGGCTGCCGGCTGCCGGCCGAGGGCGGCCCCGCCACCGACCAGGTGAGCCGGCGAAGGACTGGGTGAGCGGCCCGGGCCGGGGTCGGGGAGGGTCCGGGACCCAGCCGGGCCAAGCAGGGTGGCGGACGGTTGCAGGAAGGAGGGGTACGAGGGTGCGCCTGTGAGTGTGTGCTTGTGAGTGTGGGAGCGCGCGCGAGCGAGGGGGGGGGGGTCGCGGAAAGCGGGAACACATTATGCAAATGTTGGAGGAATTTCTCAAAAAGCGATTTAGTAAAGACACAGGCGAATCAAGAGGAGGCGAGGCCGGTATTGTCCGTCTGAATAGGCGCTGATAGCGCCGATGCGCCGGGGGTTGTGCGGGCGCAGCGCTGAGAATCCCGACGCGGGGCCGGCACCGGGCGCGCCGAGGGGCTGGAGGGTGCTTTTTCCTCCCCTTGAGCGCCTCTCTTTTCTCTTTTTGGTCCCGTTTCGCCCCCAATCTCGCTCCCTTTTTGCTCCGGGTTTCCCTCCGACTGGCCCTCGAAAGGCGCCTGAATCCGTGTCAATATCGCCGCTTCAATTTCGCCGCGCGTGTCAGGCGGGCGGGCGGGCGGGTGCTCACCGCGCTAGGGGTTTTATTTTCTTCAACCACCCTCCGCCCCTCACCCATCTCTTTTTTATTTTCTTTCTTTCTCTCTTTTCTCCTTTTTGCATTTTGTGCCGAGAGGAGAAGGGAGCGAGGAAGGGGGGTGGGGGGGGGGGGGGGGGTGGAGAGAGAAAAAATTCGATTTTTAATTACTACCATTAAAAAATCAAATTTGCAATTCTTTGGGCGGCCTGATGGATCTCACTGATTGACAGTTGGAATTGACACTCTGGCTACCTCTTATCTTGGGCATTCACGACAATTTCTAATTGCAGGTAGTTTGTGTGTGTGTGCGCGTGTTTTTTTTCCCCCCTCAGAGGCTTGGATTGCAAGGGAACTAAGCGATTACTTCAAGAGCCACGGGTTAAGTGCAGGGAGAGGGGGAGAGAGAGGGAAAAAATCCAATCCAAATTCAAATTGCTTCATTAGAGAGACACCGCTTTTGTGGGGAAGGGCTTTAAATGCCCACTACAAAGTTAGGACTCATTGTTCGGCGCCGGTTTATATAACAGGCGCGGGGAGGCGCTGGGCTCAGGCTGCGCGGAGCCAGTTCAGCAGCCGCCGCCGCCTGCGTTCCCTCCCCCCTCCCCCAGGTGATGGCCCAGCCAGGGTCCGGCTGCAAAGCGACCACCCGCTGTCTTGAAGGGACCGCGCCGTCCGCCATGGTGAGTCCGTTTGGCCCTGCCTGCGGTGCCCAGTCCTCCAGCGGCCCGGCCCTGGGGACCTGGCCAGGCTTTCCGGCCACGAACCGCTGCTCACGCTCTGGGGGACTCCCGGCGGGCGCCGCCCCTCTCTGAGCCTCGGTTTTGCCGCAGGGAATGTTGGCTTTAACCGCTCCCAGCACCCAGAATGCGCGTGTTAAAAGTTGGGGCCGTCCCTTCCTCTCCAATAGGCCCTTCCATCCCTGTCCTTCAGTCTACGGCGCATCGTCCCGGGGAGATTTCGTTGTCAATTGGTGCTCGGGGGCCCCAGATTTGTCTCCAAGACAGCCCCAACTCTGGGTGCCCGGGTCAGCGCTCCTCTCTCCTTCCCTCCCCCGCGGCAGGCTCAGTCTGACGCCGAAGCCCTGGCAGGAGCTCTGGACAAGGACGAGGGTCAGGCCTCCCCATGTACGCCCAGCACACCATCTGTCTGCTCACCGCCCTCTGCCGCCTCCTCCGTGCCGTCTGCAGGCAAGAACATCTGCTCCAGCTGCGGCCTCGAGATCCTGGACCGGTATCTGCTCAAGGTGAGACAGGGGTAGGTGTTGCGTGCGTGTTGTCTGGGCGTGGGACGCAGCGCAGGAGACTGCAGGGAAGCACCGCAGGCTCCAGGTCCTCTTACTTCCAAATCCTGGCTCCACGGCTGGCTGCCAGAGTGCGAAGCTTTGGGCAAGACTTAGGGTCTGCCTGAGCCCCCGGGTTCCGTCTGAAAAATAAGAAGAGTTTATTTCAATTTCCCTGAGTCTCAGTATTACGGGAGAAAAATAGGGGAATCGCATGCACCTTCTGAGCTTCAGCGCCTCTGACTGCAAATGGGACCGGGAAGGCTGGGGCCCGGCGTGAAAGAGGCCCGCGCTGAGCCGACCTCCGTCCCCGCCCCCTCCCCAGGTCAACAACCTCATCTGGCACGTGCGGTGCCTCGAGTGCTCCGTGTGTCGCACGTCGCTGAGGCAGCAGAACAGCTGCTACATCAAGAACAAGGAGATCTTCTGCAAGATGGACTACTTCAGGTAGGCTGCGGCCGCCGGGCCAGCAGTGTCGCCGAGGGCAGGCCCCGGGCGCATTCGGAGGCCACTTTTGCGGCGTGTGGTCTCTTCTCCAGGACCCCAGCGTCCCAAGTGCACTTCCGGCGCGCAGCGCTGGTCCAGCCTGCCGGCGCTCAGCGGCGCGAACCCAGAGCTCCAGGCAGCGCGCTGGTGCCTGCACAGGTTTGCGCCCCGGATCTGCCTTCGGTCCTCGCGGTCCATTGGGTTTCGGTATCGTCTCTGGCTCTGTCTCGGGTCCTGCCTAAGTCTCAGGCTCCAGTTCCGACCTCGAGCGCCTCGGTGGAGCTCTGACGTCCCCAGTTCTGGCCCGGACCCACTCGGATCCCAGCCGTCGTCCGGCTGCATTTCCATTGCGCTTGGGCTTCGAGTTCCAACCCTACTCGGACGTCAGTCATGCTGGGGTCTCTCCCTGGCTGGACGCTGAGCTGGGCTCCGGACTCTTGCCCTGGCTCTGACCCTGGCTCCGCTCTGGGTTCGAGTCTGGTCCAGCCCAAAGCACCAGCGCCGCAACCGTCTCAGATCCGATCCCATACCCAAGCGCCTCGTCCTGAACCCCAACCTCTGTCTCCGGCTCCATCGCAACTCACTCCCCGGCGTCACTGGAGTGTCGCATTCCGAGTCTGGGGTCATGCGCAGGCCCCCGGCGCCTGTTCCGTCCCAGCTTCGCTGTTGTTTTGGCCCGACTTTGGCCTCTCTAGGGTCTAGGCCTTGCCTTTGGGCCGCCGGGATGGAAGTGGTAGAGCCGGGCACCCAGAGCCCTGAGTGGGATTACCCCGGGCTGCGCTCTCCGTACTGCAGGCCGCGTCCCAGCAGCCCACAGCAGCCAGGCGCATCCTCCTGTCCTGCCGCGTCTTGGCCACTTGCCTGGGCCTCGCTTCTAGCCATGAAGCCCGGACCTGACCTGATTATGGGGTCGAGGTCACTGCAGGGTCACGGCCTTGTCTGCTGATCCCAGTGGGAGGCATCAACCGGCCTGAGGCTTGGACCACCAGGCCTATAGGATCAGAGGAGAATGGTGGAGAATTGCTTCCTGAGAGGGATGCTTGTTCCCAAGTGCTGTCTCAAAAAGTGGAGAAAGCTGCTTCCCTGTAACTACCCTCCAACCCACAGACATCTTTCCTATCCTTGCATAGGAAGACGTCATGGCTTCAGTCTTCCTGGCCAGACCCCTGCCCTAGAAAGAGCCTCTGGGAGTCAGGGAATATGGTGGAAGGCGATCTCCTCCTGTGCACTGGCATTGAGCCTCCAGGGATCTGGAAAGAGAAGATCTTGAGTCTAGGGGAAGGTTGGCAGCATTTGGGGCAAGGGTACTCTGAAAAAACCATGAGAAGCATGGCTAAAGAGACGGACTCTTCCGTTATGGGATGGATGTGAAAGAGTGTGCAGCTGGGGTGGGGTGGGGGCAGCTCAACCAGGTGGCCTAGGACTCAGTGTGCAAGGACTGCCTGTGTGTCTGTATTGTCTGGGATCTGTGCAGTAGTGCTGGGGAAAGCATCACTGGGCAGGGGTGGGGGTGTGTAAATAGCATGTGTGTTCCTTTATGGACCAACGTCTGTCTTTTAGTTCATGCGTGGGTGTCAAGAGTGGGTGTCTGTATGTGAATGTTGAGACTGTGTGTGTGCGTGTGTGTGTGTGTGCGTGTGTGTGTGTGTGTGTGCGTGTGCACGCAAAGTGGTGAGGACAGGATTATATCTGGACTAGGATCTGGAGGTGAGAGGGTGAGGTGAGGGGATTCTGAAACTCCATCATTCCATTCCCACCCTCTCCTCTGAGGGGGCATTCCTGCTTAAGGGCCTCCACCCAGGCACTGAGGGATGAAGGGGGTGACATGAACATATTTGTGAATCTGGACGGCTGTGTGTGTGTGTGTGTGTCTGTGTGTATGTAGTCAGAAAAGGGTTAATGGTGTGTAACCAGAGTGTGATGTCTCCTCTCACTGTCCCATCTGAGTATTGGTTTGGCCAGGACAGGAAATGGAGGTTACAGTCACTGTCTAGCCACCTCCCTGCTCTAGGCCTGACTCCAGTTGGTATAAAACATGCCAGATGGGCCGGGCGCGGTGGCTCATGCCTATAATCCCAGCACTTTGGGAGGCCAAGGCCGGTAGATCACCAGGTCAGGAGATCGAGACCATCCTGGCCAACATGGTGAAACCCATCTCTATTAAAAATACAAAAATTAGCCAGGTGTGGTGGCACGTGCCTGTAGTCCCAGCTACTCAGGAGGCTGAGGCAGGAGAATCACTTGAACCTGGGAGGTGGACATTGTGGTGAGCCAAGATCACGTCACTGCACTCCAGCCTGGGTGACAGAGAGAGACTCTGTCTCAAAAAACAAACAAACAAACAAACATACAAAAAAACAAGCCAGATGATGCCTGGGGGCTCCTTGGATTCATCAGCTACTAAATTCAAGGTGCCAGCTTGGGAACCCAGCAGAATGGTGTCTGGGTCTCTCCCATAGACTAAGGCACCACTAGGACACCTCTCCTGGCTCTCCTAACAATAGATTTGGCAGTCTTATTCGCTACTTGCCCAAATTTCTTTTCTGCTTCTCCAGCCCTAGCTCATGCCCATGCTGGACTGAGCCTCCTTGGATACTGTGCTTTACTAGACCTTGAAACTAGTCAAAACACGGATCTTGACTCCACTGTTCAGAGCCTCCCCTTATTCTGGAGTCTTCTTCCTACTGCAGTGGGGTAGAGAGTAGGGTGTGCAGCCACTGTGGGAAGAGGCAGGAGACTGGGCCCAGTCTGGCCAGTAGTGACCTTCGCAAGTTGCTGCATCTCTCGGCCCTTAGTTCGCCCTTTCCGAGGCTGTCTCCCAGAGCTGCCAAAGAGGCCACTGTTGGGGGGAAGTCTCCATAAAGGTTCCCTAAATGGCGGTTGGTATGAACGCTTCGATTATCACTATTGTCATCATTGGCAGGGTGCATGCTGGGCACAAGCCCACGATGGCATTTCCCCACGCAGCTTGAGGAGCAGAGCCTGCCTGGAGGGATGGGACTGGGCCATTTCTGGGCTGCAGGTTCTGAGCACTAATCTTTTTCCAATGACAAGAGCCCTGAAAGCAAAACTAAACCAGATTCCTGGTTAAGAAAATGGAGGCAGTAAAAACTCACGTTCTCTGGGTTGAGGGTAGAATTGTGGCTCTTCTGATCATTTCTCTCCCTGCAGGCATAACCCATCCCTGGCAGCCCCACCTGTAACAAAAATAATAAAACCCACAAAAAGGGAAAGAAAAAGCCGGTCGAGTGCCAGGCAAGGACTATTGTCTGCACTGCACTGCAGCCCAAGCTCTGGGTGGCTGCTATGAGGAAGCTCTTCCTGGAGAGAGTGTGAATGGTGGCGTGGGAGGCAGAATTTTCCTCTAAGGAGCTGGGGCCCAGGGAGGGGTCACATGCTGAGATTCTCTGGGCTTCTGTTTCCTGAAGCCCAGGGTCAAGGGTCTGGTAGGATGTGGACTGGAGCACTCTGCCCAAAGAGAGGCCAAGAGCTCCCAATGGGGCAAGGCGGAGGGAGTGGCCAAGGCCCCATGGAGGGGGAGCATGAAGATCCCATGGTCCTCTAACCTCTGGTATTTTCCCCAGGGAAGAGGGTCACCTAGGTTCTATCCCCCACCTTGTCCCTCCTTGACATCATCTTATAGACCCTCCTTCAGTCTCCATTGGCAGAGCTAGCACTGGTGGCTCAGGGAATTAAAGGTTAGGAAGGAACTCCAAGTTCACCAGGGAGAGAGTCTGCAAAGCTTAGAGGAGACATGGAGGTCCAGTGCTGCTCCTGGCTCATTTGCATTGTTGGGAGAGGTTGGTTGTCATTGGCTGCGTGTCCTTGGCCAGGCCACTGGACTCTGCCTCAGTTTCTCCAATTCACACTCTAAACAGGGTCCTTACCAACCCTTGTGGGTTCAACCAGATCCCTACCTCCCCTTACTCCCTGAGATTCCCAGCAGGAAAAAAAAAATATCACCAGAAAATGTGATGGGACTCTTAATTTCTTCACCTTTTTGTGAAGACCATTTTCTTTCTGTTTTCTTCCAAAAATGGAAGAAAATTCTGGAGGAAAAATAGTGCTCCTTTCCAGGACATTCACATTTCCCCTGCTACCAACAACCACAGCCCCGGACAGCTTCCCATACCTGCAGCTGCTACCCTACAATAGGGCATGGCCCGATCTGCAGTGCCCACCTGGCTCCCTCAGCCTGCTGGAACATCATGCCTGTTGTATAGTTGGGGAGACTAATGTCCTGGGAAAGTGCCATTGCTTGCAGTCACACAGGACACCAGTCATCAGAATGTATGGAGTTCTTGTCTAAGCCAGGAACTGGGCTAACCCTTTACCTGCTTTATCTCATTTAATTCTCAGGTCCACCTTGTGTGTATGATACTCTCATAATCCCACATTATGGTGGTCTGGGGGTGGGATCGAGGAACTGAGACCCTGAGAGATGAGGTCACACGGCTAAGTGGTAGAGACTAGATAAGCCCTACAGCTGCCTGGCTCCACCATCCCTGCCCCTAAACACCCCCATACTCTTCTATAGGTGAGATATATCAGCCACCCATCTATGCATCATGGGGCCCCTCTCTGCTGATCCTAAGAGTCCCTGCCCAGTTTGGTTGGCACACCCGCTGTGTTTTCTGATGTGTGGCTCCCTGGGTGATCTTGCAACACTTGGGCAGGAGTGACCTCAGAGGCCTGTGAATGGAGCACCTTTGTCAACATCAGGTCACTGCGGTCCCTGGCCCTCCTGCCTTCTGACAATGGGAGTGAGGAGTAAAGGGTTAACTGCCTCCCCTCGTGTTTATGGGGGTGGGGGTTCAGTGAGTGCCCTGGAGGCTAAAGTTCCTCTTCCCAGCTAGGCCCAAACGACTTCAGGCAAGCCCTTAGCCTTCTCTGGCCCTCCGCCTTGAGCCCAAGTTCTGTCGCGGGCTCCAGCGGGAGAACCCTACCCCCTCCCGCAGAGCGAGGGTCCCAGGGGAAGCGCGGAGCGGGAAGCGGCCCCCCACCGCGGCAGAGAGCGGCCCAGCGGCGGCCAGCTGTTGGGGGACAGATGTTGGGAGAGCCGAGAGGGGAGCTGGGGGAGGAGCCTCGGGGCCGGGACCTCCGAGAAGCGGTCGTTTTAACCTCTTAATTGCTGGTTCTGGGTTTTTATTCCCCCCTCTGGCTTCTTCCCCTACGGGTTTACCTAGAAGGGAAGGAGCAGAGAGAATAGGTAGGGCTCCACCTCCAGCCCACCTTGTTCGCCTCACAGGATCTAAGGCCTTCAAGAACGTCTCGAACCTAAAATAAGTGAACCTCCGTTTGAGTTTCGGCCTCTCGGCTCAATAGCTTAGTAACTAACATTGGCGTCTCCACTCTGAGGTTTGGTTTCCTTGTGCAGAAAAGGGGTAGCTTAATAGTGGGAGAAGGGGTCGAGGTGAAACTCAGATGGGCTCTTTCGTTGAAGCTCATTCATCCAACAAATAATTACCAAGTGCTTACTAGGTATCCAGCATACTAGGCTGGGAAAGTGAGTCTGACTTGGTCAAAGGCGCAGAGCTCCCTTCATATAACCACGAGTACCCAGATATCTCTGCTCTCCTTTCAGGGGGTAGAGGGCACTGCGGTGCGCGACGCCCACCTTACTCCTTTTAGCAGTTGCCAGGATGAGCAGTATCTGTCGAACACCTCTCCCCAAAGCGCCGCGCATCCTTTGCACCTAGGCCCTTCACACGCCGGGATCCAGGGACGCAAGGCCCGGACCTCACAGCAAGGCTGGGGTGGCAGTGGACACACCCCCTAATCCCTTTGGTTCTCTGATGGCAGTTCCTGCACATCTCTTTCTTGAAGTTTCGTTGTCTCCGTGGCCGATTTCGCTGTTTCTGGAATCCGGTGGCTCCGGCCTCGCAGCCCGCCTAGGAAGGAGCCTGTCGTTTTGTCAGAGCCTGGATCGATAAGCCTCCTCGCGCCCTTCGTGCTGCTGCCTCCTGTCCTGGGTGAGGGACACGCTGCAGGGCAGTCTGCAATGCAACCAAACCTACACAATCCCCCCTAATTCCACCTCAGGGATCCGGCGCGAGGACGATTTCGTAAACTGAACGGAGCCACGAGGAGCACAGGAGGATCCTACAGCTGGGACAGCTTCCAGCATTTCGGGAGACACGCGGAGCATGAGAAAGTTGCTGAGAGTTCACTAGCGGCGCCGACCTCGGACCAAGGGTATGAGGACACTGTGACATACCTGTGGAGGCGCAGAACGGACTCGGGCGTCGGGGACTCGCGGGGCAGGAAGATCGCTGTGCGCGGAGAGTCTGACATGTCCCTGGCCAAGGGGAAAGAATCCCACGAGCCAAGCGCACAGAAGGCTCAGCCGCTCTTGCCCGGCTTCTGATGGCCATGACCTTCCCTGCTCCGGCTCTGTCCGCTCCCTGAGGACGCACTCACCGCCTTCTCCAGGAGGGTGGGCCCTTGGCCCCGCGCGCTGGAGATTCCAGAATCAGCGGCCCGGAGTGAGGACGCGGCGCTGCCAGACCAGCCCCGCTTCCTGTTCATCCATGCGGGATTCCAGCTTTCCTCGTCGCCAGTCCAGTTGCTCCGCAGGTTCTAGGTACTTTTTGCACCTTGGAGGGGGCCTCAACCTCAGCCCCATACCCTGTGGAGTTTCCGGCAAATCACTCGCCGGCTCTGAACCTTCGATTCCTCGTATGAAAACCGGATGCCACAGTCCCCACCTCACCGGGTTGCGACGAAGCCGAGAGGGCGCAACGTTGAGTCCCAGGACCCCCGGCCCGTAGTAAGGGCTCTGAGCGCGGCTGGCCTCCCCCTCCTCCTGCAGCACAAATAATCGGAAGCCAGCCTCCCCTCAGAGGCCAGAAAGTGCTCCCAATCCGGATACCACCAGCCGGGTGGCGGAACCCGGGGTCGGCTCTTCGGGGGGGAGTAGGCTGGGTTGGGCAAAGCTGTTTCCTCTCCCCTTTACTGCGGGACGGGGAACAGAGACCGTGGGCTGGGCTGGGCACTCCGCTGGGGAAGCCGCGTTTCCGAGGTCCGGAACCGCCTCTGCTTAGGGGAGCGGTGGACTCAACGAAGATGCTCAGCGCCTCCTGAGGGAACTGCGCCGGCCGCGGAAGGGTCCTGTCGCGCTCCTTGTTGGAGACAGTAGGGTTGGGGTTGAATCTGCGAGCGGAGACTGGCAGAAGCCTCTGGGCTCCTGCACTCAGTCCAGCCCGACGCTGTTTTTTTCAACCGACAGTTGCTTGAATTTGCCAAGGCAGGCAGGCTGTAACCAGAGCCTTTTTGCCGGACTGTTTCCTCCGTGCACACGCAAGCGATTCCCAATGCTCCCCCAGGTGGAGGGGTGCCGGCCCTGGGGACGCAGAGGCAAATCTTCTTGGTCCCCCACCCCCAACCCCAGGCCCCCAACTCTAGGAAGGTGGAAGGGGTGGAAGAGAAGAGCCAGAAACGAAACATTTACAAACCAGCGTGGTCAGCGCTGAGAGAGCGGTGCAGGGGGCCGTGGGACTCTGGGGGAGGGTAGGTCAGTGCAAAGGCCCGGGGGTGGGAAAGTGCTTCAGAGGAGGCCATAAAGACCTGGGAGTGACCTTCCATTGTGGCTGACTGGGACACATGCCTGGATGGTGGGGCGGCATATCTTGAAGGTTAGGGAGGAGATGGGCCTGAAGAGGATGTGGTCGCTTGGGTTTTGCAAACCCCAAGGGTTTTGGACCAGATCCTGAGGATAGAGTGGAGCCACCATAGGATTGTAAGCAAGGCAGAAACAGGATTTCATGTGCATGCTGGAAACTTTGCTGTGACTGCTCTGTGGAGGATGGGTTGGCAGGGGCGAGACTGGAAACAGGGAGACCCAGGAGGTGGTTGACAGTGAGGGTTGCATGATGGGAGCCTGGCCTAGGAGGGCAACAGTGCAGATGGTGAGGAGATGGATCCCAGAGATACTTGGGAAACAGAACCAACAGCATCAATGATTGGCTGGATGAGGGGTTGAGGAGAGAGAGGAGTGCATGATTATGATTTTCAAGCTTCAGGGGCTGGGCAAGTGGTGGCACCATTCTCTGAAACAGAGGGTGTACCAGAGGAAACAGGCTGCCAGGGTTGGGAAAGAGTCACAGGTGAGTCATCCACTTTAAAGAACACACTTTCCCTGGTGCCTGGGATCAGGCCCTGGGCTGACTTCTGGGATGGAGTAAACCAGAATCTGCTGCCTCCTGGAGGGGCTTCCAGTCTGGTGTTGGAGGCAGCTGCACCCAAACTGCCAGACTACAAAACCCGAAGGGAGAAGGAGAAGTCGTAGAGTCAAGGAAGGCTTAAGGGGCAAGAAGACATTCGATCCAGGCTTTTTATTTTTATTTTTGTCTTTTTAACATTTAGTATTATTAATAGAATGCCACAGGCTCCAGAGGGACTTGCTGGGTACTTAGCCAACTGCAAAGCACTAAACAAACAGTGGTAGTCATTGCTGTTGTCATCTAGTTCAGTGCAGGACAAGGAAAACGAGAACTCAGAGTTAAACAGTTTGCCCAGTGTCACAAAGCCAGAAAGTGCTTATCTGTCTATCTAAGAAACTGCACTTCTGTACAGCTGGTGCTATAGCTTATATTCATTTCTGGAGTCAGGATGGCTAGGGTTCCTATCATTGCAAGCGGTGTGACCTCCTGCAAGTTACGTTACCTCTCTGGTCCCCATTTTCCTCACCTGCAAAATTAGGATTAATTGGGATAATCAACGCAAAACAATTAGAATCTTGCTGGGCAAGTGGTAAGTGCTCAACAACTTGCCTATTATTACTATTATTGTGTTTTTTCTAACTTGTGATGTATTTTTAACAAACAAATTAATATGCAAATATAAGTGACCATCGCAGAAAATTTGGAAAATTCAGAAAAACACCAAGAAGAAAATAAAAATCACCCACCAGTTCACCTCCTAGGTGGGACTAGGTGTAGAGGGTTGGTGCGTCCAAGCTAAGGCTAATGCCTGAGTTGAAGACTTAGAGGTCAGGAGCCTGGGGGCTGGCGGGCCATTGGGTGGTGGAAGGAGGAAGGTTGGCCTCTCTGAGTCTCGACACCCCGTGCCTGTCCTCTGGACCTGCAGCCGATTCGGGACCAAGTGCGCCCGGTGCGGCCGACAGATCTACGCCAGCGACTGGGTGCGGAGAGCTCGCGGCAACGCCTACCACCTGGCCTGCTTCGCCTGCTTCTCGTGCAAGCGCCAGCTGTCCACTGGTGAGGAGTTCGGCCTGGTCGAGGAGAAGGTGCTCTGCCGCATCCACTACGACACCATGATTGAGAACCTCAAGAGGGCCGCCGAGAACGGTACCCAACCTGCTCCGCCTGGCACCTCTGCCCCCCGGCCCTTTCCAACCCCACCCCACCCCACCCCAGCACCTCAGGAACCACTCACACTCCTCTACCGATTGGGCCTTCCCGGTATCTTTCCCGCAGGCAGCGTAGGGGTGGGGCGGCGCACAGATCTTGCACTTCCGGGTCGATCTTTTGCTTGGGAGTCAGAAGTCACTGCCCTCCTTTGCAACTATGTTTCCTTATCAGTAAAATGGCGTTAACGACAGAACACCTTCCCAAAGATAGATGAAATGATGTGTTGTAAAGCCAGGAGGCACTCAGTGAACCCTAGAGATGGTTCTCATAATCGGGCAGCCTACTCCACCTTTGAACAGCTCTCATTGGCCTGGGGGCTCATCCCCTCCAGTTGCCCGGGACCAGGCTTGGGCGAGTCCTAGAGAGATGACTTGGCTCCCATTCTCCCAATTCCTATCCTAGCAGCTCCAAGCCAGAGGTTTGAGGAAGGGTTTTCATCCTGGACCAGAGTCTCTAACTACAAGGAGAAAGGACCAGGTTTCTGAGTCTGGAGACCAGGCTCTCACATACTGTGTTGACATATGAAGTTTCCTTTTCTCTCTGGGCCTCAGTCCCCAAATCTGTGCAAGACAGATACTGGACTAGAATGATCCCTAAATCTCTTCTGGCTCTGACACTGTGATTCCCCAGATTGCCCAGGAATAAGATCCAGGTCTTCCAGGGATCCTGGGGACAGAGTTACAGACGGGATGGAGCTGGGAAAGGACAGTGCTTGGCTGTGGTTAGCGGCAGGGACTCTTTCTCTAATTTCCCTGTTAGGGTCTGTGAAAGCTGCTAACTTCTCTGTAACAGGGATTATTTTATGTAATCCTTACAACAGCCCTAGGAAGTAGGTGGCACGGCCCCATTTTGCAGAAGAAGAAACAGGATTTGCCAAAAGTTACATACTAGTAGATTTGCCTAGCTCCAAAGCCCAGCCTCTTAACTACCATACCATACCACACCATACCATACCATACCATACCATACCACACCACACCACACCATACCATACCATAGCACACCATACCATACCATACCATACCATACCATACCATACCATACCATACCATACCACCTTGGCCCTAAGCTCTAGGGCACCTTAATCAGATCTCATAAAGCCAAGGAGGCTTCTGGGATGTAGCTGCCTCTGTTTTAGTTTCCCATCTAAAAGACCAACACACCAATCCTTGCCCTGCCTGTTTTCCTAGGGGACATTAATACCACAGAGTGTCTGCCCAATCCCCAGTTCTTCTGGGGAGGAGTAAACTACCCTGCCTCAACTTCTAGGTCCCAGCCTGGGGACTAGTCAGGGACCGTTAGAGTGTTCCCGGCCATGGCCATATCAGGGCCATCATTTTCTCCTGCCAGGATCAGGACTAAGTGGGTCTAAGGGGGCATCTAGTGAACTTGGGTTTCACTTGCTGCCTGCTTATCTGCAGTGGTGGGCAATTAAATTATCTGCAGTGGTCAGCAAGTCAGCAGTAGGGCTGGGATGGAAACGCAGGAGTCAGAGCTTTCCCACACTGTGGTCCATCAGTGACCACAGGCTCCTTCCACACATGGTCCAACCAGGACCACCTGTAGTTACAGCCTTGCCAATTACATCCTAGCTCTCACAGCCACACCTGTCCACAGACTTAACATGCTGAGGAACTTGAAAGCTGGGGCCTCCGATCTCTCTTACTGATCAGCCCTCAGTATTGGCTACTGTTTCACTTTTTAAACATAACACACACACACATACACACACGTTCATTGTAGAAAAAATAGAAAAGATGGTAAGCAAAAAGAAGAAAATAACGATTGCTCCAAATGCTGCCTTCCTTCATATTTTAATGTGTATCTTTTCAGATTTTTTCCATGTATGTTACAGTGTTTGCTTTTTTCTTTCAACATAATTTTTTCCTAATTAAAAAGTTACAATAAATTGTGAACAATGGTTATTTCTGAGTGCTGGAATTACTGGTGATTTTTATTTTCTTCTTTGTGCTTATGGAAATTTTCTGAGATTTTGAGGATATTCAGAACAATGAAGTATTAAAAATAAAATGGGAATATGGTTAATGTTTTAGTATGATTGTAAAAGTAATATGAGTGGGAAGAGAATATCTAACATATACTTCGGTTAACAAAATTAAACCTTAGAAAAGTAAGGCAACATATGATTGTTTTTAAAAATCTCAAAAGTTACAGGAATACTGAAAGTAAAAAGTTTCCATAATCACATTCCTGGGAAGTAAACCACTGCCAACACCTTGTTGTATATTCTTACAACCTTTTTTCCTTCCGCTCATTTTTATAAAATTAGGAGCATAGTTCCGTTACTTGCTTGCATCCTATCTCCTCTAGCTTTTGGTGTCCCCCAGTTTCGCCAGCAGGGAGCCCAGTTTGGGGCATTAGGGTCAGCTAGCTTTCAGATTCTAGTCGAAAGGGCCAGGGCAGGGGCTTTCCTTCTCTCTGAGCCTGTTTCCTCCCATGTATAATGAGGTAATGCCACCTCTCCTTAGGGCTGTAAGACGTGGTCCAGTCGTGTAAGAAGTGTCGAGTACTGAGCGGACGCTCAGAAACCCCTTCCCCAAAGACTGAGCTCAGGGACTAGGACCCTGGGATCCCTGCTCCCAGCCAACTCCCGCTCCTGACCCTTCCAGGGACAAGCTCCCCCCACCCCCGTCCTTTCCAGGCTGCCACTAGAAGAGATGGGGACGCGTGGTCAGCTGCTTCTATCGCCCCCAGGGAACGGCCTCACGTTGGAGGGGGCAGTGCCCTCGGAACAGGACAGTCAACCCAAGCCGGCCAAGCGCGCGCGGACGTCCTTCACCGCGGAACAGCTGCAGGTACCGCTACAAGCAGTGGGCGGCGGGGGCGGGGGCCGGGCCAAAAGTGGGCGGGGCCGACAATGGCTCCTGGCTCCGCCCCTCGGCCCGGACCTGGGTGGCGGGGCGGGGCCGCAGCTGCCTGGGGCGTGGCCTGTTGGCTGGCGCCGCTGATTGGGCCGGGGTCTCGGAGTCTCTGCGTGCGGGCGCCTCACCGCCCTCCCCGCCCCGCAGGTTATGCAGGCGCAGTTCGCGCAGGACAACAACCCCGACGCTCAGACGCTGCAAAAGCTGGCGGACATGACGGGCCTCAGCCGGAGAGTCATCCAGGTGGGACGGGGGTGGGCGGGGCCTGGGGACCGCGGGCACGCCCCGGAGCTCGTAGCTGGGCTCGGCGCGGAGGGTCGTGCGTGCACGTGGCCATCCTTCAGCAGGAGGCGACGAGGCAATTCCGCCTGGGGTCTCCCGGCGGCGCGTCCGACTCTTTTCCGCGAGGCTGAGGCTGCCGAGGCTGTCGTTCCAGGTGTGGTTTCAAAACTGCCGGGCGCGTCATAAAAAGCACACGCCGCAACACCCAGTGCCGCCCTCAGGGGCGCCCCCGTCCCGCCTTCCCTCCGCCCTGTCCGACGACATCCACTACACCCCGTTCAGCAGCCCCGAGCGGGCGCGCATGGTCACCCTGCACGGCTACATTGAGAGTAAGTAACCGCAGCGCCGGGAGCCGCTGGGTCTGCGGGGAGGGGGCGCGGAGGAGCGCACGTGGGCAGCTGAGGCCGAGGCGTGGGGTGGGGGGCCTTGGGGAGCCTCGTGGGTGAAGAAGCGGGACCCGAAGTCATTTGGATCTAGGAGTTGGGGGAAGAAGGGTCAAATCTTCGGCTCTGCCTCAGTGGAGCGGGGTCCTTCATAGAGGCAAGCGATTCAGCCATTCAAAAAATGTTTTCAAAGCACCCACTCTGTGCCAGTGCCCGGAGACTGGAGAGAGAACAGGATGGACAAGGTACCTACTCTGTGGAGCCTGCGTTCTGGTGGGCATGGAAAAATAACTAGGCAGATGAGCGTGTCGTTTTAAGTGGAATGATTCCTGTAGGAAAGGTGCTGGGTAGGAGTGACTGGAGATGCTGCGGGGTGGAAGGGAAGGGACTGGGCTGCCTTTCAGCAAGCAGAGACTGAAAGGATGGATAGGATTTAGTGAGATACCTGGAGTGGGGGAACGGAATGCACGCAGGCCCTGGCCCAGAAAGCATCGTGGCTTGGGTGTGTTCTGGGGAGCAGAAGGCCAGTGTGGTGGGAGTGTCCAGGGCTGTGAGGCCTTAGGCAAGTCACCTAACCTCCTTGAGCCCTGATTTCCTCATCTGTAACCTGGGATGTCAATAATGCCTGCCTCACAGGGTTATGAGACACCATTCATGCATTCAGTAGCTATATCTTGAGTGCCTTCTGTGTTCTTTGCACTGGGATACGACAGTGAACACAGTAGACCAAAGCTGCTGTGCTCCTGGGGCTTGCGCTCCAGCATGGGAGATGGTGGAGATGATAAAGTAATAGGGAGGGAGCAGGCATGTCCGTGGCAGGGAGCGCTGTGGCGGGGATGCAGGGGCAAGCGGGTCATGGTGAAGTGACTTGTGAGTGGGAACCTGGAGGAGTGAGGGAGGAGCCCCGGGGATTTCTGGAGGATGAGTGTTCAGTGCATCTGCTGCTGAGCAAGTGCCTATCACAGATTGTCTTTCCCTTTGAAGTTGTTCCCATCAATTGTTTCCTCTAAGCTGGGCATGACCAAAAAAATATAAATGACTACGATGCACACACACACAAATCCTCCCTTCTCTGGCTCCACGTAAGAGGGAAAAAGAAGGGAAATCAGAGAGAGAACTGCTGCTTACTGACCATATGCCATACACTCTACTGACTGCGTCTCTAAACATCAGAGGCCACCATCTCGTTGAATAGATGAGGAAACCAAGGGCCCACTGTAAGTTAGTGGGAGCCGGTATGCCTTAATGATCGAGTGTGGGCTTTGGTGTCAGATTGCCAGGCTTCACATCCCAGCCCTGCCATTTACTAGCTGTGTGACACTGGGTGAGTTTCTTAGGTTTCTTGAATACTCATTCCCTCATCTGTAAAAATGAGGTCAAGAGTATCTCAAAGCAGTGTTCTGAGCATCAAATGAGGTAACTGAAAATCTTCAACATTCAGCAAGTGCCGCATAAGTATTGGCTGCTCTTGTGATGGTGGGAGTGGTTTTGGTTGGCAGAACTAGGAGTGCAGAGCCCTGTCTCTGCACCAGGCTGCCAGTTGGAAACCATGTCTCTTTATATAGTTCCATTTCTGAACTATCTGCTCAGTAGGAGCGACATTTTCCCCCTTTCTTTTCTAAACAATGACTATATTCAGGCTGCACAGAGCCTGTTAAAGGTGCCAAGGATCAGGGGCTCTATAAGTACCAGGGGTCTGAGCTACCTGCTAATACTTGGTGTAGAGTCAATAAAAAATCTAGATGATCCCTTTGGACTTGGGGCCATGACCACCAGAGTCCCTGCCAGGACTCTGTCCATACACTCTGTTGACCAAACTTAGATCTGTCTTTGCTGCTTAGAGAAGAGGCTGAGGTGCCCTCTCCTCTTACCCTTGTGGTGGAACTCAGCTTGGGGAAGAAGAGTTTGAGGGTGTGTGCACCTGCACCTCTTGCTGCATGACTGAGAGTCACCACAGCAGTTTGCTCTATGGTAAACTACAGTTGTGACTTTTCTGAAGCCTTAAGCTGGGAAGCTAATGAAAGTGTTAGGACCAGACCCCAGAAAAATGAGTTTTTCTGTAGAGTTTGCTCTGCAGTTAACTAAAGTCACAGAATACTGAGTTTCCTGGAGGCTTCGAGCTTGGAATCTGATAAAAGCTTTGGAACCAGACCCCAGAAAAATGCAGATGTACATACGTTTTCCAAGTAATCTGAAGTTGTATATGGACTCCTTGAACACCCCAGGTGAAGAACTCCCAATTTAATATAACTCCTTTATTCTACAAATGGGAGAACTGTGGCTCAGAAGGGCACAGTGACTTGTCCCGGTTTATATATCAGTTGTAAGTGTCTCTACAATGCCCTTTCCCTGTGACCAAAGAGAATGAAGCCTAAAGAAGAGACCAGCAATGGACTTCTCCGCTGTAGTGATAAACAGGCTGAAGCGTGAGAAATTTGGATCTGACACAAAGGTGGACTTTCCCCAACAGTTCTAGATGTTGGAATATGGTATGGAAATTCATTCAGCACATACTTAATAGTACCTACTAAATGCCATGCCTCACTCTAGGTGCTGGAAATCCACAAAGATCTAGAATCTAGAAAACATACAGAAAATTCCTGCCCTCGTGGAGCTTGCATTCTAGTTGGCAAAGACAGATAATATCAAATAAATAATAAAAATATGCAGTAAGTCAGGCTGGGCGTGGTGGCTCACGCCTGTAATCCCAGCACTTTGGGAGGCCGAGGCGGGCAGATCACTTGAGGTCAGGAGTTCGAGACCAGCCTGGCCAATATGGTGAAACCCCCTCTATACCAAAAAATACAAAAATTAGCTGGGCGTGATGGCACATGCCTGTAGTCCCAGCTACTCAGGAGGCTAAGGTGGGAGAATCACTTGAACCCAGGAGGCAGAGGTTGTACTTAGCAGAGATGATGCTGCTGCCCTCCAGCCTGGGTGACAGAGTAAGATTCTGTCTCAAAAAAAAAAAAAAATGCAGTTAAGTCAGATGATAAGTGCTAAGGAAATAAAATAAAGCCGGGAGGAAGACAGGGAGGGTAGGGGATAGGTGTTGGTGTTGGATGCAGTTGTAAAGAGAGAGGTGACATATGAGTACAGAGTCCTCTAAGAGGCATGGGTAAAGTCATAGTGATACCTAAGAGATATGAACTTACTGAGGGAGGGTCTGAATAGATGGGGCACAGCCTTGCTTGCAGGGCCTGAATAGGCAGGGTACAGCCTTGCTTGCATGTGCATTAATATGAAAGCACATATTTAGGAGTGTTTATTTATGAGTGAGCTAGATGGTTATACCTCACTCTCACATAGCTCTTTATAAAGAGCATCACAATTGGCCTGGCGCGGTGGCTCACGCCTGTAATCCCAGCACTTTGGGAGGCCGAGGCAGGCGGATCATGAGGTCAGGAGATCAAGACCATCCTGGCTAACACGGTGAAACCCCATGAGGTCAGGAGATCAAGACCATCCTGGCTAACACGGTGAAACCCCGTCTCTACTAAAATACAAAAAATTAGCTGGGCATGGTGGTGGGCACCTGTAGTCCCAGCTACTTGGGAGGCTGAGGCAGGAGAATGGCATGAACCTGGGAGGTGGAGCTTGCAGTGAGCCAAGATCGTGCCACTGCACTCCAGCCTGGGCAACAAGGCGAGACTCCGTCTCAAAAAGAATAAAAAAATAAAAAAAGATCATCACAACCAACCCTACTGAAATGTTGCCCAGGGCTACCCAGGAGGTAAGTGGCAGAGATGAAACTGGTTTCAGGGCTCCAGTTTGTAGAGCACAGGGCAGGTGGGATCCTGTGTGCAGCCTGGGGGATGAGCTCCAAGGCATCCTCTCGTCCACAGGTCAGGTACAGTGCGGGCAGGTGCACTGCCGGCTGCCTTACACCGCACCCCCCGTCCACCTCAAAGCCGATATGGATGGGCCGCTCTCCAACCGGGGTGAGAAGGTAAATGGAGCCAGGTTGGGTCTGGTGGGTCAGAGCCACCCTGCTGGGGATGGGTTTCTGGCAGCATCCCCTGTTAACAATTTGGTACCATGCTGCACTGTGGCAGACCCTGTCTTCCTGGCCTGCTGAGACCCCCACCACACCCCCACAGCAGTCACTGGAGCGGCGGCTGCTGGCATGTTCTGTGTGCATGGCCACTCCGAAGGCCTCCTTGCAGCTCCCCACTGGCAGTTTGCCCTTCTCTGTCTCAGATTTGCGAATTTCCTTTACTCAAGCTTTGAGGTTCCAGGGAGGGCTAATATCACTCATCACCCCACTTCCCATCATCTCACTGGTTTCTCCTTTTCATTCTTGTCTATTGGGAGTGAATTCCTGAGCTGATGGGGTTCGGGGATAGCTGGCCAGCCAGTGACCTTGGTCAACTGGCAGGGCCTCCTCTGTGGAGCCAGGATTTCGGGTTGTCTCAGGCTTTAGGACTGTACTTCTAAAAGGGTGCTTAGCTGTCGCCATTCCAGGGCTTCAAGGTATTGTTTCTGAAGCAATGCAACCCTTTGTTTAAACTTGTCCATAGTGCAGATGAAGGTGGAAGGAGCTGCTCTGAAACCATGGAGAGAGGAGGAGCCTCACCTCCCTCCCAGCTCCAAGACACCTCACAGTTAGCCTCGAAAGCCAGTGCTCTGAGACAACGCTTTATTTTAGAAATGGGAACATTGAGGCTCAGATAGCTCAGAGTCAGAGACTGGATGAGAACCTTTTTTTTTTTTTTTTTTTTTTTTTTTAGACAGAGTTTCACTCTTATCACCCAGGCTGGAGTGCAATGGCGCAATCTCGGCTCACTGCAACCTCTGCCTCCTGGGTTCAAGCGATTCTCCTGCCTCAGCCTCCCGAAGTAGCTGGGATTACAGGCGCCTGCCACCATGCTTAGCTAATTTTTTTGTATTTTTAGTAGAGACGGGGTTTTGCCACATAGGCCAGGCTGGTCTTGAACTCCTGACCTCAGGTGATCCACCCACCTCAGCCTCCCAAAGTGCTGGGATTACAGGCATGAGCCACTGTGCCCGGCCCAACCTTGCATTTTTTAATTCACTTACTTGTTTATTTGGAGACATTTCCTATGTCTTGTCTGTGCGCAGCATCCCTGAGTCTGTTACCAGGAGTGGAAATGAGTAAAGTGTGGTCCCTGCCCTTGAGGAGGCCAGAGTCTGAAGAGGGAGGCAGATCCCAACAGTTACAATACGGTGTGACAGGGGAAGCCATGGGAGCTGGGGAGGGGGAAGGGGGCAAAGGAGAGAGGCAGGGAAGACTTCCCAGAGGAGGCAACCTCTAAGGCCAGGCCTGAAAGCTGAGCCATCAGGGAAAGCATGAGACACCAGAGCTCTCAGGGAACCCTGAGCCATTCAGCATTGTTGGCAGGCATGTCTGGGAGGATGAGAGGAGGAAAGCGAGAGCCTTGAGGCTGCCAGGTGGAAGAGTCTGTATTTTATGCTGCGGCAGTGTGGGGTCCTGGAGGGCCTGTTGCAGAAACATCACCGTAGCAGTCTTCAGAGACTGCTGGGTTGGAGGACACCCAGTAGGAAGCAGGGATCCCTGGAGGTCAGTGGGTGTGGCAGTCCTGAGGGAGAGGGTCAGAGCGTTAGGGCTGGAGTCAGGAGCCCTCCAGTTCAGCAGATCCCGGTCTTGGTGTGCTCGGAATCACCCGGGCAGCTTGTAAAGATACAGAGATTCCTAAGCCTCACTCTCAGAGAGTCTGTTGGGGTGCAATATAGGGATCTGCATGTGTAATACTCAGCCTGTGTGATTCTAATGGGCAGCTGGGGTGGGGACAGCTCCTTTAGGACGGTACCTCTGGCTCGGCCTCCTGATTGAGCTCAGTACACCTAGTATGTGCTGAGCTCTCTGTGCCGGGCACCACAGGAGAACGTGTGTGGTGTGGAGGTACAGACAGCCCTGGACAGATACATTTGTAAGTAAATGGTAGTGCCTAATGTGAAATCCTGCGGAATCTGTAGTGAGTGAGCATGCCCCAGGAACATCATCGCCGCTGAGACTGTCACTATCATAGGAAGAGCTGCTGTTTGTTGAGCTCCTTCTGTTCAAGGCAGCTACTTCTCACATGGCATCTGGTTCACACCTCCCAGCCACTTTGTGGACATAGAGATGGCCTTCTCATTGTAAAGAGATAAACAGATTCCGAGAGGTGACATGACTTGTCCAGGGATGCAGCGAGTCTGTCGGACTCTGAAGTCTGCGCGGTTCAGTAATCACTTCCTTTTGTGCGGCACTTTATTGTGTACACAGCCCTGTCTCCGACCTCATCCTTCATAGTCTCCCTGGGAGGGCGATTGTGATGACCTCCATTTCATACTTGCAGAAACGGAGGCTCAGACAGAGCAGTGCTCATCCAGACTCACAATGTGAGCATGGGCAGAACTGACCTGGATCCTAGAGCCACCTGCCTCAGAGCTGTCCCTTCCTGTGGGAGGGGATTCATCCTATTAGACCTGGCTCTGGGACTGCAGAAGTGAGCTGACATGATCCCTGCCCTCAGGGAGCTTGTGGCTTAGCACAGGATGTGGGCAGCTACATTGCAGGGGAATGGGCAGCTGGAGTAGGCGAGAAACTTGACCTTAGAGGACCCAGAAGAGGGGGCAGGGAGCTCTAGGGGAGAGACAGGGGATGAGAAGAAGGGCATTCCACATCAAGAGAACCGCATGTGCAAAGGCCCAGAAGCATGGAGGAGCTTGGGACGGAGGGGACCTTGGGGGGTGTTCAGTGTGGCTGAGGTCCAGGGAAGTGGGGAGAGCCGACAGGGGCCACAGAGCAAAGGATCATCGAAAGAGGGTCTTGGACATTATATGGAGGGCAGGGAGTGGACCCTGGAGGTGCAGAGGGCTGGGCTCAGTGCTTGGAGAGGAGCCTTTGCCTCCTGGTTGCTCAGCTAAGCTTGTGGTTCTGTCTCATGCAGCTTGGGGGATGAGCCACGCTGGAGGGCTGTCAGATTTGGCTATAGACAGTTTCTGGCTTCTGGATTTGGCTGCTGAGCCAGAGTTTTCCCTTGCTGGGCTGTGTCCCCAACTTTGCATCCAGAAAGTCTGCATTAAAGTGTCTCTCCCTCCTTCATGACCTTCTGTCCTCTCACTGTCAGGCCTTTCCACCAGCTCCTAGGGACTTTTCTTGTCCACAATTCTCAAATTCCTGGGGCTTGGTGGGCGGCAGGGTGTGGGATGTGTGTGGCCAGCACAGGATTGTCTGGGCTTTCTTCCAAGTCCTTCCAGGCCTGAGCCTGCCTAGCTTTGAGGAGACTCAGTGTCCCCATGGGGCTGGCCCCTGAACCCACTCATCTAGGCCAGCACTGGCCTGGCCAGGAGAACAGTGCTCTAAGCACTCAGGGGAGCATCCCCTGCCTCCACCGCATCATCATTTGGCCACACACGCCTGTGAGGTTCCAGAGCCACATTTCTTCCTGGTTGTGTCCCCTGATCCCACAAATCCAACACTTGGAAAGTTCTTAGAAATCAGGGCTAAGCTGTCATTGATCAGTGGAGGAGACTGAGGCCCATGGAGGGGAAGGGTCCTACCAGGGTCACCACTCTTGAGAGAGCTTTTCCTAATAAGGGCTAAAACCCAGGCATTCTGGAGGCCAAAGTGGAGCAGTGGCCAGGGTGGGGAAGGAATGCCCACCCTGGCCACTCTGGAGTTAGGCCAGCTTGGAATCCCAGCTCTGCCACCTCCTTCCTGTGAGATCTGGGAATGCAATTAGTTTCTCTGAGCTGCAGTTTCTACATCTGCAAACTGGGGATAATAATAGTTCCCATTCCCTAGGGTTGCTGCAGAGAGTAAATGCATAATGTGTGTAAAGAGCCCAGCATGGAGCCTGGTGCACAGAAAATGCCCCGAGGTGTTGGTTATGATCGTGATCACTATTATGGAGATCATCATCATTGCTTTCCTCCATCACCTCCTTGTGATAACCAATTCTGGGCAAGTAACATTCCTGATCAGAAAAGGGAACAGCCATGTGGTCATGCCCACTAGATGCCCCTCACACTTTACTGTGAAATGACACATTGCCATTGACCAGCCAGCCAGTGATCCTTGACCTGAACTTCAGGGAACTGGCTGTGTCCGCAGCAGTGAGATGTCAACCAAGTGCTAGAGGCAGGAGTGGGAGGGGGAAAGGGACAAACAGTCCTGATCTCCTACTGTGTGTTGGGAACCCAGTGTGTCTGAGCCACGCACTTCTAGGCTTCGTGCATGTGAAGATTAAGCGTATGTGAAGTGCTTAGCCCGTGGCCCTGTGGGTAATAAGCAGTCAGCCACTATGGTCATGGTGACCTTGGAAAGGTAGAGGCAATGTGCTTTGGTAGGGAGAGCTTGCCGTGAGCCAGGCCTGGCCTCCAGTGCCAGGTCCTCTTCCTCGCTGTGTGCCCATGAGCTCACCTGCTTCCACCTCTTTGAGCCTGAGTGCCCTCCTTGTAAAATAGCGTTGGAAGTCCCTCACAGGACTGTGGTGCGGCTTCCGTGAAGTCAGGCGCGGAAGGTGCAGGGTGAAATGCCCAGAAGGCTTTTGCTACTGCTGTTGTATCTCATTGAATCTTTCTGATTCTCAGAGAGAGATTTTGTCATCCTTGTTTTAAAGATGAGGAAACAGGCTCAGAGAGGTGAAGTGAGTTGCCCAAGGTCCCACAGCAAGTCAGTTGACAGAGCCAGGATTTAAACTCAGATCTGGGCCCTGAGCCCACCCTTCTTCTCTGTGCCTTTGAGGTTCTCTGGGGGGCAGCAGGGTGGGGCAGGCCCCCAGCTCAGCCACCTCCCATGCCCTCCTCTTGCAGGTCATCCTTTTTCAGTACTAACGCTGCCGGCACTTCCGCATCTGCCCGTGGGCGCCCCACAGCTGCCCCTCAGCCGCTGAGATCCAGTGTCCAAGCTGCGGCCAGGAATCCACCCACCTCCGCATCCACCCCCGTCCGCTATCCTGCCCACCACCAGGTCGGTTCCCGAGGCCTGGCCTTTCCCTCTCCTGCTGAGAACCAGAACCCACCAGGAGCACCACAGAGTCCTCCTCTTGGAAAGCAGAACTCCCTGAAATCTGGAATCAGGGTGGAAACAGCCTGTTTTTCCCATTTAAACAGGAGTCCTCTTCAACTTCAGCTGATTACAATAGCAAAAGGCGGAATTGAATTGTGCGACGCCAACGGCCTTCTAATTTACAGGTTTTTTCCCCCACATTGGCCTTTATTTACTACTTCCTTGGAACCATCTCTGAATTCTGAATAGCTGACAACCCCCAATGTTATCCACTCTGTTGCTTTTGTCTGGAAAACTCTACAGTGTTTGTGGGATGTCCGCAAAGGAAAGCTATGTTCTAATTTTATCATTTCCATCTGTCTGGTTATGTCAAGTTAATTCAGAAAGAGAAGAGACAGTGACCAACCCTGAGAGGCCTAATAGGGCAGAGATGGAGGCCTGCCCAGACTAGGAGGCAGGGGGGATAGACAGGGAATGGGGAGAAGAAAGACCCCTATTGGTTTGGAAATCAAGGAGAGGGCGGTGACATATTGGACCAGAAGAGGCACTAGCCATTTTAAGGAGAGGAAAGAGAAAACTTTGGGGTCAGGGAGAGACCCTACCCCCACCTAATTATCCGGCATATATGTAGGAAACATAGCAGCGATGGTATTCGATCTGTGCCATGACTCTTCTGAATGTTTGGACAGGTTAGAGTTGGGGACCCCTGTTGGCCACTTGTTGACCTCTCATAGCGGTGCTTGGGCCAGGTCTTCTCGATGGCAGGGGGATCCCTTATAGGGGAGAGGGAACAGGGCCCAGTGAAATGGCAGTCAGAATGTTAACCCTGGATCCATCTCTAAGTAGAGAGAGGGTGCCCATTGCCTAGGTGAGTGTGCCAAGCTGAGGATTCCAATTGGCGCCTCTGAGCTTCCCCACCAATACCTCCTGGAGCCAGCCCCACCCACCCCTGAGAACAGAGGCCAGACACAGCTGCGTAACATCTATCCTGCTACAACTCTTCCACCCCAAACAAAAGGGCTCAGGCTACACACGACCATGATTTATGTTTTCAGGGGATGCCCATTTGTCCCAAGCTTATCCTGTAATTCTAGAACTACCTGGTGTCCTGATGCATTTTCCACTAGAGGTTGCTAATCAGCATGTTTTAGCCCAAGTCCGCCTTCCTGCTGTGGTTAACCTGTTATGTTGCTTTTGGAAGGAGACTCTAAGACAGGGAAAGCAAGTTCATGGTACATACGCAGCCGTTGTCTCTGTTTTTACCCATGGCAGACATTGCTAATCAATGGCAGCTTTATCTCACCGAGTCTGGATAAGGCTTCAGAGTTCAAATGCTTGAAGTTGGCACTTAAAATGAAAGCCTATAGCTCATTCTTGCTCTGGGATCTACAGGCGGGGTAGGCACAGGTGCAGCCTAAGAAGGGAACCTGCTTCCTCTCCCTTCCAAAGACGGTGACGGCTGAGTGAGGGCAAAGAGCAGGCACCACTCAGAACGTGGTGAGTACAGCTCAGCTCAGCACTCAGTCATTGGTAGCTTGTGCCCAGCCTTGTGCTAGGCGCTGACATTAACAGGAGCAACCAGGGCCCAATCCCTGGCCTTGGGGAGCTCAAATCTTTCCTTTGATTTTTGCTCTGATCATCAAGGCCCCAGTGGCAACCATGTGGTAAGTGGCCAGCCAAGCCCTGCCCAGGGTCACCCAACACACTCTGCCTTGAGCCTCTCCTCAGGGTCTATTCCTCGCGTGGATTATGTGGCCGTAGCATGTTACAGTTCAAACATGTCTCCACTACCCTGTTAAGAGCAGCCTGGGAACGTACAGGCCATCAAGACTATTTATTTAAATACAAAAAAAGGGGGAAAACACACACACGGAAAAAAAATTGTAAGCACTTTTTTTGTAAAACCAATGTCTGTTTTGTTACATACCTTTCATGTTGTGCTTTGTAAATGTCTTATTTGTGTAATAAAGTTAATGCAAGTAGAAGTGCTGGCACTGAAACCCAGAACATGATGGGATTCCATTTCTTTCCTGCTCTCTGGTGAAGGGCTTAGGTCCCTGGCTCCCAGAATATGTGGGCTGCTGGACAGTGTAATCCTCCTTCCTGGGAAACGGGTACCATTTCTCAGTTAGTAAACAATGGATTGTAGAGGCCTGGTGATGGGTTTCTTCTCTAAGTACTCAGTCACACCTGCTTCTTATCTAAGCTTTGGAGGAAATCAGGCTGCTTGATGCCCTCTGTTCCAGTCTCTGAACGTACACTCTCTGCTGGGCCCTGTGCTGGCTCTGCACACTCAGAAAAGGCTCCCAGCCAGACCCTACCCTGGAGGAGCTCTCAGTCTGGCAAATACTGTGGGAGCCAAGGGGGTGGGTATTAGAGCTGGATCCTATCACACAAGAAGGTCACAGAATAGGTAAGCAAGAGTGTGGGGCAGGGAGGGAGGTGCAGAGGAGCCTGTTTGGAAGATGGGGAAGAATTTAATAAGGTGAAGTTAAGGGAATATGGAATGGGCAGCAGGGCCCCAGCTTCTGCACAAGACTGGGTCTTATAGTGGTTTTGTCAGGCTCCAGAGCCACCTCCTAACCTGAGGAGTGAGAGAGAGCATCTTTCTGGTGGTTGTCAAATTTCTTTCAGCAGCAGAATCGTTTGCTCCAGCCAAAGCTCCTGGTGTGGAGAGCAGAGCTCCCCTGCAGAATGCAGAGGCTTCCCTGGCCTGCTGTGGCCCTGCACAGAAATGAGTTGCTCAGAGACCTTAGCTCATGGTGCACATGAGTCACTGACTGCAGGGCCCCTCTCTTTATTCTATTAGTTTTTAAATCTCCCATCCCTAATTCCATTTCTGCTCCTCATACATCTGCTCTTCCAATCCATTTTCAAATGTTTAGATATATGTGTATCTTTGAAAATATATGAGTTTAGCTGTGTGTTTCTTTACATGAATGTACCTTCTGTTTTCAAAATACAGTTTGGAAACCACTGGTGGAGCGCAACCCTGTCTACCAAGGTGACTGGCGTCTTGGGGAGAGGTGATCCTCCCAAGTCTGCTCCCTGGCGCAGCTGAGAGTGAGCCCAGGCCTCCCTTCCCGCTGGCTCCTGGCTCTGCCCCAGCATGACGCCTCTGGGTCCCTAGTTTGAGATCCAGTATCCTCTCCTGCCTTCCAAGCCTGACTCACTGTTCTGCCTCCACTGGGCAGCCCTGGTGAGCCAGGGAACAGAGCACAGGGGGTGACAGGATCTAGCAACCTCTAAGGAGGAACAGTTAGACAAAGATCCAGGATGCATATGGCCCATGTGTGGCCCTGGAACATGTTGTCGCTTCCTCTTCTGATTTTTAGCTGACAAATGTGACCTCCGGGATGATTTTGAGGAACGATTATATGCACCACTAACAAGTTGTTCTTTAAAGCAAACACATATTGAATACCTACTATGCGCCAGGTCCCCTACATGTATTATCTCATTTAACCACACAGCTACTGTATTGTTTTAAAGCATTATTATGACCATTTTTTATATGATACCAAAGCCATATTCTTTTTTTTCTTTTTTTTTTTTTTGAGACAGAGTTTCGCTCTGTCACCTAGGCTGGAGTACAATGGTGCGATCTCGGCTCACTGCAACCTCCACCTCCCGTGTTCAAGCAATTCTCATGCCTCTGCCTCCCAGGTAGCTGGAATTACAGACACATGCCACTATGCCCGGCTAATTTTTGTATTTTTAGTAGAGATGGGGTTTCACCATGTCGGCCAGGCTGGTCTCGAACTCCTGGCCTCATGTGATCTGCCGGCCTCAGCCTCCCAAAGTGCTGGGATTACAGGTGTGAGCCACCACACCCGGCCTCCAAAGCCACATTCTTTCTATGGCACCATGCTGATTCTGTGCTTGGGCTATGAGGTTCAAATGGGGGAGCTGCCAAGAGGGAAAGACAGGCCTGAGTAATCATTCTTGGGCCTAACAAGCTTGTCCAACCCACCTTATTTTGTTGTTGTTGTTTTTCTGTTTTGTTTTGTTTTAGGCTTTCAGCAGCCTGAAGCCATAGTTTTTAGTTTCTGTCTCTAATGATAAGCAGAAAAGAGGGATGAGGAAGGGGTTTCACTGGCCCAACCAGAAACAGAAACTAAGAACCCATGACTGCTGCAGGACTGGGCACAGTGATCAGGTCCTACTGCCCTCTGAGACCAAGCAAGTCACTGTCTCTCTGAACCTCAAATTCCCCATCTGCAAAAGCCTTCCCCTTGCAAGGCTGTTGTGAGGAGCGGATATAATGCACACGCACTACCTGCACTGGTTAGTGCTCGATTACATCTATCTATTATTATAAAGAGATGGTTCTCAAACGTTCAGATGCATGAGAAATGCTGGGAATGCAAATTACTAGGCCCCATTCCCAGAGATTCTGATTGGGAGGTCTAGGGTGGGGCCTGGGAATATCTATAGCTCACAATTTTGTCCAGGTTAAATGATGCCCACTGAGAAACAATCTTTTAAGGAAAATACACTTGGGGCCACTGACTGCAGAAAGTCTTTATTCCTGAGTTAAAAGTCAGGTTCTAGAACTACAGCCTGTCCCCCCGGGGCAGCCAATGCCAGTAGCGCAGATGGAAACTTCTGGTGGAGGCAGCCGCAGAGTTCACAGCTCGGGCCTGTGACCCACGATCTCGTCCCAGCCCTTTGGACAGGTACGGGTGATCCACTCATGCTCGTCATCATCTGCAAGGAAAGAGGAAGAGCTGGTCATGCTTGGTGCTCGCTGGGACCTTTCCTGGCCTGGGGGGTTCCCCAGGTGGGGCCTTGGGACTGGGATGGTCTGTCGATGGCCAGTCTGTGTAGCTTCGTGTGGGGAGGAACAGACCTTTCATTTACACTGAATTCCTCGGAGTGCCTGGTCTTGGGGAAATTGAACACAGAAGGGTTTCTAGCTGTGGGTGCTGCTGGCGGAGGCAAACATGAGGCAGTCTGGCCACCCTAAGCTGGACTCATCTGACAGGCAGACAGCAGCTGCTTCACAGTCGGGCACTTGCCTGGTCTGACAGCCCACACACAGCAGCCCCAGGACAGCGGGTCTAGGCCTTGCCAGTGGTGCTGGGAGACAAGAGTCCTGAGATTTTCATTTCCTTTCTAGGCTCTCCATTCTTGACCCTTTCAAGAACCCATGGTTTCTCTAGGGGACTAACACCCTCTTGTTTACTCCAGGCCTTTCAGTGGGGAACGGAGAGGGGCAGGAGCTTGCCGCTGTGCCCTGACAGCCCTAAATGCAGTGTCTCCTTAGTTTAATCTTCATGACCAACCACCCAATGGGCAAGCCTTCGCCACCATTTTACAGATGAACAAACAGAGGTTCACAGAGGTCAAGGCACTTGTCCATAGCCACAGGGTCAGTATGTGGGAGAGCTCAGACTAGAACCTAGGATTGTCCAGCTATAAAGCCTGTGCTGTTTTTTAAACCTCAAATAGAGAGACTTGAGTGAATCATATTCTTCAGTCCACAGCACGCTGCCATCATCTCTCTGTGCAAGACCCCTCCGTGGATTTACTTTATTTTAATTTTTCCTCCTTTTTCCTCCAAACCCACACTGGCCCCTCCTCCACCACTACAGGGACTTACTCCAATGATGGGATAGAGACCCCTCAAAATGCATGTTGCTCTGTAAAATATGCGCTGTTGTTTTGTGTACAAATGTGTTTTTAATTTACAGAAATGGCATTGTGCTGTGGCTTTCATTATGTCTCACAGCTTTCACTCAAGACCTATTCTTGTTGCTGTGTGTACATCCAGCTCTTTGCTTCTTACTGTTGCCTAATATTCCATGCTTGGCTTCCGTCACGTTTTCCTCTCTGTGCTGGTGGTGGATGCGGAGATTGCCTGCAACTCCCACTACCAGGAACAATGCTGGGACAAGCGTTCTTGGCCACACCCCTTCATGGATACGTGGAGAATGTCTCTGGGGTTACATTCCTTCCAGAAGGAGGGTCAACGAGTCCTGCACATCCTTCCTGCACCGTCCTTGCAGCTGCCCATGCTCTTTTCACACCAAGCTGCCTTCTCCCTGCCTTCCTGCCTCTCCACCTTCCCACCACTCCTCCCTTCCCTTGGTGCCACTCCCTGCCTTTAACCAGTTTTCCTGAGGGCCAGAGCACTGGAGGAGTTCTTGCCTCCTCTCCTTACCCTGTGTCTAGCCCAGTGCCTCCTGCCTAAGAGATGGGAGGATGGGTGTGTCCACCCTCCTTGGGTAACAAATGGCAGATGCTTGGGAACAAGGGCACTCCCTGAGAGCTGAAACACAGAGGGCCGGCGGAATGCTTGCCTGAATCAGATCCCCTGCCAAGGATGCCTTCCTTTTTTGTGAAAGGCACCAGACCCAGGGGCAGAGAGATGGAAGCTCACAGACAGCCTATGTGTGCTTGGTGCTTTGCAGACACTGTGTCTCATTGGATCTTTGTAACAGCCCAGTCGGGTAGGGGAGAGCCTTGTCCTAAGTCCATCGCCAGTGGATTCAAACCAAGGTTCACCAGGCTCTGCAGCCTGACCTCTCACCCCAGGGCAGATGTGAGCACGCCAGGAGCTGAGGCTGCCTCCACATCACTAACCACCTGCCCACCATTTCTTTACATGAGACCTAAGGAAAACGGCTTGCTGCCTGGCACACTCTGGCAAGCAGCCAGTGAGCCTCAGTTTCCTCTGGGGAGGCTGCCTGGGAGTCCCCGCTGAGGCTGGGAAATCCAGGGGTGGGGAAAGCAGCGATGATGTGTCAGCACACAAGGAGTTAAGCGCTGGTGGAGCCCACTTTTGCCACACTGTGAGCAGCCTGGTTGATAATTACAGTTCTGAAGTCTCCAGGCTATTCGAATCAGTGCAGCTGCAACCTCTTCAGCAGTAACCCCTGAAACCAGACAAACTGGGTGTATTGTGCTGAACCAGTCCTCAGGCCCCTCCCTGATCGTTAAAAATTGACAGCAATGGACTTAACAGCCCTCTTCACTACCCCTTTCACTCTCTACCTGGCTGTACAGCCACCAATTTGAATCACAGATGCCTCCCCTCCCAGCAGCTGCTCACCAACCCTCCCTCCGCCTCCCCTGCGCCTCTCTGCGGCTCCCCTGGCCCTGCCACGCCAGGGTGAGGCTGCGGAAGCACATTTCATCAATATTTAAAATGGAATTAAACCTGCAGCTTTGATTAATGCCTCCCAGATCTTGGGAGTTGTGATTACTATTTTGCAAATTGCGATTGTTGGAATATGTTAATATGATTGTCTGAGAACATCTTCACCTTCTCAGATAATTTCTCCCCTTTTTTGGCAGGAGGGGAGAGGGAGAGGAGGGAGAAAAAAGATGGGGAAAAAAACACCCCACAAACTCTTTAATCAATTGTAAATTGTTACCCTTGGCACAACTGCCAGTGGTGCAGAGAGATGGAAGATTTCTGGTTTGGTGCATTTATCTTAAAAATTTTTGGTTCCTGTTGGCCCGGTAATTCCACTCTGGGACACTATTCTTAAAGGGATAATCTATTTGTCTCGGAACTATTTAGAATCAGGAAAAAGGAAAATGTACATTTCTAAAAATGAAGGAATGATTATTTTGTTGTATATGCATTCAATTAAGAAAGAATTATGTGCCAGGCATTATGCTGGATTCGGGGAGGTGGATACTATAAGACATGTGAAGAGATATTTAGCAGCTACTGAAAATAATTGTTAGGAAGTTTGTATAGCAACATGGGGGAAATGTTTTTGATGTGATAATAAGCAAAAGAAAAAAGGCAAGAAGAGACAAGAAATAAAAGTACACATAGTATATCCTATGTAATAACTGTGCACAGAAGAAAAATTAAAGATAAATTGAAATGTGAATAATAGCCCTGCATAGTGGGACGAGAGAGTTTCTCTTTCTGCTTTTATTTCCCAAATCTTCTTTCACTAATGGGTATTGACAAAATAAAAAAAATTAAAATAATTATTGGCTTTTGCCGGGCGTGGTGGCTCATGACTGTAATCCCAGCACTTTGGGAGACTGAGGTGGGTGGATCACGAGGTCAAGACATCAAGGCCATCCTGGCCAACATGGTGAAACCCCGTCTCTACAAAAATACAAAACTTAGGCGGGCATGGTGGCGGGTGCCTGTAGTCCCAGCTACTTGGGAGGCTGAGGCAGGAGAATCACTTGAACCCAGGAGGCAGAGGTTGCAGTGAGCCGAGATTGCGCCACTGCACTCCGGCATGGTGACAGAGCGAGACTCTGTCTCAAAAAAAAAAAAAAAAAAAAAAAAAAATTGGCTTTTTTCCTACCCTCCAATTTAATGTCTTGGTAACTTCATGCATTTTGTTAATTGAAATAAGATATTTCAGCTGGGCACAGTGGCTCATAACTGTACCCCCAACACTTTGGGAGGCCGAGGTGGACAGATTGCTTGAGCCTGGGAGTTTTAATCCAGCCTGGGCAACATGGCAAAACCTCTTCTCTACAAAAAATAGAAAAATTAGCTGGGCATGGTGGCAAGCGCCTGTGGTCCCAGCTACTCGGGAGGTTGATATGAGAGGATTACCTGAGCCTGGGGTGGTTGAGGCTGCGGTGAGCTGTGATCGCCTGGGTGACAGAGTTGAGACCCTGTCTCTAAATAAATAAATAAATAAAATAAAATTTCTAGGTTCCTAGAAATACCAACAGTTTTCTTGAACTCCTGAAAAGCAAAAAAACCTTGCATAAAGATACTGGTAAAAATGCATAAAAATCAGAATAGACAAATCCATGCAGGAGAATTCCAAGTAATTTATGTACTCTGCCCTCAAAGAGTTGCAGCAAAAATCCCCACTTCTGAAGCGTGGCTGTGCATAGTGACTTTCAAAGAGTACAGTATGGAAAGGGAGCAGGGGAAAGTAACTTTATGATGGAGAAACCTCACAAACACTACCTCAGCCAGGTGATCAAGGTTAACAGCAACATTGGTAAGTCATGGTGACAGTCTGGACCCTTGATAGGGTGCGATGAAAATGACACTTTACTTCTGTGACCTTCCTCCCAAACCCACAACTCCAATCTAATCATGAGAAAAAACATCAGACAGATTCCAGTTGAGGGGCATCCTACAAAATATCTGACCAGTACTCCCAAAAACTGTCACCAAAAACAAGGAAAGCCTAAGAAACAGCTGTCCCCCAGTGGAGCCTAAGGAGACAGGATGGGATCTTGCAACAGAAAATGGACATTAGGAAAAGGCATCTGTAAAAAGTGTGGGCTTTAGTGAATCATAACATCAATATTAGTTCACTAATTGTGACAGATGTGCCATCCAATGTAAGACAGTCATAACAGGGAAATTAAGCGTGGGGTATGTTGACAACTCTGTACTATCTTTGCGAGAATTCTGTAATTTAACTGCTTTCAAATAAACAGTTTAAGAAATACATGAAAACCCAGTGTGGTCCCTAAAAGGTGAGATTCTCATGTACTCTAAGGGGAGTAGACATCCCTTCACAGACCCAGGCAACCAGATTGACGTCATTCACTCCCTTTTCTTCCATGGTCCCCTCAGATCACAGTTTTTGAATCTATACTTATTTGCCTTTTTTTTTTTTTTTTTTTGAGATGGAGTTTTGCTCTGTCGCCCAGGCTAGAGTGCAAGGGCGCGATCTCGGCTCACTGCAGCCTGCAACTCCCAGGTTCAAGCAATTCTCCTGCCTCAGCCTCCCGAGTAGCTGGGATCACAGGCGCATGCCACCACATCTGGCTAATTTTTGTATTTTTAGTAGAGATGGGGTTTCACCATGTTGGCCAGGCTGGTTTCAAACTCTTGACCTCAGGTGATCCGCCCACCTCGGCCTCTTAAAGTGTTGGGATTACAGGCGTGGGCCACCGCGCCCGGCTTGCCTATTTTCTTATATAATGTTTTTCTCTCCCATTAGACTGTAAGCTCTCAATGCAGGGACCATGTTTGATTTGTTGACCACTAGACCCAGCATACAGTAGGTGCTTAATAAATACTGTCCCAGATGAAGTCTGGAATAAGCCTTTTTCATTCTGACTTGTGTCAGTTGCCATCAACAAACATTCCCTATGCACTCCCTTCTCGGCATCCAGGTCTCAGCTCAAATGTCACCTTCTCAATGACCCTAATCTAACCGCCTCCACTCACAGTCACTCCCATCTTGTCTTCATTTTATTTTCTCCATAGCATAAGCCACTCCCTGCATATGTATTTGTTTACATGCATGTTGTCTGTCTCCCTATCCAGACTGTAAGCTCCAGTGAGACCAGAAGCCCTGCCTGCTTGTTCACTATGATATCCTAGTGCTTAGGAGAGCGTCTGGCACATAGTAGGTTCTCAGTTGATAGCTTTTGAATTAATGATCGAATTGGCAAGCCCAATCCTGTGGCCAGCCCTGTGGCCAGTGTTAGGGACAGATGGGACTGAGACCAGCAGTGAGCGCTGCCAGGACCCAGGTGCACTTCAGGTTTAGGTCTGTATATCTTTGGGGCCGAAAGATGTCTTTATTACGGTTCTGAAGCTTTGGAAGTGACCTTGCTGCCACCTGCACGCCCTGCCCTCATAGGTCATTAGGATAATTGGGCTTTTTATAGAGAAGAAAAGAAATGTATTGCAAGAGACACCCCAAATCTGACCATGGGCTACCCCAGTGAAAAACTTCCCTGAAAAGGCTCCCTACTCCTTAGCCTGGCCTTCAAGGTCGCCAGGTCCCCCTGCTTCCCAGGCCTACTTCCCTCCCCGCTTCCCTCCCAGCTCCCCTCGCACTGTAAAATGCAGCCACCGGAGGAACTGCCGTAGTCCATGTGCATGCTCACCAGTGCCTCTGTGCCTTTGCATATGCTGTTCCCAAGGGACCACCCTTCCTCCTTCAGGACCTGGCTTGGGTTCAGGGCCTCTCAGAACACAACAGAGACCCAAGGTACTTTCCATTTTGTAGTATTAGTGTATATAAAATTGAAAACAGGCCTAAGCAAAGTGATAACGATTATAGTATAGTTTAAACATTTATATTTGACAAATTACTACTTTTTTTTTCTTTTTTGAGACGGAGTCTCGCTCTGTCGCCAGGCTGGAGTGCAGTGGTGCAATCTCAGTTCACTGCAACCCCCGCCTCCCAGGTTCAAGCAATTCTCCTGCCTCAGTCTCCAGAGTAGCTGGGACTACAGGCATGTGCCACCATGCCCAGCTAATTTTTGTATTTTTAGTAGAGATGGGATTTCACCATGTTGGCCAGGATGATCTCGATCTCTTGACCTCATGATCCACCCGCCTTGGCCTCCCACAGTGCTGGGATTATAGGTGTGAGCCACAGCGCCCAGTGGACAAATTGCTGCTTTTAACACAAACAACCAAATGTAATATGAGTGTATTATTCTAGGATTTCTTCCAAAAAAGTATAAGTTCATAGTGTGCTGAGGCACTACAGTCAGGAAAGGGGGTGTGAATTTTGAGTTGTCTGATGAACAGGGTCACAATCCATACTTAAAGGCCCCATGAATGTGTGGGCTGGACTTCATACTCTCTTGGCTGTCCCCTACCCCCACAGACCCTGCCCGGATGTTAGCCTTCCCTGAGCCGAGGTCACAGTGTTCATCGTGGTCACCCTCTCCAGCCTGTACCATTTACTTTTGATGGTCAGGGCCCAGCACAGATCCAGCACTTAAAGTATTTCATAAGTACATGGTGAATAATGAATAAAGAAATGTAAATTTGGGGACATAAAAGCAACAGGTTTACCCTGTGGGGTTTTGACAAAGGGGGAAGAATTTCTTCCCCACCCTGGGCAAACGGAGCTCGTGAGAGGGCAAGGCAGGCACGCCAAGGGCAAGTCCAAGACTGCCAGCTGCTGGTTCCTTTTGTGACTTGGGGCAATAGATTGGGCAGCCCTACCACATGGAGAGGCTGGGTTGTGTGGGGTCATACCTGGGCACTAACCCCACTCAGGAAGCTCAAAGCCTGGCTGGCCTGGGACTTGTCTCTCAGTGAAGGCAGGGAGGAGCTGACCTGTACAGGGCACAGCTGTGCCGGGTCTGCTGAGCTGTGCCCAGGTCACCGGGTGACATTAGTGCAGCCTGCAGGTCAGTGCACAGCTGGGGGAAAAAAGAGATCCTGAAAGTCTCAGAACAGCTGCAAGGAAATATCAGCTCTTCAGAGGATTAGCAGGGAGGGGGCAGTGTGGCATGATGGTTAAGAGCTTGGGCATTGGAACTCTGTGTCACTAGCTCACAGACCTTGAGCAAGTGGCCTCACACCTCCCTAGGTCTCATTTCCTCATCTACAAAGATGCCTGTCTTGAAGGCTTGCATGAGGACCAAGTGAGATCATCCCTAAAAAAGGTTAGCACAGCACTTGGTGCACAGGAAATGCCAAAAACCAAAAGAAACGCCAAAAGTTATCTCGTGAAAGTAGGACTTCAGGGCTCATGTGGCAACACAGCAAAGACTAGAAGGAGTTCTGGAGCCGAACAAGCCTGGATCCGATGCTGAGCCACCGACTCGCCTTTGTAGCAGGTTTCACCAGACTTTCTGCAGAGGGCAGAGTGAGGACTGACCAGGATGAACGGCACTCGGTGGGCACCCAGAGATGGAAGCTACGGTCACCATTGTGATAGGTCTTTCATTCCTGAACTGGATGCCCATAAGGGAGCGTCCTTAAGGGACTCACTCAGGACACCCCCAGGACTTCTGGTTCCCTGCCAGGATGGAGGGGGAGCCCGCAGGAGGAGGAGGTCTTCACATGAGGATCACTACCATAAGGATCAAGGGCCACAGCTCAGCTAATAATTTTTGTTCAAAGTCAGCAGGGCAAGCCAGGGCAGGCGAGCCCAGGGAAGGCAGGCAGGTGGATTGGGGTCACTGCACACCCACAGGCTGGGCTCTGCCTGCTCTTGGCACGCCTTTGGGCTGGGCACACCTGTGGTCACCACTGCTATGCAGCTTCCACCCTGTGTGAGTGAGGGGGCTGGGATGGGGACTAGGGAAGGGAGGAGACCAAGATGAAACAAAGCGTCTGCCTTGGGAGAGTGGCAGAGCTCACACTGGCCGGGCACTTAGGAGGTGCCCAGCTCCACGTGTATGTGGGGGGCTACACTCATCCTCTCCTCAGTGAGTGAGATGGGGCTGTCTCCACTTAAGATGAGGAAACTGATGGGTGAAATTATTTGCCCCAAATCCTTCCATCAGGGCAGAGGGAAAGGCTCAGTGTGTCTGGCCCCAGAGTTACGCTCAGTGAAGCTGCGAGTGTGTGCACAAACACAGGTGTGTGTGTATTTCCATCCAACTGCTCTCACACCAGCATAAGCGTGAAGAGGTGTGTGTGAGTGTGGGAGTGGCTGCAGCTGAGGGGAGGTGTGCACTTAGTGTGTGGCTCATGTGACTGGCTGAGTGTGGCAGGATGTGAGTCCCTAAAGTCTCAGTGTGTGTCATCACATGCAGAGGGAAGAGGCACTTCCAACCCACAGAGACAGCCCAGGGCTCATGCCGAATGCCAGGGTGGCAGTGAGCACAGGGCTGAGGCAGGCCTTGGGGGAAGGAAGCTTCTGTCATAGGGGCTGTCATCTTTTGGGGGGGTCTAGGCCCATCCTCAGAGGACTCCAGGCTGGGATGGGGGGTGCACCGCAAAGCAGGCTCCCCAGCTTGTGGGCACCTATGGGTCCCATCCAACGCCCTGCCACACCCTCTGTGCAAATGCAGCCTACGTGAGCTGGCGGGGCAGGGCCATGGCAGTGCCACAGTGAGGGCAGCAATGCCCAGGCATCCCCATCACCACTCCTGACAAGAAAGAGTCTTTGAACATTGCTGGCAGTGGTGGTGGCCAGAGGCCAAGGCCACAGCATTGTCAATATTGACTGAGGAGTCATTGCCTAGGCAAAGCCTGCCACGGGGCGGGGAGGTGGAAGGCCTTGGGCCTGCTCCGGCTTTTCCCCATAGAAGAGCATCTTCTGGGCTGGGCGGAGGGCTGGGCCAAGCACCCACAAGCTTCTCAAGGCCTATTCAAATGTAAAAGCCTTAGAAAAAGATGATTGGCTCTAAATAGAAAAAAAGAGAAACTACAAAACTGAAATTAATAAATGTTATAATTAAGGTATTCAGACTTAATTATTAAATTTAGAAATCAAAACAATTTTATTACACTTGAAATCCATTTGTAGGCTCAATTTCCTCATTTTTTGAGAATTCTCCAGTATGCATGACTCTCAGGAAATCAAGGCCAATTGTTAAAGACTCGTAGTAAAGCAGTTTACCAAGCAACAGCAACATTTTTATATTTAATGTGGGATTTATATTTCATGTGGATACACTTTGTTTTAATATGTGGAAATAATTGAGGTGGGGTCTCCAAGGTTAGGCCTAAGGCTGGATTTAGGACTATCTCTGGGATGGGGCTAAGTCAGGGCAAGGAATATAGCTGCCTCATATTAGGAAGTACTTCCGTGAGCAAGGTGCCATGCCCGGCACTTTGCATGCCTGCCATCATGCAATCCTCATTAACATCTGTGTATGCATAGCTGGTGTTGTCTCGGGGGAGCCTTAGGTGCTCCAGTTGATGGGTGAGGGGAAAAGTTCCCATAGTCATAATGACCCTTGGAAATCTCTTAGGAAGTTCCCATGCTGGAGATGGACATTTCACTAAGTGCCACACAGCCAGACTTCTTATTTTTAAAATTTTTTTACAGGCCGGGCGTGGTGGCTCACGCCTGTAATCCCAGCACTTTGGGAGGCCGAGGCAGGCAGATCACGAGGTCAGGAGATCGAGGCCATCCTAGCTAACACGGTGAAACCCTGTCTCTACTAAAAATACAAAAAATTAGCCAGGCGTCGTGGCAGGCACCTGTAGTCCTAGCTACTCGGGAGGCTGAGGCAGGAGAATGGCGTGAACCCAGGAGGCAGAGCTTGCAGTGAGCGGAGATTGTGCCACTGCACTCCAGTCTGGGCGACAGAGCAAGACTCTGTCTCAAAAAAAAAGAAAGAAAAAATGTTTTATAGACAGGGGGTCTCATTCTGTCACCCAGGCTGTAGTGCATGGTGTGATCATGGCTTACTGTAGCCTCTGATCTCCTGGGCTCAAGAGATCCTCCTACCTCAGCTTCCTGAGTAGCTGAACTCCAGGCATGCCACCACCCCTGGCTAATTTTAAAAAATCTTTTTTTGTAGAGATGGGGCCTCGGATTGTTGTCCAGGCTGGTCTTGAACTCCTGGCTTCAAGCAATCCTCCCACCTTAGCCTCCCAAGGTGCTGGGATTACAGGCACACCATGCCTGGCCCACATAGCCAATCTTCTGACAATTGTTAGAGAGTTTGCCTTGCTGTTGAGGTCCAGATGCATATGAGTAGTGTTTATGGGTGACACTGATCAAAACATACATATCTTTTTTCTTTTTTTGCCCAGATGGAGTCTCGCTCTGTCACCCAGGCTGGAGTGCAGTGGCGCGATCTTGGCTCACTGCAACCTCCATTTCCCAGGTTCAAGTGGTTCTCCTGTCTCAGCCTCCCAAGTAGCTGGGATTACAGGCACCCGCCACCACCCCTGGCTAATTTTTGTATTTTTAGTAGAGACAGGGTTTCACCATGTTGGCCAAGCTGGTCTTGAACTCCTGACCTCAAGTGATCCACCCACCTCAGCCTCCCAAAGTGCTAGGATTACAGGCTTGAGCCACCGTGTCCAGGTACATATCTTTAAATGCTAGAATCATCCTCTGTAGCAAGGTGCTCCCAGGACAGGAGGCACACAGGGATGGAGATGACTGATGCAGTGTCCTCACATTTGCTGCAGAACGCATGTGTGCTGAATGGAGAGGGGATGCAAAATCACCAACACTGTTGATGTTGCTGTTCCTCCTGTTTCCTGGTGCCCTCTTTTCTTTTTGAACACTTATAATTGAATCCATGTTCACTAAACATGTTCATGACACCTAGCTGCTGTCCTAAGGCAGCTCAGAGGAACCAAGTGCCATGGCCAAGGTCACTCTATTGGCCTGACCCCACAGCCTCTGCTTTGACCCTCTGCTCCTTTTGGCCCCTAATCCCTGGCTGCACGTGGACAATGGACTGAAGGGGCCCTGGCAGTCGGGAGCTTGTTGTCCAGTCGGCAAATGTTGAGGGCTGAATTAAGACTAGAGCAGTGGCAACAGTCAGCAGGGATGTTAAGGAGGAATCTGCAGAAGTCTGTGACAGACCAGAACTCACAGAATCGTCACAGCGGTCGTGGAAAGACAATGTCCTTACCTCTTTTACAGGGGAGGCTACTGAGGCTCAGAGGTGAAGGTGTCTGCCCGAGCTCACACAGCTCATGTGAGTGGGTGCAGGGTGAGAGCCAAGTCTGTCTTCAGAGCTGCAGCCTTGACCACTACCCACTTCCCTGAGGAACTCTTCTGCAACTCCCGTCTTTACTCCTCACCGTCTGAAGGACTGAAGCTAAACTCCCTAACCTGCTATTCAAGGTTCTCTCCAGCCCACACTGGGTCCCTCTGCCTTGAATGCCCCACTGAGACCTACTCCTCCATACTCATCAAAGTCCAGTCTGAGGCCTCCTTGACACCTTCCCCACTCCCCAACACACAAGCCTTCTCAGCTGCTCCATCCGGAGCACCCTGTACCTCTGCATCCCTCTGGACCTTTGCCCATATTGCTCCTTCCCTTCCATGCAGCAGAATCCACCTCTCATCCTTTTAGGTCTAGCCAACTCCATCTTTTCCAGGACATCATCTGGACAGCTTGGGACACACTGATGCTCTTCTCTGTGTGTGTAGCACACTGTGAATGTAGCTCCCAGCACCACTGAAATAGGGATACTCCCAGTTTTCTGGAAAGAATCTCATATTTGATATTTAAAATTAAACATCGTAGGGAATATAGAATTGTGTTGGACTGCTTCCTATGCTTTTTTATGGTTTATGTTATTTCGATTCTTAAGCTATATTTTGAGGGGTGGGAGTTTCTTCACAGTCTTTTGAACATTTAGGCTCCCTAAAGGGCCCAGGCCTCTATCCAGAGAACACCCACCCGAGTCCTGTGACTGTCTATTTATGTATATGTTCCCTCTAGCCCTGCACTGGTTTTGGTGGGGACCAGGCACTGGGTCTGATCCCCAAGTGAAACCCTGGTGGATGCAGGGGCTCAACAAAGGCCTGTGTCTAGGGGGAGCTTAGGGGGCCTAAGGCTCTAGGTGCATAAGAAATGATGAGGATGATGGGGGCATGTCCATAACGGAATGCCAGGGGCTGGGTAGAGAGATCAGAAAACCACAGGCCTCTAGTCCAGTCTTGAAATTAGAATTAAAAGCAGATAGGAGGAGGCCAGACTGCAGTTTGCCATGGAAACACTGGCTCCTCCCTTTGGGATGTGGAGTTAAGGAGGCCCCTGCTTTTCACCTTTTCATCCTGGGTATAAAAGGAATCACGACTGTGATTGTCAACATGCACCAGGTGCTTCTTTCAGGCCAGCCGCTGTTCTTGCTGGAGTGTGTCATCTCACCTCATGCATGTCATCTCACTTCAGGCCACAGCCCTGGAAGGGAAGTCTATTTCTGTCCCCATTTTTTCAGGTGAAGAAACTGAAGCTCAGAGAAGTTAAGGGCCTAGCTCAAGGTCACACAGCTGGTGAATGGCAGCGTTGGGATCTGCTTGCAGATCTGACTGGCTCTAAATACCTGCCTGTGACCCTGTCCGCCTCTCCTGGACCTGAGGGGTTTCAGTCAACAGTGCTGAGTTCCAGAGCTTGGGCTGAGAAAGAGAGCAGGCTCCGGCCTCATAGGGTCTGGCTTTCCACTCACTTCTATTAAAGGAGACAAAACAAACCATTACAGCGCTGGCCCGGGTTGACTCCAGCCACGGAAGGGGAAGCTGTGTCCCTCGAATGTCTCCAGGAGGCTGCCGTGGGGGAGTCGGGGGGCGGCAGAGGAGGAATTGTTACCAGAATCTGACGGGCACCATGGCTGGAAGGGGAATTTCCAGGGCCTTTGGAACTGGGGTGGGGAGAGAGGATGGCAATGGGCAATTCCTGCAGTCCAGGGAGAGGCAGCAAGCTGGGCAGGCTGTTATTCCTAGAGCAAAGGTCCTGACAGGGCTGTATGGATGGCTTCCAAGTGGCCAATCCCGCCCTCTGTAGGCAAAATTGTGTTTGTGAATTCAAGTGTATTTCTCTGGGGAGAGGTCCGTAGCTGGGCCTAGATTCTCAGACAGGTTCATGGTTCAGAAAAGGCCACAGCATATTTCGTCGGTTCAGAGCATGGCCTCCGGTATCACATGGACCTGGGTTCATACCCTGGTTCCTCCCTTTACTAGCTGCTTGATTGTCAGTAAATAACTTACTCCCTGAGCCTCAGTTTCTGCATCTGCCAAATACAAATAATGGTCTATTCCTCAAAGAACTGGGATGTGGTAAGTCCCTGGCATCATGGAGGCATTCAATACTCATAACTTTCTTTCCTACCTCTTTTGCTTACAGCAAATGCCCATCTGCTGGCAGGGATGTGTGATTGGTGCGGGCATTTGATTTGGCAGTTACAGCGTATTATCCCTCCACAAAGCCTTCATTATGGTGCTGCTAACAACACCGCAGATAAAGCATGGATGTCCCTGCGTGCCAGCCTCCAGGTGATTATAACATTTCGATAAATTGCCTTTTGTCTCGCTGGAGGGATGACAGCGGGAGGAGGCTGTGGGGGAGTCTCACTCGGCCGTTTTGCAGAAACTGCAAGGGAAGCACTGTGGCAAGGTAGCCTGGGTTTGCAGAAGGAGTTCCGGCCTAGCAGTGGGAAACCAGGGTACCAGCCCTGGCTCTATCACAGACAGTCTGTGTGGGGTTGGACACGTCATTTACCCTCTCTGGGTCTCAGATTTCTCATCTGTCAGGAGAAGGCAGTGGCTTCAAGATTAGGGGAGTCTTGGTTTGTCAGTGGCATTGAAAGACTTGATCATTGGCCGGGCGCAGTGGCTCATGCCTGTAATCCCAGCACTTTGGGAGGCCGAGGTGGGCGGATCACGAGGTCAGGAGATCGACACCATCCTGGCTAACACGGTGAAACCCCATCTCTACTAAAAATACAAAACATTGGCTGGGTGCAGTGGCTCACGCCTGTAATCCCAGCACTTTGGGAGGCCAAGGCGGGCGGATCACTAGGTCAGGAGATCGAGACCATCCTGGCTAACACGGTGAAACCCCGTCTCTACTAAAAATACAAAAAAAAAATTAGCCAGGTATGGTGGCGGGCGCCTGTAGTCCCAGCTACTCGGGAGGCTGAGGCAGGAGAATGGCGTGAACCCGGGAGGCGGAGCTTGCAGTGAGCCGAGATGGCACCACTGCACTCCAGCCTGGGCGACAGAGCAAGACTCCATCTCAAAGAAAAAAAAAAAGAAAGACTTGTTCATTGGCCAATTTTTGAGCAAGAAAGTGGGCAGAGAACTATCTTGGGAATAGGCATCTGCAACCTTACACTCTTTGGATATGTACTTTTTATATCTCTATAAAATATAGGGCTGCTAGGAAGGCCCTCAGTTCTTTCTTTCATTCATTAGTAAACTCCAACTTCTCATTCAAAGTCAGCTCTAACATTATCTTTAGCACTGAAGTCAGCTGGACCTGGCTTCCAGTTCCAGCTCTGCCACTTGCTATCAGTTTGACTTTGGGCAGGCATTTCACCTTGCCTCAGTTTCATCATCTGTAAAGTGGGAATAACAAGGATAACGACTTTGCAGGGTTACTGTGGAGATTAAATAAAATGAAATAAAATAAAATATATGTAAAGGGCTTAGACCAGTGCCTGGAACACAGTAAGCAGTTGGCAAATGCTGGCTATTATTATTATCCTGCTTTATCACCTGAAATAGAATATGGATACCTTTGTATATCAATAGATCTATTTCTTCGCTGCCATTTTTAATGATTGCATTGTAGTCTATAGTAAGAATAAACTATATGTTATTTAACCAGTCCTCTCCTATTGGACACTGGGGATGTTTCCAGTTTTCAAGTGTCTAAACAACGCCAGAGAAAATTGAGAAGACAAAAGTGATCTTTCTTCTCTAGGTGTTCACTGTGCGGCTTAAATTTCACCCTTTTCTAAAGCTGGGTGGGGAGCAGATAAACATCATGTCTGGGAGCTTTTCGCCCATGCCTCTTTCAACAGATGATCTTGCAGCTGGCCAGAAGTGGAAAGTGGGAAACCTGGGGAGGCAGGCGAGCCTGAGTGTGAATTCGGGCTCCTGCCAAATTTCCTGGGGAAATTCCTTAACCCCACTGAGCCTGTTTCCTCATTGTCAAACAGGGACCACATGAGTACTCCCTACTCCTTGGTTGAGGGTCTGGTGCATGGTAAAAGCTCAGTCATCGTTAGCTGTCACCACCACCATCATCCCCATCTTCCTCATGATTCTGGTGGTGGCAGCCCAGTCACATAAGCCAGGTTACTTTTCAGACCCCAATTCACACCCCTTATTCCCATTGTCCATTTAATGGAGTGTGCATTCAAATGAGGCTTGTGGTTTTGATTTTAAATTCTGTCTGGAACCCACAGGTTCAAACGCAAAAGGGCCCTCTCTGCAAATAATCACTGGTGTGCGATATTTTTAAGAAGCCAAAGCCATTGTTTCTGATTGAAGGAAAGTTGGTGCTATTTTGAAGAGCAGCACGATTAAGCGGTGGCGTTATCTCTTTAACCATTGGGAATTATACGCTGTTTGAAAGATTTGTGAGCTCTAGGACATTTGCCAGATGTGCTTGATTCGACATTTCAGACAACAAAGGGGATAATGTTGGCGGGAGTCTTGACGGCATTTCTGATGATCAGGATATTCTTTGAGGATGGTACTGAGACCTTTCGGGGAAGAATTTCAGCTTTTACATAAACTAATTTGGGATGCTCACTCTCTGTCTTCCACAAAGCAAATTTAGTTCATTGTTAGTTGTATATGTTAAAATGGTTACGAGGGTTTTTTCTTTGAATATTAATAATGTGTCTTTCATCTGAGACACTCGCATGGGGTATCATTAATTGGGAGGAGGGAGTAAAGATTAGTGGTACAGTTATTTTGCAAATGATTACTACTAGTAACACTGAGGCAAGCAACAGCCCCATGAAAGAGATACTCGTACAAACTGCCAGCGAGGCTCTAGCTTATCCTTCCTAAGAGGAATGACAGGGACGTGTAGGAGGGGGAAGGGCTAGAGTTAGTCTCCCAGTTTCCCATCATGGCAAAGGCCATTTGCCCAAATAGCTCCAAATGCTTTTTTATTCGCTCACAGTGTATAAAGGACCCTTTTTTAAATGAAGTAGCATCTGATTGTGAGGACTGTGGTGTTTTTGTCTTAAAGCTCTAAGATGGACTTTTTCATTCACTTGGGAACCTTACTGAGCTCCCACTGGGTGCCAGGAACTGTGCTTGGTGGAGGAACAACTATAAATCAGACATGCCCCTATCTAGAGAGGAGATAGAGGAGTACAGAATAAACCAGAACCATGAAGCTGGCAAGAAGAATGAAAAGGACAGGCTTTGGGAAGATTGGGGCTTGAATCTGTCTGTATCACTAGCTGTGTGACATGAGCAAGTTATTAACCTGAGACCAAGTGTCTTCATTGCAAATTGCAAACTGTGTCTCATGCAAATTACCCACTTGGGGGTGGCAGGGAAGAGCATGCGAGGTAAGCTGTTTTTTTGTTTGTTTTTGAGACCGAGTCTTGCTCTGTCATCCAGGCTGGAGTGCAGTGGCATGATCTCAGCTCACTGCAACCTCTGCCTCCCAGGTTCAAGCAATTCTCCTGCCTCAGCCTCCCGAGTAGCTGGGACTACAGGTGTGTGCCACTGTGCCCAGCTAATTTTTGTATTTTCAGTAGAGACAGGGTTTCACTATGTTGACCAGGCTGGTCTTGAACTCCTGACCTCAGGTGATCTGCCAGCCTCAGCCTCCTGAAGTGCTGGGATTATAGGCGTGAGCCACTGCGCATGGTCAAGGTAAGCTGTTAAGGTGCTTGGCACAGAGCCTAGCAAGGATCCTCCACAATAAGCATTCCTTTCCCAGCTGAGCTGTGGATGCACAGGCAAAGCCACATGCCCTTGTTTGAGGGTTGCAGGCAAAGACTTCATGGCCTTCTGTTATGTGCTAAGCATTGAGAGATGAGGAGGACTGAGATGGGTGGAGAAAAGAGGGAAAGGCATTCTGCGCTGGGGGAATACATGAGGTGAGAATAGGCAGTAGGAAGTGCTGGGTGTGTTTATCAATGGATGCCAGCTAGTCCTCTTGGACTAGAACATGGAGCAGAAGAGACAGCAGGATGGAAGGTAGACCTTCAAAGTTAGGCTGGGGCTCTGAATGCCATAATCAAGCATTTGCAGATCCCAAAGTTTCAGCAGCACCTCATTTTCCAAGCAAAACCATTGAGGAGGCAGAAAGATGGCATATCCAGGCACATCTGTCTCCCTAGAGACTCCTCTCAGGCACCTAGAGAAAGCTTAACCAATCCCAGGCTCTAACTCACTTCTTTCTCTCCAGCCTGAGTCAATAATCATCATAATGATAACAGCCACAATTACCAATCACAGGACACCTGTCTTGGGCCAGGTGCTGTCCTATGTATTTTGAATACTTAATCTTTTTTTTTCTAACCATAATTTCTCCAATAGGTACTACCACAATGCCCCTTTTACAGATGAGGAGACTGAGGCTCCAAGGGGAAAAGTGACCTATTCATGATCACAGAGCTGGTCAGTGGTAGATCTAGGACTAGAGGCCAGCCTGAGGCATGGATTCCAGGCCCCAGGCTTTTAACCACCACACCACGCCATCTCTCTCACCTCTCTCAGCTCAGCTCTCCAGCCTCTGTGGGGCAAGAGATCCTAACTCAGTCTCTCTTTTGTTTTGTGTTTGCAGTATTGATTAGAATATGTAATAACTGTCTGCGGTTGCTATCATTTATGGCTTTATGGTCCCAATGTAAGCAGCAGTAGAGGGTAGTGGAGAGACCACTGGGCTGTGGTAAGATGGGAGTGGGTTTGAGTTCCAGCTTCACTATCACACGTCTGTCATTCATCACTCCAAGACCTAGTTTCCCAATCTCAGGGTGAGCCCATTCCCAGCTCACTGGATGCATGAGAAGTCTATGAGATGAGCTCAAAGGCTTTAAGGCAGGTACCAGAAATGACTGATGCTGCTAGGGTCACACAACAGGGAGTGGGAGGGGTCTGGGCAGTGCATGGCCCCACCTAGATGCTCGAACCCAAGCAGCTTCAAGAATTGGACCAACCAAACAAAAACTGCAACCAGATTTGTCCTGAGAGCCACTGGGTTAAGATCTCTGACATGTTAAACTGCTTTGAAAACTTGGATGTGCATAGAAATATAATGGATTGTTTTTATTATTCAGAATCATAAGTTGTCTATCATGTACCAGGTATTGAATTTGGTGTGATTAGTTGAACAATACGAGGGACCTGGGAGCAGGTGCTCTGCCTGCCTGCATGCTTTGTCTTTTACAAACATTTAATCAGCTCCAACTCATGGGACCCATGTGAGATGCTGGGGACACAGCGATGAATCAGACATAGTCACGTGGTCCCTGCCCTCAGCTGCTCCCAGACTTGTGGGGGAGATAGGGTAATAAAGATACTCTACTGTCCAGGGCTAAGTGCTAAGAGGTAGGCTTGTAAAGCACAGAGGAGGGATGCCCAACCCAGACACAGCGGTGGAGTGGAGGACAGAAGAGAAGGTCAGGGAAGGCTGCCTAGAACAATGGTCCACCAACAGCTGGTCCCACCTTTGAAAAGGTTGTGAAATCAATTTAGTGCCTAGCAACCAGCATCTTAAAAAATAAAGAGAATAGTAAATATCGGGCCGAGCGCAGTGGCTCATGCCTATAATCCCAGCAGTTTGGGAAGCCGAGGCAGGTGGATCACCTGAGGTCAGGAGTTCGAGACCAGCCTGGCCAACATGGTGAAACCCCGTCTCTACTAAAAATACAGAAATTAGCTGGGTGTGGTGGTGGGTGCCTGTAGTCCCAGCTACTCGGGAGGCTGACACAGGAGAATCACTTGAACCTGGGAGGTGGAGGTTGCAGTGAGCCGAGATCGTACCACTGCACTCCAGCCTAGGTGACAGAGTGAGACTCCATCTCAAAAAAGAAAATGTCATAGAATGTTGCATGTACAAAGATACATACATCACACGTGTGCACCTGTGTGTATCCTGGGTCATGATGTAAAACATTCCTTACTGTGGGTCGAAGGTTTGAGAGCTATAGTTAGAGAGAATACATTGCCTGCCCTGAACCCCAAAGCCTGGCACATAGTAGATGTTCAAAGAATTTTGATACGTGGAAGGATGGATTTAAATTCTCACAGCAAAGGTGACTCTTCTGCTGGTGGCCCAGCCCGTGACCTGCTGTACAATAAGCATTCCCAGCTCTGACCCACCCAGGTGGTATATGCTTCATAATAGCAGTGGCTGAGGCCCCTGTGTTTACTCTGGGATGGCCTCAGTCACCCATCTCAGGCCCAGAGGCCCAGCAGCCTGAGCCTTCAGGATGCCAACAGGAAGCACTGTTTGGGGGGGTAGATTGAAATGCAGCAGAAAGAGGTCCCTGGGGAAAACAGAAGAGGGACAGAAGCCTGAATCAGTCCCTCCCAGGGTGAGGTGAGTCAGGGGTAATGACTAGGTGGCCACAAACAGAGACTCCTTTTTAGTGGTTTTCAGGACACTCCAAACTTCATCTGTCCTATAATATCAGGACCAAAATACTCCTTGGCTACCTTTCTCCTCCATCATAGACTCTTACTTAAGGTTGGAAGGGCCCTAGAAATTATCCAGTTCAACTCTCTCATTTTACAGATGAAGAGAAAGGGGCCCAGAGAGGGAAGGCATTGGCCCAGGGTCATCCAGCAGGCAGCCTGAGAGCTGGGGCCAGGACCAGGATCCCAGGTCACCTATCCCATCACCCTGAGCCCATGTCCTTCACATGCTCCTCTCTCCCATCATCTTACCAGAAGGATCTCCTACCTAATCTGACCTCCTTTGGCCTCTTCTCCATCTGTAATCAAAGAAGTCTTTTTCTAAAGAACAAATGAGTTACTATGTTACCTGCCTAAAGCCTTCCCTTGCTCCCCGCTGCCTTAGGGTGACAGACAACCGTACCCTTTGCCCTCACCCCGCCCACCTCTTGGGCTTCCTCTCTTGCCCTTTGTCTCCTTTCATACTGTTAGCTCATGCTCCTGAATTACTTGGAGCTCCCTATTTATGACATGTTTCTCCCAACTATAATCCTTTGCACATGCTGTCCCCTCTGCCTTTAACACTCTTACCAATGCTACTGCATTTGTCTGTTCTTTTTTAGGTTACAGAGTAGATCTTTCTTTTTCCAGGAAACCTCCCTGGCCTACTGGCCTCCAGGGTAGAGTAATCCCTGCTGAGTTCTCTGGGAGCAACTCTGTGCTGTTATGATCTGTGTCACCATCAGTTTCTCCTGGCCCCCGAGAGAAGGCTGGGTATAGAAGATAATGCTGCCATCCATTAGGAGAAAGGGAACGCTGTATGGAACCCAGCAGTTCTCCAGGACACCTCTTGGTACTTCCACTGACCACAGTCAAAGTTCATAAAAAACTAACCCAACCAACTAAATAACCAACAAAGGCAGGACCACTAAGGGTTTGGACCCTTCAGGAATGAAGGTTTTGATCACCCTACTAGGTAAAAAGCCAGACCAATGGAAGGGTGGGCTCAAGGCAAATGGAACCTGGGGTGAATAATGGAAGAAGGAATTTATGAATATTAACTACAGCCTTGTGACAAGTTACAGAAAGAGAATTATAGTAGTGATAGTTTTTTCTCCTTGCTTGTATGTGTATGTCTATCTGTATCTATGTCATCTATCTTTCTATTTATTCATCTATATGCACATTTTGTTTTGTTTTATTTTGAGAGGGGGTCTCGCTGTATCACCCAGGCTGGAGTGCAGTGGTGCGATCTCGGCTCACTGCAATCTCTGCCTCCTGGGTTCAAGCAATTCTCCTGCCTCATCCTCTTGAGTAGCTGGGATTACAGGCATGCATCAACATGCCCAACTAATTTTTGTATTTTTAGTAGAGATGGGGTTTCACCATGTTGGTTAGGCTGGTCTTGAACTCGTGACCTCAGGTGATGCACCTGTCTTGGCCTCCTAAAGTGCCAGGATTACAGGTGTGAGCCACTGCACTCGGTCTGTTTTGTTTTAAGAGATAAGGTCTTGCTGTGTTGCCCAGGTTGCCCTCAAACTCCTGGGCTAAAGAGATCCTCCTGCCTCAGCTTCCCAAGTAGCTGAGGTTACAGGCACAAGCCACCATGCCTGGCTAGCATATTTGTTTTTATTAACTAATTTTTTTCTTTTGTTTCCTCTTTTATCCTTGTTATTTTAGAGAAGGATTATTGGCAAGAGCTTGTAGGTTATAAACTCTTCAGGCAGAACTGTCAAGGAATAACCTTACTCAAAAGATGGGCGCAGTGCCTGTTGGGGCTTCCTATCTCCCCTCTGTGGGAGAAGGGGAGAGGGCCTTGTGTTAATATGAAGGATGCATTGAAACTTGTTATACAAAAAAATATACATTTGTTAATGTTGTACAGAAGACTTAATATCTATAGAAGAATGTGTGTGGATGCTGAGCAACAAAAGGGGTGGCTGGGCCAATGAGAAGCTATTGACACCTGGCTAGGTGCAGTGTCAGGTAATTAAAGCACTTTGGGAGGCCAAGGTGGATGGATCACCTGAGGTCAGTAGTTCAAGACCAGCCTGGCCAATATGGCAAAACCCCACCTCTACTAAAAATACAAAAATTAGCTGGGCATGGTGGCGGGTGCCTGTAATCCCAGCTACTTGGCAGGCTGAGGCAGGAGAATCACTTGAACCTGGGAGGCGGAGGTTGCAGGGAGCCAAGATCACGTCATTGTACTCCCGACTGGGCAACAAGAGTGAAACTCCATCTCAAAATGAAAAAAAGAAGCTACTGACTCTCAGCTCCAAACTGAGCCTTCTATACTTAACCTGGCAATGGTGGGACTGGAACTGCCTGAATTACATTAGTTTTGCCAGCCTGCTCCTTGTTAGGGGCTGTCAGGCAGACAAAGATACACTCCTTTCTGTTGTCTTTGTTGTTCATGCCAGTGTCATCTCAGCAGTGTCATTTCACTTCCAGTTTCCAGTTTTTTCTACACTCTTAGAATCAGCTTCATCTCTCTCTTCAGAGGCTCCACTGGGCAGTGCTCCCCCACCAGAGGTCTGGGTCCCAGTTCTGCAGGAGCCCTGCTCTGAGCTCCCAGGAGCCAGCCCCAGCTGGCCTCTGCTCAGGGGTCTGGGTTGCAGGTCCTGGGGGGTCCCTCTGTTGACCTTCTAGGTTCTCACAACCTAATCTCTTACTATTGTCCCCAGTCCTTGAGGGGGTGCCTGCATCCTGCAGTTACTTTCTCTGTTACCTCAATGTCTTCCTTTGCTTTTCTAGTTCCCTGGTAGCCACCAATTTCCCGATATTAAATTCTTTCCATTTTTCTTTTTTTTTTTTTTTGAGACAGAGAATCACACTATCACCCGGGCTGGAGTGGAGTGGCGCGATCTTGGCTCACTACAACCTCTGCCTCCCAGGTTCAAGCGATTCTCCTGCCTCAGCCTCCCGAGTAGCTGGGATTACAGGCTCCCACCACCACGCCCAGCTAATTTTTTTGTATTTTTAGTAGAGATAGGGTTTCACTATGTTGGCCAGCTGGTCTCAAACTCCTGACCTTGTGATCTGCCTGCCTTGGCATCCCAAAGTGCTGGGATTACAGGCATGAGCCACGGCACCTGGCCTCTTTCCATTTTTCTAACTGAACTCTTACTGATACAAGATAATGCAGAGTTCCTTCTCACATGGATCCTACAGTCCAGTGGGAGAGACAGATATTAAGCAAATAATTACATTTAATTATGTTGAAATAAGTGCCATGAAAAGTACAAAGTATATTAGCATATTAGAGGCCCTGAGAAGTTCTGCAGTAAATAAGCCTAGTTAGCATTGTTTAGGGCAACATTTCCTTATTTTATTTGACCAAGAAACTTCATGGTAAACCTATTAGCACCCAGCAGAGTTAGCGTGCTACATAGTAGTGCATTGTGCAAATGGAAAAGGGAAGTCATTGAAGAAATGTGAGCCGGGGGACTTGGAGTGTGAGCATTTGCCATGTTCCTCCAGGAGTATCCAGTGGGTTAGGGGCATCTTAGCTCCAGGATTCCAGTCACAGGATTAGCTGACAATTCTCCTTGCTCTTATTCTAGCCCCACAAGGCACCTTTCTGGTCATCACTGACTTACTGAGTACATTTCCCTATAGGGAGAGGATACTCTCATTCACCAGCGCAGATGTTCTGGTCTACCTGGCAGTTTCTTTCTCATTATAGAGCAAGGTTTCTTGACCTAGGTCTTTAGAGGGACCATCCATCCCTTAAGACTATCTGCAAAATGTGTGTGTGTGTGTGTATGCATGTGTGCGTGTGGGCACACATGTATGCACATGTGTGCTTGTGTGTGTGCATGCATGGACATTTTTCTGGCAAGAGGGTCCGTATCTTTTGATATTCCTAGTGGGAGTGTGACTCCAGAAAAGGGTAAGTTAGGAATCACTGCATTAAAGGAAAATGTTCCTATTATTTGTGTACTGATCTCTTGTGAGTGTGGTCACTGTAAATGGGTTCTTCTCAGTCTGATCAGCCTTGTGTTGACTCACCAAACTGAGGTTCTGGATCCTCCAAGGTACCTACTCCCCTGGCTAAAGGATGAACCAAGCTTCTTGGACCTCAAGGGATCACTCCCCTCTGAGCCGTTGCCTGTGCCATTTCCTCTCACTGGGAAACCCTCTCCCCAGGCCTTGTGGTCAACCACCGGTTATTCTTCAGGTCTCAGCTTAGAAGTCATTTCCTCCTTGAAACCTTCTCTGACTAACCACTTCGGGATTTGATACCCCTTATTTGTGCTCCCACAGCATCCGTCCCACCTCTCTGGGGCCCCTACTTTCCCTTCCCACAGGACCATGTTTTTCCCTTCATTGTGTTGGTTCCATGATACAATTAACTGTTTATAGTACTTCTCTGCAACTTTTAGAATGCAAGCTCCTCAAGGAAGGGGGGCTGTGTCCAGCTTTGCTCTGCTTTTCCCCCAACACCAAGCACAGTGTCTAGCATGTAGTAGGTGCCCATTAAAATCGAAGGAATGCATACAAAAATCAGTACCTTAATCCTTTCAGTGTGACATTTATGTGCCATCACAGCTAGACCACGAATGTCCTTTTACCTCACTCTAGGACTATGTACAGATTTGCCAGCCATGAGAAGTCCAAAAAATAAAACATCCAAGTAATCAATTTTTGTCTTTTATCAGCAAAAGCTTCTTTCTCATCAAGTGTGTGCATACATTTGTACATACGGATACACATACTTATATGTGGATGAAGAGAAAACGTGCTGCAGTGTCAGAAGAAACCTACCTGCATTTCTTAGAAAGCGGTTCCTATAGTCCTTGATTACCCTCGTGACTGGGTTATAGAAGCCGTCTCCACAATCGTAATAGCCCTTGGGGATTTTTCTAGGTGGGTCCATATTGGTGAGTTGAGCCATAGCTTGAAAGAACATAATGGGCAATTAGTTCACCATCAAGGCCAAATCCAAACCCAGTGTTCCCATAAGGTCCACTTGTGGCTGGTGGCTCATGTGACTATCTGGTTCCCCTGTTGAACTAAATACCCCCTACTCAGGGCAAGAAGCAAACCCAGCAGAAACAATGCCCCAAAGGAACTTTCTGAACGTGGCTCTTGGGAACAGTGTCTTAGGAACTAGACCCTCTGTCTTCTTCTTCCTTTGACCCCATCCTCCTCCATTTCTTGGGATACCACGACAAAGGGCACAGGTTCTGAAGTCAGACAGACCCTGCGGGTGAGTCAGAGTTGGCAAATGGATAGGAGAGCATCAGGTCCAGAAGAGGGGTGGCATTCAAAGCGTGGGCAGAGGCCAGAGGCATGCAGCCTTAAGCACCCCTCTGGAAAACTTGTAGGGCAGAGCACGTATGAAGGAGAACAGCAGAAAAGAAATGGATCAGGAGGACAAGGGGCAGGTGGCGGAGAACCTTGACTCTTGCCAAAATTACCACGGTGGCTGCCACTTATTGAATGTTTATTATGTGCTAGGCATTGTGCTCCTCTTTTATTTAATCCTGAGAGCAACTCTGTGGCTCCATTTTACAGATAAGAAAACTGAGGCTCAGAGAAGTTAAAGTAACTTTCCTAAGGTTATCCAGCTAGGAAGCAGTCCAGTTCTGGAAACTGTATGTTCAGCTGCCAACATCAGGGGAGGAGAGAGCCTAGGTGCAGCCACAGGACCAGGGACACTGAGACCCCTGGGAGGGAAAGAAGATTGAGTGCACCTTTTAGGTCAGGCACCCTATGTGTGTGTATCTTGAAACGCCATGGCTCAAGTAAAGGGAGAGGTTGGAATAAGTAACTTCTCAGGTTCCTTCTAACTATAGTTCCTATAATTCCTTGTTCTCTAGACTGAGAGCTTGATGCCCACTGAGCACACAGCACCATGTCCACAACTCAGTGTCTTGCACACAGTAGGTACTCTTGTGTTGCTTAATGACATACCTAACCCTAACCCTGACACTGACCCTGATCCTAAACCTAACCCCACATGTACTGGCTAATGATTACCAAGCACTTACTCCGTGTCAAGCACTTTACAGCCATTCTCTCACCGAAGCCTCATGCCAATGCCCATCTCACAGATGCTTGAAGAGGTCGCGGGGCACTTTTAGCCCTCACCCTGCCTTGCAGGCAGGGCGAGTTGCCGTAACAATGCCAGCCCCAAGAGGCAAAGTGTGGAGTGACAAGGGAAGGAAGTAGCTACTTAGAATCAAGCTGCTCTGCTGAGGGTCACTGGAGAAGAAGGGAAGAGCCAGGCAGGTTCGGGGAGAGCCAGGCAGGTTCAGGAAAAGCCACCACGAGTCTGGCAGAGGCTTAGCTTTAGCAAAACCAGCCATTGTGTGAGAGCTAAGGCCTAAGGCTGAGGGCTTTTTGCCTACAGCCTTAATTGGGGTGAAGAGCCCATGGCAAAGTCCAGGCCTCCCATAACTAATCCGGGAGGAGTGATTTGCAAGGTTCTCAAGCTGCAGCTAGACTGGCAGCTCTTTGAAGGAAGAGATGATGTCCTCTTAACTCTGGTCTCCCTGGGTCCAGCCAGTGTCTGACATACAGTAGGAGCTTAGGAAATGTTTCTTTAATGTCATTGCTTTAACTCCCCTAAGCACATACTTCACCCTGCACTGTGATGTCAGTATCATTATCCCTGTTTGACAATAACTCTTTAACGAGTACCCACTGTATGCCAGACAATGTGCTAGGGCCCTGCCCTCATGTTGCTCACAGCTTGGGAAGACGAGCTGAACACTCATGATCCAAGCCCTGGGGGGAGATCGTGGCTGCTGTGATATGCCACAGGGAGACCTTACCTACTGTGGGAATTCAGGGAAGGGGGTCCCAGCTTCAGGATGTTGAGCTGAGGCCTGAAGGACTGGAAAGAGTTATTTGGGTGAAGTAAGAGGGTTAAAGTATTCCAGGCAGAGAGAATGGCAGGAAAAATTGTGGTCTCTTTGAGAAATAGAGATAAAGCAAGCATGGCAAGAGGGGAGAGAGAAAAACCGAGAAGGGTGGGTAGCCCAGGATGAGGCTGGGACATGAGCAGGAGCCAGAGAATGTCACCATTTCTGAGAATTTGAAACCTTATCTTGAGGGTATAGGGAGCACTCAAGGGGCGGGGCCGGGGGGAGGCAATCAGATTCACACTTTAAAAGATGTAAGTGGCTGGGCATGGTGGCTCACGCCTGTAATCCTAAGTTAAGGAGGGAAGGTTGCTTGAGGCCAGGAGTTCTAGAAGAGCCTGGGCAACATGGCAAGACCCATCTCTACAAGAAACTTAAAAAAAAAAAAAAATTAACCAGGAGTGGTGGTGCATTCCTGTAGTCCCAGCTACTTAAAAGGCCAGATCACTTGGCAGGAGAGTTGCTTGAGCCCAGAAGTTCAAAGTTACAGTGAGCTATGATCATACCACTGCACTCCAGCCTGGGCAACAGAGCAAGACTCTGTCTCAAAAAAAAAAAAAAAAAGATGCAAGTGACTGCAGAATGGAGAATGACCTCAAGGGGGCCAAGTGGGGATCTCCAGAGTCAGGTCATCAAGGGGAGAGATGATGGAGGGCTGGAACAGGGCAGTGGCAAAGAGTATGAAGAGAATGCTGCCTGGCACATGGAAGTGCTCAATAAATATTTGTTGAATAAACAAATAAAAGTCTGTATTTCAGAGGTAAAATCCATAGGATCATTGCACTTAGGGGGCAGGGGAAGGGAGGATTAGGCTTACCTAGGTGGATGGGCATGACATTCAGTGAGGCAGCCATCATAGTGGGGGTGACAATGAATTCAGTGCAGACAAGTTGGGGAACGACCAATACAGGTGTCAGGGAAGCTTGATGCAGGGATCTTAGGCTCAGGGATTCTGATTTCAATTCAGAAGCTGATGGTAGTTGAAGGCTTAGAAGTGTATCAAGTTGTTCAGGAAGAGCATATAGAATGATAACAGAAAGTGCCTAAGCCAGAGAGCCCCGGGAACCTCAACATGAATAACTGGGGGTGGGGGGATGTTGAGGAGGCACTGGCAAAGAAGTCTGCGGATAGGAGGAAAATAGCAGAGTAAGTGTCAGGAGGGCAAAGGGAGAGAAGGCGGCTCACCCAGTCAACTAACTGACCCAAGGTCATGAAGCCGGGAAGGGAAGGAGATGGGGGTTTGAGCTCAGGTCTGCCTGACTCCAGTGCCTGGGTGCTTCCTGGAGGCTTCTGCCCTGATGGAGGTTGACTTGTGCAGGCTCATCCAGCTACAGACAGAGAATGCTAGGACTCAAACCCACAATTTCTGGCTCCATGCTCTGTCAACCACAGCTCATGGTCTCTCATAACCTAAGTTGGGATTGTTTTTATAGTATAAAGAGTTGTTTCCCCATCTGTCATTTTGGATATATTATCTCTGCTGTGCCAAAAACTACACTCTTTTTAAATTTTTTTTATTATTTACTTATTTTTTATTATACTTTACGTTCTGGGGTACATGTGCAGAATGTGCAGGTTTGTTACATAGGTATACACGTGCCATGGTGGTTTGCTGCACCCATCAACCCGTCATCTACATTAGGTATTTCTCCTAATGCTATCCCTCCCCTACCCCTGTCTTGAGGCTCACCTGACCTGGAACACGTCTCAAAAACACTCAGATGAGTGTTTTTTAAGGTGCCACTCTCTGAATCCAGACCTGTAGTCCAAATGTAGCCCTCCGTGATGAAACACGGTTTTTGCAGGGAGGTAGCATGATATAGAGGACCTCAGAGAGGAAGACTGGGCCTCCAGTGTGAGCTCTGCCACAGGGAACCATGTCTGGACTCCACAGCCTCAACCTGGAGTGACATGGGACTAGGAAGGCTGACTGGGCAGGGTCATCTGGACATTAGGGAGACAGGGATTACAGAGAGCCTCCCCCAGCACCTGATACACAAAGCACATGCTCTGTCAGTACTGTTTTCGCCCTTAAGTCTTTTTAAAATATTTACATAATTTTAGTGTTATAGTAGGTACTACAAATAAGAACAGCTGACATGTACCTTGCACCCACATGCATTCAAGGCACTGTTCTAAACACCTGACATGCATTATCTTATTTACAACAATCTTGGGAGGTAGATGATGCTATTGACCCCATTGTGATTTTTTTTTTTTTTCTGAGACCAGAGTGTCGCTCTGTCGCCCAGGCTGGAGTGCAGTGGCATGATCTCAGCTCACTGCAACCTCTACCTCCTGAGTTCAAACGATTCTCATGCCTCAGCCTCCTGAGTAGCTGGGATTACAGGCATGCCACTACACCCGGCTAATTTTTGTATTTTTAGTAGAGATGGGGTTTCACCATGTTGGCCAGGATGGTCTGGAAGTCCTGACCTCAAGTGATCCACCCGCCTTGGCCTCCCAAAGTGCTGGGATTACAGGCATGAGCCACCGTGCCCAGCCGACTAACTCCATTTTGAAGGGGAGAAACTGAGGCACGGTGGGTAAAGTCCCTTGCCCATGGTCCTCTGGCTAGCACAGTGGAGCTGAGATATAAGGACTGGCCTTCCTGGCTCCGGGACCTAGCTCTTTTGTATTCTTCTGTGCCTGCTCAGTTCCTCTTCCCCTTTAAGTTACTTCAGTAGGACACAGTCCACTTATCTGAAACTGTCTTAGTTTCCCTCTCAGTCTGGGTATGAAGGAAAGGGTGGGTGCCTGGGTACCTGCAGGCTTCAAGCCTTTGGGGATCTCTGTATAAAACCTCCGATCATAGCCGTCGCAGTAATGCCAGTTCTTCTCATCATAGTGCAGCCCATCTGCGAAGGTATATGTGCCCTGGAAGACAAGGAGCGCACACGTGCATCTGAAAAAGCTGAAGGCTTTTGGCCAAGAGGTTCAGATGAAAAGGGAAGTGGGGGGCTTTCTGATGGCCGCAGTAAAGAAGTAGTAACTATCACAATTATTACGGTTGTGACGACGAGAGGGAATGAGTATAAGTGCTGAGCCCTGTCCCTGCCACTCAAAGTAGGTGAACTCACTTTGGCAGATGAACTTGGGCGGATGACCCACTCTCTCTGGCCCTTCATTTCCTCATTTGTAAAATTAAGTTAATGATGGTGTACATGAAATAGGGTTGATTGAAAATTCAATGAGAAAGCCCACGTGATGCATTTAGCACAGTGCCTGGCTGTGATGGTTGATTTTGTGAGACAACTTGACTGGGTTGAGGGAAAGAGATGCCCAGATAGCTGGTAAAACATTTCTGGGTGTGTTCATGAGAGCGTTTCTAGAAGGGATTCACATTTTAATCAGTGGACCGAGCAAAGAAGTTCCACCCTCACCAAAGTGGGTGGGCATCATACGATCCGTTGAGGGCCTGGATAGAACAAAAAGGCAGAGGAAGCGCCGATTCGCTCTCTCTGCTTATGCTGGGACATCCATCGTCCTTGCCCTTGGACATCAGCATCCCTGGTTCTCGGGCCTTGGAACTCTGACTGGGACTTACACCATTGATCCCCCTGGTTGAGGCCCTTGGGTTTGGACTGGAACTACACTAACAGCTTTCCTGGGCCTCCAGGTTGCAGAGGGAAGATTGGGAGGCTTCTTAGCCTCCATAATCTTGTGAGCCAATCCCTAATATAAATCTCTTTCCATACATCTCTGTATATCCTATTGGTTTTGTGTCTCTGAAGAACTCTGACTGACACACTGACACAAAGTAAGCACTCAATAAATGTTATTATTCTTTTATTATTATTATAGCTGGAAAGGTCAGAGCCATCAGCCACGGCCCTTTGTCCAAACACATACATTCTGCCTTTGCTGCCTTACTGCTAAAGGAAGCCTCAGGATGTAGAAATTGCATTGGCCTGGGCATCAGGAAACACGGGTGGAAATTCCAGTGATACTATTAATTCACTGTGTGACCTCGGGTAAGTCACATCCCCTTCCTGGGACTTAGACTCTCCAAGCTATAAAACAAGGAGCATTTCTTAACCTTTTTTAGGTCATGAGTCAGGCCCCAGTATGCTCTTAGTGAAACTGATGAAAGCTATAGATGCTTTTCCTGGAGAAAAACTTAGTCCCCTTTACACAGAAACTTCTGTATATAAATCAAGAGGTTTCAGTGACTCCCTGAATTCTATTCATGACTCACAAATACCAGGGTAAGAATCCTTGGATTAGGTAAGTTATAATGATAGTAGCAGTGATGGTGGTAATAAGAGCTAACACTTACTGAGTGCCTCTTGTGTGCTGGGAACTTAGCAAAGTGTTCATATATATATATATATATATTGTCTCATTTACTCTTATGATCATCCTAGGAGGTGCCTTGTACTATTGTGGTAGGCTGAATAATGGTCCCCCAAAGATGTCCCTGTCTGCTGCAACCTGTGAATATGCTACCTTACATGGCAAAAGGGATTTTGCAGATGCAATTAAATAAAGGATCCTGAAGTGGGAAGATTATTTGGATTACTTGGGTGTGCCAAATATGATTGCAAGGTTCCTATGAGAGGGAAACAGTCAGGTCAGGGTGAGAGAAGAAGAGATGATGATGAAAGCAGAGGGACAAAGGGTGATGTGATGATGAAAGCAGAGGTCGGAGTGATGCGTGCCCATGAGCCAAGGAATGCAGGCAGCCTCTAGAAGCAGGAAAAGGCAAGGAAACAGGTTTTCCCATACAGCATCTGGACAGAATGCAGGCTTGCTGACCTATTTCAGACTTTTGAGCTCCAGAACTGTAAGATAATACATTTGTGCTGATTTCAGACTAAATTTGTGGTAACCTGTTACAGTACCAACAGATAACTAATGCAACTAACTGTCCCGAGTTGATAGGTGAAGAACTCTCAGGGAGGTGAAGTTGTGGGCCCAAGATCAGGCAGTAAGTGGTGTAACAGATGCAAATTAATCATGGCCTCTCCACAGATCCTTCCAGATCTAGAGGGAGAGGATTCTAGAGCCCTGGGAGATCCAGAAGCAGGGAGAAATTAGCCGGGCATGGTGGCACATACCTGTAATCCCAGCTACTCAGGAGGCCTAGGCAGGAGAATAGCTTGAACCCAGGAGACAGAGGTTGTGGTGAGCTGAGATCATACCACTGTACTCCAGCCTGGGCAACAGAGTGAGACTCATTTTCAAAAAAAAAAAAAAAAAAAGTCGGGGGAGTGGGGGAGAAGCAAAGAGAAGAGTGAATGGAAGGAGGTGGGCACCAGACAGGGAGGATGGGGCGCCAGAGGGTGAGGCTCTTCTTGCCCAAGGATCTCTCCTCCACAGCACCTGCCCCTACGGCTGATCACCTTTATGGCCAATCCGTTTTCCCAAATGGCGTTGTATTGGCTTCCACTGGGGAAGTACAGGGTTCCTTCGCCATGAAACACGCCGTCCTTCATTTCCCCAACATATATTGTTTCGGTAGGGAGGATGTACTTGGCTTTGCCCTCCATCCTGTAAAAACACAGAGAAATCACTGAGCCCTGTGTGACAGCTGGAGGGTCAGAGCTGGCAGGTGACAGAGTGAGCAGGAACCCCATTCTCAGCATTCTGATCCTTCTCATCCCAGCAGTACTCTGCTGAAAACAAAATTTTTGTTTTGTTTCCCTCAAAAGCTCAAAAATGAAGAGGGGAATAGAGTTTGCTCTGTTCATTCTCCTCTTCACCTGGAGGCTCACTCTCACCTTGGATTTCACACTGCTCCCTGAAATAAACCCCCTTAGTAGGCCCAGAAAGTGTAGAGATGTGCCCAAAATCACACACAGTAAAAACTGTAAAAACACTATTCAACAGTGATCAAGGCAGATGCAGTCCCTGTCCTCGGGGGGCTCACAGTCTAGTGGGGGACAAAATTGGGCAATTATACAATGTGTGATAAGTGCTATGCAGGAGGAAGACAGGCTCATACAGGAGAACAAAGCAGGGACACCAGCTTGACCAGTTGACTAGCTTCTTTGTTTTGTTTTTTGTTTTTTTCCAAGACCAGGTCTCGTTCTATCTCCCAGGCTGGAGTACAGTGGTGTGATCATGGCTCAATGCAGCCTCAATCTCCTGAACTCAAGTGATCCTCCCACCTCAGCCTCCCAAGTAGTTGGAACCACAGGTGTGCCCCACCACGCCCGGCTGATTTAATTTTTTTTTTTTTTTGGTAGAGACAGGGTTTTCCTAGGTTGCCCAGGCTGATCTAGAACTCCTGGGCTCAAGTGATCCTCCTGCCTCAGCCTCTTGTTTTGTAATTAGATATCTTATCTCCTGTATTTAATTAAAGCTTCTTTAAAGGAAGACCTTGGTATCCTCAGCTCCTAGAAACACTAAGCAGGTGCTTCATAAATGTCTCCTGAGTAAAGAATGAATGAAACAGAAAGAGTAGTCAGTGAACAGAGTGGATGACAAAGTTGTTGAGATAACTGAGTGAGATGATGGATGTGAAACTATAGCAAAATGCCCGGCATAGAGCAAGAACTTGAAAACTATTTCGCTTGTATTCTAGTGCAAGACAGGGGGGGAAAGGAGAACTCCTCTTCTCCTTCCCTCCTCTACTCTTTGCTTGAGCTCACATCTATCATTTCTAAGCACCATCTCCATATTCAAGTTCTACACCCTTCTCTGAGGTTAGACCCCACCCCTTTTCTTACCTCAAACTGGACGTCACTGTTCAGACCTCTGAGAGACATCTCCAACTCGCCTAAAACAGAACTCATCTCCTCCACCCCTAAGCAGCACCTCCTTAGAGTTCTCCATTTCCATGAATGGTATTAGAATCCTCTGGTTCAAGGCCAGGAGCTGGGCCCTGGGCTGGGGCTGTAAGCCATCTCTGGACGGGACTGGAGCCAATCAGCTGCCAACTCCTGGCAGTAAAATCCCCAAACCTCTCCTACATTTTTCTCTTTCCTGCAGCTCCACTGCTTCTGCCTTGGCCCAGGGTTCTGCTGCCTCTTACTGGGACAACTGCAGTGAACTCTGAGCTGATCTCCCCATCTTCACTTTTCCTGCTTCCCTCCTCTCTCTCCCTCCTTCTCTCCTTCTCCTCCCTTCTTCTTTTTCTCCTTCCCTCTCTCTTCCCCTTCCTTTCTCCCTCCTTCTCGTCCATTTAAAAAAATTCATGCAAGGTGAAAAGCCTGCCTTCTAAATTCAAAGTAAGTTAAAAAGAAGAAAACATCCACTTTATAGTAAAGACTTCAATCCATAATAAGGATATGATTACCAGATCTCAAATACCTATCAATTAGCTGGGCATGGTGGCGCATATCTGTGGTCCCAGCTACTGGGGAGGCTGAGGTGGGAGGATTGCTTGAGTCCGGTGGGGTAGACATTGCCATGAGCCAAGACTGCACCACTGCACTCCAGCCAGAGCATTCCAGAGTGAGACCCTGTCTCAAACAAACCCCTCAAAACCTATCATTCCTTCATTCAGCCAACATTTACTGAGTCTCTACCACACATATGCATTATGAGGAGAGATACAGAGACGAAATAAGTTTTATTTCCTGATGTTTGGCCCTACCAGGATCTATCAGTGGTTCCTCCACCACCAGAATTGTGCATGGTATTGAAATTTCTTTGCCAGAGCACAGACCGCCTGTCCAGCTTCCCCTCGCATAACTCCTCTGGGCACAACCCACTCTCCTGCCAAACTGAACTGCCAGCTCTACTCCATATGTGCCCTCTGGGCTATTGCTCATGCTGTTCCCTCTGCCTAGAAACTTCTAGAAAAAAAATTCTTCCTCTTGCATCTCCAACCACCTAAATCCTACCCAACCTTCAAGGCCCATTTCAAATATTATCTCTTCCATGAAGCCTTTAAGGACGTCTCCGACTGTATGTGGCCTCTGAAGGGCCCCAGCAGCAGGGGTCTATTGTAGAAAGCATGTGGGCCTTAGAGTCTGATAGACCTGGGTTTTAAAACCTGCTCTGCCAAGTGCTAACGGGGTTACTTTGGGCAAGTTATATAATTACTCCGAGCCTTACTTTTCCCATCTGTAAAATAGGATAATGATATCTATCTCAAAGAGTCCCTGTGAAGAGAAGATGCAGGCAAAGCCACCCAGAGCACAGTAGTTGCTACATAAATGCCATGGGAGTCCCTTCCTCCCCTGTGTCTGTAGGTCTCTTCTGGCACTTACCTTGTGGTGCTTTGGAGTGGAGTTATCTAGAACTCAATTGTGCGACTACTCCAAAGAAACCAGAATATTGAGGTCGGACAGACCCTACATTAACTTTTTATTTTTTTTTAATATTCACACATGGTACAGGGAAATTATGTCTCTTTTAAGGTTTTTTTTTTAGTAGATTTATTGAAGTGTAATTGACATACAATAGGCCACGTGTTTAAAGTGTACAATTTGATAGATTTTGACATCACCTGGGAAAACATCATCACAATCAAGACAAAATATCTACTCCCCACAAAAGTTTCTGCATGCCTTTCTGTAACACTTCCTCCTTGCCCCTGCCCACAATCCTCATCTCTAGGTGACTACTGATCTACTTTCTGTCACCATAGATTTGCATTTTCTAGAATTTTACATAAATGGAATCATACAGTATCTACTCTTTTTTTGTCTGGCTTCTTTCACTTAACATAATTTTTTGAGATTCATTCATGTTGTTCTGTGTACCAATAGTTCACTCCTTTTTATTGCTGAGTAGTATTCCAATGAATGGATATACCAAATTAGTTTCTTCATTCCCCTGTTGATGACATTTGGGTTTGTTTCTAGTTTTGGTTATTATAAATAAGGCTGCTATGAGTACTTGTATACGTGTCTTTGTGTAGATATACACTTTCATTTCTGGGGTAAATACCTATGAGTGGAATGGCTGTTTAACTTTTTAAGAAACTGCCAAACTTTTCCAAAGCAGTCGTACCATTTGATGTTCCTATCAGCCATGGAGAGTCTACATAAACTTTTTAAACCAAACGTTAAATATCAACTTCCTACTGTATAGAGAGGTTACTCTATTCATTTAAACTCCAAGAGGAAAATATCCCCTCCCTAAATTAAAAAAATCGATTGAGTATCTACCATCTGTAAATAACATCCATATATGATTATTACATATTCCTTGGAACACTGCTGTTGAATGTGCATTGCTTTCCCATTTTACAGATGAGGAAACTGAGGTATGGATGGTTAATTAAGTGTACAACAAGCAAATGGCAGACTTGAGCCCAGACCTGTCTCATGCTCTCGTTACATGCTGAAATTTGAGATGCCCCAAATAGAACTCTAGTTAACTGTTGTTAAAAATACAAAATCAACACACAACAACACATGTCCAGCTTATGAAAAGAAGTATAACAAGTGAAAAACTGCTGACTTCTTGCTAGTTATGGGAAGGTGGGAAGCCCTGTTCAGGTCTGGGAATCCCTATCGTGGTTACAGAGGTACCAGACAACCTCAGGCAAAACCCAAATTCCTAGGGCCAAAGCATGGAAATGGCTGATTCAACACACAAACCCAATGAAAATACACAGAAGGCCAAAGACAAATGGTTGAAAGCCTTCCCTCTTTTACCTTGTCTGTGTGTTTCTCACACATACAGAGTCTATTGAAAATTAATGTAGTTTCTCAACTTTTTGTGCCTAAAATGCCCAATACCCCACCTCTATCTGCCAAAATTCTACCACCTTCACTGTAGCAGGGCCTTGTGAAAAGTAAGAATGTGGTTTGGACAGTGGATTGGGTTCAAATCCTGACTCCGTTACTTCCTAGCTGTGTATCCACAATGGTGGGCAAGTCATTTTGCTTCTCTTAACTTCTGTTCCTTTATTTGCAAGGTCAGCCTGAACTATCTCACTGAGTAGTGAGAGGGAGTACACACCAAGCACCTCTGCCGGTTACCTGCTGAGTAGGATAAGTGTCTCAAGCCCTGTAAGGGTCGCCTTTCTTACCTGGAAAGATAATAACATCTTCCTTGCAAGATTGATGTAATGATTAGAGAAATAGCATCCCATAGCATTCCTACCACCTTCTCTAGGAATCTATCTCCTATCCCTGTCCAGACCACAGATCCCTCTTTCCTATTAACTCAAAATGCCCTGGAATTCCACCAAGTTGTGAATACAGGGCTGCAAGGTGGGAGTGCTTCACAGTGCCGACAACTAGCACTGGTTCGGCAAAGCACTTCATGTCGTCCAGCCTTGGTTTCCTCAGCTATAAAAACAGAGATTCCACTTTCTTCATCCAGGGTGGTTGGCAAGAAAGAGTGGCCACCTCCGTGTTTCCTCTGCTTCTCTCTACTACAGCTCTTATCACACTGAATCGCAGTGTTATGTCTACTTGTCGCATCATGTTTGAATGAACTTTCTGAAGACAGGGATTGTGCCCAGAGTCAATTCCAGGGCCTGGTACTCGGTAGCCACTCAACATTGTTGAATTGCTGGGCACGGCGGCTCATGCAAGAGGATCACTTGAGCCCAGGAGTACAAGACCAGCTTGGACAACATAGCAAGACGCCGTGTCTACAAAAGGCGTTGAAAAATTAGCTGGGGGTAGTGGTGGACACCGGTAGTCCCAGCTACTTGGGAGGCTGAGGCGGGAAGATTGTTTGAGCCTAGGGGGGTCGAGGCTGCAGTAAGCAGTGAACAGGCCACTGCACTCCAGCCAGGGCGACAGAGCGAGATCTTGTGTGAAAATAAAACAAAAACGAGAGAGAGAGGGAGAGAGGAAGGAAGGAAGGAAGGAAGGAAGGAAGGAAGGAAGGAAAAGAAAAGAAAAAAAACTGTTGAATTGTTTTTTACTACTAGTCCAGTACAGTGATTTGTGTATATAAGCCTCTGTAATAATCCCTAGATCGTGAACTCCTGGAAGGAAGCGACTGTGTAGATTCAGATTAGCCAGTCTCTCTTCCCTAATCTTCGTGTTTGTTTTCATAGCATTTACCACTATCTGTAAGTATTTTCTCACTTATTTGTTTATTGGCAATACATCTCCAACTGGATTATAAATTCCATAAGAGCAAGGATCTTGACATTTTAAATATCCTTATTCCTATGTTTAAAACCGGCAGATAGCACACACACACAGTCAATGCACACACACATATAAGTATATATGGAATGAATGCATCTCAGCTTTGCTGCTTATTAGATATGGTCCTTGAAAAAATTACTCGGGCAAGTTTGTGAAAGTGCCTGGCACGAGGTGTTTCGCAGAAGCAAAAAGCCGTCTTTTTCCAGTCACAGCTATTCAAGGTATAGTAAGTGAATCAAATGAGCCCCTTACCTTCCATCTACATATTCCCCGATATATTTGCTCCCTGTGTACTCCATGGCGCCTGTTTTTAGCTTCCAGCTGTTAGGATCCGGAGTCTCAGTGGATACGGCATCACTATGACAACCTGGAGGGGTGGGCGGAGCCGAGTCGAAGCCTCGCCCCGCTGGAGGCTGAAAACTTCTTGGTATTGCGCACGCTCCCTCGCTCGTGGTTGGGCAGGGTAGTGCGCCTGCGTGTTGTCGGATGCGCATGCGCAGGCGCCGTCTGGCACTCGGCGGTCGAAAGGGGAGTTCAAGGAGACGGGGGCGACGCGGCTGAGCGCTCCTCGTTGGAGTTGGGGCTGCAGCCGTCATGCCGGGGATTGTGGAGCTGCCCACTCTAGAGGAGCTGAAAGTAGAAGAGGTGAGGCTATCCGGAGGACAGGCAAGGGAGACATGGGGCTGCGGCTTCTCGGGCCTGGGCCTAGCCCCGCTTGGGCTCCGCGGATCCTGGGCCCCGGGCCCTTCTCCCCAGCCCTCCAACGCATATACAGGTCGACCCTCGGAGGGCCCCTCCGCAGCTCTGGGAGTCGCTTCCCCTCTACCCCACCCTGTCGCATCCCGCAGTGGCTCTAGAATCCTCCCCTTTTCGCCCTCCACAGCGACCTGTTTTTTCTTCCATGAATAATAGTGATGTGTTTTATTAAGCACCAACCAGTCATTTTACTTAATTTATGTCGCTTAATCCTCAAACTTGCATGCGAAGTGAGTATACAACCCTAGGGGCTCACAGTCGAGGGAGACAGTCACCTACCTTAAAATGGTATCACCGGTGCAGAGTGCATAGAGTGGGGCGAGGAAGCTGCGGAAAAATGAGACGATATTGGAGCGTGCATCTACTCACAGCCATGGGAAGGTGTTTGGTAACAGGACTCATTTAAAGCATTCGTTTATTCAAGAGATGTCATTTGAGTTATTAACATGTACACATAACGCTGGAAGAGATATACTTTGTGCCTTCATGGACTTTACAATCCGTTAGGGAGACAGACACATAAAGAGGCAGTCACAGTACAGTGTAGTTAGTGCTGTGAGAAGTGAAGTAGAAACATACCCTACGAATTATAGCTAACATGATCAAGTCCTTTCTAGATACCAGGCAGGATGCTAATTACTTTCCATGCATTAATTCATTGAATCCTCCCAGCAACACTATAAGGTAGGATACATATACAATTGGTCGTAACATGTTATAAATAAGGAACTAGGCCCTGAGAGTAGAAATGATTTGCCCGAGGTCACGGAGCTTGTAAGTAATAGAGCTGGAAGTGAACCCAGGTCTGATTTTAAAACCAATGGTTTTCCACTATATTATGGGTGAAAACTCAAAAGAATGAGAAGGCCTAGCAGAACTTGTGTGTTTAGGGAGCCAAGTACAGTTTGATGTGACCGTAGTGGTGGTGGTGGGAAGCAGCAGGTGCTGAGCCTGGCGAGGCAACTTAGGCTGAGATAGGGCTTGGAAGCAGCTTCCACGAGGCCAGACCAAACAGTTTGGACTTGATCCAGTAAGGGAGGTGGTGGGAAGAGTTAGAAGGTTTTAAGGCAGAGGAGTGTCATGGCAGGGCTGGATAGTAGAACAGGCTATATTAAAGGAGAGGAAGGCCAAGACTAGAAATGATGTACCAACAATGATATACCAGGCACTATGTTAAGTGGTTTGTTTGTTTGTTTGTTGTTGTTTTTGAGACAGAGTCTCGCTCTGTCGCCCAGGCTGGAGTGCAGTGGCACGATATTGGCTCACTGCAAGCTCCGCCTCCCGAGTTCAAGCGATTCTGCTGCCTCAGCCTCCCGAGTAGCTGCGACTGCAGGCGCCCACCACCACACCCGGCTAATTTTTTGTATTTTTAGTAGAGACGGGGTTTCACCGTGTTAGCCAGGACGGTTTCGATCTTCTGACCTCGTGATTTGCCTGCCTCGGCCTGGGATTACAGGCGTGAGCCACTGCGCCTGGCCATATGTTAAGTGTTTTACCTGCAATGCTTCATTTAATCTTAGATGCCTGTGAGAGTGGCAACTGTTACTTTCCTCAGAGGAAGAAATTATTAGCTATGTTAAGAGACTTTATTATATTAAAGTAACATTTACTCTGAGGTGGCAGAGGGGAGCTGCCATGTGGCCCCCACTCTTTTGTTCCCCCCGAGAACCACCCCTGCCCCCACCCCATGTAGCTGGGTTAATCTTGAGTTGCTGTACTTCTTGTTGCAATTTTTATTAGGTTCAACAAACATCTGAAGTTCTACTTCATACAACTGATGTATCTGAAATACATTTGCCTTTAGGCTTCACACAATTGAATGAACATACGGATAATTACATAAATAACTAAAATACAAGACAAAGTATGATTAAATACTATGAAAGGGGGCAGATGTGGTTTAGGAAAAGATTTGAAGTTGGATCTAAATTCTAGGCCTACCTGTGGTCACCTTGATTACTTGATTTTAGCATTTGCAGACATGGTTATTTGTAAGATGAGGTGATCCCAGCCATAAAATTCTCCGAAACTATAAAGGGAATAGAGAAAGCACTTTTTGGGCATAATGTAAGACATGACGAAATGGCATTTGAAGAATGGCATTTATGGGCAGAGATGAAGAGAAGACCCCTCTAAGTGAGGGTAGGGTCTGAGCAAAAGTAAGGAGATGGGAAAATGCAGGGAGCCAAAAAGGAGTTCAGTGTTTTGAGGGAACAGTAAAAATAGTCCCTTTTTGAAATGTTGTGGGTGAGAAGGGTGGAAAGATAGTTTGGGTCCAGAAGCCTTTCGATACCCATTAAGAAGTTTAGGCTTTATTCTGCTGTTTAGGCTAAATGAGAGTTTGGTTGCTAATTTAACAGCAGAGTAAAATAAGAATTGTCATTTAGGGAGATCACTGTAGCAGCTGTGTGAAGAATGGATTGAAGAAAAAAAGAAAAGCAGGGAGACTGGTCTCAGTGGCTTTTAAAATTATTGAGAAAGATGTTAATGATCCCAGTGTAAATGGTGCTTACTGAGACTGTGCTTACAGAGAGCAAAGAACAAGTATATCTAGAATTGATCAGACTTAGCAATGGATTAGATATTGGAGGTAGGGAAGGTTGAAGAATCAAAGTCAGATTTGCAGCATGGCAATAGTACTGGTGAAGCCAGAAGAAGGAGCAGGTTTGGAGAGCGAGTTAAATACATTTTGGACCTCATTGACTTAAGAGTTATGACACATCCCCACTGAAAAAGCAGTCAGAAGCTTTGGACTGGAAAGTCCTTGGACATATTGACAATTCTGAGTAAAAATAAAAATAGCTAATATTTATGGTGTACTTTCGATCTGATAGGCACTGTTCTTATTATTTTTATATGTATTAACTCATTTAATCTTCGTAACAGTTCTATTAAGTACTATTCTCTGTTTTACATAAATTTAGGAAAACTCAAGGCATGGTATAAATAAAGTACTATAAAAAGAGGTACAGACATAGTTTAACGAGGCAAGGACAGGACTAGAAGGTTGATTGGCTCTAGATGGTGACTTTGTCTCGGTTTCCACACCTGCAGACTGTGTAACCCTGCTGTGCAGTGAGGCTGTTGTGAGAATAAATGAGGAAGGATGTTGAAATTCTGTGTTCTTCGAGACAAAGAGATCTGAATGAATTTGAGAGGGTATTCACGGTAAACAGCTGTGAAAGGATGTTGTTTCTGTTGGAATTCATCCGTCTTAGTGAAGAAGCAGGTGAGGGGATATGGTGACATCTCAGGCTCATCCACCTCAGTGATGGTGATATAATAGGAAGAAGCCTGATTGGAGGTCACAATCTTTATGTTCCAGTTCTGGGGTTGCCACTGACTCACTGTGTTGTCTCTAGCACATCCCTCTTTTTCATTAATTACGAAACAGACTCAATGTCTTCCTTTATTTTTCTGTGACAGGGATGGTGTTTTATATGCTCAGCAACATGAGTGTACCTTCATTTTGGTAAGATTTCCACATTTGTAGGGAAATAAGTAATGCGGCAGGCTTTTTGGGCCTTATAGTTTTGGGCCTTTAAATAATTGAATCAGCCAGTTAAAGCTCTTTTAAGGCATATGACGAGGAAATATAACTAACTTAATTATTAAAATATATTAAGCTTTTAAAAAAGTTTGAGTGTTAGTTTTTATTCTCCTAGGTGTTTATAGGTAATGAAACAAGCAAATGTGTGCCACTCAGTTTACCTAAGTAAATTCTTTTATTTTCAAAAACTTTAATACGAAAACTTTACAGATTTTAAACATAAGTTTATTAGAGCCATCATGGCAGATTTCACTTATGTCATAACTTTATCTTTGATAATTATAACAGTTGCACTATTAATAGACATAGTCATAACCTTATTCTCCTTTCTATAGTGTGTGGATTAATTACTCTTGTCATCTTTCCTTGCCTTTTATTAATAACCTAGCTGCATAAAGTGCATAAAAAATAAAATTGCAGCTGGGCGTGGTGGCCCACACCTATAATCCCAGCACTTTGGGAGGCTGAGGCAGGAGGATCATCCGAGGTCGGGAGTTCAAGACCAGCCTGACCAACATGGAGGAACCCTGTCTCTACCAAAAATACAAAATTAGCTGGGTGTGGTGGCGCATGCCTGTAGTCCCAGCTACTCAGGAAGGCCGAGGCAGGAGAATCACTTGAACCTGGGAGGCGCAGGTTGCGGTGAGCCGAGATTGTGCCACTGCCCTCCAGCCTGGACAAGAGCAAAACTCGGTCTCCAAAAAAATAAGAATAATAATAAAATAAAATAATAGACTATTCTCACATAATAATTTTTAATTTTACAAATCAAATTCAGTAGTGTATTAAAGCATGATACACTGTGACAGACTAGATTTTATTCTAGAAATACATTGGATCAGTTTTACAAAATCTGTTAATGCTCTATGTTACATTTACAAATTAATGAAAATGAAGCCTAAAAATTTTAGTCTTTTCTTGTATAGAAAACAACAGTAAAGCAAAACTAATTAGAATTAGAAAGAAGCTTTCTTAAAAAGGAATATGCAAACAACTATATTCCAGATACCAACAGCAAATATTATACCAAACTTGCTTTTAATTTTAGAAAAAGGGAAGGTTGTCTGCTGTCATTGTTCTTCATCTGTATTGTCCTGAAGGGGTTGGTCAAAGCAATAAAATAGGAAATGAAAATAAGAAAAAAATAAAGTAGCAGAAGGGAAAGAGACAGTTTTCGTAAATGGCAGTTTTTCTGTTAGTCTTCTTGAGTTTTGTGTCAGAACTAACAAGAGTTCAGTAAGATGGCTGGAGTGAAAATACAGTGTACAAGCAAGCAGTAAACAGTTTGAAAGTCTAATAGAAAAACTATCCTATTTAGATACTATCAAAAGTGCTAAAATACTGAGGAATAAACAAGAAATGTTCAAGGTCCCTATAATGAAGGAAACTGTAATTTTAACCAAAGGACAGGAATGACCTGAATATGAATAAATGGAGAGAAATACTGTGTTGTGGATGAGAAGGTGTAATTCATGTATTCATATCTGTTTTCTAATTATTGTATCCCCATTTTCTAGCAAAGAGTGGGTGCTCAACAGCTACTTGTGCTAGACACTATTTTGGGTGCTTGGTGTGTACCGTAGTCAACATTATATTTAATTACCATAGCTTAATTTAGGGAGAATTGATATCTTTACAGTAGCAGATCTCTGTTGAAAACAAAATCCCTTCCCTCTTGGAGCTTATATTCTAGTCACACACAGACCACTCAGGGGCTCTTAAAATTATTGAGAAAGATGTTAATGACCCCAGTGTAATTGGTGCTTACACAGAAACTGTGCTTACAGAGAGGAAAGTACAAGTATATCTAGAATTGATCAGACTTAGCACGTGAGTGCTAAGACCAGACCAGACGAGTGACAACTGATGCTAGCTTATATAAGATGATTATAGAGAGGCTCTCTGAGGGTGTGAAGTTTGAGCAGGCACCCAGTATTATAAAAAGTGCCCATTGTTCCCTAATTTAATATATAACTAAATTTAATACAATTTGAATGCAAATTATTGGGGGAAGATGTTCATCTGAAAGAATAACCAAAAAAGTTTTGAAAAGGAAGAATGAGGAGGATGGTTCTCTCAGATAACAAAATGTTCTCTTCAGTGACAGTAATTAAAACATTGTGGTATTGGTATAAGAAAAGGTAGTACAGAAAAGGGACCAGCAGGTCTCTTGCTTAAGCAGCTGTTAGTAGGCCCTGGACAGTTTGCAGTTCTCTCTGAGCTGGCTATATCTACACTGTGTACCTTCTCAAGAAAACATCGCTAAAATGCTATTGAGGAAACCGGTGGGCATAGTTAAAGGGATGGCAACCTTGGATATGCTCTGATTTTTTAAAAAATTTGCAGATTTTAGTACTTTATTATTAGTTATTACTAGATGGACTGTTACTAGATGGACTAGATGCTCTTTGTGATCTTTTCCAGCCTCATCTTCTGTGACTCTGTAGTCCTCTGGGAGTTTTATTTATCCATTAATTTAATTTAATTTTTTTTTTTTTTTTTTTGAGACAGAGTCTTGCTCTGTCACCCTGACTGTAGTGCAGTGGCGTGATCTTGGCTCACTGCAGTCTCTGCCTCCTGGTTGCAATTCTCATGCCTCAATCTCCCTAGTAGCTGGGATTACAGGTGTGCACCACCACGCCCAGATACATCTCTAGTATCTTTACTAGAGACGAGCTTTCACCATGTTGGCCAGGCTGGTCTTGAGCTCCTGGCCTCAAGTGATCTGCCTGCTTTGGCCTCCCAAAGTGCTGGGATTACCTGTATGAGCCACTGTGCCCAGCCTTATATATCTATTAATTTTATTCCAGCAGCAGAAACTCAGCGAAGCTCTCCAGAGTTGGTTCCTCTCCCTGCATCCCAGAAGACTCCATCCTTCTCTCCACCCCCTTTCTCTCTACCATAACTATCTAAAGATTCTATTAGGGGTGCCATTTCTTCTGCTCTAAAATGGGGATAGTAATCTCTTCATGAGACTATTGTAAAAGTGAAGAAAATAATATATGTGAAAGAGCTTCATGTTCTGTAAATCACCATAGATTGTAAAGAATCACTGGGCGAGGTGGCTTATGCCTGTAATCCCAGCTACTTGGGAGGCTGAGGCAGCAGAATCACTTGAGCCTGGGAGGCCAGAGTTGCAGTGAGCCGAGATTGCACCACTGCACTCCAGCCTGGGCGATGGAAGTGAAACCCTGTCTCAAAAAAAAAAAAAATTATTATTATGACAGTGTTTAATTTTCTTGGTAAAGTCAGAACAGTGCTACTTTTGTGTTCTCTATTCTGACCCGCATGAGGTAAAGTTGAGAAAGTGGTGTTCTGGTTCACAGTCTGTGGCCTTTGTCCCATCTTTCCTTTCCTAGGTGAAAATTAGTTCTGCTGTGCTTAAAGCTGCGGCCCATCACTATGGAGCTCAATGTGATAAGCCCAACAAGGAATTTATGCTCTGCCGCTGGGAAGAGAAAGATCCGAGGCGGTGTTTAGAGGAAGGCAAACTGGTCAACAAGTGTGCTTTGGACTTCTTTAGGTAAAAGTCTTTTGGTATCAGTGCCTACTTGGTTGAAACATAAAGGTTTAAATGAATAAGTGAACAGCCAGCTAATAATGTGGATTTTAGTAGGAAGTACATAGGCTTTGAAATCAGACCAAGATAAAACATTCAAAGGATGATAATTACTTTTGGTTTTGTTTTTATTATCTGGCAATTCTTTAATCTCCATGAATCTCAGTTTCCAGATTGTAAAATAATACCTATCTAGGTTTGCTAAGCCAAGTGACTGGTGACCATTTTTGCTACAGCAAGGGGAAAGTGAAAAATTTGGCTGTGAAAAATTTGAAAAGGCACGTAAAACAACCTAGCACAGTCCTTTTTAAGCAGGCATTCACTAGGTTGTTGTCATTACTACAGAACACAGGTATGATGGAAAGAAAACTGTATTCAGAGTTAGGTTTTAGGTAGGTCATTGTGTTTGATACTTAAGTAAAAAAAACCTAAACTGTGTAATTGTAGGAAAATGTTTTAACAAGCATATTAGCACTCTATTTAAAAGGAAAGTCAACTCAAAGGAAATTGGCTCTTGTAACTCTGAAGTCCAGAAATAGGCCTGGCATCAGGCAGGACTGGATTCAAGGGCTTAAATAATTTCACAACTACTTGATGTCTTTTTGCCTCTCGTCTTTTCACAATCTCTTAGTTCTGGTTTTCTCTGTTGACCTCATTTCAGAAAGACTCTCACCTTGCTGTACCAAAAATGGCCACCAGCCACTCGAGTTGCTATTCTGCTGATACTTGCTTAGCAAACCTAGACAAAGTGTGCCCTTTATCCAGAAGTGAGCAGAAGCTCCTGGACTGAGTCTAGTTGTCCTGGCTGGCTGACTTCGTATACATATCATTGCATCACTTGTGCTTCAGGAGATAAAAAGCTCTCATTGGTCAGGCCTGAGATGGGGAGTGGACTTAGCTTCATCCAAACCACATTGCTGAGAAACAGGGAGGGGTTGTTCCCAAAGGAAAATTAGAAAGATGTTACAGAAGAATGGGAAATGACTCCTGGCTAGGCGAAAACCACCAATGTCCACTACAATGATGTTAGAGAAAAAAATGGATACCTTAGCACAGTAGCTGCTTTCCTTCTTTCTTGCTTCTGCTGTCTTTTTCCCTATGCAAAGATATTTTTGTGGTTATAGTCATAGTTTGTATACATTGAGAAATTCATTTTTCACTTGACATTATTGGAAACATTCTTTGAAGTTGCTGTATAGTCTTCATGATCTTTTTTTTTTTTTTTTTTTTTTGAGACGGAGTCTCACTGTGTTGCCCAGGCTGGAGTGCAATGGTATGATCTTGGCTCACTGCAACCTCTGCCTCCTGGCTTCAAGCAAGTCACATGTCCCAGCCTCCTGAATAGCTGGGTCTACAGGCCTGTACCACTACGCCTGGCTAATTTTTTTGTATTTTTGGTAGAGATGGGGTTTCAGCATGTTGGCCAGGCTGGTCTTGAACTCTTGACCTCAAGTGATCCACTCTCCTTGGCCTCCTAAAGTGCTGGGATTACAGGTGTGAGCCACCGCACCTGGCCATGATCATCATTCTTTTTTTTTTTTTGAGACGGAGTCTTGCTCTGTCGCCCGGGCTGGAGTGCAGTGGCGCAGTCTCGGCTCACTGCAAGCTCCGCCTCCCGGGTTCATGCCATTCTCCTGCCTCAGCCTCTCCGAGTAGCTGGGACTACAGGCGCCCGCCACTACGCCCGGCTAATTTTTTTGTATTTTTAGTAGAGACGGGGTCTCACCGTGGTCTCGATCTGCTGACCTCGTGATCCGCCCGCCTCGGCCTCCCAAAGTGCTGGGATTACAAGCGTGAGCCACCGCTCCCGGCCCATCATTCTTAATGGTTATATATTATTCCATCAGTGGATAAACCAACCATAACATACTTGACCAATTCCTGTTATTGAACATCATTGTTGATTTCAGTTTTTGATTATTTTGGATAAATCTGCAGTGATTACCTTTGCATAATCACATTTTCATCAGTTAATAATTCCTTGGCATAAATTTCCTAACAGTGAGATTATGCTATAAAAGGCTTTGAACATTATTGTGGCTCTTGAACTTTATTGCTTTTGTTTGTTTGTTTGTTTTTTGTTTTGTTTTGTTTTTTGAGATGGGGTGTCGCTCTGTCGCCCAGGCTGGAGTGCAGTGGCGTGATCTTGGCTCACTGCAAGCTTCGCCTCCCAGGTTCACGCCATTCTCCTGCCTCAGCCTCCCGAGTAGCTGGGACTACAGGCGCCCACCACCACGCCCGGCTAATTTTTTGTATTTTTAGTAGAGACGGGGTTTCACTATGGTCTCAATCTCCTGACCTCATGATCCGCCTACCTCGGCCTCCTAGAGTGCTGGGATTACAAGTGTGAGCCATGGTGCACAGCAATTGCTTTTGTTTTTTAAATGTTGGATCAATTTATACTGTCCTCAGCGCTGGATTTTGGTATGCATAGTATTTAAATATTTGGGAGGTGCAAATATTTTTGATGTTTCAATTTGCATTGATTTGATTGCCAGCGAGGTTGAGTGTGTGTGTGTGTGTTTATTTAAACAATTTTTCTTTTTTTTTTTTTTGAGACAAAGTCTCACTCTGTCACCCAGGCTGCAGTGCTGTGGCATGATCTTGGTTCGCTGCAATCTCTGCCTCCTGGGTTCAAGAGATTCTCGTGCCTCAGCCACTTGAGTAGCTGGGATTACAGGTGTGTGCCACCATGCCTGACTAATTTTTATATTTTTAGTAGAGATGGGGTTTCGCCATGTTGGCCAGGCTGGTCTTGAACTCCTGGCCTCAAGTGATCCGCCCACCTTGGCCTCCCAAGGTGCTGGGATTACAGGTGTGAGCCACCGCATCCAGCCTAAACAATTTTTATTTTCTAAGAGAACTATTGCAAAGCATTTTTTCCATGGCCCAGTGGTAGTACATTTTAAGCGGGGAATATTTGGATTTCACAAATTCCCAAGGTGCCTAACTGCCTCCGTAGAGGAATTTCTCACTGCTGAAGTTGCTGGTTGTAGGCATTAGTAGATAATTGTTAGGTATGGGTAACAAGGTCCAGAACAGGGATCCGTGCGACTAGAGTAGTGGCTTGCATCCCGTCTGCTGCTGCAGCATTTTGGAGGAATATAAAACTCCCATTGGAAATGGTTGCTTTCTGCCAAAGTGATTCTTTTTTTTTTTGAGACAGAGTCTCGCTCTGTCGCCCAGGCTGGAGTGCAGTGGCGCAATCTCGGCTCACTGCAAGCTCCGCCTCCCGGGTTCACGCCATTCTCCTGCCTCAGCCTCCCAAGTAGCTGGGACTACAGGCGCCCGCCACGACGCCCGGCTAATTTTTTTGTATTTTTAGTAGAGACGGGGTTTCACCGTGGTCTCGATCTCCTGACCTCGTGATCCGCCCGCCTCGGCTTCCCAAAGTGCTGGGATTACAAGCGTGAGCCACCGCGCCCAGCCCCAAAGTGATTCTTGAATAGAAGTTATGTGGGTGCAGGTTATGCTTAGAATACCTGGAAGGGAAACCTAAGAAACTGGTGACATTGGTGGACCTCTAGGAGAGCAACTGAGTGGCTTATTGGGCAGGAGTGGAAAGCAGATTTTTCACTGTATACTTCCTTAAGCCATCTCTGAGATCCTTCCTTCCTGATCCATGTTAAACAAGATTCATGTGAGATTGTAGCTAGATTTCTGGAGTATGACAGGTAAGCACTTAAATAATAAAATTATTATTTAATTGGGAGAAAGAGGTGTTCTGAATTTCACTGCCTCAAGTATGGCTTTTACATAAAATGGTATTTTATTCTTGCTTGAACATGCATACTAGCAGGCTTGAATGATAACATAAGGGGGATTTTGCAAAAAACTGAAGCTTATTCTTTTTATACACAGAAGTTAAATTTTCTCTAGCCATTTTTGATGGCCACAGAATGAATTATATGCTACCCTGCTTCTTAACAGAATACCAAATATAATATAACTTTGTTCTTGATAGCAAGGATTAATATCTATTTTTGTTCAATGCATAAATAGAATGAGGACCTTGAGCTTTTGAGGAGTGGAGTGCAGTTTGTCTTTATACTGAATGATCCCAGGATCTTCTGCTTGTTAGTTTGTGTATTTGCTTTTTATAATTCTGTCTCTTCCTTTGCCATTGTCTGTGACCTCTGACTTCTATCAGCATGTCCATTATTTAATTATGCCTCCTTCTCTTCTAAATTTGCTAAGCTGATACCATTAGAGGAATTGGATCTAAAGAAAAGAATAAATAGGCCCCAAGTAAGGAGTTCCTCTCTGAGTAAAATATGCATGCATTAGGCTATACTCTTTTCTTCTTACTATATAAAGAAATTAGGTTTTCTACCTCAGAAGTCTTTTTTGTTTACTAACTTGTTCTCAACTTGAGGATCCTGAAGTTGTCTTGTAAGTGAGGTAAGAATATTTACTCACATACCTTTCAAAAAGCAAGGCTATGTATTTGAGATCTGTACCTATTGTTTTCCCACTTTTCTGTTTTTCATTGTTTTGCAAAGAGATGCCCTTAACCCAGCCTTCTTTTCCAGGCAGATAAAACGTCACTGTGCGGAGCCTTTTACAGAATATTGGACTTGCATTGATTATACTGGCCAGCAGTTATTCCGTCACTGTCGCAAACAGCAGGCAAAGTTTGATGAGTGTGTGCTGGACAAACTGGGCTGGGTGCGGCCTGACCTGGGAGAACTGTCAAAGGTAAAAAGGCTTCTGCTGGAGGTCTCACTTTCTGACTCAGGGGTGGGATAAAGGCAGGAGGTGGTCAGCAAAGAGTCTCTGTGAATACAGATATTATGTAAGAACTTACCAGAATTACCAAACATACTAATTAGGCAGTGATTATACACAATCCAGAAAGGAATTTTTAAAAATAGAAATATTTCTGGCCGGGCGCAGTGGCTCATGATGTAATCCCATCACTTTGGGAAGCCGAGGTGGGCAGGTGGATCATGAGGTCAGGAGATCGAGACCATCCTGGCTAACATGGTGAAACCCCGTCTCTTATTAAAAATACAAAAAATTAGCCAGGCATGGTGGCGGGCACCTGTAGTCCCAGCTACTTGGGAGGCTGAGGCAGGAGAATGGCATGAACCTAGGAGGCAGAGGGCAGAGCTTGCAGTGAGCGGAGATTGTGCCACTGCACTCCAGCCTGGGCAACAGAGTGAGACTCTGTCTCAAAAAAAAAAAAAAAAAAAAAAAGTATTTCTTTAGACCTTCTAGCATGTGCAGATTTATTTTAGTTAATTAGCTAATTAAAGAACAGAAGGGAGTAGAGGAAGATAAAGTATTAGTGAAACACTGTCAGTTGAAAACATTGTGGAGGTTATTGTGGAATTCACTGGGGAAATAGGATCAGGCTTACGCCACATTTTTCAGGAACGTATCTAAGATTTTTTTTTTTTTAAACTACATTCTTGTAGTTTTAAAAGTGTTTCTCTTTCTCCTATATTTCCTGTCTTAGTTGTGACACCACCATCTGTTGAAACGTCAGAGCTAGAAACCTGAATTCTTCAGTCCCTAGTGATTCCATGCAGTCATCACTTCCTTTAGATTAGCATCTCCTGAATTTTTTTTTTAATCCTCTCATTGTTCCTGCTGCTGTTATCTTATTCTTGGACAGGAGTTCTTAACCTGGGGTACATGAATTTCTGGGAGAGGAGGGTGGATCAATGTGGGCTTTAGATGAAATTGAAGAATTGAGGATTAAATTATACCTCCACAAGAAGAGTGATCTGTGTGGAAAATAAATCTTATGTCACTGTGTTTTTAAAAACTGTACGGGGACTCTCCATTGCTGGTGAGATAAAGCATCTTCTCCATAACATGGCATGCAGGCCCTTTATGATCTGACCCATCTCTGCTTCTTCAGCTTCAGCTCCCTCCGTTCCCTCTAGGGCAGCACAGGTAGCAAGGCAGAGGAAAAAACTCAGGTCTCACTCTCTCTCCTAGGCTGGAATGCAGTGGTGCGATCACAGCTCACTGCAGCCTTGACTGGGCTCAAGTGATTCTCCCACCTCGGCCTCCCAAGTAGCTGGGACTACAGGCACAGGCCACCATGCCCAACTAATTTTTGTATTTTAGTAGAGACAGGATTTTGCTGTATTACCCAGTTTGGTCTTGAGATCCTGGGCTCAAGCAATCCTCCCACCTTAGCCTCCCAGTGTGATGGGATTACAGGTCACCACACCAGTCTAGTTCCCTTCTCTTTGTGTATAGCATCTGTGAATAGTTGGATTATAAGCTGGATGTCAGAAGTAATAACTTAGCAATTTTTTTTGTATTTTGTGTCTGGCTTGATTATTTTCAGATACTTTTTGATGTACTGAACATATTATTTTAAATAGTTGATAATTCTAGGTTGGAAAGTGGTAGAACTTATACACGTAACAAATAAAACTACCTTTTCTCATTTCTGACTCTTATGAAAGAAGAAATAACAAGTCGTGCTAGTAAGAAAGCATATTTATTCTTGAATCTTTGTATTAACATTTTTTAAAAGTCTGTAAGATAAAAAAAAATTCTCTTAACTCTTTTCAAAAGTGTATTTCTCGATCAGGTACCATGGCTCACACCTGCAATTCTAGCAGTTTGGGAGGCTGAAGCAGGAGGATCACTTGAGCTCACGAGTTCAGGACTAGCCTGGGCAACATTTTTTTTTGTTTTTGTTTTTGAAGTGGAGTCTCACTCTGTCACCCAGGCTGGAGTACAGTGCCACGATCTCTGCTCACTGCAACCTCTGCCTCCCGGGTTCAAGCAATTCTGCCTCAGCCTCTTGAGTAGCTGGGATTATAGGTGCCCGCCACCACGCCCAGCTAAATTTTGTATTTTTAGTAGAGATGGGGTTTCACCATGTTGCCTGGGCTGGTCTTGAACTCTGACCTCAAGTGATCTGCCTGCCTCAGCCTCCCAGAGTGCTGGGATTACAGGCATGAGCCACCGTGCCCAACCAATTTCATAAATGTCTTTAATTCTTTAAAGGAGCTGCAAGTACCAAGGAACCATCTCTACTTACGGCAGGGCAGTGGGATAACTTTCAAAAGCAAACAAACAAAACTAGTAGACTTGAAGACTTAGGTTCCAGCTTTAGCTCTGACGTTAGTGTGTATCTTATCCTAGGCATGCCAACCTCCCTGGTCTTCATCTGTGCACTAGAGATAATAATGCCTCATAAGGTGGTTATAATAATAATTGTGTGATTGTATACACAAAAGCTCTGTTCCCAATAAAAGGTTTCTGAATGTATACATCTAGGAAGATTAATCTGGTCATCTTATATGAGGTGACTTAAGAGTTCAGACCAGTAGAGGAATAATCAGAAGACTGCTGACAGCTGTGGCATTATGGCTTCTTACTTCTCTGGGCCTATTTCTTTATTTTTAAAATGACAGCAGTTTCTGTTGAGATTTTTGTGACCATCAGGGGATACTGTGAGTGTAAATTATCTCTCTCCCTGTTGGCAGTTTAGTACTTCACCACACTCCTGGCTTATTGGCTCAGCTCCCCAATTTGGGTCTTGCCTCTCTCCAGTCTAGCTTACACACTTCCCAGCCTACAGAGATGGGATTTAGTTACTGCCCTGCTTCAGTGGCGCCTATTAACCATCAGGTTAAAACGCAAACACCTTTGCATATCATTTAATACCCTTTATCATCTGGCCTGTCCACCACTGTAGTGTGGTATTAAGAAGCACAAGTTTTGGAGTAGGCATATCTGGCTTTGTGTACTATTTCTTCCACTATTAGCTAGGTGGCCTCAGTGAGCCCCTGCAGAATGACCTCATAAGAGTGAAAATGGAGTGGAATCATGTGCTCAGCATCATTTCTAGCAATAAGTGCCTGGTGAGATGCTTCATCTCCCTCCATTCTTCTTGCAGCCTTTGCTTCAGCCATTCTGAAGACATGCCTGTCTATCTTCATATGTACTCTTTACTTGGAATGTCTTTTCCTCCCTTGCCTTTCTAACTGGCTCCTGCTCAGACTTTAAGCTAAGTCTTACCTCCTTAAAAATATTCCAGACCCCCAGCCTTCAGGATGGGTTAGATGTGCGCAGTCCTTGCTCCTATAGCAGGCAGTTCCTGTCTCCATCATTGCCATTAGGCATCGGGGTAATTTGGAAATCTTGGTTGTTATTCCTGGCTTTCTCCCTCACTAGACTGTGATCCCCTTGAGGACAGTATCTTGTTCCCTTCTATATCCGTAGTTTCTACCACATGGAATGACATAAAGTAGGCTTTCCTGAGTGTTTGTTCAACGATTAAATAAGTCTGAATGTGATTTGTTGGGAATTTAAGTCAGGGAGCAGTTGTAGCAGCGGGAACACTGGGGAGACACCAGGAGGTGCGTTGATGGTTACAGATTCCTCCACCCTAGCGTTCAACTTTGCTTTTGCCTTCTTCACCCTTCCCAGGTCACCAAAGTGAAAACAGATCGACCTTTACCTGAGAATCCCTATCACTCAAGACCAAGACCGGATCCCAGCCCTGAGATCGAGGGAGATCTGAAGCCTGCCATACATGGCAGCCGCTTTTATTTCTGGACCAAGTAAAGATGGGTCTGTGGCCCACACTCGGTCATGTGCCCAGACAACGGCTGATGAAAACGCCCATGCAGTTTGCATCGACTGATAGTGTGTTCTTTCCGGGATCACAAACATTAACAAAAAAGTTAATTTATGTGACTTGGCAGTTATTCTATACCATTTCCTGTCCATTAAAATTTTTAAAGGAAACAGTTATATTTTATTATGTTTTATGTGACCTTTTGGCCTTTAAAGATGACTTCCCCTTGCTTTTTCTTCTTGTGGTCCTGCCTGTTCCTCTTGCTTTGCTTTAGGCACTCGCTCATGTGGCTGGGGATCCCTGTTAGAACAGGGAGAAGTGGCCATGTGAAGGAAAGGCTTTGTTACTTTAGGCACCTCCTTGGGGTGTGTCCGTGTACACACATTTTGAAGTCTCAGCTCTCTTTCCTTCCATCCAACATCTCAGGCAAATAGATTTCTCTAAAGGTCATACAAGGGGAGCCTCCGGGATAGAAGTGTAGAAACTTCTTTGAGGCGTGACTCAGGGAATGGGAGGGGCCCCTAGCAGGGTCTCATGCAGTCTTGCTCAAAGTTTCTTGAAGAACCGAACTTCCACCACTTCCCCTTGATATCCCATCCTCAAGCATTATAACCCAGATGTTTTTCCTGATAGACAAGGGAGGTGGAGGCTGAACTTCCAGCTCCAAAGCCAGGAAGTCTGGAGGTCTGAGTGTCAGTTCCAACCTTGGGTGTGTTCCTTAACCTCTTGTGAGAGGTTGAGTTTGAGGACAAACTAAAGGGCACATGCTTATCTACCTCCTGGGCAGGTTAAAGCCACAAGTGTTTATAAAGCTCTTTGGTTCAAAGCACTATTATGTCTTTTTTCCCCTTTCATTCAATTCCTTTTTCACTACTAGGCTGTTTCCTCCACATCTGACTGGGTCATTTTATGCCTTCTGGTTATGGCTTTAAATTGCATATGACCCTGCATAAGTCTTCTCAGCTCCCTGGGCCTTGGTTACCTCTTTGCAGCACTCTAAAAAACAAAGCAGTTGGACAAGAGTCTTTGTAAAAGCCCTTCCAGCTCATTCTAGATTTTCTAAGTAGGGAGATTGCTGTGAGGCACCAGACAGATGAGGTGCAGAGTCTGTTGCCTGAAGTGCTAGGACAGTTCAAAGAAAAAGCACTGTGATCTACCATGCCCGCTTCTGCACCTGGTGCTGACCCCACAGCCGGAAGCATTTTGGATGCTTCCAGCAGAACCCCCACCTGTTCTGCAAAAGTTACTTGCCAACCAACTTTTGCCTCAGATTCTCTAATGAAAAATAATAGTTTTTTTTTGCATTTTTTTCAATAGCTGAGGCAAAACCCATTAACCTTTTGGTGGCCAAGTAATTGGAAGTCACCTCTGGTGGGTAAGGTATGAGCATGGCTGCAGATTGGTGTTTATATGATACTTCAACCCACATGTTGCTTCCTAGGTTCCTTCTGCAAAGGAAGCTGCGCCTTGCATAAATAATAACAAATATTGTGCACTGTGCTAAGCGCTTTACATGTTTCACCTCCTTCAATGCCCAGAGTCCTTTGAACGAGGTACTATAGGTGATATTCATTTCACAGATTAAGGAAGTTAAAGTTTAGCGAGAGGTTAAGAAGCCCCAGTCTCATATATAAGAAGTGGTAGATGCAGGATACAAGTGAAGATTGCCTGGTTCCAATGGCCACGCTCCTGTTCTTCAAAGCCATGAGTGGTTCTCAGCCTTGAGTGCACATTGGAATCACCTGAGAGGCCTTTAAATCCTGATGTTTGGATCCCACCCGCAGATACTCTGTTGTAATTGGTGTGTAGTGTGGCCTGGGCGTGGAATTTTTGAAAGCACTCCCGGCCTATTCTGATGTGAAACCAAGGTGTAGAACCACATACTGATTTTAGACATGAGGAAGCAAGTACAGGAGGCTACCTGCTAGTAAGTAGTAAGCGGCTAAGCTGAGATTTAAACCCAGATACATCTGATTCCAAAGCCCCTACCCTCAAAATAAATGGTGTATATGGAGATCCTAATAAAATGATTTTGATTCAGTAGGTCTGCGGTAGGTCCTGAGATTTCTAATAAGCTGTTTCTTGGTGCTAACGGCGCTGGTCCATAGATCACACGGGTAATGAGGGAATAAACCATACTGTCTTTCTGAGAAGGATCTATGACTAATTTACCTGCTGCAGCTTCTAGCACTGTTCACTCCCCAAATGTTAATTCACCTCTTTAGAACCAGAGCAACACATCTTGAACTGTTAATGGTTTCAAATTCAATTCTAGGATGTAACTTTTGCCCAAGTTGGACAGCAGTTCTTGCCTCCCACCTCCCCACCTTGCTTTGAATTCCTTGAACAAAGAAACTAACTTCTGGCTTTCCTGTACTCTCGATGGGATTACACGACATCATAGCCTTCTAGGACAGAAGGGTCTAAGTAATTAAATATAATAATTTCTTAAGTCTCTCACAGCAAGTGCCTGTCTCAGTTTCAGTAGGTAAAAGGTCACAGAACAATTGGAAAGCAGTTAGTCTGAGGGATTCCTGAACAGGACTTCAAATAATAGAAAATCTTCCTGGTGGTTTGGCTTGAGAATAATGAGATGAATTCCTTATATCCCCAAAGGAAATTTATCTGACTCCTTTCCTCTGCCAAGCCTGTTCCTGTCTTCCCTATCTGAGTTAATAGTGTCTCCATCCTCCTAGTGTCAAATAACCTGAGATGCATCTTTGACTCTTCCGTTTACTCCAAGTTCCAATCTAACATCAAGTCCTATTGAGTTTCTTCTGTAATCGCTCTCATTCGCTACTTCCTGTTTTATCTCACTGTCACTTTCCTAGGCTGTTTTTGTTCCCCTTGCCTGGATTATTAAAACGACTTCCTAAGTGGTCTCCCATTGCCATCTCCCCCTCCAGGCCATCCTCAAGTTTGCTCCACGTGCCTCTGCTACTCAGAAGCCTTCGGGGGCTCCCAAATGGCTGCTAACTAAAGCCCAAATCCTTACTGGCATTCTGACGCTCCATAATCTGGCCCTAGCCTAGCCCATTTCCCCATCATTATCTTACTTCTTCTTATGTAGCCTATACTCTACAACATGCCATTCATCAAGAATTTTTAGATCTTCACAAATGCTATCCCCTTGCCGGGAAACAGTCCTTCCCCGTATCTGCCTCTTGAAAGTCTACCCATCTCTCAAGGCAAACATGAACGGTGTCTTTCCCAGGAAGTATCCCCGTCCTACAGCCAGAAATGGTCTTTCCTGCCCCTTTGTTCCCGTGACACAATGTAGTATGATGGTTGGGCATGATGGTTGGGCATGATGGCTCTGGAGTTGGGCTGTCTGGATTTGAATCCAGGCTCTGGTCATTTAATGGCTGTATGACCCTAGAGAAGATACTTAACCTTTCTGTACCTTATAGTCCTCATCTGTAAAATAGAAGGGGAAGGAGATGACAGTAATAGTACCTGCCTTCTGGGATAGCTATGAGTATATATACACACACAAAATGCATAGCAGAGGGTTGATAAATGGTAGCATTGTTGTATAAGACTGTATTTGAGTAACACCTGTCGTGACCCTGGCTGTGTCTTACCTCTCCTGTTCTCAGTGCTGCAAGAGTTGGACTTCTATCTTATTTCTATCTATATCCTAGTGCCCAGTATATGACAAACATCCAGGAAATGATTAACTGTACACGAAGTTTACCTTTCCAAAGGACTTCCAAACCCTTTACGTGCTGTAAAACCACAATCAATAAATTACTTGTACGTAGAAATGCGAGTAACTCTTTGAGGTTAGATTGCCACCTTTGTAGACATCACATCCTAGCTGAAATGCTTTGGATGTAATAAAGGATTTTTTTTAATGCCCTGAAATGGATCATGACATACTTGGGCTTTAAAAAGCTGCTTCTCCTATTTAGGAAGTCTCAGTTTGAGGCTGTGATGCCTTTATGTGTCTTGATTATTTGTGATGTGTGTCATAAGTAATTTAAGTAAGATATTGAAATTTGCAAATTTATTTACTTCTAAAAAATAAGACAGATCCCAGAGACTAGGGAGTAGCTAAGTAAGATGTCCCAGGCTTCATGTATGAAAACTGATAGATCTGGGAAACAAAATGAAGATTGTCTGTGTGCTTGTCCTTCAAAAGTATTAGAATCTCAGCATTGGATACACATTGGAATCACCCAAAGGGATCTTGAAATACTGATGTCTGCTCTCATCCCCAGAGATTTGGATTTAATTGGTCTGGGGCTGGTCGCGGTGGCTCATGCCTGTAATCCCAGCATTTGGGGAGGCTGAGGCAGGCAGATCACCTGAGGTCAGGAGTTCGAGACCAGCCTGGCCAACATGACGAAACCCTGTCTCTACTAAAAATACAAAAATTAGCTGGGCATGGTGGTACGCACCTGTAATCCCAGCTACTGGGGAGGTTGAGGCATTACAATCATTTGAACTTGGGAGGTGGAGGTTGCAGTGAGCTGAGATGGTGCCACTGCACTCCAGCCTGGGTGACAGAGTGAGAATCTTTGTCTCCAAAGGAAAAAATAAAAATTGGTGTGGTGTGTGGCTTGGACATACAGGCATTGTAATAAATACTATCACTCTTGCTCATTCGTACTCATAAATACTTTGTTCAGTGGGAGAAAAGGGGGTGTAGTTGCAGCTAGAACTCTGGAAACGCATTAAGTAGTTAATTCATTCAATGAACATTGATTTTGCAGCCTGCCTTTCTAGACATGGGTAGTGAACGAGACAGGGGCCCTGTCCTCATGGAACTTCCATTCCAGTGGTGGAGGCAATAAACAGGCAATTCAGAAAAAAGATGATTTCAGGTTGTGATAAATCCTGAGAAGGAACCAAACAGGGTTAATACAATAGTGACTAGCTAGGGGGCGAGGGAACGTTTAGGAAGACAGGCCACAGAAGGACTCTCAGAGCAAGTGGAGTTTGAGCTTCCTCCTGGAGTGTGAAAAGGAGCCAGCCAGTGAAAGAGTGGATGGAAGAGTGTCCCAGTCTGCAGGAACAAACCCTTTGGCAGGAGCAGAACCCCAAGGCAGGGCAGGGCTTGCTGTGCTTCAGGAACAGAGAGGAAACTCGTTTGCCTGGAGTGTGGTTTTGTGTGGAAGAGCCTAATGCAGGTCACAGCCTATCTATAATACTTCCACCTCTATGCTCATGGGGACGTTTCCTGCCATAGGTGTCTCTGCAGTCTGCTGGGTAAAGTACAGCCTCCTCAGTGTGACAGTCGGTCTCCTCACAGTGTGACTCAGAGCACTCCAGCTTCATCTCCCACTACTGTCCCCCAACACTCCATCCGTGTTGAGCCCAGTCTGTGCCTTTCCTCTTGCTGTGTCCTCTGCTCAGTCTCCCCCACCTCTTCTTGGTGATCCCTTTCTTGGAGATTCAGCTCACATTTTGTCTCCTTTGTGAAGCAGCTGTCAACATCCCCACCCCCAGCAAGGGAATCACCTCTTCCTCCGTGTTCAGAAGCACTCTGCGCATGACCTGCCTTGTATAACACTCCTTGGCAGCAAGAACTGCATCTCCTTTGCAGTTGTATCTTCTCCTTCGTGTAACAGCAGCCGACACATAGTGCCTGATAACTGTTTGTTGAATGAATGCTGCACAGCCATCACCTCTGCAAAAGAGAGTAGCCTAGTTAATTGTTCAATGTGTCTCACTCTATACAGAATAAAACACCAGGGCATTTTCTATGCAAAAGGAGGCCTGGGATTCTACCTTAATGATTAACGCCATTGGAAAAGACGGGGGACTTGCAAGCTTTTCGCTTTTGTTTTCTCAAAAAGGAAAAAAAAAGAAGCCCAGAAATCCCTGTCACAGTCTCAGTAAAAATACTGTCTGTGAACTGAAGGGAGATGGTGGCATAAAAGGTCAAATTAGGCTGTGGTAATAAGAAACATAAATTGCATGCAAGAAATATAAATTGCATGCAATAAATATAAATTGCATGCCAGTATTCCTTTAATTGGAAGGTTGAATGCAAATTAAGCAGGCATGCCCTTTCTGGAAGCCTTGTTTTAATCAATTCTGCTGCTCTGATGGAATAGTTGATGCTAGAAAGAAAATGATAATACTGTTCCTTTCCCTTGCTCTCCAAAACTAAGGTATTATGTCATATGACAGTGGTTTGACTTAAAGGTTTTATTTATTTATTTGATTGATGAACACACAACACCCTTGGGCTGCTGTGGTTGTTTCCAAGGATCCTAGTGGTGAATTCTTACCAAAGAACTTTCCAGAAAGTCCTTTAGCATCTTTTCTTCCATATCACTGTGATGGGCAGCCGGGCAAAGAGGAAAAGCAGGCTGGGCTGCTATGCTGGGCTCCGTCTCTGACCTTGTTATGTGGCCTTGGCAAGTCACTTACCCCTTTCAGCCAGTTTCTTTAGCTGTAAAATAAAGAATTGGAGCAAGTATGTATCCAGGCTCTTTTCCATGTCAAGAAATATATGAAACATAGTTTCTCTATTAGCCAGCTTGCTGGGGGAGACAGTGGAGTTTTCATATTTTCTTGAAATAGACCTAATCACCTGGGCAATTCATTCCGGGAATTTCATTAAAATGAGAAGAGCATTTTGGGCTTCTGTTTTAAATAGATCACCCACACTGACATTTGAAGGACAAGATATGGAAGATATTCTAGGATTTTGTCAACCACTTCCCTCATTAGAAATCATGTGGCGGGGCGTGGTGGCTCACACCTGTAATCCCAGCACTTTGGGAGGCCAGGGCAGGTGGATCAGTTGAGTTCAGGAGTTTGAGACCAGCCTGGCCAACATGCTGAAACCCTGTCTCTACTAAAAATACAAAATTAACCGGGTGTGGTGGTGCACACCTGTAATCCCAGCTACCCCGGAGGCTGAGACAGGAGAATCACTTGAACCCAAGAGGCAGAGTCTGCGGTGAGCCAAGATCACTCCACTGCTCTCCAGCCTGGGCGAGACAGAGTGAGACTCTGTCTCAAAAAAAAAAAAAAAAAAAAAGGAAGAAAAAGAAATTGTTTCATGTAACTTTGTTGCCATTTGAGGCTGAGTTTGTTTAGAGGATTATTATGAGGGCTTTGATCTTAAAAGTTAGAAGAGAAACCTTTTGGAGATCATCCACTACTTGAACTGCCTTTTGATTGGGCCAAATTCAATCTGAATTTCTCTGCCCTCCTGGATTCAGCTGGCTGAAACTGTGGCTAGTGCTATCGTGTGGAGGAATGGATCGGGAAGATTAAACTACAGGAGTTGGGAGCAGTGCTTGGGACCTTGCAGGAGACCTGAGCATCAGAAGCCTAAAGGGCAGGAGTGGGATCAGAAACTTGACAGAACCGAAGCAGAAAGTTGGGAGATAAACACCCAAATAGAAATAACTACAAAGGCGGCTGGGCGCGGTGGCTCATGCCTGTAATCCCAGCACTTTGGGAGGCTGAGGCGGGCGGATCACGAGGTCAGGAGTTTGAGACCAGCCTGGGCAACATGGTAAAACGCTGTCTCTACTAAAAATACAAAAATTAGCCAGGCTTGGTGGTGGGCAGCTGTAATCCCAGCTATTCAGGAGGCTAAGGCAGGAGAATCACTTGAACCCAGGAGGCAAAGGTTGCAATGAGCTGAGATTGCACCACTGCACTCCACCCTGGGTGACAGAGCGAGATTCTGTCTCAAAAAAGAAAAAAAAAAAAAAAAACTACAAAGGCTATGAACTGACAGTTTGCAGAACAGAGCATCAGAATGGCCAATAAACATGTGAAAGATGTTTAACCTCAACAGCAATTAGAATAATGCAAAGTAAAACCATAATAAGATGCCATTTAATTAGTTCAGCAAAAGTGTAAAAAGTTGATAATATCGAGTATTGACCCAGAAGTGGGGAAATGTGTACTCTCCTATGCTACAGGGAGCAGTATAAATTGTTGTATTGATACATTATGTTTGGAAGGTAATTTGGTACGTCTATCAAAATATAATGTGTGTACCATTCCTCACCTGTAAACATTCATACCACAGAAGCATTGATTCAATTACGTTAAGCTGTGTACAAGAATGTTCATTTGGTATTGCTTGTAAAAAGCGAAGAGAGACAGAGAGAGAGAGAGAAAAAAAAAGCTTCTGTTCATTAGTGGTGAACAGTAAATGAGTTGCAATAGAGCCACACAATGTGATCCTGAACAGCTGTGAAAAGGACCAAAGTGACTCTATTGACATGGGAAATTTCTATGAGGTACAGCTCTCTTGTATGTCAAATTACATGGTCATTATTTGTTTACGTTCTGTTTACCTCCCTTTTTGACTTGAGCTTCTCAAGGCGGGGACTATATGTATTTTATCTCTGGCAGAAGAAGAATTAAAACCCAGGGCTAGGCTGGGCATGGTGGCTCACACCTGTAATCCCAGCACTTTGGAAGGCCAAGGTGGGAGGGTCACTTGACCCCAGGAGCTCAAGACCAGCCTGGGCAACATGGTGAAACCCCACCTCTCCAGAAATGAAAAAATTAGCTGGGCATGGTAGCACGCGCCTGTGGTCCCAGCTACTCGGGAGGCTGAGGTGAGAGGATCCTTTGAGCCCAGGACTTCAAGGCTGCAGTGAGTTGTGATCACACCACTACACTGCAACCTGGGCAACACAGCGAGATCCTGTTTCTAAATAAATAAATAAATAACCCATGGCTGTTTGGCTGCAAAACCCGGGCTCTGCTTCCCTCTTAGTTATCAGTTTGGAGTTGGTGAATTGGATGATTGGTAACGGAAGCATGAGGAGAGACAGGAGAGAATATGGAGAGTGAAGTGCCTTGCCCAGGCCATGCAGCTCTAAACTTATTATGGTCCAAAAAGCCACTCTGTCTGGTGACTCATGAGACAGTTGAGTCTTCTGTCGGACTTGAGAAACACGCTTCACTTCTCTGAAGTTTATTTTTCTCCTTTGAGAAATGAGAATAACAACAGTGCTGCCCTTCTGGGGTGGTTTTGTAGATTCCGTGACAAGATGACTATACATTGCCTTGCACCAAGTAGGTGTGCGGCCAGTGGGACCCCTCAGGTTGACAAGTGCACCCAGCAGGGGGTTTTGAGGCAAGGTGGACAGGCAGAGGGGCAGAGCTTTTCCAGGCAAGAGGGAGGGGCTGGGAGAACACAAAGCCCCAGCCACAGGCTGTCTGAGTGGAGGCCCCCAGCACGGTGTTCCCTGTGAGTCAGCCTTCGGCTAATTGGCGGACAATGGCGTTAATGAAAAGGCCGTGTTTCTTGACAAAAACATCCACCCAGCTTCCAAGCCTGGACACAGCTTGAACCAGTTGTGCAGCTCTCCGCGTTTGGGGAGGATTCCAGCCTGCTGGTGACGTGAGCAGATAGTCGCCCTCTCATGCCAGGTGAGGGCTCTGACCCATTGCCAAGTCCAGTGTTAGGAATGGTCCGGTGTCAGAGAACTGAACTAACTCATGGAGCATCGGAATTGTGAGATCCCCAGAGAACCATAAATTCCCTTTACTTCACAGATGGGGAAACTGAGGCCCAAAGATGGGAAGGGTTCAGATAGTAGTGAAATTAGGATTGAGCCTAGACTTCCGACTCCCTCATTGTGGACTACCTGTGTGGCTACAACTCAATATTAAAAGTTGTGCAGAGTTGGATGCCTGCACAACTTTTAGAGAGGAGGGGCTCAGAGGCAGGGGAGCAGTGTGAGCAAAGATATGAAATGGGCCTATAGAAGGCCATGGCGGAAATGATAATTACTGACACTTATTAGGTACTTGCTGTTTGCCAAGCACTGCACCAAGGGTTCTACATTTATTGGCCCACATATTTCTCACGATGACTTCATTAAATAGGTGTTCCTGTTATTCCCGTTTTATGGATGAAGAAGCTGAGGTTCGGAAAGGTTATCTCATTATCGCGGGTCACACAGCTATAGATAGTGAGTAGTAGAACTGGGATTTAAACCCAGTTTTGTCTGATTCCAAAACCGTAAGTCTTAACCTACCAAACGTAGATAACGCATGCGGAAATGCTTGACACTTAGTAGGCGTTTGGAAAAGGTGAATTGACTCTGAACCATGAAAACTGTCAACTCACATTTTTCAAGCCCACCACGTGCCAGGCGTTTCCATGTGCAATATCTACATGTGGTGTATTGGCCACCAGCCCTACTACTGTTATTACCTCCTTTGATGGATGTGCCAGCTCTGCTCGGTAAGAATCTGTTCCCCAAGTTTTAGATGGAGAGCTCAGGCCCAGAGAAGTTAGGTGGCCTGCCCGCAGAAACACAGCTGGCTGGTGGCAGAGGCATCAGACTCAAAGAGATAAGCATAAAGGATGGCCTGGCCAGGTCTCAGGAGGTGGGGAGGGATGGGGCAGGACCAGGCGCAGGGCAGCAGCCCCTTCCTGGCTTCCTGACAGCGCTATTGTTTGAAGCCGGTTCTTGGACATCCAGGAAATGGGCGACATCACTCCCAACAAAGGGGAGGAAGCTGCTTGAATGTTGCAGCTCCACCTCACGCGCTCGCCCTGGGGCTAGAGATGGGAGCCTGGCCAAGGCTGCCTGACCCTTCAGCTCAGCCAAGCCACCCAACCCCCACCCTCAGGTCTGGCCTGTTCCCTCTCCTCTCTGCCAGTCCATTCCAAACCTTTGAGCCCTTACCAGCAGACCTGCCTGCCATAGAACGCATCCCCTGATGCGTTCTCCACTGATTCCCCTCTTTCTGAGAGCCTCTGCCTCCTAGAATCCTGTTGGGTGAGACTCACCTTCCACCATGCCTCATGGTTGGATAGGAGACCGCACCTTTAATTCTAGGTCTCAAGCCTGGCCTCAGTTTCTTCATCTGTCTGGAGGCAGAGCTGGTCAAGTGGGACTGGTCTGGGTCCTCTCAAAGGGCTCTTTGCCTCTGTACTTCTGAGTCTAAGCACTTTTCCTGCCTGGATAAGGAGGAAGGAGTGCCATGGACAGTACCTGGGGCCCCAGAAAGAGGAGAGAGAGGAGTTCCAGGTAGCAGAGCTGTCACTGAGAGTGGGACCAGGCAATTAGATAAAGCAGAAATCGAGAATGGTCTTTCTACTGGGATCTGGGATCAGAGGGACCTGGGTTCAATTCCCAGCTCGGCTACTTATTTATTAGCTGTATGACCCTGAGCAAGTCACTCCACTTCTCTGAGCCTTCATTTCCTCACCCATGAAATGCAGGAAGTAAGGTCTACTTTGCAGAGTGGTTGTGGGGATTAGATGGGACCATGGGCATGAAAGGGGCCCGAGGCTAGTGGCAAACGTGGTGCCTTTTCCCTCGCTAGGGGCGACTTTCCCAAGGACTGGAGAGAGATGGAGAAATAGACACTGCAGCATCTTGTTGAAGAAACTCAAGCTCTGGTGGAGCTGGGAGAACAAAGACACTGTTCTATTTCCAGTCTCTCCAAGAGCATGCGTGAAGCCAGGCATTGATCTAGACTAGGAACCACAGCCCATGGGAGCAGGATGTGCCCTTAGGGTCATCTGGCTTATCCTCTAATCTAGGGGGCTCAGACACAGCAAGTGACCCTTTGCCCCACTCCCCCTCCCCCAGGTCACACAACCAGTCAGTATTGGAACACAGGCCTCCTGCCTCCAGTCCAGGGCTCTTTCTACTGAAGAGGGCCCTGGGATTTAGGGGCTCCCCTACCTCCCCAGCTCCAGCCTGACATGAAGGCCAGATTCTTGTCAGCAAGTGGAAGGGAGGCAAGGTCACCTGTGTGTGCTGGCAGAGAAAGAACCATCCCAAGCACCCTCCTTCCCAGACAGTCTTTTTCCTGGAGCTCCCCAGCAACCCCAGCCTTCTCCCACCACCTCCTTCTCTGCACCTCTCTGACCTTAGGCTCTTCTTCTGTCAAGTTGACATGAAAAAGCTCACCTCAAGGGCTGTTGCAGACTAACAGATGGGAGAGTGCCCAAAAACTCGGTAAAAGCAATGGATTGTTTCAGACCTTCAGTTTCTATGACAGCATTACCTGAATATCTAATACATGCCACATTATTGCCCCAGAACCCACAGAGACCCTATAAGAGAGGCATCTCATGGGTGAGGAAACGGCGGCTCAGAGAGAGGAAGGGATCTATCCAAGGCCACACAAGTTGTTATTTGGGACTGGAACTCAGTCCCTGCTTCCAGTCCAGGGGGCCCCTCTCCCAAACACCACACCGTTCCAGCCCGGCAGCCCTGCCATCCTAGATGGGAAGGGAGAGGACAAGGGTAGGAAGGGTGGGGGCCAGGGGGTTAAGAGACTCCCCCATGCCTCTTCCCCCCAGCCTCAAATCATAGGGAACGAATCTCCAGGAAGCCCAGCGGGTGGCCGGGTCCCAGCGCTGATTGCAGGAGATGGCAGGAGGGCTCGGCGGTTGCCATGGCGACTTCCTGAATCGCAGCGCCCGTTCCCGCTGAGGCTTTAGGACATACCTGGGCAGCCCCTGCCCCCGACTGGGCCTCTCCGAGGAGGAGGAGCACGCAAAGGAATGTGGCGTGCCTGCTCACAGAGAATGTCACATGCATGTGAGAGCTATGGCAGCGGCAGGCGTGTAGCTGCAGCATGCACACAGGCCTAGGACATGGAGACCCACATGTGTGGGCGCAAACCTGCCTGACAGTGAGAGGAGCTGTTAAGGGTGAGAACAAGCCTACTGAAACAGGAATGTGAGAAGGGTGTTCTTGGCAGAGGGAAAGGCAGGGTGGTGCTAGAGAGCATGCCGGGAGCTGCTGGCAGGAAGATGAGGTTGGCAGGGCCAGATCATGGGGACGCTCTGCATACCGGGCTAAGGAGCTTGGACCTTCACCTGGAGGCACTGGGGAGCCAGTGAGGGCTTTGAAGCAGGGAAGTAGCATGGTTGGATCTGAGATCCCTCCAGCAGCCCACGGAGGATGGGTCAGAGGTCAGCCTAGAGGCAGGGAGGTCAGTGTGGTGCCGATCTTCCCTACCCAGCTCTATTCTTTTTCCCCATTAGCATTTACACCTTCTAACATGTACCATATACTTGTCTTCAGTTTCTTGTTTATTCTCTCTTTTCCTCACTGGGATGCCAGCTCATGAGAGCTGAGGGGTTTGCCTGCCTCGTTCACTGAAGCATATCAAGGACCAACAAGAGGGACTGGTACGTCGGTGCTCAGTAGATACTTGCTGAATGAATGGATGAGGCCTGGACTAGAGGAGTGGCCTAAGGGAAGGAGAGAAGTGCAAGGGGAGAGTGAGGTGTGGAAGGCAAATTGACTGGTTGGGTTAAAGTGGAGGTGGTGGACGCACGGCTGAGCCCCCCAGGGACTTCTGAGATGGTGGCTGTGGCCCTGTGCAGGTGCCTTTCTGGCTCAGGAATGAGACCATGGGGTGATTCCAGGATCCAAGAGATAAGCATAAAGGACGGCCTGGCCAGGTCTCAGGAGGTGGGGAGGGATGGGGCAGGACCAGGCCAGATGCAGAACTGGGGGCAGGATAGGGGAAACCGAGGCAGATGCCCCATCCTGTGCACTAGATCTGAGTGCACTGGGAGGGACTGGAACTCAGTCCCTGCTGCCAGTCCAGGGGGCCCCTCTCCCAAACACCACACTGTTCCAGCCTGGCAGCCCTGCCATCTGGATGGGAAGAGAGAGGACCAGGATAGGAAAGGCGGAGGGTGGGGGACTGGGGTCTGTAGTGTCTTCCAGACCTCTGCTGTCTAATAGAAATGTAGCATAGGCCACAGAGGCATGCCACTTGTCATTTTACATTTTCTAGTAACACATTAAAAAAGTAGACAGAGGTGGGTGAGGTGAGTTTTAACTCCATATTTTACTGAACCCCGTATGTCCACAATATTATTTCAACCTGTTATCAATATAAAAATTAAATGAGATATTTTGCATTCGTTTTTTAGGAGGTACAATGTCTTCGAAAACTGTTGTGTATCTTACACTTACAGCACACCTCAGTTTGGACTTGCCACATGGCACGTGCTCAGTAGCCACATGTGCCAGTGGCTGCTGCATCGGACAAGGCAGCCCTGGGCCCTGGATCCCACCCACCAGGAATGAGGCACTGGGAGGGGCTGAGTCTGCAAAGGGGCCTCCAGGGCACCAGCTGATTGAGGCTGGGGTTGGGGAGAAGGCAACCACATGGGCGATGGAAAGCCTTTTTCCTCTGCTTTCTCTTTTGTCAGTTCACTCGCTCACTCACTCAACAGACTTTTAATGAACACTTGCTATGTGCGGGGCGCTATGCTAGGTGCTAGGTCTGGAATAATGCATTGGTGTGGAGTAGTAATTCTTATCAGGATACTATTCCTTTCTCATAGATGAGAAAGGTTAGGCTCAGAGAAGTTCTGACTTTCTGGAGGTCACGTAACTGGTAACCCTCTGAGCTTTTTCTCCTACTCCATGTTGCATAGATAACTGAGATATAAGTAAAGCCTCCAGGAGGGAGGAGGTTGGGGATGAGGTAAGATCTACAGAGGGACCTCCCCAAGGAAACTCATGCCTCTAGGTCTCTACACCTCCTTAGAGACCTGGTTCCTCCCCCTTCCCACTCAGTTTTCTCTCCGCTCGAGCTTTGATGCTCCCTGAGGGCCTCAGAACCAAGACTTCCTGAGGAACTTGAATTTAGACCATCTTCTTCCTAGATGACAGTCCAGCAACCCTGCAGGAGGTGGAATGACTGGTTATACTGCTGACCTGGCAGCTCTGGATGCTGGACTGGGAGCAGCCCAGGTGTCCCCAACTGGAAGGCCCATCCCCACCAAGGCAGCAGAAGAATGGGAGCAGAAACAAGAGTACTTGAAAGAGTGGATTCAAGTCCTGACTCTTTTTCTTCCCAGTTGAGGAAGAACCTTGGGGAAGAGGCTTTGACCCTCTAGGGTCAGTTCTGCCCCCATTACATGGGCAGAGTAACCTACCTCCCAGGATGAGGGCCCTGAAAGCAAGTGGTCCATTAAAGAAGGGTCACACAGGGCTTGGAAAGGGACTGTTTTTCAAGAATGACAAACTTCTGTGAGTTCTGCTTAGAAACCCTGACTCGGCTGCCCCCGGCAGGTGGGGGCCTGGCCAAGGGTTCCTCATGCGTGAAAGCTCTGGAACACGTTTCTGGGGTCTAGGGTCTGGGTTTAAGTCTGGCCTGCAGGTGGAAGGGTCTCTGTGCCTTCCTTTCCTTCATCCTGTTGTTTACTAAGCACCAGTACCGACTGGGTGCCCAGTGAGTTAAATAGCTCTTGTTTCCAGGTGAGGAAACTGAGGCACAGAGAAGTCTGGTGACTTGCCTGAGGTCAACCAGCCAGAAAGTGGCAGAGCTGGGTTTTAAACCTTGGTCTCCTTGTCCAAAGCCATTGCCTCTGGCCTCTGCCCGGCACTTGGAGATGCCAATGGGCTGTTCACCAGGAGTCACTCATGGCAACTGCCTCACAGACAGCCTGGGTCCCTCACAGGCAGGGGTCAGCCGTTCATCATGCATTGGGACACGCAGGAGCAGGGAGGCTGCCGGGCCGGGGAGGCTGCAGGGCCAGGCGCGGCCGGATTCACAGGTTGAAGACTGTTCCTCTGGGCTTCCGGACTCCGTGCCTTCCCCCACAGCCCCTTCCCGGGCCGCCTCCCTTCCTGGCCCGGTGCTGGGGGTGACTAGCGGGTGGGGTGGCATCCGGGCTGGGGCTAGAGCTGTGAAGAGGGTGTCTGGGTAGAGACTGATGGCCTGTCAGTTGGCTGCCAGCACATCCTCAAATTCTTTGTCTCTGTGTGGAGTGGGGACTGTGGAGGGGGCAGGGGTTGGGCACAGCAGAGGAGGGGGATGCCGGGGTGGGGACAGGAGAGGGGCGTGGCGGGTTGGGGGAGGCCTCCGTGGTCTGTTGGTGCTTCCGCTTGTCGGCGGTGTGTGTCTTTGGGAAGTCAGGTCCTTGCCCTCTGCTTTGGGGCCAGAGACAGGAGTTCAGATCCTAGCTCTGCTCCCCACTTGCTTGTGGGCGGGGCGGAGGGCGTTCCCAGGCCTGTATCGTTCCTGTTTCCAGTCCTAAGCCTCTGCTTCTTCATCCATGCAATGGGTCTATCCAGCTCCGACCTGCTGTGATCTCTGTAAATCTGAGCTGATGAGGACATTTGGCCCTGAAATTCCAGAGGCCTTTGGGCTTCCCTGATGGAGGGAGATGGGGCTGAGTCTCGGTGCTGTCAGGGAGGCACTGAGGGGGCTGGGGGTGGGGTCAGAGAGGTGGGGAAGGTGAACCCTCCCCATTGCAAGGCCTGGCAGTAGGGCAAAACCAGGCTGTTTATCTCCCCAGCCTGGGCACCCTGGATGACTGTGCTGGGGACGTGGGGCTGATGGAGGGGTCGCCAGGGAGGAGGTGGGGAGGACAGAGCTGTCATCTGTCCTGAAAGACACAGCCCTTCAGTGCTTCCTGCCCTCTCTGCAGTTCTTGCCAGGTCACCTGGGCCCCAAAGACCCCACAGTTCTGTTCACCAGCCCCCTTCAGTCCTTGTCACCTGGCTACTGCTAGGCAGCCACACTCAGCTCCATGATCTCACCAGGAGCCAAGTAGCTGCACACACAGTCACAGCGCCCCCCCCCCCCGCCCCCACACACACACAGGCACAAAGCCTGTGGCACAGTCACACATGGGCTTGTAGAGTTATAGGTGTCTCCGCTTGCACAGCCCTCCTGGGAGCCAGCACGGGAGATCACGCATGCGTGCCCACCCCAGAGTGTGGGTGAGCCCAGGGCTGTGCCCAGCATAGCTGTTAGAGAACCACTCTGAGGCCTCACTAGGCAGTGTGGCAGGAGCCCTCCTAGAGGGGTGGGGGTGGTGATGGGATGAGAAGCTCTCTGTGGGCCTCTGATCCCCTCCTTCAATAAAAGGAGCTAGAAGGCCCCCTCCTCAGCACCCCACCCCCCAGCCTTAGCCCCCAAAGCATCCATTATTCCACCCGATGCCCCCTCTAGTTCTGCGGGGTGAGTGTGCTGCGCACATCTTACAGAGGGCAAACTGAGGCTGGGGAGGAGGAGGGGAGTTGCCCAAGGGCAGAGCTGGTGAGGTCAGAAGCAGAATTGCAAGCTGGGGCGGTGGGCCCCGAAACCTGTGTTCTCTCAGGCCGCCCACCCCCATCTGCCGGGCTGGGGTGTGAACCCCGAAGCGTGCCCCGGGCCCCCTCCACCCCAGCACCCAAGGGCCTCCCGGACACAAAGCCACCTGGCGGCGCTCGAGGGGGCGCGCGTGGGAGCGCGCATGGCGGCCCGCGCCTCCGGCCAAGATGTTCTCTCTCCGCGTGATTGACAAGCTCGAGTGCCGAGAAACAAAATTGTTTATGCGCTAATGAATAAGGCCCTGATTGCAAGATCCTGTTTGGAAAATTATAGTGCGGCGGCGGCGGCGGCGGCCGCGGCGGCCCAATTACAGCCCGCGCTGCATATTCATTTCGTCTCTCCTTTGCATCGAGATGAACGGGCGCCCCGCGCCCTGCAAAGGCAACGCCAAATTTAGTCCCAGGTTCCGCACTCCTTCGCGCCATTGTCTGCCCCGGACCACCTGCCTCCTGCCGGCCTGATTGCCCGGGAGGGCGCGAGCAGGGAGGCCAAGAAAGTTCTCCCTACCCCTCCTCCTGGCACCCCCTTCCCTCGGTTCTCTCCGCTCCCTCCTCCGACTCCCCGTCTCTGTCTCCCTTCCCCTCCCAGTGTCTCTTTCTCCCTCTGTTCTCTCTCTCCTTATTCTGTGCCCCACACTTCCTCTCCTCGCTCTAGGCCTCTAACTGGGTGCATCACCGGTCTAGAATGTCAGTCGCTGTCCCTCCCCCTCCAGCTGCACATTCCCTGCGTTCCTGGGTGCCTGGGGACAGCAGGGGCAGTAACGGGGACTGTCTGCTCCGTGGAGGTCACAGAGGTATGAGGCGGGTCTCAAGACCTCTGTCTTGGCTGTGAACATGGGGTGGCTTGGCTCGTCCCCGCAACCAAGTTGCTGGGGAGAGAGGCCCCTCCCTGCCCGCTGCCTCTGCCGCCTCCCGTATGCCACCAGACCCACTTATCCTGCGGCGCCGGCCCCCTGGCTGCCCAGGCTGCGCCTTCACACCTCCCTGCCCTGCACATGCTGTTCTCTTGCTGGCACGCCCTTCCTGTCTTTCCAGACGCATCCCGAGTACAGCTCAGAGCAGCCTTCCCCTGTCCCTACCACCGCAGGCAACAGGACAGCTCCCTCCCAGAGCACCCTGGTGTCCAGGCATGTCCTGCAGTTACAGCAGCAGCTAGGGGACACTGGTGTCCTCCCGGGCCTGACCGGCCTGGGGGCTGCCGGTGAGTCACCACGAAGCTCTGGTGTCCAGCTCAAGGCTGATCAAACGGACACCTCCACTGTGATATGGGGGTATAGTCTCCCTGTCCTTGCTGTATGGTGATGGTGGGCAGGAGGGGAGAGGAGGCTGGGAGGGAGGGACTGGGGGTTTGCAGCACCTGGACCCCACAGGCCAGGACTGGCCCTGGGTTCCAGTGACAAGGACAACTAACTGGTCCTTCTCACTGGGTCATCGGCTTAACTGACAGGTACCTGAGGCCCGGTCTGGCTGGAGGCTCATGGTGGGGGTGATGGTGGCGAGGGCTCTTCAGAGGATGGCCGTGCTCCTCCCCATCCTGCCTGGGGCCCCACCAAGTAACCAGGCATCTGCACCCCTTCCTGGGATGGAAATTGGGGGATTCAGACGTGAGCAAAAATGGACAACCACATATACCAACTGGCCTAGACAACTCCCAACCCTGCCGCCAGAGACACACAAAGTAATAGACTCCCACAGTCACATACACACAAACACAGACACGCAGCCTCTCCTTGAAAGACCCACGCAGGCTGAGACACAAAGGCAGGCTGGCCCCTGGGCGTGTGTGTGGCAGCACTGCCCTCTGGCGGCTGTCTTGGCAATCTCTCCGTCAGGCTCTGGCTGTCTTCCTAGAACCACAGCTGAGCCACGATGCGGGTGCCCAGGCCCAGGCCCAGACCCAGAGAACTGGGACTCCCAAGGATGGGATTTCAGGGAGGAAAAGGAATTTGTGTTCCTAGGGTCGGGGGTCTTTTGAGTTCCAGTTCCCTACCCCAATCTGCATGTACTGCAGAACATGTGGGCAGAACTTGCTCACAGAAGGACCAGTCCAGGGATGGTGAGGGAGCAGAGCTCCTTATCATGGGAGGAGTACGAGTTGGGCTGGGACCACTTGAAGATTGGCGGTCTTTAGTGGCAGAGTGGACAACTTCATAGGTCATCACCAGCTTGAAGAGCCCTGGGAGGTATGTCTAGCCTTCTCCTACTTCACCCCAGCCCGGCCACTCTCCTGTTTGGTTTGTTTGTCAGTCATCAAACTCTGAGAGCATCTCAGCACCTGAAACAGCAGGGTGAGATCCTGGGTGGCCAGAGATGAGGCTGCGGAGGGTGGCCAGGCCACCTCTTGGAGGTCTTCAAGGCCAGTGTTAGGTGTGTGGACTTTATTCTGGGGGACAGGGATCTGGAGACAGGCCCAGACAGGGAAGCGACTTGGTCAGATGGGCATGTGAGCACCAGCTAAGGAGAACAGACTGAGGCAGGAAGGCCAGACAGGAGGGATGCGGTGGCCTGGACCGGGACGGGGCAGGAGTGAGGTGGCAAGAAAGATGCAGATCCCAGAGCTATTAAGGAGATGGACTCACTAGGCTTTGGTGAGGATTTGGCCATGGTGGGCATGGAGCCGGAAGGTGAAGTCACCTCGGGGCATATCAGTGCTGACAAAGGGGCCTGGGGGAGAGATGATGAGTCTGATGTGGCTCTGTAGAGCCTGAGAGCCAAGGGGATGTCTGGAGAGGTATCCAGGAGGCAGTTGAAATCAGACCTGGAGATATTCACTTGGGAGTTGGAAGGTTACTGACAGGTGGTTGAAGGCAGTGCACAGCTGAGGCCACCCAGGAAGGGTCCTTGGAAGCCCTAAGCACCAAAGATGTCATGGTGTTCACCTCACCCCCGTGAGTCAAAAAGAAGGAGTCTAAATTAAATTATAAAATGTAACACTTACATGCATTACAAAACTCTTGGCCTGGCACGGTGGCTCACACCTGTAATCCCAGCATTTTGGGAGGCCAAGATGGGCAGATTACCTGAGGTCAAGAGTTTGAGACCAGCCTGGCCAACATGGTGAAACCCCATCTCTACTAAAAATACAAAAAGTTAGCCGGGCATAGTGGCGCATGCCTGTAATTCTAGCTACTCGGGAGGCTGAGGCAGGAGAATTGCTTGCACCTGGGAGGGAGAGGTTGCAGTGAGCCGAGATCGCACCACTGCACTCCAGCCTGAGCAACAGAGTGAGACTCCATTTCAAACAAAACAAAACAAAAAAAAAAACAAATAAAAACAAAAAAAAACTTTTGCAATCATCACATCCATGGGTTCACAGAAACACATTTTCCTCCTCGTCTTCCTTGTTTGATGCTCCTGGTCTGATGGTGCCCTGAGGTGTCTTGCCGGCTAGGTGGCCCAGCTCCAAATCCAGGCAAAAACAAGAGGCTCAGGGGATACCAACAGGCTGGGACCGAGGGGAACAAGATGCCCACAAAAGAGAGAAGGAACAGCCAGGGAGGCTGGAGGAAACCCAGGAGAATGTGGCATCACTGGGGCCAAGGAAGGAGGGGGTTCCAAGAAAGAGGACGTGATCAGTCATGTAGGAAACAAGAGGAGGCACAGAGATGAGGACTGAAGAGGGGGCCCAAATGTGGCTGTGGGGCTGCCAGGCAGGCTCAGCAGAGCAAAGTTGGTCATCTCTCCACGTATCCCTGCTCAAGGGGCGCCAGCCTTTGGTGGGGACACTCGGGTGCCCTTTGCCCTTGAGGATCCTCCGGACCTACAAACAAGGAGGGAGTAGGACCCTGGGGTAGGGTTGAGGCGAGCTGACCTCAGAAGGAGAAAAGGAGACCCAATGTTTCAGTGGACTCAAGGCAGGGGGCGCCTCTGGGTGGCAGTCACTCCTCTGACCACAAGGGGGCAGCATAAAAACAGGTCCTGCGTGGGCTGAGCCTTCTGTAAGGAGTCGGCTTCCAGATGCTGTTTTCATCTATGATGCGTCCTTGGGCTCTCTGGGCCTCAGTTTCTTTCTCTGCAAAATGGGGCAGTTGGACATCATATTCTCTTGGACCCTGTTGGGATCCCCTTCATTTTGCATCCCCTTACCGCCTTCCCAGCCCAATGTGACACCCCCCATCTGACCACAATAAGTGTGTAAAGTAAGGTCAATGGCACAGGCATAGCATGTAGCGAGAACACAGAATGCTAGCCCGAGGAGCCCTACAGGCGTGTGCAAGGTTAGCTGAGTGAGGACAGACCATCCCATGAGTTTGGGTTAAACCTGCCTGCAGTGACTGTCTCTGAAGGTGGCCTCTGCTTCCTCTTATGGGGAGTACTGGGGTGGGGGTGGGGCTGCCTCTGCCCCTTCTGTCTGCCCCCAGGGCAGAGCTCTGGCTCTTTGTCCGGGCTCCTTGTCCTGCCACTGTTTGCCCTGTCTGGGACATGTCAGCACCTGTGCCCTCTTTGGGCCTCAGGGCTCATCAGGACAAGGAGGGAAAGAGCATGAGAATCTCCTCAGCACTGCTGGTCCTCAGGTCTCTGAGGCAGCCCCGTCCTATCCTGGGACACCTCCCAGCGCTGCCCTGTGGGTCTGCAGTCCTTTGGTGCCGGTTGGGGGCAGGGGCAATGTGAGGGTCACGACAGTTGGTTCCTGGCTCTGGGCCGCCATCAGATCTTCAGAGGGGCTGGTGTGCTGGTGGCCTCAGCTGTGGACAAGGAGTCAGGGTTGGAGCCTCATTCCATGTCTGACAAAGTGTGGCTTTAGTTGATCACTGCTGGTGGGTGGCAGGGAAGCTGAAGCCAGGGCAGAAGCAAGAGGTGGCCTGGGGAGACAGTGCCTCCCTGGAGGGCCCCTCCCCCTCAGAAGCTGGGCCAGCCCAGGGCAGCCGAGGAGAGTGACACAGGAGAGCACCCACGGGCCAGCTGTCCTGTGCCAGCTCCCTGGCCGTGTGACCGTGGGCAAGTGGGCAACCCTCTCTGAGCTATGGTAGGAAGACCTATCCAGAATTCAGGAAAGCATCTTATAGGCCCAGGGCAGCCCTGGTATTGGAGCAAAGAAGGGCAGGCAACCCTGGGCCACCAACTTGTCCTAGGGGTCCAGTCCCCAGGATTTGGCCTCTTGGAGCCCACTGGGTGTCTAGGGGAAACTGAAGATGGATCTGACTCAGTTGGGTCCTGGTACCAGCATTTTGGCTTGGGAGTGGGAAAGGGTAATAAAGGACTCTACAGTCACAAGAGCTTGGCCGCTGCCTGGACAGGCAGCCTATGCAAGTCCCCTCCTATCTCTGAGCTGCCCTTTCTTTATCTTTCTGAGTTCCACCTGGGGCAGGACCTTCAGCTTCCCAAGTCTCACCAGACCATCGCCTCCCGGGTGCTAGGCTGAGCTGGCTCTCGAGCCCTCTCTTTCCCAGGCGGGCCTCTGGTGGTGCCAGGTGCCTCAGGAGATTCTGGTTGGTGCAGGGAGCTGGCGGGCATGGGCTCTCTGAGGGCAACTATCTCGGTGCTTAGCTGAGGCCTCATCAAGTGGCACCTGTGGACCAGGCCAGCTGGGATGGGAAAGGGTGGTCTGGCCTCCACCTGCTCAGCTCACCTGCTCACTAGCCACTCTCACTTGAGCCTCAGCCTCCTGCATCTGCTGCTGCTGCTGGGGCCATGGCTGGGTGCCCCAAAGACAGGAGAGAAGGAGGTGCTGGGGGCTAACACCCTGGAGGGGACAGCTAGAGACTCATCAGGCAGGAAGTATCTCCTCTTCCTGATTCTGATCCTTCACCCACCTATGTCAGCCTCACACCTGTATCTGTGCACCTGTGGGGCAGCCCTCCCCACCTGTGGCTCTCCCCACTCCTGGAGCCCTAGAAGAATATGTAGAGCAGGCTTGGGGTGGAGCCCCATGGAGCACCCCCAAACTGCCCCTGGTCCCCAGGCTCTGGCTTGTGCTGTCCCTTCCCGCTCTCTGGATTTTGGCCTGTCCGTGGGACCTTGAGGAGCCTGGAGCCTGGAGCTGCCAGCTCGTCTGGGCCGTCCAGGCTCCAGGATCCCTGGAGGCCATGGGTGGGGCTGGTGCTGGCCTTGTTGGTGTTGCTCCTGCTGGAGTAGTGGTGCCCTCTGGCATCAGTGCCTGCCATGGCAGGTCACTGGTGCCATTTGCCATGTGCAGTGGGTGCTGGAGTCTAAGCTCGTGGAAAACTTCCAAGGCCTGGGCTATGTCCTCATGGCCATGCGCCCTGCCTTGACACACACAGAAGGGACACATGCACTAGTGTGCGTTCAGGGGACACGTGAACACACCCCTCATATTCAGACAGGTGTAAACAGCTCAGCCACACAAGTGCAGACACAAGCTCCGGCGGACTCATGCACACAGCCACACATATAGACAATGTACAGGTGTAGCCAGTGTGTGAACCTTGATAAGTCTGTCAAGGCAGATATGTGCACAGTCCAGAACACAAGACGGGTAGAAAGGCAGACCTACAAATGTGCACAGATCCCTGTCGACAAACATGCATATCCATATATGCACATATGCATACACAAGCTGTCATGGGCACACTTACAGGGGAACATGCCTTACTCAGAGCACAGAGCACTCCTCCAGGCCTCCCTGCATCCAGAGCAGATGGCGACACATGTCCTACCCCTCAGCAGGCAGGGAAGGACTGGGGGAGGGAATTTCACCTTTTCTTAGACCCATGGCAATGGAAAGTGGGCACCATCTTGGGTGATGTAGCCAAATGTCTCCTGTTCTGGGAATCTTGGCACACATAGAAGATTCTGGAGAGGAGGGGGAGGTGCAAGGCATGATCCACTTCAAGCAGCCACCAAGCCCAGTGGGAGCTGGGTCGCTGGGCTTAGCAAGACAAGTGCCCAGGGGCCGAGGCTGAGCTGAGGAGCCTCCGAACCAGTAGACAGGGTCATGCAGTACTAGGGGCAAGCCTCATCCCCTGCAGCCTTGGCCTCTGCAGGGACAAGGGAGAGGAGAGGGTACCTCTGTGGGAGGGATTGTGGATTCAGCCTCCCATGTAGGATATGAACCCACTCAGGCTGGGAGCAATCAGAGATCCCTGGGTTTGTCGTGGCGCTGGGGTCTCCTCAGGACATCAGAGCCAGCTGTTACCTGCAGGGAAACCATCCAGATATATTTAGATACACACATACTTAGCACTGCGTTACAGTTGCTGACAGTATTCAGCACAGTACCATGCCGTACAGGTTTATAGCATAGGAGCAATAGGCTATGTCATGTGGCCTAGGTGTGCAGTAGGCTACACCATCTAGGTTCGTGTAAGTTTGCACACCAAAATTGCCCGCTGACACATTTCTCAGAATGTATCCCCGTATTTTTTTTTTTTTTTTTTTTGAGACGGAGTCTCACTCTGTAGTCCAGGCTGGAGTGCAGTGGCGCAATCTCGGCTCACTGCAACCTCTGCCTCCCAGGTTCAAACAATTCTTCTGCCTCAGCTTCCTGAGCAGCTGGGATTACAATCACGTGCCACCACACCCAGCTAATTTTTGTATTTTTAGTAGAGACGGGGTTTCGCCATGTTGGCCAGGCTCATCTCGAACTACTGACCTCAGGTGATCCACCCACCTCGGCCTCCCAAAGTGCTGGCATTACAGGCATGAGCCACTGTGCCCGGTCGTATCCCCATCATTAAGCAACGCATGACTGCGTTCATAAGGCTGTGCGACCATTCCCACTATGGAGCTCCAGAACATTTTTGTGGCCCCACAAGAAACCCTGTGGCCATGAGATGTCACTCCCCATTCCTTCAGCCCCTGCAACCACTAATTCACTGTTCATCTCCATGGATTCTCCATTCTGGGCATTTGATAGGAATGGGATTATACATTGTGTGGCCTTCCGTGTCTGGCTTCTTTCACTTAGCATAATGTTTTCAGGGTTCTGTGCTTCCGGTTTATAAGTGAGGACGCTGGCCCAGACAGATGAAGTGACTGTCCAAAGTCAGATAGCAACCAGGAGTCAGGCCCCTACACAGTGTTGGCTTTTTTAGGACCTCAGTCTTGGTCCCTGGGGTTGTGGGCTGTAGACAATGGAAGAGCTCACACTTCATCTAAAGGGGCAGCTATTACTCAGCTCTGCCGGGGACAGAATGCAGGGTCAGCACTGCCTAATACTAAACTCTGTAAATAATGATACAAATGGCCAGGCATGGTGGCCCAAGCCTGTAGTTCCAGCTACTTGGGAGGCTGAAGCAGGAGGATCACTTGAGCTCAGGAGGTCAAGGCTGCAGTGAGCCGTGATTGTGCCACTGCACTCCAGGCTGGGTGACAGAGAAAGACCCTGTCTCAAAAAAAAAAAAAAAAAGTTACAAATAACACCAGCTAACATTTTGCATGCTTCTTTTGTGCCTGGTGCTGTTCAAAAGAAGTGCTGTATAGGCACTTTCTTATTTAATCTCCATGACAATCTTGGTGAAAGTGCTGTTATTATCCCCGTTATGCAGATGAAGTAAGCAGAGCACAGAGAGGTTAAGCAACTCAGCCAAAGACACACAGCAAGCTAGTGGCAGAGTTAGGATTGGAACCCAGGTAGTGTGACTCCAGAGCCCCTGCTCTTACCCACCTATACAGATGCATTCCTTCTTCCAAATTTGTAAAGGAAGGCAGTAATACAGATTTTAATGTGAAACCTCACAAGTTTAAATGTTTCCAAGTGTTCACAACTTATGACAATTGTTTTTTGACACCGTACAGGCTGCAGGCCCTGAGCCTGGAAAGTTTCATTTAACACAAAGGGAGGGGGTGCTCACCTTTGGTTTCTTCCTCGGCATCATTGCCATTCTGTCCAATACCACTTGGTCATCTTCTCCCTGACATTTCTTGCAGAGGCAGAGAGAGCCTGCCATTGGGCACCCAGGTCCCACTGAGGGTCATGCTATAGCAGACAGCCCCATGGCCCGGTGCTGGCCTTGTGCCTGGTGGTGTGACTCTGGGCCAGTCCCTTCCCCTCCCTGGGTCATTCTTTTCCCCTCTGCAACCTGGGCAGGGAAATTTCTCATGGGATTAAATGTGATAACTGGAACAGACTAGTCACTCAATAGCCATGGTTTTTTTTGTTTTTGCTTTTTTTTTTTAGAGACAGGGGTCTCACTATGTTGCCCAGGCTGGTCTCGAACTCCTGGCCTCAAGTGATCCTCCACCCTTGGCCTCCCAAAGCACTGGGATTACAGGCATCAGCCACTGTGCCCGACCGCCATAACCATTAGCTGACTCAGAAACAACAGGAGATACAACCTGTTGTATCTGCATAAAGGGCCAGCATTTGGGTTGCAGAGGTTTGTTGAGACTAATAATACCATTTATTGAGCACTGAGATAATTCCAGATACAGTGCACATTACATGCATTGCCTCATTCAGTCCTGAACTTTTTATGCCCTGGAGGCCAGGCATTAAGGTTATGGGCCTAAGGTTTGAGCTGGGCAGCTGATATGGTTTGGGTGTGTCCCCACCCAAATCTCATCTTGAATTGTAGTTCCCATAATCCCCACATGTTGTGGGAGGGGCCCAGTGGGAGGTAATTTAATCACGGGGGTGGTTACCCTCATGCTGTTCTCATGATAGTGAGTGAGTTCTCACGAGATCTGATGGGAGGGACCTTCCGCCTTGTGCTCAGCACTTCTCCTTCCTGCCATCATGCGAAGAAGGATGTGTTTGCTTCCCCTTCCATCATCATTGTAAGTTTCCTGAGGCCTCCCCAGCCATGCTGAACTGTGAGTCAATTAAACCTCTTTCCTTTATAAATTACCCGGTCTCAGGCAGTCTTTTATAGCAGCGTGAGAACGGACTAATACAGCAGCCCTCTTAGCTGTCCGACCTTGGAGAGTTACTCAACTTCTGAGTGTCTTTATTTCCTTCCCCAGAATATGGGAAGAATAATACCCACCTTTAAGGCAGTGGCAACGATACAATGAATTTAAACTTAAAACATGTGTAGCACTTAGAACAATTTCTCACATTCAGTAAACAATGCAAGTTAGCTTTTGTCCTTATCACAATTAATTCCCATTTTACTGATGGAGAAACTGAGGTCAAAGAAAAATAAGTGACTTGTCCAAGGCAGTGGTTCTCAACAAGGGTGATTGTACTCCGGGGGGGCCATTTGTTAATGTCTGGAGACGTTGTGGTTGTCACATCTCAGGGGGTGCTGCAGGGATGCTGCTAAATACTCTCCCGTGCACGGGACACCCCTGCAGCACAGATGTTTCTAACCCAGAATGTCCTGGTGTTGAGGTTGAGAAGCCCCTGATCTAAGGTAACTCAACCAAAAAGTGACGTAATCAGGGTTTGCGCCCAAGCGGAGGGCTCCAACCTCGCACTCTACCACCCTTGTCATCTCCCTCCTGGGTGAGTCCTGGGCGAGGCAAGCACTGCCTGGGGCTGAGTGCCAGCTTCTGGAAGGTCAGGAGTGGGGTAGTCACAAGTCCTCACTCACATGCATCGCTTCTGCACACAGGGGCTTCGGTGAGGCAGAAGGTGGGTATTTAGGGTTGATGTTACCAGAGGGCAGACTGTGGGGAGTCCAGGTCTCACAGCCCAGCATGTCAGAGCTGCAAGCATCAGAGAGACCATCTGGTTCTCATGGGACAATGGAGAAACAGAGCTCCAAAAGAAGGTCACACAGCTCAAGGTCAGGAGCTCAGCCAAGATTGAACCCCAGCTTTGGAACCCTGCCCCAGAACTTCCCCTAAAGCCCCTTCCCTTTCTACAGTGAGCAGCAGGTACCAGGAAGCAGAGATTCATGGAATGCATGGGGTAACCTACCCCATTGTTGGCAAACCCCACCCCCTCTACCATGTATCTCAAACCCAGTCATGTGGAGAGGGCTTTGCACAGCAAGGGTGGTGCTTTTCCCGCAGGCCCATTGACTCAGGGCCTCTGTGGGGGGCGTGAGTGGCTCTGAAGGGGCTGCTGGCTAAATGGCAGCCCTGGGGTCACTGGTTGGACAGCTGGCAGGGAGAAGATGCCTTCCTCCCTTAAGCAGCCTGGGCCACAAGCCCAAGAGAGCTGGCAGAGGAAAATTGGCCTGGCATGGTGCTTCTGTCCTGGGCTGGCTGGTGGGAGAGCTGCAGACAGACCCCAGAGGGTCCGGTGGGCTCATCTCCTCAAGCGCTCCGTGCCTCCTCTGTGCAGCCCCAGGAACAGGGAGCTCACAGTCTTATGGAGACAGACCAGGAGGCAAGCCTGAGGGATTGGGGTTATGCAAGCGGACAGCCAGGGCTTGGGGAACACAGAGCCGAGAATAACTCACGTTTTCCTGAGGAGAGGCCACTGGAGCTGGCTTGAGGGGCAAGAAGTGGCAGTGGAGCAGAAATACCAACTGGAAGGAACGGCAAATGCTGAGCCAAGAGCCAGGAGAGGGCGGAGCGTGTTTGGGGCAGTGGAAGTCTACTATGGCTGCACAGAAGGTGGGCAGCTGGAGAGGCAGGTGCCGAAGAGGTCGCCAGTGGGCAAGTGTGGGCTTATTTTAAAGGAGGTGGGAGCCACAGAAGGTTCTTGAGCAGGAATAAGCAGGTCAGAAGCTCATCCTGTGATGGGGCAGGCTAGGATGGGTGGGAGGCATCAGCCCCAGGCCAGCAGGGCAGCGAGGAGGCTGGCACTGCACATCGGCTGGGAGGATGAACCCTGACCCACGGCAAGGACAGGAAAAGAGGAGCTGAGGTCATAGGATGTATGACTCAAGGCCGCAGCGGGGGAGGTTAGGAGCCTAGAGTGCTTCTCTATCAGGCACATGGTGGCTGTGCAGAAAATGGTCATATCCAGAATGGAGTGCTCCCTGCTCTCATCAAGATCTGGCCTCTGCAGCAGAGGGGTCGAGGGGTCCATCCTCCCCCAAACTTCAGAGGCCAGGAACCACGGCCAGGACTGGGGTAGGGGGTTGGAACATTTTGGAGAAAATGGTGGTTTTCCAATCACTAGACTCAGGCAGTCTCTGTTTTTTTGGCTGAACAGAAGGTGACAAAAATGAGAAGAGAAAGAATAAGAGAGAAATAGAGAATCTGAGGCAGAAACAAAGACAGAGACAGACACAGACACACTGGGCAACACAGTGAGAAACACGAGTTGCTAAAAACATTGCAGAGCACACCGAGACAGAAAGACACAAAGACAGAGAGAGACGTAGGGAGAGGGAGAGGCACACAGACAGAGACACACAGACAGAGATGCAGACAAGGACGGAGATGGAGACTCTGCCGAGAGAGGCAGAGACTGGGCTGCTGTTTGGCCGAGGATGCTAACCCTGCGGGGGCCTCTGCATCGGGGGTATGTTGGTGGGTGGTGACGGGGGCTGCCGTCTCCTCTCTGTGTTGTGCTGGGCTAGCCCCTGCCTCCTTAGGTACCTCTTCCCCATCAGGACCCTCTCTGTCCAGGACAGCCCCACTGAGATTTGAAAATAGAGATATCCATTGAATGCCCTGTCTTTTCAACTGCAAATTTATTGAGCACCTACTGTTTGTTAACCTCTATGCCAACTTTGCCTCCTTAAGCCTTCCAAATAACGTTGGTCAGGAACTTGAGACTCAGAGAGGTTAGGCTGCTCACCTGAGGCCACACAGCAAGTTCATCCTGAGAGAAAACTCAAACTCACATCTGTCTGATGATCCAAGGATTTTTTTTTTTTTTTTTTTTTTAGACAAGGTCTTGCTCTGTCACCCAGGCTGGAGTGCAATGGCTCAATCTTGGCTCACTGCAGCCTCGACCTCCCAGGCTCATGTGATCCTCCCATCTCAGCCTCCTAAGTAGCTGGGACTACAGGCATACATCACCATGCCTGGCTAATTTTGTTTATTTTCTGTAGAGAAGGGGTTTCACCATATTGCCCAGGTTGGTCTCGAACTCCTGGGCTTAAACAATTCACCCGCTTCACTCTCCCAAAGTGCTGGGATTACAGGCATGAACCACCATAACAGGTGTGATCCAAGGATTTTTTTTTTCTGTTGCTCCACTGCTCCATGGATTTAAATGCCTCTGCCTCAGAATGCTTTGGTTTGTCTCAGTATTTTTAGGTGTTTTTCTCCTCTCCCATTTCCCAGGTTTAGTTGGAAAGGGGGGGAGCATGGAGGGGTTAGGAGTAGGTGTCTGAGGTCGAGGGGCCTCCTGTGCCTTCCAAATTGTGCCTGGATCCTTCCACGGAAGCCTGGCAGCTTCTCCAGGCGCCCCCTCCCTCCCTGCAATCCCCTGGCCTCTTAAGAAGCTGGAGGAACAATTGCTAATCAGCTTCTGAGAGAGACAGGAATGAATGGAGGAGCCAACAACGCGCCTCAATTACTGGCAGCTGGTCCCCTCTCCGTGCGGCAGAGCCTGGCTCCTAGCTCTCCTTCTCAATTCCAGTTCTTCCTTCCTCTGCCTGATTCCTTCACATCCTGATGGAGCCACAGGGGTTGAGAGCTGACTTCTTAGGCCCCCTTCCTTCACTCATCTCCCCATAGTGAGGTCCCCAGAATGCAAATCACATTCTCATCTCTGAGCTTTTGCTTACCCTACTCCTTCAGCATGGACAGCCCTCCTCTATCTGGCAAACTCCTACCCATCTTACAAAGACTGGCTTCCACGTCACCTCCTCTGTGAAGCCCTCCTGTCAGAGGTGTTTGAACCAGAGCAACTCCATCTTGAGTTGGGGCTAGGTGAAATGAGGCTGAGACCTATTGGGCTGTATTCCCAGATGGTTAAGGTATTCTAAGTTACAGGATGAGATAGGAGGTCGGCACAAGATACAGGTCATAAAGACCCTGCCGATAAAAGAGCTTGCAGTAAAGAAGCCAGCTGAACCCCACCAAAACCAAGATGGCAACAAGAGTGACCTCTGGTCATCCTCACTGCTACACTCCCACCACTGCCGTGACAGTTTACAAATGCCATGGCAACAGCAAGAAGTTACCTAATATGGCCTAAAAAGGGGAGGCATGAATAATCCACCCCTTGTTTAGCATATTATCAAGAAATAACCATAAAAATGGGCAACCAGCAGCCCTTGGGGCTGCTCTATCTCTGGAGTAGCCATTCTTTATTCCTTTATTTTCCTAATCAACTTGCTTTCACTTTACAAACGCTCCCTGAATTCTTTCTTGCGTGAGATCCGAGAACCCTCTCTTGGGGTCTGGATTGGGGCCCCTTTCCTGTAACACTCCTAGACCTTTCCCACTCTTCCCAGGCAAACTTCCTTCCCTGGGCTCTCATAGCCATGTCCACGCTGTAACACTCATGGCATGTTGTGCCCAGGACAGGGCATGGCCATACAGGTGGTCAGCATGGCAGCACGACGTTGTGGGAAGAGCACTGGGCCCGGACCCTAGTGAGTTCCAGCTGTGGCTCTCACTTGGAGTTGGGCAAATTGCTAACTTGTGTTGCTTCTCCATCCTGACCCACCTCTGTCTACCATCCCCTTGTCCTCCAGGTCTCTGACCCTCCCCAAAGTCCACCTTCCCAGGGTTCCCTTTCCTCTCATCTTGTCATTAGGAACGACTCACTCAGGGTCCCTGGGCTCCCTCTGGGCGGCGGTCCTGAGTGCATGGTCACTGCTGCATCTCCAGCACATGGGGACAGATGAACGAATGAATGGAACCTTGAATGTCCCATCTGTTAACTGGGGGTAGTAGTAATTCTGCCCTCCCAGGGCAGCTGTGGGTATGATCAAAGTTTGCTTTTTGCTGACTCTCAGTACACACACTCTGACTATGCTTGTAAATGTTTATTGAAGGGAACTGAATTCCCCCAAGACTGTTCTAATGGGATTCCCTCAGGCAGAACACCTGGAGAGTTCCCCAAAGGAGCAGCTTGCATGTCAGGATGGGAGGAGGGGAAGGATGGGGAGGTGATGAAGGCGGGAGCCACAGGCTCCAAGATCCAGAGAGAGCAGGCTGGGACAACCCAGAACTCCACACTGAGCCCCGAATTACAGCTGCTACGGATGATCAGAACAGGGGAGACGGAGGGCCCTGGCAAGTGGCAGCTCCCCCCCACACCAGGCCAGGAGAGAGGCTGGACTGGGGCCTCTGTGCTGTTCGGGCACCCAGCGCCTCCCCCAGCATGGCCCTAGCTCTTCTACTGGTGTCCTCTGTCTTTCCCAGTAACTCCCTGACCACAGGGCCTGATATTCTGGCTCCTCCAGCAGAAAACCCTGCCCATGGCGGGCAGCCAGCAAAGGTTCCTGAGTTGACTGTGTGGAGGACTGGCCAAGAAGGATGGAGACCCCAAAACCTGGGCAAGGGGAGGGGCCATTTGGCTGAGACAGAAAGGATAGGGTAGGGATGATAGTCTGTCTCAGGGTAGCCCCTGGCCTAGGGCTGCCGCCGCCAAGAGGGGTCTCCCCCACAATCTGAAATGCCTCTGACAATCAAAGCACAATGCGAAGTGGGAATCAGAAATCAATAGTATTCCTAAGTCATTATAATAAAAATGTGTATGTCAGCAACTGACATTTGCAGGACACTTGGTGTTTTATTTCCACTTCCTCCCTTGATAAAAACTACTCGCCGGGCGCGGTGGCTCACACTTGTAATCCCAGCACTTTGGGAGGCCGAGGCGGGCGGATCACCAGGTCAGGAGATCGAGACCACGGTGAAACCCCGTCTCTACTAAAAAAAAGTACAAAAAAATTAGCCGGATGTGGTGGCGGGTGCCTGTAGTCCCAGCAGCTCGGAGAGGCTGAGGCAGGAGAATGGCAGGAACCCGGGAGGCGGAGCTTGCAGTGAGCCGAGATTGCGCCACTGCACTCCAGCCTGGCTGAGGGCGAGACTCCGTCTCAAAAAATAAATAAATAAAATAAAAAATAAAAACAAAACCACTCAAGGTAGGCATGGCTGGTCCTATTTAACAGGTGAAGGGACTGAGGCTGGGGGAGGGCAGGGAAGGGTTGTGATGGGGAAGCACAGAGGAGGCCCTCACCCAGGGGCCGCAGTCCCTTTGCCAGGCCTGGATCACAGCCCACTGGTCAGAGCTTCCCCTCTCCCTGAATTCTGTTCGGCTTCCTCGGCAGCTGTGGTCTGGGGCTCAGCCTGGAATATCGTTTTATTTTTCATGGGGGCTCAGGCACTGTCCCCTGAGTCATTCTATGGACTGCAGCCAGAGGATGGCACCGGCGGTGGGCCAGGGTGCCAGATGGGCCAGGTTGGGAGACGTAGCCTGTGGAATCAGACTGACTGAATTTGAACTCAGGCCCTGCTGCTAACTGGGCCAGCTTGGGCAGGTCGTGGAACCCAGCCAAGGCTCAGGTCTCTCATCTGTCTGCTGGGGACCATAACGGGGCCCCCTCATCCCCTTGCCCAGGCTGCTCCCTTCATCAGGAATGCCCTTCCTGCCTTGCCCGCCTGGGTATGAGCTCAGATGCCAGTCCTGTGGACTGCTTTTTCCAACCTTCACTTAAAAATGTTCTCTCCCTCCTTCCCAGGTGTCCCAGGAGTCTGCGTGTCCTGTCCTCAGCAGGGTTACTGTGTGCCAGGCACTGTGCTGGGCTCGGAGCAGGAGCCAGTGCCCTGTTTCATGGAGCTCACTCTCACACCAATGGGGGAGGCTGCTCAAATGCCATGTCAAGTGTGATGAGGACAACAAGAAGGCCCAGGGCGCTGGGAGATCTACTCTGGGGTTCAGGGTTGGCCTCCCTGAGGAGGGGACTTTGGAGCAGAGACCTGGAGGATGATGGAGTTGGCCAGGGAGGATGATGGAGTTGGTCAGGAAGAGGAAGCTTTGGGTGTCATGATCTTGAGGAGAGAAGCCAGCCTGTGGGAGGAAGTGGTGCTTGGAGCAATGGCTGGGAAATGGAATGTGAGGATGGGGGGTTGAAGAGGGTGGGGGAGCAGATCATCCAGGGCCCATGGGCCACCTTAGGGTATTTCTGGGGGCCAGGGTTGTGACCAACTGAACTTGGGGTCCTCAAAGCACAAGCCATTTGAAGATTGAAAGCAGGTGGCAGCTCCAGGGCTGGGCAGCGGGGCATACATAGATGTGGGGTGGGGGGTTGCAGCCTGGCCAGCCACCTTGGCTGCCATGGGCCAGGTCGGGTGATCCTGAAACCCCCAGGCCCAGTCATCCAGGGCCCCAGCTGAGAGGAATCCCAGGTTATACCGTGCCCTGGGAGGGAGGCTCCCAGCTGGCCAGGGGCCCTTCGGAAAACAGAGGCTGAAGCTTGGAAGGGCAGGTGGAGCAGAGCTGGTGGCAGCAGAGTGAGCTCCAGGCAGATGGCACTGGGCAGAACTGCAGAACAGCTGGCGGGGCCCCACTCATTCTTATTTTCTCTGGGTGAGGCAGATACAGTCTCTGCTCCCACGACTGGCTTGTCAAGCAGTGGCCTAGTTTCTCTATGGTAGAATGGCGATGGTCTCAGTGCCCACCTTATAGCACTGAGCGAAGGGTCAATGTCAATGAGATGGAGCACGTCACACTACCACAGCACCCGGTGCCCAGGAGGTGCTCAAAAAGCATCCCCTGTTGCTTCAGACTGGGTCTGCTCTCAGAGCTCATGGCCTCTTGGGGGAGCCTGCCCTGCCATGAATAAACCTGAGACCAGGGTCAGAAAAGGGGATGCAGGAGCTCAAAGGAGGGAACATCACTCTGGCTCAGGCAGACACAGGGAGAGAAAAGGAGGTGCAGTCAGGGTAGGCTTCCTGGAGGTGGTGTCCTTGAAGCCCATCCTTGCAGGATGGATAGGACTTCCACAGGCAGACATTGGTGGAGGCAGCCCAGGAGAATGGAAGTGTGATGCTTGGGGGCCAGTGTGGGCAGGAGGATTTGTCTGTGTCGAAGTGCCTGGCTCAAATATGTGCTTGCTGAATGCAACAGAGGCCTGGGATGCTGGGAGGAACCTGAAAGATCTCTCCTGCTGCTCACCTTGAGCTCCAAATAGATTTGACCCTCATGTTAGAACCAGAAATGGGATGAGGTCAGGGGAGTGGAGAAGGTGAGAGGTATTAGCAGACACAGGCCCCTATGTCACTGGCATCCCCCATGCAGAGGGCTCCTCTTCAAGCCCCGCCCACACTCTGTGGGGAGTGACAGGTGGGCAATAGCATGCGGCTGGTTAGAAACCCCAGCCCCCAAGCACCCTTTCCCTGGGGACCAGGCCAAAGCCGGGCCCAGGAAGCCGGTGGCCAGGTGTCTCTATTCACCTGTCGGGGACGTGCCCTGAACTGGTTTGGGGTGGTTTTCTTGGAAAGGCTGTATTTTGAGGTGGTGGTGGTGGGTTGTTGCCAACCTGGCCTGTCTTTTTAGGACTCTGGGACTGGGTATCCCTGAAGGTGGTGGCGCTGGGGGATTAGTCAATTCCCCCTGCCTGAGGGCAGCCTGCCTGAGGCAGGGCCAGGTGGGACAGGCCTTGGCCGCTATGCAGTTCCTCACTGGACCTCTTCCTCCTGGTGCAAAGACGGGGCCTTGACCCCTAGGGTGCCCAAGCTGTCCCCTCACCAGGCTTCCTCCCTCACATGCCAGTGCCCACCAGCTGCGTTCCTCTTGCCGGCCTCTCTTGCCTCCTGGCCAGTACACCCTGCCACCTCCCTGCCCCACCCTGCACAGCTACCTGGCTCCCAGATTCGGGGGAAAGAGAGGATCAGTGGTAGCACTCAGCCTCAGGCCCTCACCGGGAGTGGGGGCTGGGGATGGGGGGTGCCCAGCTGGTCTGCTCTGGCCTTCCTGACTCCTCTCCCTTTCTCCTCGCTCCCTCCCAGGACACCTGGCTTTTTAAGATTCTTCCTGTCCGGGAGCTGAATATGCATCCCCAAACCTCTGGGCTTGGGCCCTAGCTGCATCCAGGGCCCAACAAACTAATAAAAACATCAGTCACTTAGAGATCGGATGTTATGGACCTGGCCTCTTGCTAACAATTTTACCTGAATGGTCTGGTTTAATCGTCAACTGTTTTATCAATCCTATTTACAGACAGAAAATCGAAGCTGGAAGGTCGGTCTGTTCCCTTGCTCCATGGCTTCCTTTGGAGGCCATACAGACTGTCAAAGACCCCCTCCTCCCCCAGATTCCTCAGCTACACCCGGCTTCCTCTCTCTCCCATCCTGTCTCCTCTGAACAAGCAAATTCCCACAGGTTTTCCCCACTCCGCCTGGGCATAGCCCTGGAGCTTCTCTGGCTCCAGAAATATAGACCAGGGAAAGTTGAAGACAGGGACAATATCTGACAACCCCAACATCCAGGCTATTGTCACACAGCACTGACGGAAATGTAGGCTGGAGAGGTGTCCACTGCTCCGCAGACATCTCAAACCAACACTCCAAGACTGAGCTCACGGTTGTCTCCCAAACCTGCTTCTTCTTCTGGTTTCATTTTAGCCAATAACACCATCCATCCCTCAGTTGGGCAAGCCACAGCCAGGGAGTCCCCTGGACTTCCACCCCTTCCTCACCTCACCACCTCTCTAGGTCTGTGCCCTTCTCTCCATCCCCACGGTCCAAACTACCCCACACCGGAAGCAGTGCCTGGCACGCAGTTGGTGTTCCATGAACATGTGTTGAATGAATGAATGCCTAGTTCAGGCTCTGGCCAGCTGCCTCCAGACTCCTTCCCTCCAAGTCTTTCTCTACTCAGTAGCCAGAAACACATGGAAAAGCTCGATCTAGTCCTGTCCTGCTCTGGTTCCAAACCCACAGTGCCCTGCTGCTGAGCGCAGGCTTTTGCTCACACTCACTCTCCAGGCTTGCAAGACCCTGTGTCAGTCGCTGGCCCTGCCTGCCTCTGCAGCCTCCCCCGTCCACTGCTTTATATGGATGTCCCACGTAACACTGTTCTTTTTGGCCACCTGCACCAGGCTGATTCACACTTCTGTCTTTGCATGAGCCAGCCCCCCCACCGCCCCACCAGTCTAGAAAGCCTCCCCACCCCTCCCCATCTGCCTGGTGAGCTCTCCCTGCTGCAGGAGCCCATTCAAAGGTCACCCTGGCTAAGAGGCCCAACTTGACCGCCCTGTTTGTCTATTATATCACTTCAAGCTCTGCTGTTATTTATGGATGCACCTGGCCTCTCGGTGGACAGAGAAAATCACCAGGCCCCAGGGGCCTTGTCTTACTCATCCCTGTGTGGAGCTCCCAGCACAGGCCTTGGCACAGAAGGCGGGAGTGAAGGAAGCATCAGTTGAGCCTGAGGCACCTGGAAGGCCAGGTACTGGTGCAGGAGCATGCATTATGTACCTTTATCTTGTCCATCCAGTTCACCCCTTAAACCAACAAGGAAAAGGATTTCTTCTCAAATTGGGCCACTTGGGAACACTTGGATTGATTTTCCTTTGTTCATTTTTATTTTTACTTTTAACTTGCTTTCCGAAGTTAGGTTAGAATTGAGCTATCAGTGGTGGGTTTTTCCTAGCACAATTCCACTGACACATTTCAACAGCCCCTACTTCTTGACCTAAGTGAGGCATCTCTCTTGATTGCATGCAGATGATTGCTTTGTAAAATATTTTTAAACCCTGACAGCTCTCCAGGAGAGAAGGCTGTTGTTAGGAGAGTGCGGTTACTTTCAATTTCTCTTGACCTTTTAGGAAAAGTTGTTTGAAATTTAATGTTTATTCACGGCCTTCACAGAATGCTTGGAGAATCTAAGATGGTGTCGGGTTCTCAGTTATTTTCTTTCCAGCTTACTGCTGCACAAGCCTGGCCTTTATTCTGTTACCTGTAGATACGGTATGGTGCATCTCCTCTTCTTCCCGTGGCTGGCATGTGAGTCCAGTGAGGGAGACGGGAAGTCATCCCCTAGGCTTAGTGGTGATGGCACAGGAATGCCTGGTGCATGGAGCCTGGCCAAACACGCCACATTTCCGTATCATCTTCTTTACCGATTTGTAAAATATCGGTATAGATAACAGAGCTCTTAAGGGGTGATACAGTTTGGCTGTGTTCCCACTGAAAATCTCATCTTGAATTGTAATCCCCATAATCCCCAAGGGAGAGACCAAGTGGAGATAACTGAATCATGGGGCAGTGCTCCCATGCTGTTCTCATGATAGTGAGTGAGTTCTCACGAGATCTGATGGTTTTATAAGTATTTGGTAGTTCCTCCTGAGTTCATTCTCCTTCCTGCCACCTGGTGAAGAAGGTGCTTGCTTTCCCTCTGCCTTCTGCCGTGATTGTAAGTTTCCCGAGGCCTCCCCAGCTATGCTGAACTGTGAGTCAATTAAACCTCTTTCCTTTATAAATTACTCAGTCTTGGGCAGGTCTTTTTTTTTTTTTTTTGAGACGGAGTCTCGCTCTGTCGCTCAGGCTGGAGTGTGCTGTGGTGCAATCTCGGCTCACTGCAACCTCCACCTCCCCGGTTCAAGCAATTCTCCTGCCTCAGCCTCCTGAGTAGCTGGGATTACAGGCACCTGCCACCACGCCCAGCTAATTTTTGTATTTTTAGTAGAGACAGGAGTTCACCATGTTGGTCAGGCTGGTCTCGAACCCCTGACCTCGTGATCCACCTGCCTTGGCCTCCCAAGGTGCTGGGATTACAGGCATGAGCCACCATGCCCAGCCTTTGGGCCGTTCTTTATAGCAGTGTGAAAACAGACTAATACAAGGGGCATCTGTGCCAAACTCTTCATTTGGCATAGGAGAAATGAAAGGCCAGAGGGTATCGGGCCAGGCCAGGGTCTCTCAGTGAGCTAGGACATGGCCAGGAGGTGACAGTAAAATAGAATGGTGGAATGGAAAAAACACAGACTTAGCACTGGACAAACTGAGGCTTGAACTTCAAATCTGTCACTCACTGTGTGGCTGAATAAAAGCCTTCCTTTGTCTCAGCCTCAGTTTCCTTGGTTCTAAAATGGAAACCATAGTAACCACCAGCATTTGTAGAGCGTTTTTGTGCAGGCGCCATACGTATTTCAACTCACTTACTTTCCACAACATAATTCTGAGATATTATGGTTATCATTCCAATTTTAATTTTTATTAACAACAATTTTTTTTAAATATGAGGCCTCCCTATGTTGCCCAGGCTGGTCTTGAACCCCTGGGCTCAAATGAACCTCCCACCCTGGCCTCCCAAAGTGCTGGGATTATAGGTGTGAGCCACCACACACTCAGCCCCACTCCACTTTTTAGATGAGGAAAGCAGGGGACAGAGAAGTTATAAAACTTGCCCAGGGTTGTAAAGAAGAGTATAGATTCCAACCCAGGCAGTCTGACTACTCCACACCGGGGGTCAGCAAACTTTGGTTGGTGGACCAAATGTGCCCCAGTGCCTGTTTTTTTTTTTTCAAACAGCGTTATTGAGATATAATTCACATACTATACAATTCACGTGTTTAAAATGCACAATTCAGTGGTTGTTAGTATATTCAAGACTGTGTATCCACCACCATGATCTATTTTCATCATCCTGAAAAGGAAACCCTTTACTTCCCTTTTTTTTTTTTTTTTTTTTTTTTAGACAGAGTCTCCCTTTGTCGCCCAGGCTAGAGTGCAGTGGTGCGATCTCGGCTCACTGCAACCTCTGACCCCTGGGTTCAAGTGATTCTCCTGCCTCGCCTTCTGGAGTAGCTGGGACTATAGGCACGCACCACCATGCCCAGCTAATTTTTCTATTTTTGGTAGAAATGGGGTTTCACCATGTTGGCCAGGCTGGTCTGGAACTCCTGACCTCAGGTGATCCACTTCCCTTGGCCGGGATTAAAGATGTGAGCCACTGCACCCGGCCTACTTCATTCCTTCTTATTGCTAAATAATGTATCATTGAATGGATGTACCACCTTTTATTTATCCATTTATCACTTGATGACATTTGGATTGTTTCCACTTTTGGGCTATTATAAATAGTGCTGCTATGCACATCTGTGTACACGTTTTTGTGTGGACATGTTTTCACTTTTCTTGAGTTTTCATTCCACCTGGGAGTGGAGTCACTGGGTCGTATGGTAACTCTATGTTTAACCTTTTGAGGCACTGCCAGACTGTTAACAAAGCACCGTTTTGCATTTCCGCCAGCAGTGTGAAAGCTGCAATTTCTCTGCATCCTCACACTTACTGTCTTTTTGATTCTAACTCTCCTAGTGGATGGGAAGCAGTATCTCACTGTGGTTTTGATTTGCATTTCCTTGATGGTGAATGATGTGGAGGATCTTTCCTGCTTATTTTTATTTTTATTTTATTTATTTATTTATTTGAGATGGAGTTTTGCTTTTGTCACCCAGGCTACAGTACAATGGTGAGATCTTGGCTCACCGTAACCTCCGCCTCCCGAGTTCAAGTGATTCTCCTGCCTCAGCCTCCTGAGTAGCTGGGATTATAGGCATGCACCACCACGCCCGGCTAATTTTGTATTTTTAGTAGAGACGGGGCTTCTCAATGTTGGTCAGGCTGGTCTCAAACTCCTGACCTCAGGAGATCCGCCCACCTCGGCCTCCCAGAGTGCTGGGATTACAGGCATGAGCCACTGTGCCCAGCCTCCTGCTTGTTTTTGTAAATAAAGTTTGGAACCCAGCCATGCTACCTCATTCATTTACATGGTTTCTGTAGCTGGTTTCTCACGATAATGGCAGACTTGGGTGGTTGTGACAGAACCTACAAAGCCTAAGATATTTATTATATAGTCCTTACAGAAAAAGTTTGCTGATTCCTGCTCTACACTATGGAGGCTTATAATCTTGCTGTGAAGGCTTGTTTATATCAAGTTCCCAATATACTGGAAGTGTTAAGCAAATGTAAGTTTCTTTCCTCCCTCCATCCTTCCCTCCCGCCAATCCTCTCTCTCTTCCTTTCTTTCCTAGGGCTCTTTCTCAGAGCAGACAAGATTAGGCCTCCATCTGCAGCTCCAATTTCTCCCTAAAGCTATCTTCACCTCCCTCTGGCCTGCCCCTCCAAGAATGTCTGTCCACCAGGTGCCAGGTGTGGCTGCCCAAAGGTACCTCTGTCTTCCATCAGCTCTCTCCAGGAGGCTTCCCAGGGCAGGGGCTCCACGGGAGGTGTTGCTAGTCTGGAGGTCTCCTAGTGGCCATTCATCCTCCCAAGACAAGGGGGTGCTAGCCTCGAGGTGGATGGCAGCTTCAAGCTGATCTCCCAGGGAGAGGGATGCCCTGGAGGAAGAGGCCCAGGGGGAAGGAAGCCAGGATCACCCCCACTCATCCTCAGGATGATAACTAGAGGGGGACAGGCTCCCCAGTGCTTCCAGCGACCCTTTCATGAGGTTAAGGAGCCCCAGGGTAGAGACCAGGGCTGTGGGACCCCAGACTTACTGCCATCTCCCAAGCTTCTTCCTTGGCAAAGTGAAAGCATTGAAAGGATGAGTCTCTTGGGGACAGTGAGGAGGGAGGAGAAGGAAATTGGGAGTCTCTGACATTAGGCTGGTGAGAGGGGAGCCCAGTCCAAGCTCCTGGTGCCTGAGGAAAGGGTGATGCTGATGAGCCTGAGCAGCAGGAAGGGCCCCAGTTCCCCCTCTATCTCGGTCCCCTTCCCACAGCCCCCGCCCACCACCTCTGGGCTGCTTAACTGCAGTAGACTCCTCACCGGCCTCCTCACCCTGATTCTGCCCCCGAGCCTGCTTCCAAGGTAGAATAAAGTTAGGAATCAGGCTTTGGGCCCGGGTTGGCATATGAGCTCCAGAACTTCCAGCTGAGTGACTTTGGTCACCCATTGACTTTCCTTGTGCTGCTTCCTGATCTATAAAATGGGGGAGACCAATGCTGTCTACCTCCTCAGTTGCTGTGAGCCGTAAACTCGATAATCCATGTAAAGGGTTTAGGACAATAAATGTTAACTTACTTTTATTTCTCACTGTGCAGAGCTTTATTTGTGAAATAGAAGTCTGACCAGTCAGTCCTCTGCTAAAAACCCTCCTAAGGACCCCGGAAGCTATGGGAAGGAGCTTGTTTTGTTTTTGTTTTTGAGACAGAGGGTCTCACTCTGTCACCCAGGCTGGAGTGCAGTGGCACGATCTCCACTTATTGCAACCTCTGCCTTCTGGGTTCAAGCAATTCTTTTTTCTTTTTGAGATGCAATCTCGCTCTGTCCCCTAGGCTGAGTGCAGTGGCGCGATCTCGGCTCACTGCAAGCTCCGCCTCCCAGGTTCATGCCATTCTCCTGCCTCAGTCTCCCGAGTAGCTGGGACTATAGGCGCCCGCCACCAAGCCCGGCTAATTTTTTTTTGTATTTTTAGTAGAGACGGGGTGTCACCTTGTTAGCCAGGATGGTCTCGATCTCCTGACCTTGTGATCCGCCTGACTTGGACTCCCAAAGTGCTGGGATTACAGGCGTGAGCCACCGCGCCCGGACTGGGTTCAAGCAATTTTTATGCATCAGTCTACCGAGTAGCTAGGACTACAGGCAGGCACCACCACACCGGCTAATTTTTGTACTTTTAGTAGAGATGGGATTTCACCATGTTGGTCAGGCTGGTCTCGAACTCCTGACCTCAAGTTACCTGCCTGTCTCGGCCTCCCAAAGTGCTGGGATTATAGGCGTGAGCCACTGTGACCAGCAGTGAAGGGGCTTGTTTTGACACTGAGCTTGCCAGCCTCACCATGTCTTTACCACACCCCTCCTGCCTACACCCAGCACCCCCTTAACGTTCCCTAGTTCACCTGTGGGGGCCTTTCCCTGAGTGATCGGTTCTGCCAGGCACCCTGCTCTTGTCCCTGTCCCCTCCTCTGGGACGTCCCTCCTTGACTTCCATGCACAGCATGGACACATGGGTGTGCAGAAGTGGAAAGGGGTACTCGGTGTACAGACATCATGTGGCATTTTGCAAGCCATGAAGCAGGGCCCCACCCCAGTGGGCTGTTGGTCACTGTGGGTCCCACTGTCTGCTGTTGTGTTTGGAAATAGCCTCCGGCCTTATGCTTCTCCACCCAAGCAGATAATGTATGACGTGGGTTCTTAAAACTTGGAATCAATTAAAATGTATCTTATTTTAAACAAAACTAATCCATGCTATTAGAAGTCAGGAAAGCAATTACCCTAGGGTGGGGCTTCCAGGGTGCTGGGGATGTTCTGATTTTTGATCTGGGTGTTGGTTTCATGGGTCTTTTCAGTTTATAAAAATCCATCGAACTTTCCTGTGTGTATATTACCCTTCAATAAAAATGTCAGAACTCTGTTTTTTTTCGGTAATTTCCTCTTTCACCCCATACCCCTTTACATACCTGTAGATACAGCACTGTAAAACCTAAGGCAACAATGCCCAGGCTAAATAATTCATAATCCAATTCCATAAGTGCCATTTACTCTGTGCTGGGCCCTGTGCTGGGGGCCCAGGGGACTGAATCAACCACAGCCCAGTCCTCCAGGAACTCCTGGTCTGTGGGGATGAGGAAATGCAGCCTAGCGGGGTGGAGAGGTCATAAAAGCAGATCCAAGAGGAGGGGATGGCACTGCTTTCTAGAGAATTATAAAGCCAAGAGGGACACAGGGGCATAACAGAGATCAACAGGTTACTTGAGGGTTTGGTATATGCCAGCCATTTCTGTTCTAAATGCTTTTCCATGTAGTGGCTAACTTAATCCTCAAAGTAACAGGAACACTGGGAGGTGGGTACTATCATTTTCACCTTTTCACAGTGAGGAAAGAATCACAGAAGAGCCAGGTAACCTATCTAAGTATAATCAGCCAGGAAGTGGGAGAGATGAGACTTGAACCGAGACTGTCAGCTTCAGAACTCATGCTCAGCCTCCAGGCTAAACAGTGCTGTGGGGAAAATAATGCTCAATTAAATGCCCAAATACACAACGAGGCTTGACATACAGATGTGCTCCATGAACAATGGCTACTATTGACAATAAGAAAGAAACAACCTATTAGAGAAAAAGTTAACCTGAAACTGAACATGACGCCTTTTGCTCATTCATTAAGATCGGCCACGCCCCCTTCCAGGAACTGGGTGCCCCCGGGGGCTCAGCCATACCTTAAGAGAAGGAGATTTCGTAGCTGGGCCTGAAGGATAAACTGAGCGGATTGGGTCAGGTGAGCTGTGAGGGAGGGTGCACCCGGCAGAGAGAGCAATAGTGGCAAGAGCCCAGAGGTGCAAAAATGTGTGTTTGCAAGCTGAGCTAGGCGGAGCCCGCGATTCAGAGGCGCTTCAGCCTTCTCATTCTTAAAAACTGGACCTCGGGTGCCACCTGGTGGCGACCTCCGATACTAACAAGGCAGAAACAACCAGCTGGGGTAAAAGTTGCCCACACCCCTCTCTCCTGGACCATTTGTTCCTCCTGTCTCTTTCGCCACAAATGGATTTGCTGTAAAATGGGCTTTTACAGCTGTTAACGTCAGTTTAAAAATTTAAAAAGTCAATTGACTTTGAGAGCTATAAAAGTCCATTTTACAGCAAGTCCATCTGGGGGAAAGAGACAAGGTGTTGGGATGTGGATGGGATGGGAGTGGTGAAGACATGGTGAGGTCAGTGTCAAAACAAGCCCCTTCCCGGCTGGTCGCAGTGTTTCACGCCTGTAATCCCAACACTTTGGGAGGTCGAGATGGGTGGATCACTTGAGGTCAGGAGTTTGAGACCAGCCTGGCCAACTTGGCGAAACCCTGTCTCTATTAAAAGTACAAAAATTAGCCCGTGTGGTGGGGAGCGCCTGTAGTCCCAGCTACTGGGGAGACTGAGGCATGAGAATCGCTTGAACCCAGAAGGCAGAGGTTGCAGTAAGTGGAGATCGTGCCGCTGCACTCCAGCCTAGGCAACAGGGTGAGACCCTGTCTCAAAAACAAAAACAAAACAAGCTCCTTCCCATATAGCTTCAGGGATTACCAGGAGGGTTTTAAACAGAGGACTGACATGGTCAGACTTCTATTAGAGAAAGAACACTCTGAGCATTGAGAAATAACAACTAAGTTAAAATTTTAATTTAAAAGTACATTGATTTTCCAGTTATTAAAGCAACGCGTGCTCATTGTAGAAAATGTGGAAATGATAGAAAAGAATAAAGAAGAAAATAAGTCACCCTTAATTCCATCACCCAGAATAACCACTATTAATATTTTGGCATATTTGCCTCCAGTGTTTTTCCCTGCATATAATTTTCAAGAGCTGAGGACTAAACTCGCTGATGTTTAAATGTATGTTGAGTATTTTTGTGGACAAAGTCTTGGTGTGGGAATAAGTGTGGGTGTTGGGAGCTGGTGCTGGTGTCAGACCACTCTGAGTTTGAATCCTGTCTTTGCCTTTACTAGCTGTGACTTGGGCAAGTGCCTTCTCTTCTCGGAGTAGTAGCAATTTCCTTCACCATCTGTAAAATGTGATTAACAATGGGACCCATCCCAGAGCTGTTTTACAGATTAAATAACATGATGTATGCAAAATGCTTAGGACAGTGCCTGTCGCAGAGAGGTTACTCACCAGTAACAGATTACTACCTAAAGCTTTGTCTTTCTGACTCTTATCAGCAATCTCTAGAAATGAGATTGATTTCAGGGTTCAAGGATATGAAGAGCCACAAGGTTGTTACGGTTTGCCAAAACTGAGTGGAAAATTTTAAGCAAGATCTCGTGTCTCCGGCACCACAGCTGTTCTCATTTGTCTCTATATTCTTCCAGGGCCTGTTTACGCAGAACACTTTTTAAGCATTGTAATTGCAATGCTTGCACCAGTTCCCTTAATGTTACATCATCAACATTTTCCTAAGCGGCTGAAGCTGTCATTGACAGCGTTTGCTATCGTTCACTTAACCGTTTTTTAATTGTTGAATATCTGGTCAGTCTAATTTTTCATTCATTCATTCATTCATTCAAGAAACAGTTCCAGAATGCCTACTCTCTGCCAGGCACTGAACTAGGCACTGGGATATTGTGGTCAATAAGAACAACGCACCGTTTATATTCTGGCACCCAGACCCTGGCTGGCAACACAGGCTATAACAAGTAAACAAACAAGTAACACTCCAACTGTAAACTACGGTGAGTACTGGGAAGGAAAAGGAGAGAACTCCCGGAGAACTTTATTTTCACATTTGTGTATTTTTTGGAAGTAATCCTAGTCCTGAACTCTAACCTGCTTTTGCTTCTTAGCAGACACAGCTGAAGCTTTTCTTGAAGGAGTCTCGTGCGGGTTTGGATTTTCCACTAACACGTGTTAGAATTTCCTGAGCAGTCAAGTGTGCCATGGTATTCAAAGACCTGACAGCTGGGCTCAAGTGGGCCTTGTTTCCTTTCTTTTCTCCCTTCCTCCGAGGCTTGTGTTTCAACCGGTCTGGTCTGCTCCCTGCCCTCTTGAAGAAGTGGATGACTATTCCCTTCTTAAATCTTGCTTCACCTTTTCCTCATCTTCCCTCTCAGTACGGGGCCTCCATGAGCCCTGGGAGTCTTTAAGCCAATGGGCAAAAGCACCCCCATCCCATGGACAAAGCCTTGATGGGTGAGGCTTTGTACTCATTGGATTTCAATGCCCGCAAGACCCCTTGCATGACTGCAGCAGCCCTATCTATAGCTCTGCAATGACCACCCCACCTAGCTTTCTATCGACCTGATTCCTACTCCACCTCGAAGACTCAGCTTATAGTCTCTCTCTTATAGGAAGCTTGGTCTGGCTTTCTAATTCACAGTAAATTCTCTATTTCTTGAGCTACTGGATGAATGCTATTTTTTACTCTTTGCCTCATTGGCACTTAATCATATATTCCCTCATGATACCTCCTGTTTTCCTCTCTTGCATCATTATTTCATCTGAATAAGTCTGACTTAGATGAAGAGATCAGAGGTATCTGGGCAGATGTATCACTTACACTGAATGCTGAAGGAGCAGTAGCCAGAGATCTAAAGAAAGGCAGAGGGGAAGGGCATGTGCAAAGGCCCTGAGGCAGAAGAGGTCTCGGGATGTGAAGCCAAAATGAATATATCTATATGGGATTGTCCTTACAGATTTGACACATGAGGCTGAAAATGACTCATTCATTAATACATCCATACTGCTTCGTTTATACTCCCATGAACAAAGCAAGGGCCACTGTGTTCAAGACCCAGGAGATGGGGATACAGGAATGAATCAGACAAGATTTGTTCTTGCCCAGACTGATGGTGGAGGCTGAGATGATTTCTAGATAGTGTGACAGACAGACCAGGGTTGAGAGTTGTGGATGAGAATTATGAGTGTGAATAGAAGAGAACAGAAAGTAACTATTTCTGCCTGGGGCACTTGGAAAAGTTTGTCTAAGAAGAGACATGAAGGAAGGGAAATCCAGACAGAAGGAACAGTGTTTACAAAGGCATGGAGGCAGGGAGAGGGGGGTGATTCCAGAAATTGTAATCAGGAAGGGCCTCTTAGGACAATCAATGTTCTTGGACTTTATCTGTAGATGGTGACAAACCAGGGGAGGTTTCTAAGCAGGAGAGTGGCAGGTCTGGTGTGGAGAATGGGTGGGTGTATGGCGGAGCTGGAGGCAGGCTAACAGCAGAAGCCTGAATTGGGACAGTGATGATAGAGATAGATAAGAGAGGAAGGAGGAGATCTCTCTCTCTCTCTCTCTCTCTCAGGAGCCTCGCTCTGTTGCCTAGGCGTGCAGTGGCGCGATCTCAGTTCACTGCAGCCTCTGCCTCCTGGGTTCATGAGTTTTGTGCCTCAGCCTCCTGAGTAGCTGGGATTACAGGCACACTCCACCATGCCCAGCTAATTTTTTGTATTTTTTTTTTTTTTTTTTTGAGACAGAGTCTTGCTCTGTCGGCCAGGCTGGAGTGCAGTGGCGTGGTCGCGGCTCACTGCAAGCTCCGCCTCCCGTGTTCACGCCATTCTCCTGCCTCAGCCTCCCCAGTAGCTGGGACTACAGGCGCCCGCCACCATGGCCGGCTAATTTTTTGTATTTTTTAGTACAGACGGGGTTTCACCATGTTAGCCAGGATGGTCTTGATCTCCTGACCTCGTGATCTGCCCGTGTCGGCCTCCCAATGTGTTGGGCGTGAGCCACTGCACCCGGCCTTTTTTGTATTTTTAGTAGAGATGGGGTTTCACCATGTTAGCCAGGCTGGTCACAAACTCCTGGCCTCAAGTGATTCGCCCATCTCGGCCTCCCAAAGTGCTGGGATTACAGGCGTGGGACAACGCACCTGGACCAGAGAGTGAGATCTCAATATAAAACCTGTAAGACTTGGCGATAGACTGGCTTTAGGGGGCCAGGGAGAGGGATAAGACTTGGCAAATTTCAAGCATGGATGACTGAATGAAGGTGGTGCCACTTGCTGAGATCAGGGACACCAGGAGGAGGGACAGGATTTGGGGGGTAGGTTGGTGGAGAGAGATGGGGGGACAATGAGGCCTTCTTACTAGTACCACGGACAGCTCCAAGAATTTCCAGAGGACTTGAAACAGACTCCATGAGTGGTTCTTGCCTCCACTGCCTTAGAATCAGCGGAGGAGCTAATTTAACATGCAGATTCCCAGGTCCACCCAGATATGCTGCATCAAAGTCTCTAGGGGTGGGGTCCGGGGCCTGCATTTTAAATAAACACCCCAGGTTGCTCCCATGCAAGTGGCCAGACGACCATACTTAACAGAAACTCTGAAACAAAGTCATGAAGGGAACAGATGCGAGCGCCCTCTGCTGCTAAAAAGGAGGTTTGGACCTCTTAAGTTTATGACTTGGACATTTCAAGGCAGTTTATTCAGCAAGTGAAACCCCTGGACTAAAGCAAAGAAACAAGACACCTGGAGAGATGAGAGAGGAAGAGGGGCCACATTCCTTGACAACTTCTGTGTTTCTTTCACCCTGTAGTGCCGAGCAAGGCAAAGTTCTCCTGTGTGCAGTCGTGGCCGCTGTGGTCAGTCTGGGGTGCTGTTACACCTTCTCAACCCCACTTCCTAAAAAAACAAATGTGGCTCCCTCAGGTGGGAAGGGAGAGCTTTCTCCTTGGTTTGGCTTTAAAATGATGGCAACTCCCAAAAACGGAAAGCAGGGGCTCAAACAGGTATTTGTATATCAATGTTAACCGACATTCTTCACAATAGCCAAAAGGTGGAAACAACCTAAATGTCCATTGACAGATGAATGGATAAAAACGAGGTGGTGTATGCACACGATGAAATATTATTCAGTCTTAAAAATGAGTGAAATTCTGACTCATGCTACAACACGGAGAAACCTTGAGGACATTATGCTACATGAAATAAGCCAGACAAATACTGCATGATTCCACTTATATGAGGAACCAGGAATAATCAAATTTATAGTCAGAAAGTAGAAATAGTGGTTCCCAGGGACTAGGAAAGAAGAGAATCCCGACTTATTGTTTCATAGACACAAAGTTTCAGTTTGGGAAGATAAAAGAGTTCTGGAGACCCATAGTGGTGCTGGTTGCACAACAATGTGAGTATACAGAATGCCACTGAAAATGTACACTAAAAATGGTTAAAATGGCAAATTTTGTTATATTTTTACCACAACAAAAAAAGTGATATAAGAAAAAGCAGTCAGGCTGGACGTGGTGGCTCACACTTGTAATCTCAGCACTTTGGGAGGCTGAGGCGGGTGGATCATCTGAGGTCAGGAGTTCGAGACCAGCCTGGCCAAGATGGTGAAACCCCATCTATACTAAAAATACAAAAAATTAGCCGGTCATGGTGGCCGGCTCCTGCAATCCCAGCTACTCACGAGGCTGAGGCAGGAGAATTGCTTGAACCCGGGAGGCGGAGGCTGCAATGAGCCGAGATAGCACCATTGCATCCCAGCCTGGGCGACAAGAGCAAAACTCTGTAACAACATCAACAACAACAACAAAACAAAAACAAAAACAAAAAAGAAAAGAAAAGAGACGCGGTGGTTCTTCTTGTAATCCTAGCACTGTGGGAGGCCGAGGCTGGCAGATCACCTGAGGTCAGGAGTTTGAGAACAGCCTGGGCAACACGGCGAAACCACGTTTCTATGAGAAACACAAAACTTAGCCGGGCGTGGTGGTGTATTCGTGTAGTCTCAGCTACTTGGGAGGTTGGGGTGGGAGGATCCCTTGAGCTCTGGAAGTTGAGGCTGCTGCAGTGAGCCGGGATTGCGCCACTGCACTCCAGCCTGGGAGACAGAGCGAGACCCTGTCTAAATAAAACAAGAAAAGAAAAAGAAAAAATCGTTAATATCCTCAACTCGAGTGGGAATCTATAGGGGTTACCCATGCCCATGACTTCCCCATCCCATCGGGAGCTCCCTGAGAAGAGGGAAAAGTGCCTCCCCTCTTATCTGGGGGAGCTCAAAGGACCAGCAGAGGGTTTCTTCAGTGGAACACTCTCTGCTCCCCTAGGGCCTGGGCTGGTCACATCCATCGCACTGAGGAGGTTCCCATCCATTGCACTGAGGAGGGTCCCATTGGGGGGCGCCTCCTCCGTCCTATCGAGAGTTATCCCAGCGAGTGTTGGCGGGGACTGAGCCTCCTGCTTGAGGTAGTTGTTTTTACTCCCAGTCCCCAGGCTCACGAGCCCCACGCGCGCTCAATCTGCCCTCCCGCTTCTCCTCGCCACCCCGAGTTCTGCGCCCCAGAGATCCAGCGCATCCGCGGGGTGGGCGGGTCCTGGCGGCTCTTTGCCCTCTTCCAACATGGCCGCCGCTGCCTCTGTGACAGGCAGGGTCACGTGGGCAGCCTTGCCTATGAGGTCGCTGGGGCTCGACCGGCGATTGTCCCTTCCCGGACCCCGTCTCGAGGCGGCGACTGCTGCTGTCAACCCGAGCCTGAGCGATCATGGCAACGGGCTCGGGCGGGGAGCGCGTGGTAGCGGCGGCAGCGGCGGCAGTTTGGTGGCGGGCTGGGGCGGCGGAGCGGCGGCGGCGGCGGCGACGGCACTGGCACTGGCACTGGAGCCGGCCCTGAGCGCCATGCGGCGGGGCAGCTCCGAGAGCGAGCTGGCGGCCCGGTGGGAGGCGGAGGAGGTGGCTGCGGCCAAAGCGGCGGCCAAAGCTGAGGCCGAGGCCACAGCGGAGATGGTGGCGGAACAGGTCCGCGTGGACGCGGGCGCGGCCGGGGAACCGGAGTGCAAGGCAGGGGAGGAGCAGCCCAAGGCCCCGGCCCCGGCCCCGGCGCAGCCCAGCGCGGCTGAGGAGGGGGACACCCAGGTCCTTCAGCGGCCGCCGCCCACGCTGCCCCCGTCCAAGCCGAAACCGGTGCAGGGCCTCTGCCCGCACGGGAAGCCCCGGGGCAAGGGCCGAAGCTGCAAGCGGAGCTCGGGCCACGGTTCCGGCGAGAACGGCTCCCAGCGGGCGGTCACCGTGGACAGCTCCAAGGCCAGGACCTCCCTGGATGCCCTGAAGATCAGCATCCGCCAGCTCAAGTGGAAGGAGGTGAGGCCCGGCCCGGCCCGGCCGCGTGGGCACAGTGGGGTGGACAGGACGACCTCAGAGGTCTTGGCACGGCCCAGGTCAGGTCAGCGGGCGAGGGCTGAGCTCCTGCGGTGCACCACGCTCGGGCCTGCTTGTCAGCCGCAAACTGCTCATCCTTCAAGGCCTACCCCCCCAAAATCACTTCCTCCAAGAGGGTTCCTCAGACCCTTCCGGGTCAAGTTAGCCACTCACTCGTCTGCATCCCCTGCAGCTCTTTATATGTCTCAGCCATCAGCATTTGCCTCTGCTTGTAGATATGTGTACGTCTGTCTCTTCCACCAGCTTGTAAGCCCCTGGGGCCCCGGACCCGCTCTCTCACTTCTTCGTTGAAGTTATATTTGTTTAGCACTTGCTGTGTGACTCTTGGGCAGAGGAATAGTTTTTATTTTGGAGGCAGACAGGCCTAGGGTCTCACTACACTCTGCTACTTAGCTGTGTGACCTTGAGTAAGTTGCTTCACCTCTTCAGCCTATTACCTTCTCTGTAAGGTGAGGCCAATTATACTTATCATCTTGTTAGCATTAGAAGACTCACTGCTTAGTGTTTTATAGCACAAGTCTGCAATAAATGGCAACTTATGTTACCACCTTCTCCTTTCTCTCTTCTTCCACCATCATCACCATCACCACCACCAGCACTGCCACTGTCATCATCATCAGTGTAGGCACTGTATTTTATATTCCAGGCTTGGCTTACAGCAGGTGTCAGTAAGCGGTGAATCAAAGGGTGAATGAAGACGTGAGTTATCATCCCCGAGCCCATTTTAGACTGGCAGGGGATGGGATGTAGCACCAATGACTCTAGAGGTGTCTGTTGCAGTTGGCTGAGTGGATAAAGCCATTTGACTTTATTTGCAGCATATAGGGTATATAATGTGCTTTCAGGAGTGTCAGGAGTTTGATTGAGGATAGCTGAGTGTGGACACAGCCAGTGGTAACACGGATCTGCTGCAGGTAACAGAGGACTCAGGTTCTTAGCCCTGTGCCTTGGCTATGGTAGATGCTCGGTAATGGTTGCATTAAGTTGGAACATACAGAGAGATGGCCACAGAAAGAACTGATGTGGTCGGAGGGTTGATGTCCCAATAGGAAAAAGTGCATTTGGTTTGGAGGGAAGTCAAGGATCAGGCAGAACCGACTTCCAGGTGGATAGGGGTTAGCCATTGGGGAAGTCTGACTCCAAGTGTCTGGGTCCCCAGCCTTGGGGCTTGGGATTCAGAGGGGAACTTTCATGCTGGGGAAACTTGCGGAAAACAAAGGCAGGCTCTCAGTTCTAAAGTATCTGGGTTTCTAGGCAGGGTCCCAGATCCAGGCCAGATATATGAGGGCTAGAAAAGGTACAACTGGACAACTTGTCAGTGCCGTGGTCTTAATGAAGGGAGAATCCAGCGAATGAAACCAGGCTATGGAGTCAGGCTAAGCAGATTGGCCCAAGTGGGGCCTCCACTTAGCTTCTCCCTGTGGGAGAGAGAGACATGAAGCAGGCCAGATCTTGTTTGCTAGGAGAGATGGGGCCAGATGGACTAATACATCCCAGCCCAGGTTTGTTCACTCATTCTGTAAATGTCCACTTTGGAAGTGTCAAGTTCTTTGCTGGGCCCTGGGAACCAAACATACTTAAGATGTGACCCTTGCCCCCAAGGACTTCGTAATTCAATAGGGAATAAAACACAAGTAAAGGAATAATTGCGGTCATTACAGGGCCATTGCTGCTGCATCCTGAAATGCTCCCTTTTCATTTATTTGCATGGCTTACTCTTGTCACTTCTTTAGATGATACCTTCCCCATCAGTCTCCAGCCCTTGGTATTTATTTTTTTTCCATAGTACTAAACTTCGCCAGGCATTATATTATGTATCGCTTGTTAATTGTCTGTTTCCCTCACTAGAGTGTAAGCTCCATGAGGGCAGGGGCTTTGTTTTGTTTATTGCTGTACCCACAGGTACTTGGCACGTAGAAGTTGCTCAATAAATATTTGTTGAATGAATGAATGCATTAGGTGATGAGTGTTTCTGTGTGAAAGTAGAAATGCTGCGGGAGGTAGAGGAGGGGCACCCAGGAAGGGCTTCCTGGAGGAGATAAACCCGAGCTAGGTCGTGAGTGCTGAAAATGAACTGGAGTTATTTAGGGGCATGGACTTTGGATCCCTGGTTGCAGGAGTGGTATGGGCAAAGCAGAGGCCCTTTCAGGACTTTCAGTATGGCTAGATCATAGCGTGGGAGGTGGAATGGTGAGAGATGGGGCTACAGAAATGAGCAGGGGTCAGATCATGTGCCATATGACGGGATTTGGACCTGTTTGGGGGAGGAAGGCTATGTGAGCCATTAACATAATTTTAACGTTCTTCCATTTATCAGGGCAAGTCAGTTAAACCCTTGAGGCCTCAGTTTGCTTATCTGTAAAGTAGGGGTGGGCAGAGCTAGTTCAGTGGTTTCCAGTCTTTCTACTTCAGTAGCCGCATAATGGTAATGTTGATCTACATGAGACTGTTGCACTGGTCAACCCCAGAGGATAGGCTTTTTCCAAGACACTTCTTCCACCTCCAACCCTGCCTTTTAGTCCCACTCAGAGAGCACATTGGCATATAGGTGGAGATGTTTATTCTAGTATATTTTAAAACATAATTCACTGAGTGTGGTGGCTCATGCCTGTAATTCTACCTACTTGGGAGGCTGAAGTGGGAGGATCACTTGAGTCCAGGAGTTCAAGGATGCAGTGAGCTATGATTGTGCCACTGCACACCAGCCTGGGTGACAGAGCAAGACCCTGTCTCTAAAAAAAATACTGAAAATTAAAAAAACATAATTCACTTGCAACAATAAGACTCTACTATTAGGCTTGTGATTATTACTGTCACCCTCATTAGTGCATGAAGTCCTGGGGGCAGGGGTGGTATCTGACTTATGTCCCTAATGCATAGCATATTCTAGGTGCTCAATAAATATTCATCAAATGAATTATGGAATATTTGCAACAGAGCTTACATCACATCTTGACACCCTAGTGTGGAGGTTGAAAAGTGCCAGAGTAGCTAAACTTTAAAGTTCCTTCCTGCTTTAAACTATGATTATAGTATTCTTAGTACCTCCTACAAAGTTGACTGCATGAAAAGTAACATATATATATATCCCTGGTACTAACAAAGTGCAAACACATGACCTTTCCTATGCCTGCCTTTCCCCATCTGTTATGAGGTGATATTGGATGAGATCATCTTGAACTCTCAGCGCTGACGTTTTAGGAGCAAGAACTTCTACTGGGGGCTGTGGTGCAAGGGTATGAGCAACAGTATCTCTTGCAGGCCATACTGTGTTGCTGTGGCTTTGGGGAGTACTGAGGTGGCTGGCTTTGGTGGGAGTGGATGAGTAACCCAGGTAAGAAATAAGGTCATGAACACCAACCAGAGTGAAAGCTGTGTCTCCTTTTATGGGTGCATAGTGAGGAACTATATATCACTGTCCACTCTAACAGGGTAGGACTGAGCCAGCATGTGAATTCAGAAGTTTGCTCAGCCGCAGGGCACACAATCTCTCTTCCTTTTTTCACTTTTTTTTTTTTTTTTTTTTGAGACAGGGTGTCGTTCTGTCACCAAGGCTGGAGTGCAGTGGTGCTATCTTGGCTCACTGCAATCTCACTGCAACCTCTGCCTCCCGGGTTTAAGCAGTTCTCCTGCCTCAGCCTCCTGAGTAGCTGAGATTACAGGCACGTGTCACCATCCCTGGCTAATTTTTGTATTTTTAATAGAGATGGGGTTTCACCATGATGGCCAGTCTGGTCTTGAACTCCTGACCTCAAGTGATCTGCCTGCCTCGGCCTCTCAAAGTGCTGGGATTACAGGTGTGAGCCACCACCCCTGGCTCCTTTTTCACTTTTCTTTATTGCACATATATTTAACAACAACATGATAATAAATCTTTATATAGCTCTTACTCTGTTCCAGGTGCTGTTTTAAGTGCTCTACATATATACAATTATTTGATTCTCCCAACGACTCAGTAAAATAAGTGCCTTATTGTGTCCATTCTACAGATAAGAAAATTGAAGTACACAGAGGTTGACTTACCTGAGGCCACGTAGCTAGTAAGGGACAGAGCTAGCATTTGAAATATGCATTCCATTTGAAACCAGGCTTCAATTCTGTGCTCTCTATTGGTAAACACTGGGCTGGAGGTCGCAGATGTGGATGTGAACAGGATACACTCCTTGCCCTCCAGGAGCTCCTGGTGTAGGGGGAGGAATAAATGCAAACAGACAGTTACAGTTTGGTCTGGGAGGTGAGTGAGTCAAGGACGTTCTATACAGAGTAGGAACAACAAGGCAGGTAGTATGGACCAGGTTTTATATGCAGGGTGGGATGATGGCAGCTTAGGGAGCATATGGGGGAGTGGAGAGCGATGAAGAAGGAGCCAGATCACAGAGCATGTTGAAGGCCACGCCAAGAAGCTTGCGCCTCTGACTGAATTTGATCACAGATTGCTTGCCATATATAGACCCAGCCTCCCTTGCCCACTCTCCTTCAGTCCCAAGTGAACCATGCCAGCCCTCAGATGATTCAGTTTGCAGTCATACCCGTTCTGGCCAGGTCTAATTTAACTGTGTCCACAATGTTAAATTTGTTTCTGAAAGGGAAGAATCACAGATGTTAGCTCTGTAAACTTGCAGACAAGACTGGAGTTACTCTCAAATAGCAAAATCATGTTTACAGAGCCACCACTGAAGTTGCGACATGAAAGAAAGGCATGGTTTCTGGTTCACCGCAGATGCTCAATGTTTATGGATTTGTATGGTCTTCTTCCCGTCCTGTGAAGATTCCCCATCTCCCGTAGATTCTTCTGTCATTTTGCTACCCTCGTTAAAAAACATCTCAGAGGAAAGACACCATAGAGAGTAGATGCCACTTTTGTTGTGAGCTGCCCTCCTTGGAGATGTAGGTTTTGTATATGTGCACAGTGGTGCCATGGCCACCAGCTAATGTGAATGAGGGCTCTGAGAGATTTCATAGCGGGACCTTTGTTGATGATAGTTTGAATAAGCCCCTGTCCCGAGATCTACTACAGTATAAAGTGTTTGTTTCAGAGACTCCAAATCATGCATTGTTCCCTGAAATTTATCCAGCCTTTCTTTAGAACAAGTATACACTTACTATATTGTCCTACTTACAACTGGTATAATATTAGTTACTGTTTATTAAATAGGGGTTATGTGCAAGGCATTGTACTGTTTTGTGCTCATGAAAAATTGTATTGAGAGGCTGAGGCACGAGAATTGCTTGAACCCGGGACGCGGAGGTTGCAGTGAGCTGAGATCGCACCACTGCACTTCAGCTGGGGTAACAGAGTGAGACTCTGTCTCAAAAAAAAAAAAAAAAATTGTATTGAGTATTTACTATGCATTATTTATTTAATCCTTGCAACAGCCCTCTAAAATAGACTGCATTGTCATCGTCAACTTACAGATGAGGGAACTGAGGCTTAGAGAGGGGCTGGTACAGGGCCAGCCCATGGCCACACAGATAACCAGTGGCAGAGCCATCCAGGGCCTGGGCTTGTAGCCAGTTTTCAATCATATACCTTCTTCTTTGCTAATCCTTTGCTAAAAACCGTTCTGTAAGAAGTTATTCTAGTATCATCACTATCATCATTACTATTCTCAAGTAACAACAGAAGAAACTGAGGTGGGCACAGCAAGTAAGTGAGAAAGTCAGGGTTCAAAAACCCACTTTTAAGTGTTTTATGATTCTCCACTTCTTAACCTTTCCATTCCTCATTTGACCCATAACTCAAGTGACCTTGGAGTCGGTCAGAATCAGGAGAGCAATAATGCAAATAAGACTTAAAATAAAACGTACTGAAATATATCCTGCCTGGCAGAGGGAGCATTTGGTGCCTGCGCCTTCCAAATCCTGTCTTGCTGCTGCCCACAGGGGAGATGCGATTCCTGTGCCATTTGACTAGCCGGGTTGCCTTCCTCCTCTGTGGAATGTGAGCCTGCTATTTGAATCTTTCTGTCTCGGATTCCTTCTGGAAGAAGGTAGAGTATAAAATGAAATATTGGGTAGTCTAATCTTTCCTCCCTTTCTATTTTCAATGATCGCCATTGCAACTTACTGCCCATTAAAAACAAATAGCACCATATTTAAAAACATTGTATGCCCTACTCCATCAAATGTTCTCCTTCCACAGATACATTATTTTAATGTCTAATCTATTGGAATCTTTCCTTTGCAAGTTAAACTTGTCATAACATAAAAATCACAATTCACTACCACTGTTATTTGAACGATACAATCCAGGTAATAGCTTCATGAATCCACACCAACTCCTTAAACAATCCTTTAAAAGACAATAAATTCAAGGGGCTCACATTCAAGCTCTATAACTCCTATAAATTAAAATCGTGTCTGTGTGTTTTTAAGCAGGTGCTGTAATGGTTAGGCTGTTTTCTGTGTTATAAAACATACAGTGTATTGTGCCACAATTTTGGTAGTGTTTTGGATTCTGGTTTTGTATCAGCAGAAGTTTAAGGCAAAAATTTAATGGCGCATTTTATTTTTTATTTAAATCTGTTCTTGAACATATTGTAAAAGTAATCGACCACTGTTTAAGTGCCTTCTCTCAAGGGGAAGTGTTGTATTTTGTAGTTGGCATGGGCTTTGAAATCTGACAGATGTGGGTTAAAATCCTTGCCTCTGATTGCTTGTGTGACTAAACTCTGTACTAAATACAGAACCTCTCTGAGACTCAGTTTCTTCAGCTGTAGCAATGGGCTAGTGCTATCTATAATCTCATAGAGTTTCTGTGAGAGTAAATGAAGGAATGTATGTAAATTGACTTAACCCAATGCTTGGCACACTGTAGGTATTCAGTTAGTGTTGATTCTTTTCTTTCTATCATGTAATTACAGGCTTGGTTATTTGATCTATTTTTTCTTAAACAGGGGGAAAATTTAATATAAAATGTTGTCCATATATGTAGGTTACCGGTTAGTCAGAGCAGGTGTGACCAGCTAATTTGACTCATCTAATAGATATTTTAAGATCTACTTTTGTGCCAGGCTGTATTTGGGATCTTGCGGATACAGCAGATAACACAGCCACTCACAGATGGCTGCAGCGTAAGGGACAGTTGCATTTTGGGTGAATGGCAATTTGATGTAGTCCCGGTTTAAGACGTTAAAAAATAACACTGATTTCATGTTTTTTTTTCTTTTTAAATCAATTATACTTTTAAAGTTTCCTGAGTCTAATTGAATGTTTTAAAGTCTCCATTCTGGACCTGGTGCCTATGTCATACTTTGTTTTTTGTTTGGTTGTTTGTTTGTTTGAAATGGAGTCTTGCTCTGTTGCCCAGGTTGGAGTGCAGCAGTGAGATCTCAGCTCACTGCAACCTCTGCCTCCTGGGTTCAAGCGATTCTCCTGCCTCAGCCTCCTGAGTAGCTGGGACTACAGACCCCTGCCACCATGCCCAGCTAATTTTTGTATTTTTGGTAGATACGGGGTTTCACCATGTTGGCTAGGCTGGTCTTGAACTCCTGACCTCAGATGATCTGCCTGCCTCAGCCTCCCAAAGTGGTGGGATTACAGGCGTGAGCCACCACGCCTGGCCTGTCTCATACTTTGGTATGTTAATTGTGTACCTCACCATGGGAAACTCGTTTTAGCTGTTTAAGTGACATCAGTATCTTGACTTTGGGTTTCACAGGGAAAACAGATGTTATTCTACATGAAAGTACCCACCACCTGTGTGGAAAAGATACAAATTTTCTGGGTCACGCAGTGGCTCTGTGTCCCCGGACAAGTTGCTTTACCTCATCTCTAAGACTGAGTATAAAATACTAGCTAGTTGTTGTGAGGATGAAGTCAGAAAATCTTAAAAGCGCCTGGCACTTTAAAGTAAGAATACATGTTGGTTTGACTTTCCCTCTGGTAAATCTCTATGACATCTTAATTAAATTTTGTAACAGAAAAATGGATGGTGTGAACAGGCAGATCAGCTTGCCATCCTCTAATTAGGTTTGAACCCCTCCTTTCCTTGTGGTTGCTCCTCTGAAGCTGAGTCATGTCCCTGAGATTCCTCCACAGAGGTTATTGTTTTGCTGGAGAGAACGATTAGGTTTCTCTATTCCAGGAGGACTTGCATCTCTCCTTCCTCCTCATATCAAATTGTGCCTTGCCAGCTGCTGCCGCTGCCATTTGCATGCATGTTTGTTTCCCTGGGTGTTTCTGAACCATTATCTAGTAATTTTTATAAATGCTTTATAAGTCCTATCAGGCATTTCTGGCAGCTTCCTTCCCTCTCCCATATGCTTCTCTGTCATCTGAATAAAACCTTCGCACCCTTAATGAAGCTGGAAGAATAGGCAGTTTATCTCCTGTGTAGTCTTCCCTGGGTATGGTTTTGCTTTTCAAATAAGTTCCTCAGTACATCTGCCTAGAACTCTGATGAAGGCCAGTTTTCCTATTTTGTTCTTTATACTCATAGGGAGATTCTATTTCTCATTGTGTCAGAACTGTGGGTTATTGGAATTTTAAAAAGCAACAGTGGACCATTTTTTGGACATCTTAGATTATGTATAAACAACTTTGTTCCAATTCCAGAAATAATATATGCTTATAAAAATTTATACTGTTCCCAAGCATATAAAATAAAAACTGAAACAAACCACCTACCCCATCCCCCTCCCTTTCCATCCTCCCCTCTAATTCCACTTCTGAGAGGTGACACCAGAATCCCAATTTGGTATGTATCTTTACAGACTTTTTTCTTTTTTTTCGGGATAGAGTCTTGCTCAGTCAGCCAGGCTGGAGTGCAGTGAAGCAATCTTGGCTCACCAAAACCTCTGCCTCCCGGGTTTAAGCAATTCTCCTGCCTCAGCCTCCCAAGTAGCTGGGATTATAGGTGTATGCCACCACACCTGGCTAATTTTTGTATTTTTAGTAGAGACGGGGTTTCACCATGTTAGCCAGGCTGATCTCGAACTACTGACCTTGTGATCTGCATTCCTTGGCCTCTCAAAGTGCTGGAATTACAGGTGTGAGCCACCGTGCCTGGCCCAGATTTTTTTCTTATTCTTGTACATATCAGGATGGCTAAATTGTGCTATGGTAAGAACCACAAAATAGCAGTGGCTTAATACAACCAAAGTTTATTTCTTGCCCATGCTATGGGTTCAATGGGGGCTGGTGGGATTGGGGAGCCGGGGTCTCTCATCATCTTGATTATTGAGATCGTGGTCTCCCATTGTGACACGTGCTTCCATGAGTCACTGAGGGAGGGAAAGAGCATGTGGTGGTGAATTTGCACTGGTTTTTAAAACGTCTACCCAGAAGTGATGCATCACTTTGGCTCACATTTGATTCGCTGGAGCAAGTTACATGGCCATAGCTAACCTCAGAGGGATGAGGGATGCGCAGTCCCACCATGAGGGTATAAAGAGGAGAATCAGGCTATTTGGTAAACTGTGCTAATTACCACCATGATATCATATGTAGAGATACAAATATATGCTGTATATAAATATAAATATGCACATATTTTATTTTTTCTTTCTAGAGAGGATCTTGCTCTGTCACCCAGGCTGGAGTGTAGTGGCGCAATCTCGGCTCACTGCAACCTCCACCTCCTGGGCTCAAACCATCCTCCCACCTCAGCAACCCTTGCCCCCCAGGAGCTGGGACTACAGGTGCACACCATGCCCAGCTAATTTTTTATATTTTTTTGTAGAGACAGCATTGTGCTATATTGCCCAAGCTAGTCTCCTGGGCTCAAGTGATTCTCCCGCCTTGGCCTCCCAAAGTGCTGAGATTACAGATGTGAGCCACTGTACCCAGCAGATATTTCATTTTTTAAAATGCTGCAGTTATACTATATAGATAGTGTTTGGCAACTGCTGTTTTAGCAGTACCTCATATACATCTTTCTCTGTTAGTATATATAGATTCATTTCATTTTAACAACCTAATCGTCCATTTTATATACCACAATTTATTGATGGATGTTATTTCTATGTGTTTTCTTTGCTATTACAAAGAGTGGTGCAATAAACATCACTCTTCAGACTCTTTTTTTTTTTTTTTGAGACAGAGTCTCGCTCTGTCACCCAGGCTGGAGTGCAATGGCACTATGTTGGCTCACTGCATCCTCCACCTCCCAGGTTCAAGCAATTCTCGTGCCTCAGCCTCCAGAGTAGCTGGGATTACAGGTGTGTGCCAATGTCTAGCTAAGTTTTGTATTTTCAGTGGAGACGGGGTTTCACCATGTTGGCTAAGCTGATCTTGAACTTCTGACCTCAAGTAATCTGCCCCCCCCTTGGCCTCCCAAAGTGTTGGGATTACAGGTGTGAGCCACTGCACCTGGCCTTTTCAGACATTTTAAGTGTGTATTTGTGCAAATACTTCTGTAGAATAAATTCCTAGGAATTGTTGGGTGAAAGGGCATATGTACTTTATATTTTGATTGTTACTATCAAATTGCCCTCAGCAGGGTTTGAGACTGCCTGTTTTTGCATATCTGCTCCAATACTATATACTGTTCATCTTGTGTATCTTTGCCAGACCGATGGGTAAAAATGTGTTCTTTTAATTTACATTTCTCTGATTGTCAACAAGGTTAAACTTTTTGCATAAGTTAATTTGTCATTTGTCTTGCTTCATCTGTGAAATGACTGAATCTATTTTTTGTTCATTTTATCTTTTGGGTTGTTTTGTTTATGTTTTTTCTTATTGGCTTGTAAATATTATGGTTACTTTTTATCTCATATGCATTGTAAATATTTCCCCCGTTGGTTATTTAAATGTCTCCCAAATAATCATTTGCCTTGCATGATCCACATTACAATTAAAAAATTTCTTCTTCTCATTCACTAAAAACAGTCCTTAATTACTTTTGACTTGTTAGCTCAAGAAGGCAGAAGAAACACATAATTCTACCTCCAGATGCTCTGAAATACCTAGTGAATTAAGAGATTGTGTGGAGAGCCTTAGAGTTTTACATGTCCATGGAACTGGATATTTTATATGAAACTTTCACACAGATTTATCTAACATGACTTTGACTTTGTGCAGTAAGTATGGTAGATTTAGTTATTTCTGTTGTACAGATGTCCCTGCATCTATAGATTTGGGTTTGAATCCCCACCACATATTAATTCTGTCACATGGGGCATCATGGTACTTAGGGGGTTTATTCCATGTTAATCATATATGTAACATGTATGGCGAAGTCAGTACGCAATCAGTGTTTATTCTCTTTCAACTCTCCCACTCTTCAGAGGTGTTAAGAGACACACAGTTTAGATCTAGAGGCTGGCTCTCCTGGCTTGTAGGCCAGGTCTTGTTCTAGTGGACTGTATTGCTCCTCTGAAGAGAGTGTGAGTTCCTGGCCTCTTTAGAAATAAGACCATCAGAAGTTAGTGTTTACATAAGTCCTTCAGTGCAGGACTGGGCTTTGAGCCTGGATGTTGGTTTTATTTAAAAAGCACATTTCTCACTTATATAAATAATCCTTGTACATTGCTTAAAAATTTGGAAAAAATATTTTTAAAACATTTATAGTCCTACCACTGAGATGGAATGACTACTTTCACGCTGAAGCATTTCTTTCCAGTATTTCTTCTGGGCGTATATATTTTTTTGTTTTACAAATCTGATACAATTTTATTATATCATTAACATTAATGCCCACATTATAATTTAAACATTTTTCCTTGCTATACAACTTTTTATCAATGTCATTTTAATTGCTGCAAAATATTTCATTCAGTGGGTTGTATTTCATTATTTATTTTCCTGGTATTAAATGTTTAGATTGAACCCTCTATTAAAAATTATTCAGGAATGTGCTTCCTTCCTATATTTCATATTCTTTTCCTTTTCTTTTTTTTTGGTCTTTAGAGAAAAGGTTTCACTCTGTCACCCAGGCTGGAGTGCAGCGGCATGAACATAGCTCACTGCACCCTTGAACTCCTGGCCTCAAGTGATCCTCCCACCCCAGCTCCAAACTAGCTAGGACTAAAGGCGTGCGCCCCCATGTCCAGCTAGTTTTTGTATATATATATATTTTTTGTAGAGATGGGGTCTCCATATGTTGCCCAGGCTGGTCTTGAACTCTTGGCCTCAATGATCCTCTGGCTTCAGCCTCCCAGATTGCTAGGATTACAGGTGTGCGTCACTGCACCCAGCATTTTTCCTATTATTTTCTTAAGATAACTTTCCAAAAATGAAATAATTGGACCACAGGGAATATACATTTTAAGGCTTTTGGAATATATGGCCAAATTGCTTTCCAAAATAGTTTTAGCAATTTATGCTCAGCTCTGAGGGTTCCTATAAATACTTACTTTTGAAGAATATAATGACAAATACTGGAGAAGAGAGTGAAACAAATGAATCTTCTCCAACCTATGGGTCCTGTCTTCACCAAATACTTAAATTCTAATCATCAGTGCATAGTTCAAAGCAGGGCATTTTGATATGGCTATTTTGCTGTGGCCATTATGCCTAATTTGAAACAGCCATATCACAATGTAAACTCACTCTTTTTAATTTTCAAATAATGTATTCAGTAGACATGCTTGGCTTTCTCTTTATCCTTGACCTTCTTTTTTTATTTTTAAAATAAAAAGAGGTGGTGTCTCACTATGTTGCCCAGGCTAGTCGTGAATGCCTAGCCTCAAGTGATCCTTCCACCTCGGCCTCCCAAAGTGTTGGGATTCTAGGTGTGAGCCACTGCGCCTGGCTCATCCTTGACCTTCTCATTACTTCTAACTCCTTGTGTCATCCTTGATCTTCTACCCAGAGGTAGGGCTTAAGCATTTCACATACTTTGGCAGTTTTATTGCCAAAAGTTTTGATAGGTGATTTCTTTTTTTTTTTTTTTTGAGATGGGGTCTTGCTCTGTCACCCAAACTGGAGTGCAGTGGTGCAATCTCAGCTCACAGCAACCTCTACCTCCTGGGTTCACACCATTCTCCTGCCTCAGCCTCCCGAGTAGCTGGGACCACAGGCGCCCGCCACCACACCCGGCTAATTTTTTGTATTTTTAGTGGAGACGGGGTTTCACCGTGTCAGCCAGGATGGTCTCGATCTCTTGACCTCATGATCCGCCCTCCTTGGCCTCCCAAAGTGTTGGGATTACAGGCATGAGCCACTGCACCCAGCCAGTTTTGATAGGTGATTTCTTAGGTTTTGTCAAAATATCTCTGGAGTTAAAAAAAGGGGGAGGGGTTATATTAAGAGCTGCATTAAAATGTCATATGCCATCATTAGCTGTTAGGGAAATGAAAATCAAAACCACAGTGAAATACCACTTCATACCTATTGGGTTATCTATAATAAATAAGACAGATAGTACATGTTGGCAGGGATGTGGAGAAATTGGAACCCTCATACTCTCTTGGTGGGACTGTAAAATGGTGCAGCCATTTTAAAAAACAATTTGGCAGTTCCTCAAATGTTAAACATCCTAGCAGTTCACTCCTGATATATACCCAAGAGAAACCCAAGAGAAACGAAAACATATGTGCACGTAACAACTTGTACACTAATGTTCATAGTAGCATTATTCACAATAGCCAGAAAGTGGAAACAATCCAAATGTCCATCAACTGGTGGGTAAATGAAATGTGGATTATATCCAAGCAGTGGAATATTATTCAGCCATAACAGGGAATGAATAGTACAACTTGGATGAACCTTGAAAACATTATCCTAAGTGAAAGAAGCCAGGCACAAAAGACCACATATTGTGTGATTTCATTTATATGAAGTATTCAGAACAGGGAAATCTGTAGACAGAAAATAAATTAGTGGTTGCCTAGAGCTAGAGGTGGGAGAGAAGTTTGGTGGGGGAGGTGGGGAGTGGGTACAAGGTTTCTTTCTGGGGTGATAAAAATGTTCTAAAATTGATTGTAGTGTTGGTGGCACCACTCTGAGTATATTAAAAACCATTGAATTGTACACTTTAAATGGGTTGATTGTATGGTATGTGAAAGACATTTCAATAAAGCTGTTAAAAATGCCATATGCTTATCCAGTTCTCGTCATTGAACAGTACTTGCTTCCTAGGTAGTAACTGGCAATATGCATTAGGGACTGAAGTTCTGTGCTGCCTGTTAATTTTGCATTGCAAATATTGCCCATTACAGGTACACTGGCTCCTTGGATACCTGTAGCTAATGCAATCCTGTTCTGGTTGCATAAGGTAGTATGCAACCTGATGGAAGCTGTAACAGTACTCTAAACTTTCTTCATAAGAATGAGCTTTGTTTTTCTTTTCAGGGAAATTTTGAATATTTTCCTGAAGAACAAAGTTCAGACTCCTTATGAGGGCTCCATATGATGCTTTTCACAACCCAAGATGCATTATGTCTTGGTGGTTGAAAGCATGAGCTTTAGACCTACACAGATGGGGGTTTGAAACAACTCAATGTGTAACTTTTGGCATATTTTACTCTGAGACTCAGTTTCTTTATCTGTAAAATGGGCATAATACCACCATACTTAATGGAGTTATTTATTGCCAGCATAAAAAGCTATAATCATGTAAAGTGCCAGGTACATAATGAAGACTCAGTTGAATATTCAAAAAAATTAACACTTGGCCCTAACATTCTCTAGGCTTATTTCCCATATCCCCTGCCTTGAACTTTATGTGCTACTGACACCACACTGCATGTGGTTTGCTTGAGCCTTCATGCTGTGCTATTCCTCTTGACCTTTGTTCATGTTTTTCCTCCTCTGAATGCTCCCTCCCTTTGTTTGGCTATCTTTTTACATATCCTTCAAGAATTAAGTTTTAGCTCATCTTTTCCATATATCTTCCCTGACTCCCACACACATGCCCTAGGCTAGGCTAAGTCCCCTTCGTTGGGTCATTTAGAGTATTTTATATGTATCTCAATTTGATTAGTTTTTTCAAAGAAGCAACTTTTGACTTTATTGATCATCTCCATTGTATCTTTTTTTCTATTTCATGGCTTGCTGCTCTTTATTACTTCTTCTCTTCTACTTTTTGAGGTTTATTTTGTTGTTCTTTTTCCAATATTACATTGGCTGCTTTGCTAATAAAAGCACTCAAGACTACAAATTTGCCTCTAACCACTGCTTTAGCTACACCTATGAGTTTTATTATGCAGTATTCAAAAAATCACCTTGTAGTTCTATGTATTTTACATTTTCATGAAGATTTCTTCCTTGACCCATGGGTTATTTAGATTTGTGTTTCAAAAACATTTCTAAGCACATAAGGTTATTTCTACTTATCTTTTTGTTATTAATTTCTAACTTAATTTCATTGTGGTTAGAGGATGTTCTTTCTTTCCTTCCTCCCTCCTCCCATCTGTTTTTTTTTTTTTTTTTTTTTTTGCAGGTTTTTGCTTTATGGCCTAATACATGGTCAGTTTTTGCAAATGTTCCATGTATGCTTGAAAACAATGTGTATTCTCTAGTTATTGAAAGCAATATTTTACATATGTATGTTAGATTAACTTATGAAGTGCATTATATACATTTTATAGCCCTGATTTTTGTCCAACATTTTACATATGTATGTTAGAATAATTTGTGAATTGTATTATATAAATTTTATAGCCCTGATTTTTATCTGATCTATTAAGAGTTATGTTAAAAATTTCTTCTGTGATTGTGGATTTCATATCCTTTTTTTTTTTGAAGTATTATTTATTTATTTATTTATTTATTATTATACTTTAGGTTTTAGGGTACATGTGCACAATGTGCAGGTTTGTTACATATGTATCCATGTGCCATGTTGTTTTGCTGCACCCATTAACTTGTCATTTAGCATTAGGTATATCTCCTAATGCTGTCCCTCCCCCCTCCCCCCACCCCACAACAGTCCCCAGAGTGTGATGTTCCCCTTCCTGTGTCCATGAGTTCTCATTGTTCAATTCCCACCTATGAGTGAGAACATGCGGTGTTTGGTTTTTTGTCCTTGCGATAGTTTACTGAGAATGATGTTTTCCAGTTTCATCCGTGTCCCTACAAAGGACATGAATTCATCATTTTTTATGGCTGCATAGTATTCCTTGGTGTATATGTGCCACATTTTCTTAATCCAGTCTATCGTTGTTGGACATTTGGGTTGGTTCCAAGTCTTTGCTATTGTGAATAGTGCCGCAATAAACATGTGTGCATGTGTCTTTATAGCAGCATGATTTATAGTCCTTTGGGTATATACCCAGTAATGGGATGGCTGGGTCAAATGGTATTTCTAGTTCTAGATCCCTGAGGAATCGCCACACTGACTTCCACAATGGTTGAACTAGTTTACAGTCCCACCAACAGTGAAAAAGTGTTCCTATTTCTCCACATCCTCTCCAGCACCTGTTGTTTCCTGACTTTTTAATGATGGCCATTCTAACAGGTGTGAGATGGTATCTCACTGTGGTTTTGATTTGCATTTCTCTGATGGCCAGTGATGATGAGCATTTTTTCATGTGTGTTTTAGCTGCATAAATGTCTTCTTTTGAGAAGTGTCTGTTCATGTCCTTCACCCACTTTTTGATGGGGTTGTTTGTTTTTTTCTTGTAAATTTGTTTGAGTTCATTGTAGATTCTGGATATTAGCCCTTTGTCAGATGAGTAGGTTGCAAAAATTTTCTCCCATTCTGTAGCTTGCCTGTTCACTCTGTTGGTAGTCCCTTTTGCTGTGCAGAGGCTCTTTAGTTTAATTAGATCCCGTTTGTCAATTTTGGCTTTTGTTGCCATTGCTTTTGGTGTTTTAGACATGAAGTCCTTGCCCATGCCTATGTCCTGAATGGTATTGCCTAGGTTTTCTTCTAGGGTTTTTATGGTTTTAGGTCTAACATGTAAGTCTTTAATCCATCTTGAATTAATTTTTGTATAAGTTGTAAGGAAGGGATCCAGTTTCAGCTTTCTACATATGGCTAGCCAGTTTTCCCAGCACCATTTATTAAATAGGGAATCCTTTCCCCATTTCTTGTTTTTGTCAGGTTTGTCAAAGATCAGATAGTTGTAGCTATGCGGCATCATTTCTGAGGGCTCTGTTCTGTTCCATTGATCTATGTCTCTGTTGTGGTACCAGTACCATGCTGTTTTGGTTACTGTAGCCTTGTAGTATAGTTTAAAGTCAGGTAGTGTGATGCCTCCAGCTTTGTTCTTTTGGCTTAGGATTGACTTGGCGATGCGGGCTCTTTTTTGGTTCCATATGAACTTTAAAGTAGTTTTTTCCAATTCTGTGAAGAAAGTCATTGGTAGCTTGATGGGGATGGCATTGAATCTATAAATTACCTTGGGCAGTATGGCCATTTTCACGATATTGATTCTTCCTACCCATGAGCATGGAATGTTCTTCCATTTGTTTGTATCCTCTTTTATTTCATTGAGCAGTGGTTTGTAGTTCTCCTTGAAGAGGTCCTTCATATCCCTTGTAAGTTGGATTCCTAGGTATTTTATTCTCTTTGAAGCAATTGTGAATGGGAGTTCACTCATGATTTGGCTTTCTGTTTGTCTGTGATTGGTGTACAAGAATGCTTGTGATTTTCGTACATTGACTTTGTATCCTGAGACTTTGCTGAAGTTGCTAATCAGCTTAAGGAGATTTTGGGCTGAGACAATGGGGTTTTCCAGATATACAATCATGTCATCTGCAAACAGGGACAATTTGACTTCCTCTTTTCCTAATTGAATACCCTTTATTTCCTTCTCCTGCCTGATTGCTCTGGCCAGAACTTCCAGCACTATGTTGAATAGGAGTGGTGAGAGACGGCATCCCTGTCTTGTGCCAGTTTTCAAAGGGAATGCTTCCAGTTTTTGCCCATTCAGTATAATATTGGCTGTGGGTTTGTCATAGAGAGCTCTTATTATTTTGAGATACGTCCCATCAATACCTAATTTATTGAGAGTTTTTAGCATGAAGGGTTGTTGAATTTTGTCAAAGGCCTTTTCTGCATCTATTGAGATAATCATGTGGTTTTTGTCTTTGGTTCTGTTTATATGCTGGATTACATTTATTGATTTGCGTATGTCGAACCAGCCTTGCGTCCCAGGGATGAAGCCCACTTGATCGTGGTGTATAAGCTTTTTGATGTGCTGCTGGATTCGGTTTGCCAGTATTTTATTGAGGATTTATGCATCAATGTTCATCAAGGATATTGGTCTGAAATTCTCTTTTTTGGTTATGTCTCTGCCAGGCTTTGGTATCAGGACGATGCTGGCTTCATAAAATGTGTTAGGGAGGATTCCCTCTTTTTCTATCGATTGGAATAGTTTCAGAAGGAATGGTACCAGTTCCTCCTTGTACCTCTGGTAGAATTCGGCTGTGAATCCATCAGGTCCTGGACTCTTTTTGGTTGGTAAGCTATTGATTATTGCCACAATTTCAGAACCTGTTATTGGTCTATTCAGAGATTCAACTTCTTCCTGGTTTAGTCTTGGGAGGGTGTATTTGTCGAGGAATTTATCCATTTCTTCTAGATTTTCTAGTTTATTTGCATAGAGGTGTTTGTAGTATTCTCTGATGGTAGATTGTATTTCTGTGGGATCGGTGGTGATATCCCCTTTTTCATTTTTTATTGCATCTATTTGATTCTTCTCTCTTTTCTTCTTTATTAGTCTTTCTAGCAGTCTATCAATTTTGTTGATCTTGTCAAAAAACCAGCTCCTGGATTCATTAATTTTTTGAAGGGTTTTTTGTGTCTCTATTTCCTTCAGTTCTGCTCTGATTTTAGTTATTTCTAGCCTTCTGCTAGCTTTTGAATGTGTTTGCTCTTGCTTTTCTAGTTCTTTTAATTGTGATGTTAGGGTGTCGATTTTGGATCTTTCCTGTTTTCTCTTGTGGGCATTTAGTGCTATAAATTTCCCTCTACACACTGCTTTGAATGTGTCCCAGAGATTCTGGTATGTTGTGTCTTTGTTCTCGTTGGTTTCAAAGAACATCTTTATTTCTGCCTTCATTTCATTATGTACCCAATAGTCATTCGGGAGCAGGTTGTTCAGTTTCCATGTAGTCGAGCAGTTTTGAGTGAATTTCTTTTTTTTTTTTTTTTTTGAGACGGAGTCTCGCTCTATCGCCCAGGCTGGAGTGCAGTGGCGCAATCTCGGATCACTGCAAGCTCTGCCTCCTGGGTTCATGCCATTCTCCTGCCTCAGCCTCTCCGAGTAGCTGGGCCTACAGGCGCCCGCCACCACGCCTGGCTAATTTTTTGTATTTTTAGTAGAGACGGGGTTTCACTGTGGTCTCGATCTCCTGACCTCGTGATCCGCCTGCCTTGGCCTCCCAAAGTGCTGGGATTACAAGCGTGAGCCACCGTGCCCGGCCTTGAGTGAATTTCTTAATCCTGAGTTCTAGTTTGATTGCACTGTGGTCTGAGAGACAGTTTGTTATAATTTCTGTTCTTTTACATTTGCTGAGGAGAGCTTTACTTCCAACTATGTGGTCAATTTTGGAATAGGTGTGGTGTGGTGCTGAAAAAAATGTATATTCTGTTGATTTGGGGCGGAGAGTTCTGTAGATGTCTATTAGGTCCACTTGGTGCAGAGTTGAGTTCAATTCCTGGATATCCTTGTTAACTTTCTGTCTCGTTGATCTGTCTAATGTTGACAGTGGAGTGTTAAAATCTCCCATTATTATTGTGTGGGAGTTTAAGTCCCTTTGTAGGTCACTCAGGACTTGCTTTATGAAGCTGGGTGCTCCTGTGTTGGGTGCATATATATTTAGGATAGTTAGCTCTTCTTGTTGAATTGATCCCTTTACCATTATGTAATGGCCTTCTTTGTCTATTTTGATCTTTGTTGGTTTAAAGTCTATTTTATCAGAGACTAGGATTGCAACCCCTGCCTTTTTGTGTTTTCCATTTGCTTGATAGATCTTCCTCCATCCCTTTATTTTGAGTCTATGTGTGTCTTTGCACGTGAGATGGGTTTCCTGAATACAGCACACTGATGGGTCCTGACTCCTTATCCAGTTTGCCAGTCTGTGTCTTTTAATTGGCGCATTTAGCCCATTTACATTTAAAGTTAATATTGTTATATGTGAATCTGATCCTGTCATTATGATGTTAGTTGGTTATTTTGCTCGTTAGTTGATGCAGTTTCTTCTTCGATGGTCTTTACAATTTGGCATGTTTTTTGCAGTGGCTGGTACCGGTTGTTCCTTTCCATGTTTAGTGCTTCCTTCAGGAGCTCTTTTAGGGCAGGCCTGGTGGTGACAAAATCACTCAGCGTTTGCTTGTCTGTAAAGTATTTTATTTCTCCTTCACTTATGAAGCTTAGTTTGGCTGGATATGAAATTCTGGGTTGAAAATTCTTTTCTTTAAGAATGTTGAATATCGGCCCCCACTCTCTTCTGGCTTGTAGAGTTTCTGCCGAGAGATCAGCTGTTAGTCTGATGGGCTTCCCTTTGTGGGTAACCCGACCTTTCTCTCTGGCTGCCCTTAACATTTTTTCCTTCATTTCAACTTTGGTGAATCTGACAATTATGTGTCTTGGAGTTGCTCTTCTTGAGGAGTATCTTTGTGGCGTTCTCTGTATTTCCTGAATCTGAATGTTGGCCTGCCTTGCTAGATTGGGGAAGTTCTCCTGGATAATATCTTGCAGAGTGTTTTCCAACTTGGTTCCATTCTCCCCATCATTTTCAGGTACACCAATCAGACGTAGATTTGGTCTTTTCACATAGTCCCAAATTTCTTGGAGGCTTTGTTCATTTCTTTTTATTCTTTTTTCTCTAAACTTCCCTTCTCGCTTCATTTCATTCATTTCATCTTCCATCAGCGATACCCTTTCTTCCAGTTGATCGCATCTGCTACCGAGGCTTCTGCAATCTTCGCGTAGTTCTCGAAACCTGGATTTCAGCTCCATCAGCTCCTTTAAGCCCTTCTCTCCATTGGTTATTCTAGTTATCTAGTTTCTAATTTTTTTTCAAAGTTTTTAACTTCTTTGCTATTGTTTTGAATTTCCTCCCGTAGCTCAGAGTAGTTTGATCGTCTGAAGCCTTCTTCTCTCAACTTGTCAAAGTCATCCTCCATCCAGCTTTGTTCCATTGCTGGTGAGGAACTGCGTTCCTTTGGAGGAGGAAAGGTGCTCTGCTTTTTAGAGTTTCCAGTTTTTCTGCTCTGTTTTTTCCCCATCTTTGTGGTTTTATCTACTTTTTGTCTTTGATGATGGTGATGTACAGATGGGTTTTTGGTGTGGATGTCCTTTCTGTTTGTTAGTTTTCCTTCTACCAGACAGGACCCTCAGCTGCAGGTCTGTTGGAGTTTACTAGAGGTCCACTCCAGACCCTGTTTGGCTGGGTGTCAGCAGCAGTGGCTGCAGAACAGCGGATTTTCGTGAGACCACAAATTCAGCTGTCTGATAGTTCCTCTGGAAGTTTTGTCTCAGAGGAGTACCTGGCCGAGTGAGGTGTCAGTCTGTCCCTACTGGGGGGTGCCTCCCAGTTAGGCTGCTTAGGGGTGAGGGACCCACTTTAGGAGGCAGTCTGTCCATTCTGAGATCTCCAGCTGCGTGCTGGGAGAACCACTACTCTCTTCAAAGCTGTCAGTCAGACAGGGACATTTAAGTCTGCAGAGGTTCCTGCTGAATTTTTGTTTGTCTGTGCCCTGCCCCCAGAGGTGGAGCCTACAAAGGCAGGCAGGCCTCCTTGAGCTGTGGTGGGCTCCACCCAGTTCGAGCTTCCTGGCTGCTTTGTTTACCTAAGCAAGCCTGGGCAATGGCGGGCGCCCCTCCCCCAGCCTCACTGCCATCTTGCAGTTTGATCTCAGACTGCTGTGCTAGCAATCAGCGAGACTCCGTGGGCATAGGACCCTCTGAGCCAGGTGCAGGACACAATCTCCTAGTGTGCCGTTTTCCAGGCCCGTTGGAAAAGCGCAGTATTAGGGTGGGACTGACCCGATTTTCCAGGTGCCATCTGTTACCCCTTTCTTTGACTAGGAAAGGGAACTCCCTGACCCCTTGCACTTCCCGAGTGAGGCAATGCCTCGCCCTGCTTTGGCTCACGCACAGTGCGCTTCACCGACTGTCCTGCATCCACTGTTTGGCACTCCCTAGTGAGATGAAATCGGTACCTCAAACAGAAATGCAGAAATCACCCGTCTTCTGTGTCGCTCAGGCTAGGAGCTGTAGACCGGAGCTGCTCCTATTCGGCCATCTTGGCTCCCTCATATCTTTTTTAATTGATTTTTTTTCTTGTTCATTTTCTCCCTGCACTAGTCTGGAAGTTACATATTCTATGTTTATTCTTCTATTGATTACCCTAGGAAATTTAATATGTGTGTATAATTTCACAAAGCCTAAGGTTAGCGTCTTTATTCTCTTTTTAACAATGCAAGAATCTTTAGAATGCTTTTTCATTTTGGCGACATCACTTCTGACATATATGCATTTGTTGTCCAATATTTTAGTCCTATCTTATTTTATTCTTTTTTGAACTTCACAAATTAGACATTATTGGTATTTTATATAGTCTACGTCCTTTTGAGTTACCCACATTTGCCATTTTATTTGTTTGCTATTCTATTTTACAACCCAGACCTACCTTCTGGGGTCGTTTCCTTTCTCTTGGAAGTAATTTTTTTAAAAATTTCTTTAGTGAGATACTATGTTGTAATAAACTCAGTTTTTATGTGTCCAAAATTACCTTCATTTTCTCCTCATTCTTGAAAAATAGTGTTGCTGTACCTGCTGTTCTAAGTTGATAGCTATAGATTCTCAGCACTTTGAAGACATGCCACTGTTTTTTCATTTCCACTTTTGCTGTTGAGAAGTCAGTTGTCAGTCTATTTTTTTCTTCTGCTAGTAAAATGTCTTTCATTCTGGCTGCTTTTAAAATCCCTTTGTCTTAGGTGTCTTCGCTGTCAGTAAGACATTTCTAGGTGAGGATTTCTTCTGATTTATTCTTCTTGGGATTTGTTGGGATTTTTGTCTCTGAGGTTTGGTATCTTATCAATTATGGAAATACTGTCTCTCATCCACTCTTTCTCTTCTCTCTTTTTGGAATTCTGATTTAGATGTTAGGCCTTTTTTTTTTTTGATGGTGATCTTATGTTCCTTGGAACTTTACTTGCTGATCATTCTTTGAGGCTTAGGTTTCAAGTTAGAATCTTCCTTTTATACAGATGCCTCCGGGGGGCTCTACTACCCAGAACACTTAAAACTACATCTTTTGGTGTTAGACTTCTTTTTTGGTTATAGGTGTAGGATGAATTCTGACTCCATACTTGGATAGGAAGGTATCATGGTTAGACATTCTGAGCAGAGACTTATTCCTTTTATTTCCCCTTTCCTGAGGCAAGGCCAAAACACAGAAGGTTTGTTTCCAGTTTCACCCACTGAGGATGTGGCATTTCAGAGGGCCTGGCTTGGTATGGGAGTTTCCAGTCTGATTCTTGCCTTGCCAGCAGACACTCGGGGGCCGGACCACATGCAGAGGCTAGACCACTGCCAACATGTACAGGGAGCAAGATAACTACACTTTTAAAAAGATCACTCTGGTTGCCTTATGGAGGATGGGTTACAGAAGGCTTGAAGAGTGGAGGCAGAGAGGCAAGTTAGGATGCTATTATAAACCTCAGGAGAGAGGTGTTGCCCCTGGGACAGACAGAATGGTGGTGGATGGGGAAGTTATTAAGATGGTCTGTCTCTTCCCATAGACTGTAAGATACCCAGCCTCAGGGTGAGTGTCATCAGAAAGATGTCGTTTCCATCTTTGAGTCCTTCCAATGCCTGGCACAGAGAAGGCATTCACAGATGCTGATTGAATTGAACAGTGGAATCGATAATGGTTCTAGAGCTGATTTTTTTCCTACCTTCTAAATGACTATTTTCCTTAAAGGGAAATGACATGAAGGGATTCCAGGCAGTGAACTAATGCTTGTCTCTGGCATTGCAAAGCCCAGTCCAGAAATAGAGAGCCAGCTGTTTGTAAGCCCAAAAGCCTTAGGTTTTGGAAGGGTTTACTTTCCATGATAACATAGCTTTCTTTAGCCTGTGCACTTGTTCCTTACTTAAGGAGTTTCAGGCTCTGCTTGAGATTACTTACACAAAACCTTACCATCTTACTGGATTTTTATGGCATTTTCTTAGAAATTACTAAACTTTATGACTCTCTAGGCAGGTTGCAAAGATGTTCCTCTAATGATATATTACAGCTATGAAAACTTCTTCCTGCTAAGGCATTCTTTTTGGAAAAAATGCTCTGTGTTTAGAGAACGAAGGGAGAGGCAAATGTTTCCTGCTGTGTGACAGTTTAATAAGCTTTAGCTGATCACTAAGAACTGTTGTTCTAAGAATGTATGCAACACTTTTCCATTAACTGTGCAGAAGTGTTTCTAGAAGGTATGGTAAAATAAAGCATATATATGTGATTTTTAACTTTTGAGGCCTGGAAGGTCTTTATTATTCATTCAACAAATATGTGTTGAATGTCTGCTGTGGCCCAAGGCCTGTGCAAGGCATGGGTGATCACTATCAGACACCATCCCTGTCATCCCTACTCGCCCGTTGTGTTCTTTTGTGTGAATTAGGAAAAGGCACCCATTCTTCAAGGAAAGAATATTAAATTCGTCAATATAGTACTAACATATCAGTAGCAAATTTGTTACGACAATGGATTATTAATGAAAAATGAATGTTAGTTATTAAATAATTTTTATATAGTATTGTTGATTTGAACTTGAAATTCAGAAATATTCTGGCACAGTAGGCAAACAGTAGATTATTGAATTACAATATGAATATGAATCTTCCAATTTAATCAGTGCACTGATACCAATGAGGGATTTTTAAAAAAATTTAAAGGGACTCATCAATCATCTATCAAATGTCAAAGCAGATCCCTATTTAGAAACACAGACTATTTTTAGATATGATTACATCAACAAAGTCTTTCTTTTTTTTTTTTTTAAGAGACCAGGGTGTCTTGCTGTCTTGCCCAGGCTGGAGGGCAGTGGCACAATATCAAATTCTTGGGCTCAAACCATCCTCCTACCTCAGCCTTCCAAGTAGCTGGGACTAGGCGCATGCCAACCCACTCAGCTATTTTTTTTTTTTTTTTTTTGTAGAGACGAAAGTCTTATTGTATTGCCCAGGTTGCTCAAACTCCTGGTCTCAAGCAATCCTCCTGCCTCAGCCTTCCAAAGTGCTGGGATTGTAGGTGTGAGCCACCATGCCCAGCACATGGTCTCTTGATTATTGAATTTGTCAAAGGGGAACAATACATACTGGCTTATTAAAATAAGACATGACTGCCATTGCCAGAAAATTCTCGTTGTAAATAAAAAAACCACCCAAATATAAAATCATCTGATGTTAGTTTACAAAACCAAAATATTTCTCAATTCCCAGTTTAAATCAACAAGTACCTTCATGATAACAATATGTATTATACAATAACTTATATTTGTTATCATGAATAATCCATTTGTTATACAGTTTATAATTATAAAAATATTCCAAATGTTAAAGATGTTTACCTGTGAACAGCATCATGGCACTCTTTTTTTTTTTTTTAAATTGAGATGGAGCCTTGCTCTGTCACTCAGGCTGGAGTGCAGTGGCATGATCTCGGCTCACTGCAACCTCCGCCTCCCAGGTTCAAGCAATTCTCCTGCCTCAGCTTCCCAACTTGCTGGTATTATAGGTGTGCACCACCACACCTGGCTAATTTTTTGTATATTTGGTAAAGATGGGGTCTCACCATGCTGGCCAAGCTGGTCTTGAACTCCTGACCTCAAATGATCCACCTGCCTCGGCCTCCCAAAGTGCTGGAATTACAGGTGTAAGCCACCGCACCCGGCCAGCATCATGGCGCTCTTGTACATGACTTAAAAAGCCACACATGGTGGCCTTGGATGCCCTGTGCTGGGGGAAGCAGATGTAGCTGATGAGTCCACTGTAGGCTGCTAAGAGCCCTATTGGAAGTATGTACAAATATGGCGGGTGACAGAGGAAGGCAAGATGAGGTCAGCCTGGAGGTAGAGAAAGGCTTGTGTGAATGAGAGGCTTCTGGGCGAGTAAGGTCCATGGCCTTTTTGACGTATTTTGGCTATAAGTAGCCTTTAAGCCTTCTTTCCTGGTTCTGGCTACTTTCTGGATACGTGAGATAGCTGTGTTCCAGATTGGTGAGGTGTTTCTATCTTTAGATAGACTATCTGATCTTCTTTCTGCCTGCCTCCAACTTCCCCTGTCTTCAGGTCTCAGCTTAAATCTCACTTGCTTTAAGAAGCCTTCCGGGCTCCTTCCTTCCTGGCAACTTCCTTCTCCACCTTGGGTTGATGCTCTTGCTTTGTGCTCCCTCAGACCCCACCATAGCATGAATCAACTTTATTGTGGTGATTGCTAGTTTGATTTTCTTTCTTTCCCACAAGATTTTATTTTATTTTATTTCATTTTCTGAGTTGGAGTCTCGCTTTGTTGCCCAGGCTGGAGTGCAGTGGTGCAATCTTGGCTCACTGCAACCACTGGCTCCCAGGTTCAAGCAATTCTCATGCCTCAGCCTCCCGAGTAGCTGGGATTACAGGTGCGTGCCACCAAGCCTAGCTAATTTTTTGTATTTTAGTAGAGGTGAGGTTTCACCATGTTGCCCAGGGTGGTCTCAAATTCCTGATCTCAAGTGATCTGCCTATCTCAGCTTCCCAAAGTGCTGGGATTACAGGTGTGAGCCACCACCCCCGGCCACCCACCAGATTTTAAATTCAACAAGTGCAAGTGCCACATCTGTCTTGTTCACTATTGTTATTATTGGATCCTCATACTGCACAGTGCCTGATACACGGTATAATCAGATTTTGATAAATACTGGCTGAAGTAATTTTCTCATTCATTCTTCAAACATTTTCTAAGCCCTTACTTTGTGCCATGGACTCTGCGAAGCACTGGGCAAACAAAGAAATGATACCCTGTGTGTCCCTTCCCCGGAGAGCTCCCTCTCTGCTTATTATTCCGCTGTAGGAAGCGCCATGTTACAGGAAAGGAGGAGGGGAGGAGCGGCTGGCTTAGGTTAAGGGTGGGAGAGGTTCTCCTCTAGGAGGGGCCTCTGAGCTGGATCTGGAGGATGAGGGGTGAGCAAGGTAGCAGGGGGCAGGGGCTCAGCATGGATTGTGGCATGGTGGCAAGCGAGAACACTGGGTGTTTAGGAGACTGCAAACTTTTTTTTTTTTTTTTTTTTTTTGAGACAGAGTCTTGCTCTGTCATCCAGGCTGGAGTGCAGTGGCACGATCTTGGCTCACTGAAACCTCCACCTCCCGGATTCAAGCAATTCACGTGCCTCAGCCTCCAGAGTAGCTGAGATTACAGGTGTGTGCCATGACACCCTGCTAATTTTTGTATTTTTAGTAGAGACGAGGTTTCACCATGTTGACCAAGCTGGTCTTGAACTCCTGACCTCAAGTGATCCACCTGACTTGGCCTCCCAAATTGCTGGGATTACAGGTGTGAGCTGCCATGCCTGGCCGACTGCTAACATTTTACTCTGGCTGGATCACAGGATGTGGGAGGAGAGTGAGGGGAATGGATCAGAGAGGTATGCAGGAGCAAAGTCATACAGAACAGAGCTGCAAGCAGAGAGCTCTAGGGAGCCGTTGGAAGGTGTCTGTTTTAAACTTTTAGAGACTGGGTTTTGCTATATTGCCCAGGCTGGCCTCGAACTCTTGGGCTCAAGTGATCCTCCTGCCTCAGCTTTCTGAGTAGCTGGGATTATAGGTGCATACCATCATGCAGGCCTACACTAGAAGGTTTTAAACAGGGGTGTGTGTGTGTGTGTGTGTGTGTGTGTGTGTGTGTGAAAAATCTGATTTGTATATTAGAAAGACCCCTCTGGCTATGGTGTGGAGTGTATTTAGGGGTTGCAGTGGTGAGCTGGAAGTGGGGACGCCCTCCTTGAGGGCAGAGAGCATTGCTTCCTCCTCAGTCTCTAACATCTGGTGAGCGGCTGGTGTCCAGTAAGCACTGAAGTGATGCTTTGTGATGGAGTCAATCTGCAGAGACAGCAAGATAGGATTCAAAAGTCCTCATTGCAGAATGGCAGCAGAATCACCGCTGTCACTTTACTGAGTCTCCCGCAACCCTCTGAGTGAGTAGGGGAATAGCATTAGTTCCACTTTTCAGGCCAGGTACCTGATCAGGCCTGACCAGAGGACACGTCCCTGGTCACACAGTCTTTGTGGATGGCAGGTCAAGCACCTTCTCCATCCCGTGCTGCACCTAGGGGCTGGGCTGGGGGGCAGCAGCAGTGCTGGGGAGAGCGAGGCTTGCTGGTGTCTCTCCTCTCTAGGGACCACCCTCCTCCTTTCTGATGAGGGAGGGGCCCAAAGAGGCATCTCCAGGTTTCCAGCCACAGAGGGCCATCTCACATGTCCGCTCCAGGCAATGGTGCCCCCTTTCTTGCGTCTCCTTCCAGGCAGAGAGAGATGGAGACACAGGGGGCAGCTGAAAGCTGTCTTCACCAAAGCAGCGGGGAGAGATTTGTGTGCGGCTCGCATTCTCATCGCCTGGGTATCACGCTGCTATTTAATAAAGGCCTCATTGCTTGAAGGGCCATTAAGTAACCAATGATATATTTCAACCTCACCGAGGAGGAAGACGCAGAGTTAAATCAAATTCAGACCGTGTGGAAATAAAATCCTAAACAGACTATTCACATGCACGCCTTCTCCTAAGGGGAAGGGAACAAGCCATGGGGTCCACTCTAAGCCAGGCACTGGATAGATGCTTTTGCATTAGTTTTCTTGCTTAAAAAGTTCCAGCAATGCTGGCGAGCAGAGACTGTGCTGTCAGTTTTGTAGGTGAGGAAATGGAGTGCCCGAGACACCGGCTGGTTAGAGGTAGAACTATCCTCTCAGCCCTTGGTCTCTGATCACACGGTGCCTGCTCCTTCCATGATACCATGCTGCCCTCCTGTGGAGCCTGTCCTCTCCATAAGACGAGCAGTGATTGCTTTTCGTGCCAAGGCTGAATGGCAGGGAGGTCAGCAGCCTGTGCCTGTGTACATCATACACCACCGGAAGGTAGGAACCCCTCTGTCTGCCTCCACACCCTGGCACGATGCTGCACACACAGCAAGATGAAGGCTGGTAGGTTCTTCCTGCCCTGAGGAGGGGAGCGCTGGCCTTTGCTACCCTCTCATGACATTCCTTTTGTCTGTCCTTCCGTCTCCTTCACTCCTCTGTCCCCTCAGAGACACTTGTCCAGCCCTACTGGAAGATCGTTTTGAGTCCATCCCAAGACCTTTGCTGGGTAGTAATGAGCAGGTGGATGAATCAGGTTGTGATTCTTCCTCGGGGTGTCACATTTAAAAGGAGACTCTGGATGACAACTTTGTCTGCAAGGGCTGAGGGAACAAGGTGCCTCAGGTGAGATGAGGGCCCTGGAGGTGATGTTCTCACACTCAGTTTTTACTCATGTCCTGGAAAAGCACCTCAAGCCCTCCCTAGCCAGCCTCACCCCTTCCAGGCTTGCCGCTGCCCCCACCCCCTATTGTGCTGTGGCCTAACAGCCTGAGGTAGTTGTGCCACCAACCTTTGCTCACACAGAGCTCTTGGCCTGGAATAGCTTTTGTTCCCCTGACTCCCTGCTGGCTGAATTGGAGCCCCTTTCAATATCCAGCTCAGTTATGAGCTCCATCATGAAGCCTCACCTGCCCTGCAGAAGGAGCCACTTCTTCCTGTCTTGTCAGCCCTTGGTGTGTCCCTCCCTCTATATGTTGCTTTTCATGGGGGATAATGATTTGCTTAAGAGCCGTGTCTCTTACTAAACCCTAAAAAGTTTGAGGACAGAGAGAGTGTTCTGGTGTGTGTGTGCGCGCACGTGTGTGTGTGTGTGAGATTCTCTATTCCTGGCCTAGAGTAGGTGCTCAGGAAGGGATTGTGACCCAGGAGAATGTGAGAATGTATAAGGTGGGGCCAGCGGTGCCATGATGAGCAGGAGCAAGTCCAGTCCTATTACTCTCCTCTCTCTGTCCTTTGGCCTCCTTCCAGGAGAGGCTGCTTTTGGGTGGGGGTCGTGCTGCTGGGTCTTCTCTGGGGCTGTCCAGCAGGGTTTTCACCTACCCTCACCTGGGAGAGTGACCAGACCCCACTCCCTCAGAGTCCCATCCCTTCTGGCCCTTCTTTTGTTGTTGTTGTTGTTTTTTTGAGACAGAGTCTCACTGTGTTGCCCAGGCTGGAGTGCAGTGGCACAATCCCGCTCACTGCAACCTCCACCTCCTGGGTTCAAGCGATTCTCCTGCCTCAGCTTCCTGAGTAGGTGGGACTACAGACGTGCTCCACCACGCCCGGCTAATTTTTGTATTTTTAGTAGAGACGAGGTTTTGCCATGTTGGCCAGGCTGGTCTCAAACTCCTGACCTCAGGTGATTTGCCGGCCTCGGCCTCCCAAAGTGTTAGGATTACAGGCGGGAGCCACCGCGCCCAGCCCCTTCCAGCCTTTCTTGTCTTCTGTCCTGAACCCCTGGCTGACTAGCAGTGAACAAATGAAAACTGGCCATGCACCCTTTGCTTTGAAATGTCTCTGACCTAGCCTGAGGAGGTAGGGCTTAAGTACTTGGGGAGTCTCCCACTGCACAGGTAGGGACCATGCTGTTCATCTCTGCATTCCCAGCCCCTTAAAACAGTGCCTGACTCACAGGAGTTGCTCAATGATAATTTGTTGAACACAAAGGGGTTTTGCATTTCTTGGTCTCTGTTTTCTTTGTTCACTGTGTGTATTCACTTGAGTAGGATAAACAGTTGTAACGAGTAGGCCCAAATGTGTAAGGTCTCAACATCTGGAAGTCTATTTCTTACTCTTGTGATATGCGCTACTTTCACCTTGGCAGGGTCATCATTCAGGGGTCCAAGATCCGTCCATCTGTGGCTCTGTCGTTCCCTGGGGTCTCTGCATCACCCACACCCAGGCAGCAAAACGGGACAGAGCATGGAGGAGCACATACAGGAGGTTTTTGTAAGTGATCCCAGGAAGTGGTGCATGTCACTTCTGTCCCCATCCCACTGGCTGGAACTCAGGCACCTGGTCACACCCAAGTGCCAGGGAGACTGGGGAATGTAGCCCAGTGTTTTGTCCAGGAATAAGAGGAAATGGATTTCGGTGAACACCCCCCAGTATCTGCCACAAGGCAGTGTAGAAAGAGTGCAGGATTTGGAGTCGGCCCAAATCACCTTCAAATCCAGGCTCTGCTTCTTACTAGCTGAGTGCATTTGGGCGAGTGATTTAACTTCTTTGAGTCTTAGTTTCCTCAGCTGAGTGATGGGGGATAATAACCCCCATCTTAGAGGAGGGTTGGGAGATAATGTTGGGACAGTCCCAATGGTACAAAACAGGTATCCAACAATATAGCTATTACTATTAATACTATATGGATTTTTATCTTTATTATTACTGTATATCCCAGTTTTATTGATTAGCAATTTAATAACATGCACATGATAACGAATTTACACAGTAGACCAGTGCATCCCACCTATAGTTCCCTTCCTCAAAGGCAAACCACCTTGAGCAGTTTTCTTGGTCTGTTTCCAGAGATATACATATCTAGGTATGTATTGTATAAATAGCCCTTTTTATGTACCTAATATTTTAATATAATCCACTCGATTCTGTACCTTTTATATAATTTAGTAGCATAACTTAGCTATTGTTTTGTATCATTATATATGGATTTACTGCATCCTTTTTCGTGGCTACATCACATTCCATAATACAAATGTACCATCATTTACTTAATTAATGCCCTATTGACACACCCTTGGCTGCTTACAGGGTGTTACCACTGTATGTAAAGCTGCCATGACCATAATGTCTTTGTGTACTTGTGTAAGAATATCGTAGGACAAAAATCTAGGAATCACATCATGCATTTAATTCTCTTCAAAACTAAGGTATAAAATTTGGAAAGTTTTCACTCTGGTAACTGTTGTGGAGTGAAAGAATTAGGACTTGAGATTTGGCTTGTCATAAGAAGTGGGAAATTAAGTACATTGTTTACATTTAAAACCTTTTGCTCAGGCTGGGCATGGTGGCTCACACCTGTAATCCCGGCACTTTGGGAGGCAGAGGTGGGTGGATCACGTGAGGTCGGGAGTTCGAGACCAGTCTGACCAACATGGTGAAACCCTGTCTCTACTAAAAATACAAAAATTAGCTGAGCGTGGTGGTGGGCGCCTGTAGTCCCAGCTACCCAGAGATTGAGGCAGAAGATCTTGGCTGCAGTGAGCTGAGATCGTGCCATTGCACTCCAGCCTGGCTGACAGAACGAGACTCTGTCTCAAATAAATTAATACATAAAAAATCTTTTGTTCACATAGGCTTTTGTATCCTCTTCTCATGGTGCCTTGGATTCAGATTCTGCAGCAGTAATATTGGCAGATTTATAAACCAATGCAAACCTACTCTTAGTGAGTGTATCTTCCCACATGAATAAGTTGTCTACCAGCTTTCCGAAGCCCATACCTGTCAAAGAAGTCGAATTCACCGTAATAGAAACAAAGTGCCTCTTTTGTTTTTGTTTTGAGTGGTAGAGAAGCAAACACATTTGGGGACTTTTCTGTGTTAGGGAGTTTTTATAGGTTATTTTATTAATTCTTGCAAATCCTTTGAGGTGCAATTATTATTCCTGTTTTCCAAACAAAGAAAGGGATGGGTTCACAAAGGTTGAGTGACTTGCCCAAGGCATGCAGAACTAGGATTTGAACTCAAGTCTTGATGTCATTATGATATGGTCTGGCTTTGTGTCCCCACCCAAATCTCATCTTGAATTGTAATCCCCATAATCCTTATGTGTCCAGGGAGAGACCAGGTGAAGGTAATTGAATCGTGGGGGAAGTTTCTCCCATGCTGTTCTCATGATAGTGAGTGAGTTCTCATGAGATCTGATGGTTTTATAAGGGTCTCTTCCCCTTTCGCTCGGTACTTCTGCTTCCTGCCACCTTGTGAAGGTGCCTTGCTTCCCCTTCTGTCATGATTTTAAGTTTCCTGAGGCCTTCCTAGCCATGCTGAACTGTGAGTCAAACCTTCTTCCTTTGTAAATTACCCAGTCTGGGGCAGTTCTTGATAACAGTATGAAAACATACCATACTACTCTGGACTTAATTAGGGGATTCAGCAGAACATTCCCGGATATCAAATAAGTTTTACCGATTGTGTAGACATTTGCTGATTTGCAGTGCTTCTGAGAGATTCTGTGGCCTCTCTAAGCTTAGTGGAGAAAGGGAGTCATGTCTGTTATGGCCCCAAGCTTGGTTTTTAGCACGCTTAGTCCTAAAGTCATGGATCCAGCAATTCTCAGGTGACCAGTCCTGTCTTCATGGTCAGCTCTGCTGGTTTCCGTCTTTCCCTGGTCTCCACCCCTTAGTTCTAAGGCAAGATTGCTGTCTGTATGACCCTTGACTCTGGCTCAGTGATTTTTTTTTTGTCCTTCCCTGTTGTCTCCCACCCCACCCCCTGCACCTTTGATTAAACTTCTCTTCTTGTGTCTTCTGTCTCTTAGTAGAGGGAAACCAATTAAAGCACTTTCTAAATTGGATGACATTATTATTACTAAGATGACCTATAAACCCTACAACCCTACCACCACCACCACCACCACTCTGCTCCCCAGTCCACCAGCCTTTGAGCTGGTGTCACTTCAATCTGTAGTCTGCTATCATTTTTGGAACATGCATTCAGTTCTTACAGCTTCCAGGAAATCTATTACCTAAGAACAAAATTAGCACATTAACGCTCCCCCACCTTCTAACTCCAGCCCCATTTAAGAACGTCCTATCCAGAGAACCAAACTGTAATTCAATCCACTCTGCACTGGGAACGGCCTGTTTTTCTACAATATAGCTTAGAATCAGTACTTCGTGCCTGTGAATGTCTCTTTTTAAGACTTAATATGTCTTTATTAACTGCTGATTGCATATTAGTACAGTCCCTCTCTTGCTGGGCTATAAATTCACTCTTGTTTTATTATTCATTGACAAACATTTGTTAATGACCTGATAGTGTCAGGCCACCCCCTCCATTATCTCACCTATTCCTCAGAATAAGTCTGCCATGGAGGTAATCATTAGCCCCATGTGCAGTTGGGGAAAATGCAGCTCAGAGAGATTCATTATCTATGTTTGTCTAGTAAGTGGTAGGTCTGGGATTTGAACCCAGGTTATTTGGATTCTAAATCCATAACCTCTCCCAGCTGAAAGCCAAGACTTGTAGTTTCTTATTATCTTGCTGCTTCCTTGAGTCTACTCAACTCTTTAATTAGTGATGACTCGAAATTAGTAGTGTGTTACTGAGCCTCCTGGTGTGGGAATCAGTTTTGTTTTGACACATAACCTATACTAAGTCACATAACCTATACTAAGAAGACATTACTTAATCCAGAATGAGAGACTGTAAAAACCCATAGGAAACCCAGAAGAAAGGAGGGGCAGCATTTTTGTTTGACTGGCTGGCTGATTGATCTCTGGAGGTTTTTATTTTTTACCCATTCCTTTTCTTCTTGCAAGGCTAAATTACTTCGAGGAACTCTACCCAGTTCTTAAAATTGGCCAGGAGATTGCAGTTAAGTAAACGATTGTTTTGGGTTTTAGGTTTCCTGAAGCCATAACTTAGCATCTCCCAAACTTGTCTGATCCTAAGAATCACCTGGGGCGTTTGTTAAAATGTGATTTCCCAGTAGGGGTGGGACCTAGGGACTATTTTTTTTTTTAACAAGCCCCTTTACATGATTCTTCTGATCAACTGGTTTGGGAGACACTGAGTGTCACCACGGGGAATTTGGTCCCCTTTGTGGACCATCCTCTTTAGAATTGAAGCACGGAGGCTCACATTATATTACAGTGGAGGGAACGTGAATTCTGGAGTCAGAAAGCACAGGTCTCAGAACCCCAAGCTGCCCCTTATAAATTGGGTTAATCTTGGACACATAAGTGAGTGTTCTAATCTTAAGATTATAAGCTATATAAATATAATTATATATTAGATTCTAATCTCTGTGTGCCATTTCCTCTGCCTAGAAGGAAAAAATTGTTCTCCTTTCTCTCCTCACCTCTTCCCTCCTCCTTCGTCTTCTTACTCTTCAGCTTTCAGGAAAGCATTCCTTGATTCCTCCCAAGCTGGGTCACTCATAATTATTTTTGTAATGAGTTCTTGTGTCTATCATCCCCCACCAGACTCTAAGCTCCACAAAAGCAGAAACCATGGCTCTAATGTTTATTACTGCACACCCAACACCTAGCACAGTGTGGTGTGAATGACTCAGAGTCTAATTTGTTTCATCTGTAAAATGGATAAATGCTATTGATCAACAGGGGTATAGGGAGATTAAAATACTGAGCATGAGAGCAACCGATATACAGTAGGCATCTAATAAATGTTAGTTTTTGCCTTCTTTTGAGTAACTCATTTACGATTATTGTGCTGAATAGAATAGATTATAACCAAGGCTTTAAGGGTCTTTGCTTGACCCACTATCCTAAAAAGCTTCCAGTATTCTTAACATTTTAGAATTTAGCCTTCTTTTCCTCCCCCACCCCAAGTCAAAAGCATGTTTTTCACTGTCTTTTAACTTTGTTCTGGTGACCCATTTTGAGGTCTTTAATAATTTTACTTGATTTCCTGTGGATTAGCATATCTTTAAGATTTCTTTATTCAGTTTGGTGCTGAGAAGGAAAATGATATAATTGTAGATTAAACTTAATATTTTAAAAAGATTATAGATGGCAGAATGGATTTCAAAGATAGCTTTATGGAATCACTTTTCCTGGAATTCTTTAGAAGAGAATAAGAACATTGATGTGTGAAGAGTCCTCTAATCCATTATGAAATCCAGGCTGATATTAAGTGAACTAAATTCAGAATTTTATTGTTTCCTAACATTTAGGAATACCTTTCAGATATATGACTGCCTTTGAAATTTAAAGTGTATGAAAAGACTTGCTATTAATAGGCTCTTCCTTTCGTACACTGGCAAAAGGAGGCTGCCCCATTGCTGGGGTGACCAGCTGTCCTGGTTTGCCCAGGACTGAGGGGGTTCCTAAGACACTGGACTTCAGTTTTAAAACCTGGACAGTCCTGGGCAAACTGGGATGAATTGGTTGGCCATCCTATTCTTGGAGAAAGAATTGGAGCAACAGTGAATTAAGCATTAGCATGCTTTTCTGTTGTTTTAAGAAAAAAACAGGAACCATAAGAAGTTAAAATTGCCTTTAAGAAATTCTGTGAACGTTTTTGAAAATCAGTTTTGCTTTTAAAGCCACTAAACGAAATACAGGTGATCTTAAATGAATGTACACCATTTTTGAACTCAATAATAGTGATTTCAAAATAAATAGTATTGTATTTTAAAACGCAATCCTATATTTTCTGTACCTGAATGGCTACAGCTAGTGACCTGTTTTCTAGCATTAATATAATTTTCACTGATATGTTTTGGATAGTTCATGTTTGAAGTATTTTCTTCCAGTTAAAAATCAACAATAGATCTGATGTTGTCATATATGGATCTTCAAATAGGTAGATTTTGAAGTAAGGGTCTTAACTCACAGAAGTTTTATATTATTTAAATTTCACAAGATAAAATGTAAAATTATTTTAATATGTATTTATGCCTATTTTGTTCCCCAAAAGTATGTGAAATGGCTTTCAAAAAGACACACATTGTTATAAGTTTTTGGTTTCTTAACATTCAGGTAAAAAAATTAGGGCAAAGGATCAATTAAGATGATATAATAAGATAAACTCAGGCCAGGTGCGGTGGCCCAAGCTTGTAATCCCAGCACTTTGGGAGGTCAAGGTGGGAGGATCTCTTGAGCCCAGGAGTTCAAAACCAGCCTGGGCAAGATAGCAGGGTCCTGTCTCTACAAAAAATAAACAAAATTAGCCAGGCGTGGTGGCATGCACCTGTAGTCCCAGCTATGGGGGAGGCTGAGGTGGGAGGATTGCTTGAGCCTGGGAGTTGGTCAAGGTTACGGCGAACAGTAATTGCGCCACTGCACTCCAGCATGGCTAATAGAGTGAGACTCCCTCTCTTAAAAAAATCTGGGGAAAGTTAACATCTAGAAATGCATAATGTATCATGCCTGTAATCCCAGCACTTTGGGGGGCTGAGGCAGATGGATCACCTGTGGTCAGGAGTTTGAGACCAGCCTGGCCAAGATGGTGATACCCCATCTCTACTAAAAATACAAAAATTAGCCAGGCATGGTGGTGGGTGCCTGTAAACCCAGCTACTTGGGAGGCTGAGGCAGGAGAATTGCTTGAACCTGGGAAATGGAGGTTGCAGTGAGCCAGGATCATGCCACTGCACTCCAGCCTCGGTGACAGAGCAAGACTCCATCTCAAAACAAACAGGCAAAAAAGCATAATAGAAAGATCTTGCACAGTTCTTATAATGGGACACAGATTTGGTTTGAAGCTCTCTGGTTACCAAGGAAAAACAGAAATGTACCAAGTCGTAAGCCATATCTATCAGATCAAATAGAAGATGTTGAAGAGAAGCTTGGCTTTTCCTAGCACTGAGGCTGGGAGAAACTCCCCCAGAGGGCTTCATAAAGGAGCCCCTGCATGATATGGTGAATAGCATCCTCTAACAGCCTCCTCTAATCAGTGCAGTGTCACGGTTTTGTATGAGATCGAGCCCCTCAGTGCACTCTGAGGTATAACAACAAAGTGCCCATGAGATTGGCTACTATATTTATTATAGCGGGATGTGCCCAGAATGTGCCCCATTGGGGCTGTGCCTCAGAGTCCCCTGGTGAGCATTTTAACATTCAGATTCCTAGTTCCCTGACAGGGTTACCTGACAGAGAACCACCTATTTAGAATTTTCAAAAGAAATTCAAAGAGGAAACCCAAATGTCTAACAGACACTTGAAAAAATTAATTCGGCCGGACGCAGTGGCTCACACCTGTAATCCCAGCACTTTGGAGGAGGCTGAGGCAGGTGGATCACAAGGTCAGGAGTTCAAGACCAGCCTGGCCAATGTGGTGAAACCCCATCTCTACTAAAAATACAAAAATTAGCTGGGCGTGGTGGTGGGTGCCTATAGTCCCATCTACTCAGGAGGCTGAGGCAAGAGAATCGCTTGAACCCAAGAGGCAGAGGTTGCAGTGAGCCAAGATTGTGCCACTGCACTCCAGCCTGGGCAACAGAGTGAGACTCCATCTCAACAACAACAACAAAAAAAATGTAACAAACCTGCACATTGTGCACATGTACCCTAAAACTTAAATTATAATAATAAAATTTTAAAAAAGAAAAAAAATTTAGTCTCACTAGTCTAATCATGAAATGCAAATTAAAATGACAATGAGATACCATTTCACATCCATCAAACTGGCAAAAATATTTAGCAATATTTAGTGGTGTTAAAAATGTATCTACTCTTCAACCCCAAAAATTCCACTTCTAGAGAAATTCTTGTCCATGTGCTCAATGAGATACAATAAGGATGCTTATTGCAGTGTTCTGTGTAATGAAAAAATTGGAAAGCACTGAAATTCTGTCACTAGTGGGATGCATACATCAATTTATGTATGGGGGTTGAATTGTGCCCCCCCCAAAAAAAGATATGTCCAAGCCCTAAACAGTATCTGTGAATATGACCTTATTTGGAAATAGTCTTTGCAGATGTAATTAAGGATCTTGGGATGAGATGATCCTGGTTTTAGGGTGGGTCCTAAATCCAATGACAAGTGTCTTTATAAGAGACGGAAAAGGAGAAGACAGACATATGGAGAGGAGGGTCATGTGAAGACGGTGGCAGGGATTGGAGTGATGTGTGAACAAGGCAAGCAATGCCAAGGGTTGCTGGCGTCCACCAGAAGCCAGGAAGAGGCATGGAATGGATTCTCCCTTGGAGTCTTCAGAGGAAATCAACCCTGCTGACATCTTGATCCTGGATATCGGGTCTCCAGAGCTGTGAGAGAATAAATTTCTGTTTTAAGCCATGAACTTCATGGTAATTTGTTATGGCAGCCTTAGGAAACTAATACACTGATCTTCTCCCATATAGTTATACAGTTCTTCTTCAACAAGAAAATGGACCCATGGAGCTAATAAACTCCCACAGTGCAGTTGAAACAGTCTTGTCCTGATTTGAGGCTGAAAGAGCCCTTGGAGACCATGTAGTCCAACTTCTCCCCCCATTTTACAGATGAGGATACCCAGAAAGAAGAAGTGGTTTGCCCAAGACCTGGAACTAATGGGTTTGAATCCAAGCGGCAAAACTTAGATTCAAACCAAGATCTGATTCCTGTGTTCTTCCCACTTCAGTCAAGGCACTGGCACTAGCTTGTGTCTGGTCCTTTTGGATCTATATGGCAGCACGGGCTAGAGGAAGGAGCTCAGATGTTGGAACTGGAAGGCTTAAGTTAACGTCTTGGCTTTCCCATGCTCTACCAGCATGGCAGGGAGCAGGCTATGTAACTTATCTAACCCTTATATTCTTCTTCTGAGCAGTGAAGCTAACCTTTTCTCCTAGAGCACTGGGATTTCTGGATGGTAAGGCTCATATAAGAGACTACATGTGAAAAGGTATTTATTAAATTGTGAATCACTATACAAATAGTAGCTATCATCATTGTCATGTAGTCTAGCCTCAGATCAGGAAAGTGAAAACTCAGCAAGTGTAGTGGGAAGAATTCAAAGATGACCTTGAATGATACTCTCCCTTGTATAATCCTCTTCCCTTTGAGTGTGGATGCACCCTGTGTCTATGATGAGACATCGTCCCTGTGACCATGTTACATTGTAGGGCCAAAGGGAGATATCCCTAGGGCTGATCTAATCAGGCCAGTCCTTTAAAGGAAGAGTTTTCTCTGGCTGGCTGCAGAAGAGGAAGTCTGAGAGATGCATTCCAGCCAGTCAGGAAGAAAGCAGATACCCATGTTATCAATTACCTATGGGGGTCACTATGACAAGCAGCCGTGGGCAGTCTCTAGTTGCTGAGTGTGGTCCCTGGCTGACAGCTAGAAGGAAAATAAGGATCTCAGTCCCGCAGCTGCAAGGCGATGAATTCTACCAACAAACAATGAGCACAGACAATGACCCTGAGCCCAGATGAGTGCCGTAACACTTTAATTTGAGCCTCGTGATAACCGGAGCAGGGAACAGAGAAACCAGTTACACCATGGTGGATTCCTGACTTAAAGGACTGTGAACTAATAAATAGGTGTTGTCTTCAGGCATCACATTTTTATTAATTTTTTGTGCAGCAATAGAAAGCTAATACAGGTTACACATTTTTTTTTTTCTGGATCACAGAGCATTAAGTGCACATGTGTACATGTCTGTGTATCCCTCCAAGAAACTTCAAGCTTCTCTAGGGCTACAGCTGCATCTCATTCATCTCTAGAATCATTTTGGCTGAGTTTGTTCCTGGCTCTGCCACTTGTGAGGTCGAAAACTGAGGCAAGTTACTTTATGGCTCCGTGCCTCAGTTTCCTCATCTGTTAAATGGGTGTGATAATAGCACTTACCTCTAGGGTTGTTAGGAGTTTTAAGTAACTTCATACATCAAAAGTGCTTAGAGCCATGCCTGGCACATAGTAAATGCTCAGCAAACATGGCGGTAGTGGTTTTATTTGATATCCCAGCACTTAGCCCAGTAGCTAGCACGTGATAGGCATTCGATTAATGTTTGTCAAGTGGATGAATTAATTAATTAGGACTAGAATCTCAGTTTCCTGAGTCTTAATCCCACAATATTTCTTTTAATCATTATTTGTAACAGGATACAGACTTTTCCAAAGCTAAGTTGACTGGCTTGGTTTCTTCAAGGTGCACCAAGAAAACATCAGATTTATCACAGCATGGAAGTGCAGAGGTGTTTAAGCCAGTCCCAGAGTGCTTAAGGACCTGCATGCTGTGGATGCTGACTGAAAGCCGTACGTGGCCTAGCTCTGCCTTAACAGACCACGCCAGCTGATCAGGGTGACACACACTTAATGCAATTGCCTCATTATCTGGTCATCAGGGAAATGCCAGCTGTCATTGCCAACTGAGCTGGGCCATCAATCAGTTTGTTCTGAGTTCATTAAATAAATTAAAAGGTATTGCTTAAATACTTAGTAGAGGAATAACAGCTCTCATCTCAAGGAGCTAGTGAAAGCACTGGATTTGGCCACAGCTATTAGCTGTGTTGAGCTGTGAAAAATGAGAAGATTTGGAACTTATAGCTCAACATCAGAAACAAAAGGAGGCTCCAAAATTTGATAAAGATGCCCATACGCGCTAGTCCCCTCTCCCCTCACATTTGGGCAGTTATTGCTGATGATACCTTTTAAAATTCTAAACAGCAGAGTGGACTCTCCCTCTTGCAGCCAGGAGCTGGCCCATCCCTCTTGAAATTAGACCCCACTGTAGTCATATATTTCCTTTCCCCTGTGGTGAGGTAGACATGAACATTATTGTTAAATCCTTGCCTGGAGAAATGAAGGACCAAATCTGAACATGACAGCTGTAGGCTTGAGCAGTTTCACATTAAAATTGGTCTTGAGGCTTATGGATTCTGTCTCCACTGAGTTCCCTGTCTGTTGCAAAGCCCCGTGGGCAGGCTTTCCTCCCTCCACATGGAGCTGCATGCCTTTAATTCCTCTAGCATCTGTTTCGCGCCTACTCCCTCCCAGGCACTGGGCTAGGCACCAGCAGTATGGAAATCATGAAGGTGTTCCTACCTCGAGGAAACCTATGATCACGCTCCTCATGGTCCCGTGCCCACACCACCTTCCTGGCTTCTAGACTTGGCAAATTCTACCTCACCTTTGACATTTCTTCCAAACCACACCTTTCCTTCTAGCAGAATAACTCACGCTCTGCTTCATGCTCTTGTAGCCCTTTGGCCCTCACCTGCTAGAACATGGGTGAATTTGCATTATCATTTGTTTACAAGTCCATCCTGAAGACAGGGACTGAGCCTTATTCTTTTCTGAACTCCTCAGTGCCTGACACTGAATTGATGCATAATAAAGTGGGCTTGAATGAGAGACTAAGTTCATAAAAGGGCATAACTATTCTTATGTAAGGTCTGTAGGAGGGTGGAGGTGGGGATGGAGCCAGAGAATAAATGTGCTTTTTAAATAACTCTTTTACCACCAGAGGGAGAGGTGTGTTTATAAATATCCTTTTATGTAAGCCTTTAGGTTCTGTGGTCTCAAGGCCAAAGCTCAGGGCCTTTCCAAGTGACTTCTCAACTTTTTAAGATGTTTTTACTTCAATTAAAAGTGGATATGATTGGCCGGGCGCAGTGGCTCACACCTGTAATCCCAGCACTTTGGGAGGCTGAGGCAGGCAGATCACTTGAGGCCAGGATTTCGAGACCACCCTGGCCAACATGGCGAAACCCTGTCTCTACCAAAAATATGAAAATTAGCCAGGCGTGGTGGTGGGTGCCTGTAATCCCAGCTACTCACTCCGAAGGCTGAGGCAGGAGAATTGCTTGAACCTGGGAGCTGGAGGTTGCAGTGAGCTGAGATTGTGCCAGTGCACTCCAGCATGGGTGACAGAGCGAGATTCAGTCAAAAAAAAAAAAAAAAGCGTGGATTTGAGCTTGAATCGTGTCACCTTACAGCAGATCACTTTCTATTTTTCCCTGGAACACTTTGTCATTTCTTGTTCTTTCTTACTGGAGTTTTAGGAGTGGTAGTGGGAATTTATTCACAGATTCAAATCTACAGGCAGTAAAATGCCATCCTCCCTGAACACCTTTAATACAATAGTGGGGTTTAATGCAATATTTGTTCTTGGCGCCCACTGTCTAGGGCAGCTGAAAGGAGTCTCCTTCCCTTCCCACCGCTGGCCTTTGCTCTTTCTCAGTAATCACTCCAAGAACACATCCACCCATTCAGCACTTCTTTCCTCTATGATTCCTCTGTGAAGCAGACATGTGCCCTTCTTGCCTTGGCTTCTCTCTACTCCCATTCCTGAATTTCCAGTTCCTGTGGGATACCTCCGATTGATGTCCTGTTATCCCCTCTAGCTCAGTTCTTCTAAAAGTTAATTTTTTCTCCCGTTTATACTCCCATTCCCAACACTATTATTGCATTAGCGGTTCTGTTGGTCACTGATATCAGGAGGTGAGGCTTGGCATAGGCGTAGGCACCCAGGTGGAAGATGCGGTGCTTTGAGTGCGAATGCTGTGGCAGTCTGTTCAGCACTCTGGAGAGCTCCTAGGTGGGCCCAGGTCCCTCCCCTGACTCTTCTCCCAAGAATGGGCCTGGGAACTCAGTATACACCCCATCATCACCGCAGTTCTATGATAGTTAAAGGAATCTCATCCATTTCTCCTAGGCTCAGTTCTGTGGGGCCTAAGGATTTAATGGGCCTGGGTTCTAGTCCTTGTTCTACCACTTACTGGATGCAGTACCAGAGGGTTAAATAAACCAATTATTTAATTGCTCTGAGTTTAGATTTTTCATGTAGGTAAAGTGAAAAGAATGTATCTACCTATTTTGTAGTGTTGTTGTGAGAGTGAATTGAGATAGCACGTGTAATATACACAGCACATAAATAGTAGCCACCATTTTCATTATTATTACAGAAATTATTGGTACAATATTAATCTTTGTTAATATGTGATTGTATGACTCGAGTCTCTTGTGGCAGTGGCACATCTCTGGGAGTTTCAGGCTGGCTTTTGGGATCAGGAGGAGCAAATGAATTTGGAGGGGGGCAGAGCCCATTCACCTTTAGTTAGTCCTCTAGGAGACCTCTTCTCTCTCCCTTGGGTACGTTATTTTGGCAGCACTGGATGCATCGGGCTCAGCCCAAGTCATTGTCGATTGCTGGAAAAGAAGAGCAGCCCCTTGCACATTTGCAGAATGGGGGATATCCTGCGTGTGGCGAATGGGGAACTAGGCTTGAAGGGGTCTGTGAATGCCCAAGGCGGCTCCACAAGTTAGTGGCCACACACAGGACCAGCTCCTTGGGCTCCTGGCTGCTCGCTGCTCAGTCTTTGCCCATGCAGTTTGCTTCCTCCTGAGGGAACACCCTCCCTCCCCAGTCTTTTGGTAACTTCCCTTTTTTTCATCAAGAGTCAGTTCAAATGGCTTCAACCTCTCCGAGCCTTGGTTGCTCCTTCTGTGAAATGAGGATATGATGGCTATTCACAAGGTGATGTGGAGCTCTGACTGGAAATTTGACAGCATAGGTAAAAAGCTTGGCTTAGATGGTGACTGCAGGCCTTATTTACCTGACTTGTCCACTGGTTCATTCATCCTCCTATGTTCCCCTGTGATGGTTAATACTGAGTGTCAACTTGATCGGATTGAAGGATGCAAAGTATTGATTCTGGGTGTGTCTGTGAGCCTGTTGCCAAAGGAGATTAACATTTGAGTCAGTGGGCTGGGAAAGGCAGACCAACCCTTAATCTGGGTGGGCACCGTCTAATCAGCTGCCAGCGCAGCTAGAATATAAAGCAGGCAGAAAGATGTGAAAATCCGGGAATGGCTTAGCCTCCCAGCCCACATCTTTCTCCCGTGCTGGACGCTTCCTGCCTTTGAACATCGGATTCCAAGTTCTTCAGCTATGGGACTCGGACTGGCCTCCTTTCTCCTCAGCTTGCAGATAGACTGTTGTGGGACCTTGTGATCATGTGAGTTAATCCTTAATAAACTCCCCTTTATATATGTATCTTTCTATCCTATTAGTCCTGTCTTTCTAGAGAACCCAGACTGATACATCCTCCCTTCAGCTTTGCCTCTCACCACTAACCCTCTGCTCCTGTGTGTGGAATTTCTGAGCATTCCCCGAGCATACTACCTGCTCAATGGCATGACTTGCTTATGTGTTGAATAAATGAATTTATGGACCAGCAACACCATGGTGCCTTTAGACCAACGCTCTGGTGGGACTTGTTATTGGGGAAAGTACTGAATTGGACTGGGTTCCTGGGTAACTGGGGAAAAGCCGCCCTAAGCGAAGTCAGGTGCGAGTTTGGATAAAGTTGACTGATATCCTGGGTGGGAGGTAAGTGTTGCTGAAGTGGAAACCTGATTTGCATTGTTTCCATTTCAGTTAATAAACCATTTACAGTTTTGATGTGGAAGAGTCTAGGTAATTTGAGGCCTAGTGGTGAATTGATATAATTTACCAACTGTGAGGAAGTAGAGTACTGGGAGATTACTGTTAATAATTTGCAGGGTATAATGGAGTTCATTTATAATTTATAATTGATATTGGAGCTCTTTTCCATGGGCTGAATTATGATGGAATGGAGTAAGAGTCATTTAAAGAGATTATTTTGTTGTTTGTATCACCCTCATGAATTGGAAAGTGGAAAAAGAACATAGTGCTAAATTGGTATCTAATCTTTTCAGAGCTATTTGCTAAATAAACTGGAATTTTAATTAAAACCGCAAGCCAAGAGGTAAATCGCTTTACAAGTTTGTGAAGTTTTTCTTTTTCTGTTGCCTAGTAATATAATTACTACTAATAAAGATTCTTTATGGGTGGGAAATTAGACAGCGGAATAAATAACCGGAGGAGATTGCTATGGTACGCTGAAATTATGAAAGGGGCAAGGTTATCTTCCCCTCCTACTAATGGGTTTTTTTCCTTCCCATTGTTAAATTGTTTGGTAACAATTTTGATCTCATTAAAAGTATTGCAATCACAAGCGGAAGCAAGGTGGACGATGGGCCTCACCGAGGCTCTTCCAGCTTCCATTCATATGAGTCAATTATAATGAATGGATTTAATAAAAAATACGACATGCTTTGGTGATTAACTCAGTGAAGGATGAATGGCACACTTACCCAGGGTATCATATTTGCAATAATGAAGAAGAAGTGAACAGGAAAAGGAAACTCCATAGATCACAAAAATTGCTGCTTTCCAGCAAAAGGTTGTTAATTACTTATCCTCTTGCTATATTTATTGGCTCTATTAGAGGATGAGTAATTATTGTGTTCCCGGGAAACCCACTGGAGCCAGACGGCGCCTTTATTACATTGGAAGGCTCTTCAGAGCGCTAGTTATCTCTGTGGGAGCCTCTCCCTTCAGATTCCCAAATGACTAGGAACCTGGCGGAGGTGAGACAGGAATGTAGCCCACGGGCAGGAGGGAAGGGCACTGTGAAGTGTGTGAACTGTCAGAGCAGTCTTTGCACACGGAGCCGTGACTGCCTTTACCCCCCCACGCCTTCCCCCAGCCCTGCTCCCTGTGCATACTTTTTTCTGGGCCCAGTCTCCACCCACGCTCCCTCCCCTTTCTCCCAGCCTAGGTAAGCTTCCTCGTGGTCCTGGCTGCTCTCAGTCTCTCTCTACTCCTCATCCACTCACCATTCTCCCCTGGTCTGCCATAGCCCTGCTTGGGTACTTCCTCCACCTGCAGAGTCAAGCTCCAGCTCCGCAGCTTGCCCTGTGAGCCCTCGGTGATCTGTGTGGGCTGCGTGGACCTCTCCAGCTTTGGCTGTTCCCCTGCCCCTCAGGCTCCAGGCACGTGACACATCTCTGCTGTCCCAGACTCCCCCATTCATGTGCACTGATCCCTCTGTCTGATTTCCCTTCGTCTCTTCCTTTGCGAAGGCCTACTTCATGCCCCGCTCCAGTGGCCCCTCCTTGGTTAAGCTTTTCTCTTCTAGACCAGAAACCACTGTTCCTCCCTCTGGGCTCTCACACAGCACTTTGACACGCAGAGTGCACTTGCAGATCTGTCCACACATCTGCCTCTACCCTGACCCAGCCCCTGGATCCCTGGTGGGCTGGAGCCGTGATTGATGGACTGTTTTTCCTGAGGTGGGTTTGTGGAGGGCCAGCTTCTGCTTTCTCTGCCAATGGGCTTGTCTGGGGACTCTTCCTCTCTGCCTTTCTCACCAAGGGAGTTAATTAGGTGAATAATCCGGGAGGCTTGCTCTCAATATTCTCTAATTGGACTAATTTGACTCCTACTGTCTGCCAGGCCGTTCACAAACAGACTTTCACCTATGCGGTTGTTTTCACCTTTACAATATCCCCTGTGAGGGAGGCTCTGCTACGCATCTTTCTCAGATGATGAAACCCGGGCCCTTAATAGTTGGCAGGGCTGAGATTTGAATCCAAGTTCCTGAACTCGAGGGAAGGACCCTTTCTGCATTTGTGGGCTTTCTCCAGAGGTTACATGCCTACCCATGAAGACTCACATGGCTTTAATACCCTGATTGTACCATGTGCACATTTAAACTTAGGCTAGTCCTGCAAAACGCCCCCATCTCCTAGCTCTTTTGGGTAACAGAAAGATGGATGAAGGAGGAGTTTTTAAAAATCTTATCAGTCAGTAAGTATGAGGTGAAGAATGATAGGAAAGAATGGAAGAGAAGAAGGAAACCAGCATTTTTTGAACATCTACTATGCATCAAGCATTGTGTGCCAGGCCCCGTGCTAGGTGGTCCAAACATATTATTAATCCTTGTAATAACCCAATCAAGTTGACATTATTGTTCCCATCGGGGAAACAGGCTTGGAGTTGCTCCCACAGGTAGGCTTTCCCACCAGCCCCATCCAAAGACACTGCAGTCGGGAAGCTGTCTGGTCCGTCGCTGGCATGGGGAAACCTTTTCTCACCAGCCCCACTTTCCATAGGCAAGAGTGAACCTGGAATTTTCCTGAGACCCTCAGTTGGGGTGGAATTTCTCCTCTGTCTGGGGAGCAATGCTGTTCACTGAGATGTGAGCAGCAAGGCAGAGAAGTGAGCGGGCCTCCCCCTTTCAGACCTGAAAGGGACATGCCTTCTTCTGATGTGCTCACATTTGGCAGATAGAACTGTGTTCTGTCTGGTCACACCCTTCAGGATTTCATCAATTTCCACCAGTATTTTCTTAATTGGCTTTTTTTCTTGATTGAGGAAGAGTGATAGATTTTTTTTTTGTCCACTCTTGAAGGGCAGTTGCTTAGTCCTTTCTTTGTCTTAATTGGTCTCTTCTGGACTTTTCTGTGCTATGTTTTTTCTTTTATGATTTTTATTGTTATGGGTTCTTCTAATTTGGTCTCGAGGTCTCTCTGTTGAGCGTGGCCACAGGCCAAGATAGCCAGTCTCCAGGAGAGCCCTGACCAAGGGGAAAGTTAGGTTTGGGTGTGTGTCAAATGAGACACAATGAGGAGGTGAAACAGAAGAAATTTATTACTCAGAGGATCCAGAGAGGTTAGGGGAATTGACTGGGGACTGTCTGGAAGTCTGGAGGGGACAGAGAGCTCAACCAGCGAATGGGAAGTGAGAGCGAGTGAGTGAGCAAGAGAGAGACACAGAGAGAGAGAGAGAGAGAGAAGAGAGACAGACAGACTCTGGTGTTAGTGATTAGGTTTTGTTGTGGTCAGTAGCTGTGGGTGTGTTGGGTTTTTGGGTCCGTGGGATGAGCAACAAGCAGGCAGTATCACAAACAACCACATGGGAGGGAAAGTTTTAACTAGGCCAAAGGCGATGTGGTATGACTGGGTTTCAAATAACTTATGCCAGGCCACAAAATGGATGCCAAGGCAGAAACTGCAGGGTATATTAAATAAATTTATGATATCTTCTTTGAAGTGTTTGTCACGACTCTCTGCTGTATGTGCTCATTTCCTCCATCCATCCATCCATCCATCCGTCCATCCATTCCCCTTAGTTGAATTGAAGGAGTGCAATCTTTGGAGATAAACCAACATGGCTTCAAATTCTGGGTTTGTCACTTATTAGCAATGGGATTATATTTCTTTTTTTTTTTTTTTTTTTTGAGATGGAGTCTTTCTCTGACCCCCAGGCTGGAGTGCAGTGGCGCGATCTCGGCTCACCGCAACCTCCACCGCCTGGGTTCACGCCATTCTCCTGCCTCAGCCTCCCGAGTAGCTGGGACTACAGGCACCCACCAACACGCCCGGCTAATTTTTTGTATTTTTAGTAGAGACGGGGTTTCACTGTGTTAGCCAGGATGGCCTTGATCTCCTGACCTTGTGATCTGCCCGCCTCGGCCTCCCAAAGTGCTGGGATCACAGGCTTGAGCCACTGCGCCCGGCCGGGATTATATTTCTTTATCTGCCAAATGGAGGCATTTATGTAAGATACCTGGCACATCGTTAAGTACTCAATAGTACTTATTATATTCATTGTATGATAGGGATATATTAATCTTAAGTTCCTTCATTCTCAGAACGTGTTCTTTCTCTGGGACCTTGCTCTAAAACTGAAATGGTGCATTCATTATCTATTGCTGTGTAACAAATTTCCCCAAAACTTAGCAGCTTAAAACAAAAACATCCATGATCTTATACCATTTCTGAGGGTTAGGAATCTGAGTGTGACTTAGCTGGATGGTTCTGGCTTAGGCTTTTTCATGAGGCTACAATCAAGCTGTTGGGCAGAGCCACAGACCCTGGGTACTTGACTGGGGCTGACGGATCCACTTCCAAGCTCACTCACATGGCTGATGTCAGGTGACTTTGAATGCTTACCACGTGGGCGTCTCCCTAGGCATTCCCAAAGCAAAGTGGGAGTGGGGAGACTAAGGCAGACACCATAGTCTTTTTACAAAAATATCCTAAATATCAGAAGTGACGGCTTATCACTTCTGCGTATGCCATCGGTCATCTAGACCAAGCCTGTGACAATGTGGGAGAGGACACACAAGGGAATGAATTCCAGGAGGCAGGGATCATTGGGGACCATCTTGGTGGCTGCAGACCACAGGTAGGGGAGAGGATAGAAAGAAGAATAAAATGTCTCTCCCCTGAAGCATCCTGTCAGGTGAGGGAGGCCGTCATGTAAACATAAATGCCCTGTAAGGCAGTGGCTATATTACCGGCACCAAGAGATGCCAGGGGAACATTGGAGAGAACTCTATTAACCTGCCTGAAGGCATCATGGAAGACTTCCCAAGTGCATGCACACCGCAGTGTCCTTACTCAAGAGCTGTCCTAGTGACACGCAATATTTGGTTGGCATCTTTTTAAATTGAAGTTACTCGTTGAGGTGATTTCCTTGGACATTAAAAATAATAACCTGTCTCATATTACAGCAATGTACTGTTTACAAAGTGCTTTCCCATGTGTTAGCACAGTCCACATAACAGCCCTGGGAGGTGGACAGGTTTTATTACTATTGTTTCTCTCAGTCGTAGCTGAGCTGCGGAAGCAAAGTCACTGTGTTGGAGTCTCTGAGTGGGGTGTGGTGGGTTGGGGTCTCGCTGGTCCATGCTTGGTACCTTAGCCACGACAACACCTTCCCTGTGTTTCCTTTGATTACTTTGGACCCCTCGTCTTAGAGCAGCCATTTGGACCATTTCCCCCCTACAGATGCATTGCACACAGACTTGCTCATATCAAAGCTTATTTGCCACCTTTATCCTCAGTCACTTGAAATGCTTTCTGTTCATAGAGAAGCTTTATGAAGAAAATCATTCACAAAGTACAGAAATGCGAACTGTGCTTTCATCAGCATTCACTGTGAAATTTCATTTTGCAAAATCCCCAGGGGGACTTGAACTTTCTCTTTGGGCCATTAGAAGAGGGACCTGAACATCAATTCCTTAAACACAGATTTGCTCAAAGAACTTTTAACAGCTTCAGTTCTTGTTTGAACGTGACTATTTTGCAAGTTTGTTTTTAGTTCTTCTGGTCAAGAGGGAAAAGATTTCAGGTCCATCCAGGTGTATACTCTGGGGGAGGAACTTTCTTTGTGACAAAGATGGTAGCATGTAGGGTGAGGGTAGGTTAGTTACAGTTATTCATGCGTGACTAGTAAATAAGACTATAGCAATCTCCAAAAAGACATCTGTAGTGCTTAAGTGCATGGGCCTTGAAACTGCGCAGACCTGGATTTGATCCTGCCTCTGCCCTTACTATAATCCCTCTGTGACCTTGGGAAAGTTATTTACTCTCCTAGCGCTTGGTGCCCTCATTTGCAAATAGGGTTAATAGTAGCACATATATCATAACCTTTATCATAGGGTTAATAGCACTTTTATCATGTTTGTGGATTAAATAAGGTCATACATGTAAAGTGTTTAACACATAGACATAGGAATAAGCATTACTTAAATGCTAATGTTAGTGGTGATGATGATGACATGTATTCGAGTGGCTGCTCTTTGTGAGTTCATTCATTCATGAAACATTACTGCAGGCATTGCTAACACTGGTATCTGAGAACAACTAGGGGCTGTAGGGAGTCTTTGAATCTCCTAAGCTCGTGTGGAAGATTTTGTGCTTGTGTGTGCTTTTTTTTTTTTCTGGCAAGAATCTCAAAGGGATTTATGACCTCAGAAAGGTTAAAAACAAAGCCTGCAGGGTGCCGAAGACTTGGTGTTAGGGATACACTGATGATCATGGGCTCTCCTTGTGCTTAAAGAGTTAGCAAAGTGGCCAGGCAGACAGATGTACACACAAGATGTTGCAGAATGGCCTGTGATGGGTGTAGCGACAGAGACCACAGACAAAGAGAGCTGAGAGATCGTCATCACGGAGGGGGAGTGGATGGGCAAGCCCAGTCAGAAGATCCCAGGCGGAAGGAATGACATGAAGAAACCCAGGCCACCAAATAATAAAGTGCTGTATCCTTAAAGCATCGAAAGTAGTCACAGTGACAGTGCAAGTGCCCAAGAGTTAAGCGGCCCAACTTGAGGTGGGCAGGTTGGCAGAGGGGAGTCTGTGAAGTGTCTTTCAGATGGGGCTTGGAGCTTAGCCTTGATCCTGTGGTTGGTCCATGGGGAGGCATTGACGAGTTGTAAGCAAAGGAGCGATATGGTCAGAGCTGTGTTTAAAAATAAAAATCTGGGCTGGGTTCAGTGCCTGACATCTATAATCCCAGCACTTTGGAAAGCCAAGATGGGAAAACTGCTTGAGACCAGGAGTTTGAGACCAGCCTGGGCAACATAGCGCAACTCTGACTCTACAAAAAGTAAAAGATATAGTCAGGTGCTGTGCCACGTGCTTATTGTTCCAGCTACTAGGGAGGCTGATGCAGGAGGATCACTTGAGGCCAGGAGTTTGAAGCTGCAGTGAGCTATGATCACACCACTGCACCCAGGCTGGCTGACAGAGTGAGACCCCATCTCTGAAAAAATAAAAATAAAAATAATGAAAATAAAAGCCTCTTATCCTGCTGTGTGTCTGGTAGACTAAAGAGGAGACCCTGGAGGAAGGGAGATGGGGGAGGAGGCTGGTGAGAGATGAGGCCCTGAACTAAGGCAGAGGCAGTGGGGATTCAGGAAGGAGAGGAAATTAAAAATAAGGTAGGAGATCAACCAGAAGGCTTGCTGCCCAGTGGATGTTGAGGAGGGAGAAGGTGACATGGGTGACTCTCAGGATTATGACTTCTAATTTTCCTGTGGGCCTGGGACCTGCCAGATACCTGGTTACACCCCACTGGAGACCTGAGACAAGAATATCAAATTGTTCCTAGCCCTAGAAATGCATAGTGTTAATGAGGGAGATAAGGATTACACATGAAATAACTAAATAACAGCACAGGCACATCTTAAGCATTGTAAGGGAATCAGGAAGATGATGGTGTGAACTGGAGTGGTTCCAAAGCTCACTGTGGCGTTATATCAAATGAGCAGTTTTTAATGTTCATCTTCTCTGACCTCTCAGCTTCCCACCACTCCTTTAGTCTTGAAACATTTTTCCCTTGCTTTCACAACATGTACTGTCTCTCTCTGTGGTCTCTCTTTCCCAGCTGGCTCGCTGGGTTCATTCTGTTCCGGGGAGAGGGGGTGGGGGCATGCTCCAGCACAGAGTGCAGCCCTACCTGAGCTGCCCCCTGCTGAAGTCTCATCTCCACCACTTCCCTCTTGTCCTCTCTGCTGCAGCCACCCTGACCCTCCATCAGGCTTTGCCTTGAGCCAATGACAGTCCTACCTCTGTGCTTTTACACATTTATTTTCTGTCTGAATACCCTTCTTCCCTCATCTCCTAGTCAGTTCCCATTCTTCCTTCCAATCTCAGCTCAAATTGCCCATCCTCAGGAAAAGGTTGACCATTTTATTTATTGCCCAAACTGGGATACATTTGGAAGTGCAAGGGGTGTTATAAACAATAACACCAGGACGACAGGCATACGCTGGAACCTTCCTGGACAAATGAACAGGTGGCACCTGACATGGGGTGGCCTTCTCAGGCTCCCCAGATGTGATTGGGTCCTCCTGTGCCCTCATTGCTCCCCAGGATTCCTTCCACAGCCCCCTACCATGGTTTGTAGTGATACCTTTGAGCACCATCTGGCTCATCATCTTCTCCCCCGTGGAGTGTATACTCCACGAAGGCAGACATGTCCCGTTGTGTTGTTGGCTTCTGAGACCCTTTGGCGCATAGGAGGTACTTAATCAACACCTAAAGAGTACATGAATCAATGATAGAACTCAGATTGTATTGTTCTGTGGCATGTACTAAGCACTTCCATTTCCATATTTTGGTTGGTTCTCCTCGCTATCTTGCCATGTTTCCTCATCTCCATCTCCTGAGGATAGAGGCTTAATTACGGTCTCACAGTGAGTGCCAGAGACAAGTCTAGGACTCTCAGGTCTTCTGATCCCAAATCTAGTGCTTTTTCCAAAAGTGTATGAAGAAGAGAAAAGGAAAGATGACTACCAGATTTAGAACCCGGGAAACTAGGAGGATGGTTAGGACTGGAAAAAGATGGAGAATGGGGATCTGAGAGCCATTTGTCAGCTTTCAATGCTCCATGAAAATCGAAACAGCATTCTACGCTGCAGACAGCTCAGAGTGGAGCCGCAAATGGCCCCTCAGCCGCAGGGGGTGTGTTAGTCTGTTCTTGCTGTAAAGAACTACCTGAAACTGGGTAATTGATAAGGAAAAGAGGTTTAATTGGCTCATGGTTCGCAGGTTGTACAGGAAGCATGGCTCAGGAGGCCTCAGGAAACTTACAATCATGGCAGAAGCCAAAAAGGAAGGAGGCATCTTACATGGCTGGAGCAGGAGGAAGAGAGAGAAGGGGGAGGTGCTACACACTTTTAAACAACCAGATCTCGTGAGAATTCACTGTCACGAGAACAGCAAGAGGGAAGTCTGTCCCCATGATCCAGTCACCTCCCACCAGGCCTCTTCTCCAATACTGGGGATTGCAAGTCAACATGAAATGTGGGCGGGGACACAAATCCAAACTGTATCAGGGGGCTTAAGCAGATGGTGTTCTGTTTTTATTGTGGTAAAACATACATGATATAAAATTTACCATTTTAACCATTTTTAGGTGTACAGTTCAGTGGCTTTAAGTACAACCACATTGCTGTCCAACCATCACCGTCATGCATCTCCCGAACTTTCTCATCTTCCCAAACTGAAACTGTGTACCCATTAAACACTAACTCTCTGTTTCTGTTCCCTTCAGCCCCTGGCAACCACTATCCTACTTTCTGCCTCTATGAATTTGACTACTCTAGGTTCCTCAGATAAGTAGAATCATACAATATTTGTCTTTTTGTGTCTGGCTCATTCACTTAGCATCACATCTTCAAGGTACATCCATGTTGTAGCAGAATTTCCTTCCTTTATAAGGCTGGATAATTTTCTTTTGTATTTATATACCACATTGTGTTTATTTCTTCATCCACTAATGGACACACCTGGGCTTTTTCTACATTTTGGCTATTGTGAATAATGCTCCTATGAATGTTGGTATATGAATATCTGTTTGAGTTTCTGCTTTCATTTCTTTTCTTTTTTTTGAGATGGAGTCTCACTGTGTTGCCCAGGCTGGAGTGCAGTGGTGCAATCTCGGCTCACTGCAACCTCTGCCTCCTGGGTTCAAGCGATTCTCCTGCCTCAGCCTCCCAAGTAACTGGGATTACAGGTGCGCCACGACGCCCGGCTAATTTTTGTATTTGTAGTAGAGACAGGGTTTCGCCACGTTGGCCAGGCTGATCTTGAACCCCTGACCTCAGGTGATCTGCCCACCTCGGCCTCCCAAAGTGCTGGGATTACAGGGGTGAGGAACCGCGCCCAGCCTGCTTTCATTTCTTTTGGGGGATACACCCAGAACTGGAATTGCTAGATCAATCAGCCAGTAATTTTTTTTTAACTACAGCAGCTTTCTATATTCTTAATGCACAGGGGTTCCAATTTCTCTATATACTTGTCAACACTTATGTCCTGTGTTTTTTTTCTTTTTTTTTCTTTTTTTTTTTTAAGATAGGGTCTCTGTCATCTAGGCTGGAGAGCAGTGGTGCAATCATAGTTCACTATAGCCTCAAACACCTGGGCTCAAGCAATCCTCCTACTTCAGCCTTCCGAGTAGTTGGGACTACAGGCATGCCACCATGCTCCGCTAATTTTTTGGGTATTTTGTTGTTGTTGTTTGTTAGATGGGGGCCCTGCTATGTTGCTCAGGGTGGTCTTGAACTCCTCTTGCTTCAGCCTCCCAAAGTGCTGTGATTACAGGTGTGTGCCACCTCGCCCAGCCTGTTTTTGATAATAGTTATCCTAATGGGTACGTAGCAGTTTCTTATGATTTTGATTTGCACTTTTTAAAATTATTAATGTTGTTAAATATCTTTTCATATGCTCATTGGCCATTAGTATATCTTAGGGGAAATGTCTATTTAGGACTTTTGTCCATTTTATAAGTGTTTTTTCATTGTTGAGTTGTAGGAGTTTAAAAATATATTCTGAATATTGACCTATTATCAAATATATGATTTTCACATATTTTCTGCCATTCTATGGGTTACCTTTTCACTCTGTTCATAGTGTCTTTTGATGGAAAAAAGTTTTTAATTTTTATCTTTGATTTACCTATTTTGTTTTTTGTTGGCTGTGCTTACGTTGTCATATCCAAGAAATCATTGCCAAATTCAGTGTTATGAAGCTTTTCTCCTATATCTTCTATATTTCTAGTGTTATGAAGCTTTTCTCCTATATTTTCTATATTTCTAGTGTTAATGAAGCTTTTCTCCTGTATTTGCTATATTTCTAGTGTTAGGAAGCTTTTCTCCTATATTTTCTATATTTCTAGTGTTATGAAGCTTTTCTCATATATTTTCTTCTAGGGGATTTAATAGTTTTGGCTCATATGATTAGGCCTTTGATCTATTTTGGGTTAATTTTTGTATATGGTATAAGGTAAAGGTCCAACTTCATTCTTTTTGCACGTGGATATTCAGTTTTCCCAGCACCACTTGTTGAAAAGACTGCCCTTCCCCTATTGAATAGTCTTGTCCTCCTTGTTGAGAATCATTTGATCACACCCGAGAGGCTTTATTTCTGAGCTATCCTATCCCACTGGCCTCTATATCTGTCTTTATGCCAGTACCACACTGATTTTTTTCATTTGTTTTTATTTTCATTTTTAAAGCATTTTTGGTTCACAGCAAAACTGAGCATACGGTACAGAGATTTTCCCCCACCTGCATTGATAGCCTCCCCCACCATCAAAATCCTGAATCAGAGTGGTGTATTTTTTACAACTGATGAAACTACATTGACATGTCATCATCACCCAAAGTCCATAGTTTACATTACTGTTCACTCTTGGTGCTATTCTATGGGTTTTGAAAAATGTATAATGACTTGTATCTACCATTATAGTATCATACAGAGTATTTTCACTGCTCTAAAATCCTCTGTACTTCACCTATTCATCTCTTCCTCCCCTCTGGCCCCTGGCAAATACTGATCTTTTTACTGTCTCTGTAGTTTTGCCTTTTCTGGAATGTAATTTAGTTGGAATCATACAGCATGTAGCTTTTTCAGATTGACTTATTCCATTTAGTAATATGCATTTAAGATTCTTCCATGTCTTTTGTGGCTTGGCAGCTCATTTTTTTTTAGCACTGAATAATATTTCATCGTTTGGATATACTATAGTTTATCTACTCACCTATGGAAGGACTCACCTACTGAAGGACATCTCAGCTGCTTCCAAGTTTTGGCAGTTATGAATACAGCCGCTATAAACATTCATGTGCAGATTTTTGTGTGGATATAAGTTTTTCAACCCATTTGGGTAAATACCAAGGAGAACTAATTGCTGGATTATATAATAAGAGTATGTTTAGTTTTGTAAGAAACTGCCAAACTGCCTTCTAAAGTGGCTGTACCATTTTGCAGTTCCACCAGAAAGGAATGAGGGTTCCTGTTGCTCGACGTCCTTGCCAGCATTTGGTGTGTCAGTGTTTTGGACTTTGGCCATTCTAATAGGTGTCTGGTGGTATCTCATTGTTATTGTATACACTATTTGATTACCGTAGCTTTGTTTTTGCATCAGGAAATGTGAGACCTCCAGGCTGGGCGCAGTGACTCACACCTTTAATCCCAGCACTTGGGGAAGCCGAGGCAGGTGAATGACCTGAGTTCGAGACTAGCCTGGCCAGCATGGTGAAACCCAGCCTCTACTAAAAATACAAAAATTAGCTGGGTGTGCTGGCAGGTGCCTGTAATCCAAGCCACTTGGGGGGCTGAGGCGGAAGAGGAAGAATCACTTGATCTGGTTGGCAGTGGTTGCTGTGAGCTGAGATTGCGCCACTGTACTCCAGCCTGGGTGACGGAAGAAGACTCTGTTTCAAAAAAAAAAAAAAAAAAAGGAAGTGTGAGAACTCCACTTGGTTTTTTTTTTTCTTCAAGATTGTTTTGGCTATTTGGGGTCCCTTGTAATTCCATATGGATTTTAGGATGGATTTTTTTATTTTGAAAAAAAGTTATTGGGATTTTGATAGAGACTGCATTGCATCTGTAGGCCATTTTGGGTAGTATTGACATTTTAACAATATTAACTCTCCCGGTCTATGAGCATAGGATATCTTTCTGTTTATTTGTATTAATATCTTTTACAAATATTTTATAGTTTTCAGTGTACAAGTCTTTCACCTTTTTGGTTAATTCCTAAGTATTTTATTCTTTTTGATGCTATTGTAAATGGAATTCTTAAAAAAAGTCCTTTTTGGATTGTTCATTATCATGTATGAAAACACAGTTGATTTTTATGTGTTGATTTTGTATCCTGCAACTTTGCTGAATTTGTTTATTACTTTTAATATTTTTCTGTGGAATCATTAGAGTTTTCTACATATGGGATCATGTCATCAACAAACATAATTTTGCTTCTTGTTTTCCAATGTGGACACCTTTTATTTCTTTCTCTTGCCTATTCTGGGTAGAATTTATAATACTATGTTGATGTTAAATAAAAGTGGGCATCTTTGTCTTATTCCTGATTATGGAGGAAAAGCTTTAAAGCTTTTAGTATTTTACCATTGAGTATGATGTTAGCTGTGTAAGCGGACAGTTTTTAAAGGAGCTTAAAAAGGGGTAGGATTATGAAATCCTGGGACTTAAAATTATATCCCCCGTATTCCTAGCACCTAGTCTGGCATATAATAATTACCAAGTGAACGGACACGTTTTTAAAAATGGTAGTTTCTCAAAACTGAATGAGCTAAAGGTGTCTCTAAAAGGAGGGGCAATTTGGTATTTATGAGGGTGGTAAGCATTGAAGAGTGATGAAAAAGGAGATAAGCATCACTGGGTTGCCCACTGACAAGGTGTTTGTTCCTCATTGTGGGCAACAAAGCAAAGCCACTTTACCCTTTGCTTGGATAGCCTGCTTAATTCTGGTTATTTTCTCCTTCTCTGTATTAGCACTTAACAGCTAGAAGAAAATAACATATGTTGTATCTCATTGTATTTATGAGTACTGAATTAATAACTTACAGCCCATTGCATAAAAAGAAAATGAGCAAAATGCTATAAATTATAGATGGGAGTTGTTAATGTGAGTAGAGTGTACAACATATGCCTCACTGTGCACAGCTTTGAAATAATGTGACTGGTTTAAATGACTTGAGGCTGGCTTCATTTTAATGTGGGATGGATGGAAAGCATTGAGTCACCACCATTTCATGAGTAAGGCTATGTTCTTCCATTGGACCTTGGCCCCTCAACTTGAAGTAGATAAAAATGATGATTACCTATAGTCCTAGAATGGGAAAATCAAAAGATTTTTATTTAATGTGTTGGCATATCTATTCGTGTGCACTTTTAACAAGCAAATTCTGAATATGAACTAACATGGCCTCCCTTTCTCCTTTAACAAGGTCATCTGAGTTACAGATTTAAAAAATATGTTCATTAAATGCAGAGCTTGTTGATAACTTTGAGAATCAGCAGGATGTAGTGGAAAGAACAGGCCCTTTTGTCTCAGTGAGAAATTTTCTGGCTGCAAATAATTGAAACTCTATAGCTTGTGCCAAACAGGATTTTAGAAGACCAAAAAGGTATTCTCAGGATACAAGGCTATCTTACAGGCTCATGCAGGTCTGAGGCCACTCAGTCTGAGTTTCTAGGGCTATGTGGTCTCATCTCTGCCTTCCCTCCCACACCTGCTCCTTTCTTGTCTCTCAGCAGACTGGCTGTCTCTGCTCCTGTGCACATAGCCAAGCACAGCTGCCCTGCCCTGGCTTTTTATCCCTGCCGGTTCAAGGGCCAGCAGAGGCTGCCTGGCATCTCTGATTTCCAGATTCCTGGAAGAGAGAATCTGGTTATCTCATCTTGTGTCAGATGACCACTCCTGATTTGTTCAATTATTAATTCAGGAAGTCTTTACGAGTTTCGGGAATTGTTTTAGGCACGGGGATTCATCTTACCCTCATGGAGCGTGTGTGTGTGTGTGTGTGTGTGTGTGTGTGTGTGTGTGTGTGTGTGTGTGAGAGAGAGAGAGAGAGAGATAGGGGAAGAGGGACTCAGAAAGCTTATTCTTTTGGGCTCAGTTGAGGGTTGTAATTTTCAGAGGAAGGGACGTATGGGCTTGGAATTTGGATAGACCTGGACTCAAATCCTGGTTCCTCCCCTTACTAGCTCTGTGTGACCCTTGGGCATGTTAAATTACCTCTGTCAGCCCCAAGTTTTGAATCAGCAAAATGAGAGTAATCCTTTATAGGGTAGTTATAAGGATTAAAGTGAAATGGTGCCAGCAAAGCCAAGAGTGTAGTATCTGCCACATGTAATCAGAGCTCTGCCACTTGGAACAAGTTATTAAACCTGTCTGAATCTGTTTCCTCATCTGTAAAATGGGAAGGAATATTACTTACCTCATATGAGTATTGTAAGGATTAAACCACGGTAAGTACACCAGGGTGCCCGGAATTTGTACATAACGGATACTCAGTGTGGCTGCTGCTCTTCTTATTCTTATCGTGAGTCACATGTTTTCTCTTCTAGTTCCCTTTTGGCCGGCGCTTGCCTTGTGACATCTACTGGCACGGAGTTTCATTTCACGACAATGACATATTCTCCGGTCAAGTGAACAAGTTTCCAGGTATCTGCTGTTATTGTTGACATTTAAAAATGTTTCTAGGGCCAAGTCTCCGGTACACTCTTCTACTAAAACATGACAGTTATTTTTGAGATCAAACTTGAGGACTCTTAATTGGGAATTGCTGTGTTCACTAGCCATTAAGGGTTTAAGGATTGGAGACAGGCTTTTAAAGGTTCAAAGGCAGGCTTTCTTGGTCTAATTCCAGTGGTGGAAGAACATGGTTTCCGCTTTTTGAGTTATACATATAATATGGCGTTCTAATGAGAGGAACATATTCTGAAAATGAAAAAAAAAATAGAGCATTTCACTTTTGCGGGAAACAAAAGTACCAAAATTCTAGGCGTATGTCATAGAAATGGGGTATCAGCTTCCCTTTTCTTTAAGTATTATATTTGGAGGTACCATTTTTAAAACCAAATATACCGATCTCCATATTAAGTACTACAGGCTGCAGACAGCCTCTGCCTTTTACCTAATGACATTATCTCAGCAAGACTTATCCTACAAGGAGAAATCTTAGTGCTAGAAAAGCATCATAGCCAGTACTAAGATATCCCCCTCACTCCACTACCAACCTCCCAATACAACTTTTTTGTTTTGCATTTTAATCTCTACCACTTTTTTGAGACGGAGTCTCGCTTGGTCACCAGACTGGAGAGCAGCAGCACGATCTTGGCTCACTGCAACCTCTGCCTCCCAAGCAATTCTCCTGCCTCAGCCTCCTAAGTAGCTGGGATTACAGGCCTGCACCACCATACCCAACTAATTTTGTATTTTTAGTAGAGACAGAGTTTTGCCATGTCACGCTGGCCAGGCTGGTCTCGAACTCCTGACCTCAAGTGACCCACCTGCCTCAGCCTCCCAAAGTGCTGGGATTACAAGCATGAGCCACTGTACCAGGTCTCTTCATTATTTTTGATGGCTGAATGAAGAGGATATTTAAGATGGTAGGACAGCATAGGGAGAAGGAGCACTGGATTAAGCTGGGTATGATGCAGTCAAAGGGCTTTCCACTTATTTTTTAAAATATTAATATATTACACAGACCATATTATAATGCCATAATAAATAATTTCTAAAAAGAACGTCACCCTGAATCCCATGTCTCATTTAACAAAACAGCAATGTGAATATTTCTATATTTCCTCCCAAACCTTAAGCAAGTTTACTCATCCTTTTTGCATGGTTGCAGTCCTAGTGTAGTTGCCTAAATATAGGGTGTTTTCTCTTAGTATTTTATCAATTTTACCTATTTTAAAGGGAGAATCAGTTTACTCTTTCCTTGACATTCTATCCCATGTCTTTAAGACAACGCATTGCAGAAAACACAATAGCCATACGTTATACAGTGGGTGGTAGTTATGCCACATCCACTAGGGGTTTTCACCTAAGCATGCAGTCTTACAAGTTCACTACCATAGGCCACACTTGGCTCAGATTCACTTAGAAGGATACAGGGCAGGAAACAGCTTGCTGGACAGTCAGTGTCAAGCATTTCTCTTCAGTGAAGTATTTGTAAGAGTTGCAGGGACTAGTCTCTGGCTCCTCAAGTGAAAGCTCAGGTGCAAAAGGACAAGATCCACACTGGTGGATATGAGTCTTTCTTGGCTCAGATGCCCCACAGGAGCCCGTTATCTCTTAGAACTGCTCTATAGTATGGCTTCTAAGGTCCCAGCAAGGGTCATATTAAGTTACAAGAATCATCGCACTCAGAAAAGCCTAGAGCTATAACTTTCTACTAGATATGTATGCAATTTACCAAATCAGGGATCATTTTAACCATATGCTTTGTTGCCTAGTAATTCAGCTAACATTCTGCCTTCGTTGTTTTCTAGGGGAACAGAGATAGAAAGTTAACCCAAGGTCAAATTTATCCTTAGAGAAGGAGAAAGGGTTTTGTTACAGAACAAGAATGATTCTTGCAGCCAGCGTTCTTGCCCAACAGTTTAATGGGATAGCTATTATTTTTTGTGTCTTGCTGCTCAGAAAATGATGCTTTGTGATGCCACTTAAAGGACTTATTAGGATATTGGGAGAATACAGTTTGGAAGAGAAAATGCTTTGAATGAGGACAGAGTTCCTAAGACATGAATCATCAAATGAGGCTTCATTTACATTTTCCCCATTTGCTCATGCCTCATCTAGTGGCTCAGAGTAGGAAAGAAATAGCTATAGATCTACATTTGGAATACAAATTAGAAATATAGAATGAAGTGCCCACAAAGGATTAGTTTCATTAAAGGTGACAGAATGATATTCATTCCAAAGAAGCAAGTTTGCCTCATCCCATATTCCACATGCCAGCGATTGGTACATAGACTTTTCCACATTACTAACAGAAATTAATTAGTTCTAATGACAAAGCAGGCTCTTGAACCTCTAGGCAGAGAACAGTGCTGCCACACGCTCTGCCCTGTGAAAGGTAGTAATCCTCAGCAGAGGGGTGATTCCAGAATAGACTGTCCTCTGATACCAGTTTGTGTCCAAGCTTATCTTCTGTCTCTCATATATCCTGTTATTCTAAAATGCACTTTCTATACATTGTATATTACTTAGGGTAAGTTCTAGTGGATATCCCAGGCAAGTATAAACGCTTTATGTGCTGGGTCAACTGAGAACGGGTATATACAGATGGAAGTGATTAATTTTGTTTGTGTCAGCACATTAGATTTTAGTCACTTTTCTATGGGTAATTTCATGGTTCAAATTACATTATTATATTTTGGCTGATGAATTAAGACTTTCTATGAAAATAATCTGATTTAGATACGTCTAAAGGAAGTAGATACTAGATATGTCTACTTTCTTTAGACGTATCTAAATCAGACATGTCAGATTAGACATATCAGATTTAGCTTTAAGAAAGTCCAAAACTGTCCATTCTCAGCTTCTGAGCAGGTCTTTTTCTGAGTTTCAGGGTCTGAGATGTATGGCATCACATGGCAGGTGGTACCTGAGAGCGCACCTGAGGAGGGGGCTTTCTGCTAGAGAGGGAGGGAGCTTCAGTGAGGACCCTGTGGGGACAGCTATCTGTCAAGCATTGGTCTGGGCTCTGAGGCTATAAAGACACAGAGAAAGGCATGTAAAGAGAGAAGAAAAATACAGCGTAGGGCTTATGCTGGAGGAAGCTGGAATGCTGTGGGGGTCCGGAGCAAGGGCAGGCAACCTAACCCAGATTTGCCCAGGGAGCAGCAGTGTGAGAGATCCTGGAGAACAGGACTGGCATGGAAACTGAACCTCCAGGATGGGTGGGCCTGATCCCCATGCCAAACAAGGGAGCAGAGCTGGTGCAAAGACAGAATGCCTTGAGCCTATTGCTCAATTGAGCAAAGGGCAAGTGGCCCACCATGGTTAGAGGGCGTCAGGTGAGCGGGGCAAGGGAGGGGTGATGAGCAGGAACCCAACTACAGCATTGTTAGAGCCTGAAGGTCATGGGGAGCCACTGAGGAATTTTTAAGCCAGACAGTGACACGGGTCAGCTTGCATGTTAGCAAGATCAGCCAGAGGGACATATTAGAAATGGGTGAGATGGCTCAGAGAAGAAACAGAGATGTAGCTAAGAGTCTGCTGCAGCATCCACCCAAGAGATGAATGAATTAGTGGCAATTAGAATAGAGAGAACAGGATGGATCTGAAAGTATTTATTTGTTGTTTGGTGGTTCTAATGTGTTTTTGCCAAGAATTATTGTTATAAATAATATTTTGATTGAATAGTGCTCCAAGTGTAGCTCAGTTTTAGTTTGTTTTGTTTTACATTAACTGGGTTAAGTAGGGCTGCATGGACAAACCTGAGATTGAACTGTTATGCTGTCGGTTAACTTGAATGGGATGAGACCCACCAGGCCTTGAGACTCCAGCGTAGTAGACAGAAACACCCAGGCCTCAGAGGGAGGGGCAGGAGGTAAACCCTTGGTGTCAAAAACTCCCACCTGAATTAGGAGGTTTTCCCAATTGATAGGGAACTGCCCTCACAGGGACGTCTAGGGGTAGAGCTTATTGAGAAACCTAGATGGGCAGTCAACCTCAAAAGGAGCTGTTAGGTAGCAGGACTGCAGACACTGGGCTAAAGTCACAGACAGGAGGATTCCAGCCCTTGCAGGGTGGGCTTGAGGGGAACAGAGGAGAGGTTGGAGAGAGGAGGGGCATTGGGGAGAACAAACAAAAGGCCTCAGCTCTGCATTGCTAAGGCAGCCCCTCAGGCTCCAGGAGCAAAAGATAAGGTCACCAACATTTGGATACAAGCAATAGAACACCGGAAAAATGGGTAAAATCCTTCTTATCTGATTGGAATACAAAGTCTAGGTCAGACTTTTAGCAGAAGGGAGCTGGGGGTTAGACCTAGAGCTTCTATCTCAGATCAGAATTGGTCCTAGAGCCCAGGGTGGGGACAGAGGTGACGAGGGGTCAGGTGCTGCAGCTGCTTAGGGAAAGGGGACAGGTCCTGGAGCCAGTAGGGCCTGAAGTCAGCAGAGCTGGCCGTGACCTCCCTTCTCACAGATTGACTCTGGGAACGCGTGCCCTGGATCAGCTAGAAACGCTGCTACGCTTGTCAGGGTCATAATGGAGAAGATATTACTCCCACATCTGTCTCTGAGCCACCTCCAGAGGTGGAGAGGCCAGCAGCTTCCATGTGGGTTCTAGTGAGGGGCCAGAAACTCTTTTCCTGGTGGCACTGGATAGGAGCACAGCTTAGATATGGAGGAGCAAAGGTTTGGTGCTAAGTGGATTGAGAGAAGTCTACACCCGTCCCTCCTGGAGACAGGCATTCAGGCAGGTTTGGAGTGAGCTGCCTCCGGCCTGCAGGCAGGAAGTGCCTGGCTTCCAGGGGTGCTTCTTAAGTTGGCCGTTTACAGTAGAAAACTGCCTGGAGACATGAAGGTAAACTTGGAAACACCTATTAGCTGGTGTGGGGCCTGATGATCCACATTACAGAAGGAGCCATTGCCGATGTTAAATGAATATTGACTGAATTTGCTGGACATAGATTTTTCACATGGAGCACCCAGACTGCCCTCATGTACTCACAGCTCTCTGGGTTGTATGAGCCCTTCTGACCTGCTGAGGGATTTCGGAAAGAGAACATTCCCCTGGCACAACGACTTTAAAGTGCAGAAAATACCACAATACTATGTGGTCAGGAGGCATCCTCTACGTGGAGTAAAGTGCTGTATTACAGTTAGTTATGAAGGCTTTCAGTTCAATACGGTAACTAAAATGTTAGTAAACCTCGAGCGAAAGGATTCCAAAAAAGTTGAAGTTTTGCTTTGTTTACTTTGTGTCAGCTCTAGTGTTTATAATGCAACAATTCTAATTTTGCGGGAGAATTAAAGGAAATAGCTGTGATTTTCCAGACTCCCTTCTTGGGAAGCTCAGAACAGTGTCCTCAGTGAGTTTTCTTGACTGTTGAACAGTCCCTGTTAGAGCACAGTTTATTAGTGCTTTTTAAGCTCCTTTATTTCTTACTTAATCCTTCCCTACATCCTTCTAAACAACAACGAAGACCTGGGCACTGACATCTTGAAGATGGGATCTTTAGATTTATTGCACTTTTTAATATGCTGACGGAAGCAAGAAGTTGGTTCTTAAAACTTTCCTTCCCAGATGTTTACCGTTTTTTTTCCGAACGTGGGAATTTAGAGGAAACTCATTCATTCTGACTGCCCATTTGGAATGTGTGATAATTTGGGCATGCCAAGCTGACATGGAACTTTGTATTTTCTATTAAAAATAGCTTTGCTTAGCACATTTCTAGTATCAATAATGGAACTGTTTGGTCTCTTTCAGGGTAAAGGCCATTTTTAGCCACCATTTTTGGCAATGATATTTGTCTTAAGAAACAAGCATGATAGCCGGGTGTGGTGGCCACGGCTGTAATCCCAGCACTTTGGGAGGCTGAGGCGAGTGGATCACCTGAGGTCAGGAGTTCGAAACCAGCCTGGCCAACATGGTGAAACCCCTTCTCTACTAAAAATACAAAAATTTGCTGGGCATGGTGGCGTGCACCTGTAATCCCAGCTGCTCAAGAGGCTGAGACAGGATAATTGCTTGAACCCAGGAGGCAGAGGTTGCAGTGAGCCGAAATCGCTCCATTGCACTCCAGCCTAGGCAACAAGAGCGAAACTCTGCCTAAAAAGAAAAAGCAAAAGAAATAAGGATGATGCCAGGTGTGGTGGCTTATGCCTGTAATTCCAGGGCTTTGGGAGGCCAAGGCGGGTGGATGGTTTGAGCCTAGAGGTTCAAGACTAGCCTGGGCAATAGTGAGACCCTGTCTCTACAAAAACAAAAACAATACAAAAATTAGCCAGGCATGGTGGCACACACCTGTAGTCCCAGCTACTCGAGAGGCTGAGGTGGGAGGATCCCTTAAGCCTGGGAGGTGGAGCTTGCAATGAGCTGAAATCATGCCACTGCACTCCAGCCTGGGCATTAAAGCAAGACTGTGTTTCAAAAAAAAAAAAAAGAAATAAACATGCTAAAATTGGTAATAATTTTTACCTATTTGCTTAAAATTTGCTACAATGTATACTACTGGGTTTCTTCTCTTGTCAGAGTTACTAATGATGTTACAAGAAAAAAAAATCCATCATTCTTTTTTTTTTTTTTTTTTTTGAGACAGAGTCCTGCTCTGTCGCCCAGACTGGAGTGCAGTGGCTCGATCAATCTTGGCTCACTGCAAGCTCCGCCTCCCAGGTTCACGCCCCCACCATTCTTTTAATGTTTTATAACAGTGGAGACATTTCAATTCCCTCTGGGCAAATTAATGAGATAGGATCAATGTCAGTGTCAGTCTTTGTAACTGAGGAACTCCTACAGATTGCATTTTTTCCCTTGAAGTATAAATTACGGTATTCTTTTTATTTCCTGTCCTTCATTCAAGGAGACAGATATTATGCTGAAAGATGTGTATTTTCCTATTCCATGCCTTTAATACTCATGAAACAGTAAAAGAAAGAAACTTAATTAAGCCTCTTGTAATGTAACCAGAGTCCACTAGATAATATTCTCTAGGGTACAAGATGGAAGGAATCCCAGAAGCATGTAAGGTGGCCCCAAATTAAAGAAGGTATTAAGTTTTAAGTGCAAGATATAAATGCTTCCCTATTCATTACCTAAGGGGATGACAAAGAATAAACTAGGTGAAAACTCATTCCTTCAAACCGATGCTTCATTTTTACAAAGAGAAAAGAACACCCGTCCGTTAGCTCAAGTTTTTCATTAACTCAGTAGTTCTTTCCAAACCACGAGTCACCGCTGTGGGGAACAACTCAGACCTTTTTTTAAAAATCCTGCCTGAAAAAGAGAATATGTCGGGTGGATGGTTTTAAAAGTCCCAAATAATGGCTGTTTTATAGCTAGTAGCCCACTGTTGTTAAAACCTCACAGCGTCTCTTCTCCCCAGGCATGACGGAGGTGGTGCGTAAAATTACTCTGAGCAGAGCAGTGAGAACCATGCAGAATCTCTTTCCTGAGGAGTACAACTTCTACCCTCGCTCATGGATTCTGCCTGACGAGTTCCAGCTCTTTGTTGCTCAGGTAGATGGCACTCCGTCCCCATGACCCCTGAATTATATTATGGTTGCAACTGTGTCCTGGGTCCTGTGTGCTGGGAGCTGGGGCAGGGGGTCCCAGGAAGCTGAGACTAAGGGAGCGTCTTAACAGTACACAGTAGGTGTTGGCAGCTATCGAAACAGCTTGCAGAGTTGAACGAGTAGGGTGACAGGTAGGTAAACTTGAAGAAACGGGTCTTGACACAAGAAGACAGCCCTAAGGCGGATATCAGAGCTGGATCATGGGGTCAGGATGCTGGGGAGCCAGGGAGCTGGAGCCAGAGCAGGTGGTTGGGCCCCCAAGTAGAATGGGGCCACTGGGGGAATCCTAGAGCCGTGGCCTCCCTGGCTTCCTGTGGCCTGAGATGTGGGAGGTCAGGCTCTGTTTAAAGGCCAGGGAGCAGGTCTGACAAACTCATGGGGAACCTTTTAAGTGTTTTGCTTTAAACTTGTTCCAGAATCAATTGTCAAGTGACCCATTCCATCTCGAAGCACTAGATTTGAGCATGTGATATACTGGAGCCCTCACCACTGATTGTGAAGTGGAACCAGTAGGGAAGTGGAACTCAGAATTGCCATTTTTGTTAGCCTTTTAACAGTTTCATTTAGGATCCTTTCAAAGCCTTTGTGTACAAGTTTCACAGTCTGTCCCATAACTCTGGGGTAACTATACAACCAATGCCTGTCTAATTGTGATAAGGCTAACACCATTTACTGGTCCTGCTATGTTCCAGGCTTTGTGCTAGAAGTTTAACATATTTTATTTATTTTTATTTTTATTTTTGTGTTTTTGAGACAGAGTGTTGCTCTGTTGCCTAGGCCAGAGTGCAGTGGTGCGATCTTGGCTTACTGCAGCCTCTGCCTCCTGGGTTCAAGCCATTCTCCTGCCTCAGCCTTATGAGTAGCTGGGACTACAGGCGGGTGCCACCACAACGGCTTTTTTTTTTTTTTTTTTGTATTTTTAGTAGAGATGGTGTTTCACCATGTTGGCCAGGCTGGTCTCGAACTCCTGACCTCAAGCGATCCGCCCGCCTCAGCCTCCCAAAGTGCTGGGATTATAGGCATGAGCCACCATGCCCAGCCCACATTATTTCTTTTAATCTTCACAGCAATCTTGTGGGGCTGGTTTTTTTTATTATCCCCATTTTATGGATGAGGAAACTGAGGCTTTGAAAAATTTAGCAACTTGCTTGAGAAGTAGGGTTTAAAACCTACAGCTATTTCCAAGGCATATGCTTTCTATAGTCTATTTTATTGCCTCTGTATTGTTTTGGTTTTAATATTGAATTATGAAACTTGTAATAAAATTATCATTTACTAAACAGAAAAACAGCTTGAAGTGATAATTTTTAAAGGAAGTTTTCTCTGAGATGGTGGTCACATGGGTTTATATACATTGCTGAAAATTCATTGAACTATTAACTTAAAATGGGTGCATTTAATTGTATGCAAACTATGCTTCAATAAAATTAATTTTAAAAGATAACTCTCAGCTGTTCCTCATAATTACCCCCCCCCCCGCCCCCCGAATGTCTCTCTTCTGTGGCTCTGCTCATGCTGTTGTTGCTATGTGGAATACTTTTCCTTCCCATCTTTACAGCTCTGCATCCAACTACAGTCATGAGTCACTTGACGGGCACACATTCTGAGAAAAGTGTCATTGGGTGATTTCATCATTGTGCCAACACCATAGAGTGCGCTTACACAAACCTAGACGGTATAGGCTTCTACACATCCAGGCTATACGGTATAGCCTATTGCTCCTAGGATACAAACCTGTATAGCATGGTACTGGACTTAATATTGGTAAGTCTTCTTTTGTATCTAAACATAGAAAGGGGAAAATACTGTATAAAAGATGAAAAATGGTACACCTATGTAGGACACTTCCCATGAATGGAGCTTGCAGGATTAGAAGTTGCTCTGGGTGAGTCTGAGAGTGAATGGTAAGGGAATGTGAAGGCCGAGGACATTATGCTACTGCAGACTTCAGAAACACTCTACACTTAGGCTACACAAAATCTATTTTTTAAAAATTTTCTTTGAGAGGAAATTAGCCTTAGCTTACTGTAACTTTTTACTTTCTAAACTTTTTATTTTTTAAAAGCCTTTTAGACTCTTTTGTAATAACACTTAGCTTAAAACACACGCTGTACAGCTATACAAAAAAAATTTCCTTATATTCTTATTCCCTGAGCCTTTTTCTATATTTAAATGTTAAAATTATTTTTACTTTCAACATTTTTTGTTAAAAAACCAAGACACAAACACATACGTTCGCCTAGGCCTACATGGGGTCAGGATCATCAATATCACTGTCTTCCACCTCCACATTTTATCCCACTGGAAGGTCTTCAAGGGGCAGTAACATGCATAGGGCTGTCGTCTCCTACGATAACAGTGATTTCTTCTGGAATACCTCCTGAAGAACCTGCCTGAGGCTATCCTACAGTCAACTTTTTTTTTTTTAGAAGTAGAAGGAGTACACTCTAAAATAACAATAAAAAGTATACTATAGTAAATACAGGAGCTAGTAACGTAGTAGTTTATTATCAAGTATGTACAGTGCATAATAGTATCATACTGCACTTTTATACAACTGGCAGTGCAGTAGGTTTGTTGACACCTGCAACACCACAAACATGAGTAATGTGCCATGCTACAAAACTAAGATCACTGATTTTTAAATCTTAAAGCAAATTTCCTTCTAGTCACTGCTATGAATACATCTCAGGAATTTTTGTATATTACATTTTCATTATAATTCAGTTGAAAATGTTCTCTAATTTTCCTTGGGATTTCTCCTCTGCCCATGGGTTATGTAGAAATGTGTTGTTTACTTTTTAAGTCATCTGGGGACTTTCCAAGTATTTTTTGTATTGATTTCTAATTTAATTTTGTTGACATCAGAGAGTATATTCTGTATTATCTCAGTCTCTTTAAATTTATTGAGAGTTTTCTAATGGCTTACATATTGTCCATCTTGATGAGTGTTTCATGGCACTTGGAAATAATAAGTATTCTGGAGTTGTTGATGTAGCATCTTATAAGTGTCAATTAGGCCAAGTTGCTATTGGTGGTATTCACATCTTTTTTACTGCTTTACTACTTACTTGTTCTATCAGTTACTTAGTTAGTGTTGAAATTTCCAGCTTTAATTTTGGACTGTCTGCTTCTCCTTTTAGTTCTATCAGTGTTTTCTTCATGAATTTTGAAGCTCCGTTATTAGCTTGATGATTTGACTCCTTTATCAGTAACTTGTCCTGAAGTCTATTTTGTCTGATATTAATTTAGCACCTCCAGTTTTCTTTGGCTTAGTATTTGCATGGTGTATCTTTTTACCATTATTTTACTTTTAACCTATCTGCATTTTTAAAGAGTGCTTCTTGTTGACAGCATGAAATTGGGTGTGGTCTTTTATTCAGTTTGACAGTCTCCGCCTTTTGATTTGTGTGTTTAGTCCAGTTAATCTTTTTTTTTTTTTTTTTCTTTTTTGAGACAGAGTCTCGCTCTGTCACCCAGGCTGGAGTGCAGTGGCGCAATCTCGGCTCACTGCAAGCTCCGCCTCCTGGGTTCACGCCATTCTCCTGCATCAGCCTCTCCGAGTAGCTGGGACTACAGGTGCCCGCCACCACGCCCGGCTAATTTTTTGTATTTTTAGTAGAGACGGGGTTTCACCGTGGTCTCGATCTCCTGACCTCGTGATCCGCCCGCCTCGGCCTCCCAAAGTGCTGGGATTACAAGCGTGAGCCACCGCGCCCGGCCTAATGGAGTCAATTTAAAAACTGCCAGTTTAGGGCCTGGCACATACAGAATAAGACTCTGAAAACCCCACAGTAGTCGTTTGCTGGAGCGCCTGACACCGTCACCTGTTCGTTACAGAATCTTGGTTCCCTCTCCTCAACTCAGTCCCATTTCTTCATCTCTTGAATGTGAAAGTGATCCTAGCCGTAGAGCAAGTGAGCATCCAGTGAGTCTGTGATGATGAAATGCAGGGAATGCCGTGTCTCCTGCTTCTGAAGCAAAGCATCACATTTCAGCGCATGTGATGATGAAACATTTTATTAGCTGCAAACCTGATTTTTTAAGAATGTGGCATTATTACTGGCCGGGCGCGGTGGCTCACGCCTGTAATCTCAGCACTTTGGGAGGCTGAGGCGGGCGGATCACGAGGTCAGGAGATTGAGACCATCCTGGCTAACACGGTGAAACCTTGTCTCTACTAAAAGTACAAAAAATTAGCCAGGCATGGTGGCGGGTGCCTGTAGTCCCAGCTACTCTGGAGGCTGAGGCAGGAGAATGGCATGAACCCAGGAGGTGGAGCTTGCAGTGAGCGGAGATCGTGCCACTGCACTCCAGCCTGGGCAACAGTGCAAGACTCTGTCTCAAAAAAAAAAAAAAAAAAAAAAAAAAAAAAAGAACGTGGCATTATTATTTTAGTAGCTCCTTTGTTTTAATACAATGCATTGATAGTAAAAATTCAAATAATATAGGCATGTGTAAAGTAAAAAGGAGAAGAAAGTCCCCACTCTTCAGAAATTGCTTTTGTTTAGTGTGTATCCTTTCAGCCTTTTCCTGTGTATAAACAAATATAGCTATAACACACAAAGCTGTTTTTTCTTTAAAAAGGCTTTTTTTTCTTTAAAAACATGGGATTATACTATCCATTCTTTTCTTTAGCCTTCATTTTCTCCCATTGAATGTGTGTAGGTCATCTTGCCATGCCAGTGCTTCATAGATGCATTATGACTTTAACAATCCTCACCCTGTTGGCTGGGCGCGGTGGCTCACGCCTGTAATCTGAGCACTTTGGAAGGCCAAGACAGGCAGATCACGAGGTCAGGAGTTCAAGACCAGCCTAGCCAACATGGTGAAACCCCTTCTCTACTAAAAATACAAAAATTAGCTGGGCATGGTGGTGGGTGCCTGTAATCCCAGCTACTCGGGAGGCTGAGGCAGGAGAATTGCTTGAAACAGGAAGGCGGAGGTTGCAGTGAGCCAAGATCACGCCTCTGCACTCCAGTCTGGGTAATGTGGGTCTCAAAAAAAAAAAAAAAAAGGTTCACCCTGTTGTTGATGAACATTTAGATATTGTCATATTTTTTGGTTCAACAAACGATGCTGAAGGGAATATCCTCGCACAGGTATCTTTATACACCCGTGCCAGCATCTCCTTTGGATAGATGTCTCAAAGTGGAATTGACATAATAAAGAATATAATGCATTGGCGTTTTTGACAGGTGAAAGCCAAACACACGGCTTTATTAGAGGTAGTGCACTTAATCCTGAGGGTAAAACAATGTCCTGACAGTGCCTCAGAAGTGAGGTCTCCAGAGGTGTGTGCATGCGGGGGCTTTGCTTTGTGATTCCTGGCAACAACAGGAAGAAGTGTGAGTTTCTGTAAAACAACTGAAAACCTGACACTTTGTAGGTTATTTCTTACATTAATTAGGATTCAGTTTATTTCATTAAAGAAAGAGGGAGACCCACATTACCCTGCTCTTCATTTGCAAAACCGGTACTCAAATGTGATCAGCAGGTGGCACCAGGCGGAAGCGAGTGGGATTCTCAGTGAAAATTTTTGTGAAGAGTCGAGGCGGATGCAGCCTTTCCAATTTTAGCAGATGGCCAATAAAAAAATTCCTTAGAGTTTATTTTGCATATGGTCTTCCATCTGGGTATTTGAGAAAAGTACAGTTTTGTTATCAAAACAGTATTTATTATGGTGAAAGAGTTTGTATTTCTCAGCAGAAGAATTTTTCACTGAATATAGCCAAAAACCTGTTCAATAATGTTTTGCAGTTTCTTGGAGGGAAGCAGCAAGCATGAGATTCTTCCATTTTCCTCTCCAGTTACCACCCCAAGTTAGCGTTTATTGATTCAGCTCCTCAAGGCTGAATGAAATGCATTATTTGCAAAAAACCCCCAGAGAACAACGTCCTCCACTGGGTTTAGGAACCAGGAAAATGTGGCATTATAAGTGGGTCAGAGGCAAGGCAGAAAGAAAACTTGCAGTGTGAAGTGTATATTCTTCGTCCTGATTCCACATTTATCGAATAACCTTCCAGTAAATCTATTATTCGCATCATTTTCCTTCCTGTAGACAATGTGCGGATTTGACTGACTTTGGATAACCCAATGGCTTATCAAAAAGATGCAGTTTAAACTCCTGCACACGCCTTATAGAGCCCTTGCCAACCTCGGCAGCTACACTTGTCCCCATTTCTGAACTCTTCCTCCTGGGTCCTTCCATATTTAACCTTTTATTAGATACTTAATGGCAGCAAGACCTCTCTTATCTCTGACTGCCTGGAGCACCCATCTTCTTTCTTTGCACCCCACTGCCACTTCCAAGCTGCTGCTTTTCACCTGACAATTTTGTTAGTTTTTCAGACTCCTGCTTAGCTTTAACTTTCTCTATAAAGCCTACTCTGCCCCCGACGTCTGGAGCAAGTTCTCAACAGCACCTTGTTGTTTTTCTTTTCGTGGTACTTATGCTAATTACACTGTCTAGTGACTACCTGTTTAATTACCTTTACCTCCTACTGTAAGTTCCACAAGGGCTGTGACCAGATCGGTTTCATTCATCATTATCTCCCCAGTGCCTATCACAGTGCCTGGCACACAGTAGGAACTCAAGTATATTTGCCAAATTGAGTTGCAAATTAATATGCATATGCTGTGGTTTACTTTTTTTTTTTTAATGTCTTGTGAGTTTAGTCATCAAAAGTTAGCCTCTTTGAGGCCAGGAGTATCTGCAGGACCCAGCCTGTCACTTCACAAGAGGATGGGCCAGGAGATGAGAAACTTACGAAAGTGATGCTGTCCAGTGGGAGCTCCAGGTGGTCACCAGCCAGCCTTTCCCTGGTGGTGATCCAGCCTTCAGCCACACACGTCGCCCTCACACATCTGCAGCAAGCCTGGGAAGTGACATGGAGAATGCAGTGTCTCCTGCTTCTGAAGCATGGCATCCCTGGAGGCCAATGCAGTGGCCCTGGGTTCTGGCGCATAACTAGTAAAAGAGTAAAGACAGAAGTGAGGGGACTCCAGCTGTCAGAAGAAGGCAGATGATTCAAAGCGGCTGGCAGGGACTCCGTAGGAGCCATGGTTTCACTTCCCCATCTGCTTCCAGTGTTATTTCCTTTGTTGCCAAAAATAGAACTTCACCTCCTGCTTGGATGTATCATGCCGCTCTTGTGCCCCTTGCTTAACAGTTCAATGTGTTAACTGGGAAAATGATATCATCTGAAACTCAAGATGCTGCTCCTCTCTGTAAAGTATATTTTCCTCTCTGGAAAACGTACTTAGGTCCTGTTCATCAGGAAGTCCATTTAAACAGCCCAAATGACGACTGGCATCTGTGTTGTGCTTGCAGTTTACCAAGTGATTTTTATATACATGACCTCTTTTATTTTCACTCAGTTTGGGAAGGTGTCATGATCTCCGATTTACAGATGAGGAAATAAAGGATCAGAATCACAGGTACTTGCTCCTGGTTATACAACTGCTGGTGTACTCAGATATTCTTAACGCAGTTTAGTGCAATCATTTCCCGAGGCCTACTAAGTGCCAAGTGCTGTGGATACAAAACAAGTTAGGAATCCCCTTGCCCTCAGGCCTTCTGGTAGAGGAAGGTGGTCATTCATTCAGTTGGACATTTATAGGCTCTACATCCCATCATCTTTCTACTGCATCATGTTCATATTCATCATCTTATAGATGAGGAAGCTGAGATTGAGAGGGTTGAGTAACTTGCCCACAGTCCCATGGCCTATAGGTTCATGTAGCTGGGACTAAGACCCACATCTCCTGACTCTGTCACAGTTTCCTTTAGTGTGAACAAATATTTACTAAGTGCCCTTTATATGTCCAGCCCTGGCAGACTGGGGAGTCAGACAAAACATACAGTCTCGGCTTCCAATGAAGGGTCCTGCTTAGCAGAGGAGACGGATGGTCCAAGCTGGGATGGAATTAAACATAGGCACTATGGATACCAGCATAACATGCAGTGGGGAAGGTGGGAAGGTGGAGAAGTCAGGAAAAGTTCCTATGCAGTCATTTCAAGTGAAATGAAACACCGAACTGGAGTCAGGAGACCTAGGTTCAACTCTTTTTATTTTATTTCATTTTTATTTTTTTGAGACAGTCTTGCTGTGTCTCCCAGGCTGGAGTGCAGTGGTACGATCTCGGCTCACTGCAACCTCTGCCTCCTGGGTTCAAGCAATTTTCCTGCCTCAGCCTCCTGAGTAGCTGAGATTACAGGCCTGCGCCACCATGCCCAGCTAATTTTTGTATTTTTAGTAGAGACAGGGTTTTGCCATGTTGGCGAGGCTGGTCTCGACCTCCTAGGCTTAAGTGATCTGCCCGCCTCTGCCTCCTAAAGTGCTGGGATTACAGGTGTGAGCCACGTGCCCGACCGTAGGTTCAAGTCAGGACACCACCTCTTTACTGACTGTGAGACCCTGGCCAAGTCGTCCAGCCTTCCCCCACCCACCAAGGCTTCTTCAGTGCCTCTTCTGCAAAAGGAGGAGATTGTAGATTTTTGCTAAGATCCCTTTCTTCTAATTTTTTGTGATTCTGTGGGTTTGGCTTTCCTGGACTTTCATAAAACTCTTCATTGGAGTTAAAATTCTGCACAAGTTTCTGCTGCCAGGGTTTCAGTTGGGGCACAAAGGGCTTTATGTAATCCATCATCATCTTGCTAATGCTGGGGTCAGTGTAGCCTGGGGCTCAGCATCACAGCCAATAATGAAGGCTGCAGTACAGCTGCCTCTGTGGGGCTGGCTGTGGCAACCCCCAGGCAATCGCGATTCCTTTACCTCAGCTCCACCCCCTCCCAGGTGAGGAACTGAAGCTGTATCTGCACATTCCTGCACAATCCCTGTGGTGTGATTGGCTGAGACTAGCAGATATTGGCTAAGCCAAGGCATCCTTCCTGTTGGCTCCTTCTGAAGGCCATTCAGAAAGATTCATATCTATCAAGGTTCTCACACTTCTTCACTGTTGCCATTGTCCCCATTTCCTCTGTTGGGAGACCCTTCCTGCTCTTCTTCACTGCACAAACCTTTGCTACGTATCCTTGTTCAGAGCTGATGTCTCCAAATCTGTGACGGCCCTTTCTGATACTTCCTACCCTACTCCACCTCCTATACCCCTGCTGCCTTGACTGTGGGACAGTTGACCACTCTGTCCTCTGATCCCAATCCTGTACTCTCTCAATTATAGGACCCTAAAATATGCTATTTGCAGTGTTCCAGGCTGAGAGACAGTGAGGCAAGGGTTTGGGGTCAGAATAGACCTGGGTTGAAATCCTTTCTTCATTACTTCCTAAGTGTATCCCTTGGGTAAGTTAATTACTCTGAGCCTCAGTTTCCTCATCTGTAGCATCAGAGGTTTGCTAGGAGAATCACACTGTATCCCCTCACTAAGTGGACATTTACTTATCTGCTCTCCCTGTTAAATTGGGGGTCCCTTGAGGAACTGGAATCTGGTCAGATTTATTTCTGCTCCCTAGTGCCCAACACAAAGGGGACCCTCAGGTGTATGTGTGAAATGAATGAATATTAAGAAAGGATTTGCAGTTTCAAATGGAAATCTAAGCTGGAGCTACGAATGCTTAGACAAAGCATTCTGGGTCTTTCTGGCTTTTTGGAAATGTGGAAATGAATATATTTTAATTTTTAATAAAAATCTGATCTTGAGATAAATTATCTCATTATATGATGATAGATCACTTAAGAGAAGAAAAGAGCGAAGACTTCTTTTTGACTTCATTGTATCCCTGTTTGGCTTAACTTGGTGTGTGTGTGTGTGTGTGTGTGTGTGTGTGTGTGTGTTTTTCCCCCTGCCAGAGACAGTCCTGTGCAATAACACTTCTAATGCTAGGAGCTTATTGTTTAATTTTCTAAACTTCAATTTTCCCCCAAATACATTTAATGTTTTAAATCACAACTATTACAATCTTCCTACCTTGCCATACTGATTTATTATATGGAATTTTGAGATGAATGTGATCATTACCCTGTACATTGGCTAGGAGGATTAGAAGAATAAGATAAAAGGATATGTTTGGCTAGAATATATCGATAACAGTTCTTCTCTGTGTGTTTGGACCTAAGGATCCCTTCTTTTTCTTTTAGCTTTTTATTTTGACATAATTTTAGACTTACTGATAAATTGTAAGAATAATACAAATGATTTCTGCATATCCTGCATGCAACCCCAGATGTAAACATTGACATCTGCCGTCTCTCTCCTTTTTGAGAGTATGTCGCATACATGATGTTCCTATGTGTACCCCTAACCACTTCTGTGTGTATTTCTGAAAAATAAGAGCACTTTCTTTCATAACCAGTGTCATTATCAAAATGATGAAATCAACAGCTATCTAGTAATATCATTTTCAGAATTTATTCAGATTTTAAAATTATAATTTTTAATATATTTACTAGGGTTATTTAAAAACACACACTAGTTATGGGGCATACATCACATGCTCTGGCTATAATCGTGAATACATTATATACACTTTTTTCTTATTTAATTCTCACATTACACCTGTAAGATGGATACTCTTATTACCTCCATTTTATAAATAAGGAGAATAAAATAAGGCTGTATTAGTCCGTTTTCATGCTACTGATAAAGACATACCTGAGACTGAGTAATTTATTAAGAAAAAGAGTTTTAATGGACTCATAGTTCCATGTGTCTGGGGAGGCCTCACGATTATGGTGGAAGGCAAAAGGTACGTCTTACATGGTGGCAGGCAAGAGAGAATGAGAGCCATGAGAAGGGGGAAACCCCTTGTAAAACCATCAGCTCTCATAAGATTTATTCACTACCATGAGAACAGTATGGGGAAAACCGACCCCATGATTCAATTATCTCCTACCAGGTCCCTTCTATGATGTGTGGGAATTATGGGAGCTACAATTCAAGATGAGATTTAGGTGGGGACACAGCAAAACCATATCAAAGGCTTAGAGAGTTCAAGTGCCATGCCCAAGCTTATGCATTCCTCTCTAGGTACTTGGCAGGTACTAACAACCATTAGGTGGCAGATCTTGCTTTGAATCATGACCTATCAGACACTGAAAGCCATATTTTTAACTATCATTTAAACTACAACTCTGATTTTGAGGACATTTTGGCAGATTTCAGTTCTAGAGAGAATTATCTTGGAAATAACCTATTAAATGTAAGCAGATGTGATATGGAATATTCAAATGCCCATGGAAAGCTGTCCTTCGATTGGACACATTTGTCAATACAGCTAACAATACTATATGTGAATGCTTGTTTTTATAGCAGCATAACTAATGGTTAGATGTCCATCCATTGCAGAGGACGGCAAACTTCCTGTAAAAGCCAGATAGTAACTCTTTTCAGCTTTGTGGGTCATAGAGTCTCTGTCATAATTACTCAGCTCTGCTGTTGGAGGGTGAAAGCAGACATGGACTATCCATACGTAAATGAGAAAACTTTCTTTACAAAACAGGCACTGGTATACTTGAACCACACTCCAAAGTTTGCCAGCCCCTGAGATAGAGGGCTAAAATCATGTCACTTCGTTGAGGAGGCTCTAAAAGGGTGCTACAATTGCAGCAAGAAAAAATTTAAGCAATACCTGAATCTCATTTTTATAAAGGGAGGGAGTCAACATGGTTTTCATTTTCACTTAATACAACTTTCATTGTGTGTCAGTTGTATTAAATGCTGATTAAGAGGAAAGGGACTTGTGTTAAATGATAAAGGTAATTTATAAGGAAGAATGTCTGAACTGTCAGATTAACTAAACATTAGAAGGCACTTCAGAGGCAATATTAGTACATGAACTAATGTTAAGAAAAACATAGTAAAGCTCAATACTAGTCCATCTATACAGGTTTAATGATCACGTAGGATTCAGTTTCTCTTGGAGAAATACAAAGACAAAGAGGAAGGTGGAAAAAAAGAAACAAATGTTAGAGAATTAAATTTATTTAGTTTATGGGAAATTATATGATTATTTATTAAAATTACTTATATATAGTAGCCATCTCTAGAGATAGCAAAGAAGAAAATAGATCGGCCTTCATGGACTGGATTTAGATTTCTAACCATCTGAAATCATGGAATGGATTCATATAACCCCTTCAAATTAGTACATCTCTATTATTCTATAGTTTTATGTAGCAGACACTAAAATGACTGTGTGTGTATACAAAGTCATATATATATTTTAAACTTTTATTTAAAGTCATATATATATATATATATATACACAACATTCATTCTCTCTTCTCTGGATAGTATATAGTATTATATATGTGCATATATATGTTCTTTATGTATATCTACTTATATATAGTGTTTATATAGTAAATGTGTTTATGTACACATTATGGTATATATAGTACATACATATATGTCTACATATATACTATACAGAGAATAGAGAACAATAAGTAATATACAGATAAATATTTACGCATCATTCATTTTATTAAATTTTCACATCAAAAAAGTTGGTGAAGTTAACAGTGAGTAGATATTAAAAATTTTTTAAATTTTAATAAATTTGTATTTTTATTGTTTACTTAATAAAATTATCATTTTGTTATGTTAAAATAAATAATTGGCAAATAAAAATGTGTGTATTTATCATGTACAACATGTTGTTTTGAAATATGCATACATTATGGAATGGCTAAATTGAGCTAATTAACATGCAGATTACCTCACATATATATCATTTTTGTTTGCGGTGAGAACACTTAATATCTACTCTCTTAGTAGCAATTTTCAAGAATACAATACATTGTTATTAACTATACTCACCATGTTGTACAATAGATCTCTTGAACTTATTCCTCTAATCTAACTGAAATTTTGTATCCTTTGACAAATAGCTCCCCAATGCCCCCAATGCCTCTAGCCCCTGGTAACCCTCATTCTATTCTCTACTTCTATGTGTTCAACTTGTTTAGATTCCACAGACAAGTGAGATCATGCAGTATTTGTCTTTCTGTGCCTGGCTTATTTCACTTAACGTCCTTCAGGTTCATCCGTGTTGTTGCAAATGACAGGATTTCCTTCTTTCTTAAGGCTGAACTATATTCCACTGTGTAAACAGGCCGCATTTTCTTGATTCATTCACCCGTGATTGACACAGGTTGATTCTGTATCTTGGCTATCGCAGATCATCCTGCAATAAGCATGGGAGTGTGGTTCTCTCTTCAGCATGTTGGTTTCATTTGCTTTGGATAAACCAGTAGGATTTCTGGATCATGATGGGTAGTTCTATTTTTAATTTTTTTGTTTTCCATAATGGCTGTACTAATTTACATTCCCACCAACAGTGTGCAAAGGTTCCCTTTTCTCCACATCATCTCCAACATTGTGTCTTTTTGATAATAGCTGTTCTAACAGGTGTGAAGTGACAGCTCATTGGGTTATTAATTTGCGGTTCTCTGATGATCAGTGATTCTGAGCATTTTTTCACATCCCATTGGCCATTTGTATGTTTTCTTTCGACAAATAATCTATTCAGATCCTTTGCCCATTCTTTAATAGGGTTATTTGTTTTCTTACTACTGAGTTGAGTACCTTATATATTTTGGATATTAACCCTTTATCAGATGTCTGGTTTGCAAATATTTTCTCCCATTCCATAGGTTGTCTCTTTATTTGATCGACTGTTTCCTATTCAGATTTTGACAATTATCCTAACAATGTATAGCAAAAGGAAGTCCCGGATCGCGCATCCATTTGGTTGTTGTGTCTTTTTAGTCTCCTTCAATCTAGAAGAATTTCTTAGTCTTTCTTTGTGTTTTATGACATTGGCATTTTTTTATGAGCACAGGCTATTTAGTACACTGCCCCTCAATTTGGGTTTGTCTGGGGTTTCCTCGTTATTAGATCCAGGATACACATTTTTGGCAGGAGTACCACAGAAGCAAAATTGTGTTTTTCTCATGGGTATCATATCTGGAGGCACATGATGTCCTTGTGTCTTATTACTGGTAATGTCAACTTTAATCATTTGGCTAAGATGGTGTCTGCCAGATTTTCATGGAAAAGTTTCTATTTTCCCCTTTCTAATTAGTAAATCTCTTGTGGGAAGATACTTTAAGACTACCTAATGTCCTGTTACTCCTCAGACTTTCCCCCCCAAGTCTTCACCTGTGTTAAAGATTCTTGCCTGAATCGGTTATTATTGTGATGTTGCCAAATAGTGATTATCTACCTCCATCCTCCCTTCTGCATTTGTTAGCTGAGTTTCTACTGCAAGGGAGAGCTTTGCCTTCTGATTTAACTATCTATGTATGTGTGCATGCCTGTTAGTGTGCACTCATGGATTCTTACTTTATTCTGTGAGTTATAATATTTTACCATCAATATCTATTTTGATGCTCAAATTTATTTGAGATTTGGCCATGGAGGCCTGAATACTTTTTTTTTTTTAAGATGGAGTTTCACTCTTGTTGCCCAGGCTGGAATGCAGCGGCGTGATCTTGGCTCACCGCAACCTCTGCCTCCCGGGTTCAAGCGACTCTCCTGTCTCAGCCTCCTACAGGTGTCCGCCACCATGCCCAGCTAATTTTTTTGTATTTTTAATAGAGACAGGGTCATTTTCTGAGCACCCTTTTACTTCTACCACAACAAGATGTTCCAGGCTTTTCTTATATTTTTCCTGCCCTGCCCTGGACTCAGCCAATTCTCCAAGAAAGCCTGGTGTGTTTTCATGAGTGCCAGGTGTGCTTATTGCTACAGGGGTGTCATTCCAGTACCCTCTCCCCTACTTTTAATTCAAATTATTTGTGATGTTCTGTTTAGTATCCTGAAATGAAATATAAGCAACCTATACATGTAGTTGAAATAAAAACAACCCCACCCTAAATGCTTGCTAAAGCAGAAAAATAAGGAAAAGTTCTTTTTTTTTTTTTTTGAGAGAGCATCTCACTCTGCCACCCAGGAGTGCAGTGGCTCGATCTTGGCTCACCGCAGCCTCCGCCTCCCAGGTTCAAGCGACTCTCATGCCTCAGCCTCCTGAGTAGCTGGAATTACAGGCGTGTGCCACCACTTCCGGCTAATTTTTGTATTTTTAGTAAAGATGAGGTTTCATCATGATGGCCAGGCTGGTCTTGAACCTCCTGGCCTCAAGTAATCTGCCCGCCTTGGCCTCCCAAAGTGCTGGGATTACAGGTGTGAGCCACCACATGTGGCCAGAAAAGCTCTTTATAATGAAATGCTATACAATTCAATAAGTAAATATTTCGGCACTGTTATACTTTATGACATAACAAAGTGGTCAGATGCTACCACTACCTATAATGAATAAGTTTAGATATAAGAAAAGTGAGACAATATTTGACTGGTTATTATAGTCTCTCTCTTTAATATTTCTTCATATTTAACGTTTTAAACTATTTTCCTATATAATCACTGGGTGTTGTATGAGTAACTCAAATACCATGAGCCACAATATCATTAGTGATGTGATGTTTCTGAAATGTCAAATAGACTAAAAAAAAATCCAGAAAAAAAAGCAAAATGTAATTTCTCCTTACCTGATTCTTTTTTTTTTTTTTTTTGAGACAGAGTCTCGCTCTGTCACCCAGGCTGGAGTGCAGTGGCGCAATCTCCGCTCACTGCAAGCTCTGCCTCCCGGGTTCACGCTATTCTCCTGCCTCAGCCTCTCTGAGTAGCTGGGACTACAGGCGCCCGCCACCACGCCCGGCTAAATTTTTTTGTATTTTTAGTAGAGACGAGGTTTCACCGCGGTCTCGATCTCCTGACCTCATGATCCACCCGCCTCGGCCTCCCAAAGTGCTGGGATTACAAGCGTGAGCCACTGCGCCCGGCCTTTTTTTTTGACATCAAGTCTCGCTCTGTTACCCAGGCTGGAGAGTGCAGTGGTGTGATCTCAGCTCACTGCAGCCTCTGCCTCCTGGAATCAAGAAATTCTTCTGCTTCAGCCTCTCGAGTAGTTGGGATTGCAGGCACCCGCCACTATGCCCGGCTAATTTTTGTATTTTTAGTAGAGACGGGGGTTTCACCATGTTGGCCAGGCTGGTCTCAAACTCCTGACCTCAAGTGATCCACCCACCTTGGCCTCCTAAAGTGCTGGGATTACAGGCGTGAGCCACCGCGCCTGGCCCTTATTTACATGATTCTTATATTCTTGGAATATTGTGATACTCAGTTTTAACCCTGTAAAAGCACTTTATATGTAACATGGAGTTAGAGTCTAGGCTGTCTTCATGTTACATACGATAGATTATTCACCCTTATTAAGGTGTGGCAGGACTGCCCAGCTCATGGCTGTCAGTGTGGCACTCCAGGCCTCTGCCCAGTAATACCTTCCATACATTGTGACAGTGAAAAACACCCCTGGAAATTTCCAAAACCCTCCCTAGGTGGCAGTACCAGCCCCACTGAGTTCCACGGATGGATCCTTACGGAGCAGAAGTGTTTTCATCTCTTTTCCTTGAAGAACATGTTGTTATATTGCTGGAGGGCATTTGATTTTTGACACATTCCAGAATTATGTTTAACGCTATGGGTTTGCCTGATTCCCACTTTACTTTCTGAATCAGAATGGACCTGGTCTGTCTCCCTGCCTGGCTGGGGAAGTGGCCTGAGTTCATCGCCAGGGTAGCCAGAACTTGCGTGCAGAGAGGGCACCAGCAGGAAGGTTTGTGACCTCTCAGCGCAATGCCACCCTGCAGGCAACCTTATCGTAACCCTTGTTCTTTAGAGAATGTGTAGGATCTTGGTAGCCCTGAGCAGAATTATCAATGGGGTTATTCATACAAATGCCTCCATTGTACAGATAAGGAAACTGAGACCCAGAGAGGGAAAGAGACTTGGCTGAGTCACATAGCAAGTCAGACACTAATTAGGCCTTGAGTTGAAGTCAGTACCAACAAATAACCTAATCTTAGGGGTTGGAAAGGACCTGAGAGACCATCCAGGCAACTCCGCCGCCGAGTGGATCCCTTCCACACCTGGACAGATGGTCAGGCTCCAGCCTGTACTTGATCATCTTCAGAAACGGGCAATTTACCATTTCTCAAGGTACTTTGTCACATGACGGGACTGCTCTAACTTTTAAAATATTCCTGAGTTGACACATTGTTCCCTGTGTCTCATCCTCCTTTCCGTCCTCTCTGGGTGCAGTTTGGCCCTCTTGATCCCATGGGACATGCGTGTTACCTATAGCCCTTATGAGAACCCTTTAGAAATGCCAAAATTGTATCCATGTCTCCTGGGCTTCCTTCAGTCTCTGGCATTGTACTTGCACTGAGATTATTGTGATGAACCAAGCTGATGTGGTTCTTGTTTTTGTGGAGCTTTTATTACAGTAGGAAGACAAAGACTATACAAGTGTGAGCAGGTGCACTGAGGCTCACTGCCCCATGGCCTTCGCCAACGTGGTGTCATGGAAAGACTTGGGCCCTGGGGCTGGCCAGACTGCATTTGATTCCATCCACGGTGACATATGTGGCCTTGCAGTCCTGCTTTCAGTCTATCCAACTCAAATAATCACTATCTCATAAGGGCATTGGAAAGATGAACGAGAGAGTGTTAATAAGAATGCTGTATTGGGAGACCAAGGTGGGTGGATCACCTGAGGTCAGGAGTTTGAGATCAGCCTGACCAACATGGTGAAACACTGTCTCTACTAAAAAAATACAAAATTAGCTGGGCATGGTGGTGCATGCCTGTAATTCCAGCTACTTGGGAGGCTGACGCAGGAGAAGTGCTTGAACCTGGGAGGCGTAGGTTGCAGTGAGCTGAGATCGCACCATTGCACTCCAGCCTGGGCAATAAGAGTGAAACCCAGTCTCAAAAAAAAAAAAAAAAAAAAAAAGTGCTGTAAAGCATTCAGCATCCTGATGCTCAATGCATATTAGTTTCTTTCTCTTTCTCGTTCCTTCCCCGAGTCTGACATGTTTGGAGCATCTTCCAGAAAGGGCTTAAAGCTCAGGACAAAATGATTTATCAGAGGAAAATCAGCCAGATTTATCTCTGCTGCTCTTGAATTTCACCCTTTGGTTAGATAACCATGAGGTACTTTTTCTTTTTATTTTATTATTATTTTTTGAGACAGAGTCTCACTGTGTCACCCAGGCTAGAGTGTAATGGCATGGTCTCGGCTCACTGCAACCTCTGCCTCCTGGGTTCAAGCAATCCTCCCACCTCAGCCTCCCGAGTAGCTGGGACTACAGGTGCGTGCCACCACACCCGGCCACTTTTTGTATTTTTGTATTTTTAGTAGAGACGGGGTTTCACTTTGTTGGCCAGGCTGGTCTCGAAGTCCTGATCTCGTGATCCACCCACCTTGGCCTCCTGAAGTGCTGGGATTTTACAGGCGTGAGCCACCATGCCTGGCCGAGACACTTTAAACGTTATACAGGCAAAACATAAACAAGAAATGTGTGCAGCCAGGCGCGGTGGCTTATGTCTGTAATCCCAGCGCTTTGGGAGGCTGAGGCGGGTGGATCATGAGGTCAGGAGTTCGAGACCAGCCTGACCAACATAGTGAAACCCTGTCTCTACTAAAAATACAAAAAAATTAGCCGGGTGTGGTGGCGGGTGCCTGTAATCTCAGTTACTCAGGAGGCTGAGGAAGGAGAATCGCTTGAACCTGGGAGGCAGAGGTTGCAGTGAGCTGAGATTGCACCACTGCACTACAGCCTAGGCGACAGTGTGAGACTCCATCTCAAAAAAAAAAAAAAAAAAAAGGAACGTATGCATATTTCGATTAAAGTTGAAGGCAAAAAAGTAAATGGTCTCACAGATTAAATTGCCAAAATGTTATAATATATATTGACTAACGTCACCATTGACTAACATCGCCATATCACCATATCTTATATATGACATTATAATGAGTCCACATTATTAATCTGAATATGTATGAGTGCCTGTTGGTGTTCCCCAAGTACATTATAATTTTAAAAGCATTCCCTGACCATGCAAGTCTGGGAAGTGCTGGACTGGAGAGGTTTTATGATCATCTCTCTTTGACAGATGAAGATATTGATGCTATCGAGTAACACAGACCTTGCTGTTTCTTATACATATGTCTTCTGTGGCTGTTTAGCTCATGGCATTGTATCTTGACATCCTGAAACAGCCGTCCTGTTGAGACGGTAGCATAGCTGTTCTGTCTTTGTGGGTCGTAGGTGAGGTTTCCCTAAGCTGAGTGGACTTTCCAATGTCCAGTGAGTTGGCAGGGAGGCTCGACAGGCTGGGGATCTCTTTTTTTTTTTTTTTGAGACAGAGTCTCGCTCTGTTGCCAGACTGGGGTGCAGTGGCGTGCTCTCGGCTCACTGCAACCTCCACCTCCCAGGTTCAAGAGATTCTCCTGCCTCAGCCTCCCAAGTAGCTGGGACTACAGGCGTGTGCCACCATGCCCAGCTAATTTTTGTATTTTTAGTAGAGACGGGGTTTCACCATGTTGGCCAGGATGGTCTCCATCTCTTGACCTCGTGATCTGCCTGCCTCAGCCTCCCAAAGTGCTGGGATTACAGGTGTGAGCCACCGCACCCAGCCACTGGGGATCTCTTAAAGCTGAGCCTCCAGGGAATCTGGATGTTTTCCCAGGGGATGGGAAAACATTGCCTCTGCCATCTAAGGGCAAACTAAAGAGCTCTGTCATGCTGAGATGAGAGTATCCTGTAAACATAATTATCAGTGCCCTTCTCTGTGTTTATTTTCCTTCTCCTCTCCTTGAGTTATTAATAAAGTCTCAAAAGCTATGTCTATGGCTGCGGGGGCCTAAGGAAAGAGTTGGAGCCCAGGTGTTGTCCAGAGCATTAAAGGGCATCAAAACTTCCCTCCCTGTCCTAAGACCGTTGTGGTCGTGGTAGCGGCTGGCGAGATATCCCCAAAGGGAAAGTAAATTTGGAAGAGCAGTCAGGGCATCTGTTTCCCCAAAGAGAGGCTGCCTTCAGTGTCCCTCTCTGATTTATTAAGGAAGCAGAGAGGTTTCCTCGCAAATGACCACCCAGGTGAAGTGACTGGCTGGAGGTCAGGAAGTGGGTGCGGGGCTAACATTTCCTGGGAGCCCATGAGAGGGAGCTTAGCCCAAGGTCCTGTTGTCCCGTGGCCACCTGATGCCATTGAAATGGAAGTGAGGGAAACAGGCAGTGTTGATTTAAGGAAACCGTGGCTTCTGTAGCGGCCTCCGGTGGCACAGTAGGAGTTCCTTTGTAAAACTCAGCTCAGCTTGGCTTCCAACCAGCATGCTCATTTAGAACACCCTGGAGTTTCAGGGTGATCAAAGGCATGTACAAGTAATTCCTTACACGTCAACACCTTCATGCTTCTCCTTGAAATTTAAACCAGCAGTTGAAATCCAGAGGCATGCAGCAGATCTTGTTCTCACTCTTGTGGTGTAAATGATCAGGCTGAGTGTCCCGTTCCTGGGCAGGCATTTGGCTGCCCCGACCAGGCTCTCTGAGTGGCTGGGTGGGTGTTTAAAACAATCCTCTTGCTGTGTCGGTTTCCAGCCAGTTCTCTTTAGAGGTCAGAGCTGTTGCCCAGAAGCACCAGCTCTGCACTGCTGTCTCTGCCCACCCTGGGCTTGTGAACCTGATCCAAGCACAGGCTGTGCCACTGGGACTCAGGGCGAGTCCCCAAGGTGTCCATCTTGGCGACCTTGACCCCTGAAGTAGGCTTAGCTTCCCTGTCCTGCCCCCTCTCCCCCTTCATCTTTCCTACCCCCTGCCTTTTGGCTCACCACCTCCTGTGTGACCCACAGGTCGCCTGGCTTCGCTCAGTCTTGGATACTTATTTGTAACATTATTAAGAACAGTGTTGCAGCGGCTCATGCCTGTAAGCCTGTAATCCCAACACTTTGGAAGGCCAAGGTGGGTGGATCACCTGAGGTCAGGAGTTGGAGACCAGCCTGTCCAACATGGGGAAACCCCGTCTCTACTAAAAATACAAAAATTGGCCAGGTGTGTTGGCGCACGCCTGCAATCCCAGCTACTCGGGAGGCTGACGCAGGAGAATCACTTGAACCTCGGAGGCCGCGGTTGCAGTGAGCCGAGATCGTGCCATTGCACTCCAGCCTGGGCGACGAGTGAGACCCCATCTCAAGAAAACAAAAACCAAAAAACAGCGTTGCACACACATACACACAAACAAGGTACTGAAGAACAAAACAAAATAAAACCTGAAAAAGAAAAAAAAAACAGTATCAGTAGATTTCTCATAGCTTAGCTGTGGAGATTAAGTGAAATAACTATTGTAAGGCACCTCATAGGTGCTCATAAATGGTAGTTGTTACTGTTGTGTATTATTGTTAATAACATTTTAAAGTGTTACCAGAAATGGGTCCTGATCCAGACCCCAGGAGACGGTTCTTGTATCTCGTGCAAGAAAGAATTCAGGGCAAGTCCGGAAAGTGGATGCAAGTTTATTAAGAAGGTAGACAAATAAAAGAATGGCTTCTCCATACAACAGCCCCGAGGGCAGCTGGTTGCCCATTTTATGGTTCTTGATTACATGCTAAACAAAGGGTGGATTATTCATGCCTCCGTTTTTAGACCATATAGTGTAACTTCCTGACGTTGCCATGGTATTTGTAAACTGTCATGGCGCTGGTGGGAGTGTAGCAGTGAGGAGGACCAGAGGTCACTCTTGTTGCCATCTTGGTTTTGGTGGGTTTCAGCTGGCTTCTTGACAGCAAGCTGTTTTATCAGCAAGGTCTTTTTTTTTTTTTTTTTTTTTTTGAGACGGAGTCTCACTCTGTTGCCCAGGCTGGAGTGCAGTGGCGCGATCTCAGCTCACTGCAAGCTCCGCCTACGGGGTTCACGCCGTTCTCCTGCCTCAGCCTCCAGAGTAGCTGGGACTACAGGTGCCTGCCACCACACCTGGCTAATATTTTTGTATTTTTAGTAGAGATGGGGTTTCACCGTGTTAGCCAGGATGGTCTTGATCTCCTGACCTCGTGATCCGCCTGCCTCGGCCTCCCAAAGTGCTGGGATTACAGGCGTGAACCACTGCACCTGGCCATCACCAAGGTCTTTATGACCTGTATCTTGTGCCGACCTCCTGTCTCATCCTGTGACTTAGAATGCCTTCACCTTCTGCGAATGCAGCACAGTAGGTTTTAGCCTCATTCTACCCAGATCCTATTTAAGATGGAGTGGCTCTGGTTCAAACACCTCTAATAAAAGTATTAAGATGTATTAATACTCTAAGTAATGTATTTAGGGCTGTGAGCATTCCTCTAGGAACTGATATATGGACCTGCAGATGATATGATTTAGCAGAAAAAGTGTGGCCTTTGGAAATTGGAACACACGCCCATGTTCAGATCCTGGCTCCCCAGGGTATAAAGTGTGTGATTGGGGAAATAAATTACCCTGTAAGTGTCAGTTTCCTTGCCTGTGATGGGGGGGTGGTGGGTAATAATAATAGTATTAGATTGAATCACATGCAAATGTGTGTGTGCACGCATGCGTGTGGGGGTGTGTGTAGCTGGGTTTGACTTCTAAAAATGACAATTTCATGTGGCTCACCCTTTAATGCCTATCTCACAGGGTTGCTTATTAGAATGGAAAATAATGTATGGGAAGTGCCCAGCACAGAGCTTGTACTGCAGTCAGGTCGCCTAGGAAGCTATTGCAGCAATTCAGGTGAGAAATGCTGAGACGATTAAGGGACTGTAAGGTGTGTTCAGATGGAGAAATGTCAATTTGGTGTCTGGGTGGGGGTGAGTGATGCGGGAGAAGGTGATCTCAGATCTCTGGCTTGGGGACATGGATGGATGGTGGTAATGTTTACTGTTAGGGGGAACACAGGACGGGTAGAGTTGAGAGAAAAGACAATGAGCTTAGTTTTGGACGTGTCAAATTTGACGTATCTCATTGTATGAGTCTGGAGCCCAAGAGAGGTACGCTCCAGAGATAGAGAGTGCGGAGTTATCTGCTTTTGGGGCATACTTTAACTGAAGTCCAGGAAGTGGTTGGCATCACGCAGGATTAGCGTTCGAAGAAATGTCACCCGTGATCCTGGATAGAACATGACAGCATTGAACCAAATGAGACAGAGGCAGGTTCCCATAAGCATTTACTGAGTCCGCCTCCATTAAGGCTCTTCCAGTGCTAGCTAGGGATGTAGAGGGCAGGAGAATCTAGGGATGAGGGAAATACTGCCCCTGCCTTCAAGGAGATAGCAGTGTAGTTAACTCTGCCACATTTTTGTAGGCTCTTGGAATATGGGGAGAAACCTCTAGTTACAAAGCCTAAAAATGAAAATTCAGGGTCGGGTACGGTGGCTCATGTCCATAATCTCAGCACTTTGGGAGGCTGAGGCAGGAGGACTGCTTGAGCCCAGGAGTTCGAGACTAGCCTGGGCAACATAGCAAAACAATAAACAAACAAACAAATAAATAAGTCAATGAAAATGCTATTGCCTGTCGTGTAGGATTAGATCTCATGTATACATATTGATGTGCCTAGTGCACTGCCTGGCACTGATCAATACTGCAATTGCTCAATACTGCAATTGAGCAATACTGCTAGTTTAGCCAAAAGAGCACTGGGAGGGAGGGCACCTTGTTTGAGTGTTGCAAAATAAGACATTGATATTCTTGCATTAAAAAAAAAAAAAGTGTAGGCTGGGCACGTTGGCTCACACCTGTAATCCCAGCACTTTGGGAGGTCGAGGCAGGTGGATCACTTGAGGTCAGGAATTTGAGACCAGCCTGACCAACATAGTGAAACTCCGTCTCTACTGAAATACAAAAATTATCCAGCTCTGGTGGCGGGTGCCTATAATCCCAGCTACTCGGGAGGTAGAGGCACGAGAATCGCTTGAACCCAGGAGGCGGAGGTTGCAGTGAGCCGAGATCATGCCATTGCACTCCAGCCTGGGTGACAGAGTGAGACTTTGTCTCAAAAAACAAAACAAAACAAAAAAGCTGTTTAATGTGTAAATTATGGCAGGACTGCAAGGGACATAGGACTGTGGTGTGGGGAAGGAGGAAAAGCTGGGCCCAGTGATCTGAAGCGCCTGTGACTATAACCAGTCATATACATTCAGAAGTGAGCTGAAGATTATGTAGCCAGTTGATTAGCAGGAAATCCTCACTATTGGAAAAACGATTTTAGCTGCAAGGGGAGCTTACTCAGCAGTGGGGTGTTATGTTCCAGGCAGGCTCAGCTGTGATGTCTTCTGGGCTCTCAGTAGGAGACTTGGGGAAGGAGAATGAGGCTGTGGGCCAGGGAGATGAGGCAGGCTGTGGGCTGGACTCTGATGGGGTGGTCCCCAGGAGTTGGGAAATGAGAGGCTGACACCCAGGCAGACCCAGGAAACAGCCGAGTCTTAGGAGATGGGTCCCAGCGACCCATGGGCGAGCACTGGAGGATAGGATAGGCAGGAGCTGAGACTCCGGCCAAGTAGGTTGGAATGAGCCTCACCTGGGAATCTGATCACTTAGGAGGATGATCAGGAAACCAAGGCAGCCTAATCCAAATAAAATGAAATGCTAAAAATAGTACCGTAAGAGGGAGTAAGTAGCTTGGCCAAGGTCCTACAGCTAGGAAGTGGCTGAGCTGAGATCTGAACCCAGATCTGCCTGACCCCGAAGCCCACGCCCTCTCTGCAGCTGCTGCTTGCAGACATCCAGTATGTGGACTCGGAGGAGGTAAAGGGAAGCTGCAGTCTGAGGGCCCCCACGTGCGCCCGTGTCACCCAGGGCCCTTAGGAAGCTAGGCTTCAGGCCAAGCAAGCTGGGTTTAGAACCCACGTGGTAGGGGAATTAGGTGGTGCTGGACAGAGGCTGGCTGGGACTGCACTGTGGGGAAGGAGTGGGGAGGCCAGGCAGGGCTGACTCGCCAGGCTGTGTTCTCACTCCCCTCAGCTCCAGCAGTTAGGGGCAGGGTGTGAGAAGGGACCTGAGAGGAAAATGGACAGTCTCACAGTATGACTGGGCCCTTCCTATTAAACAGGTTTCAGTGTCCCGGGCGTGTTCTAGAGAGGCTTTTTGGTTGCTCACTAATGATGGGTAGATTATGGCTCACAGAAGGCTGCTGTTCTCCAAAAGCGGGGTCCATTAAGTTGCATTGGCAGCAGGGTGGCGTTGGGGTAAAGCATGTGGAGAGGCTGTTCCTTGCCCCTCGAGTTTTCTGAGCAGAAGCACCAGCTGCCTTGAGCAGCCGTGTGATGCTGTGTCCACCTCCACAGTGAACTTGAGAACATCTTCAAAGAAAGGGCAGCGTGGCCCAGAACTGACGCTTTAGTTCCACCTTCTAGCTAGATGACTGTAGATTTCTCACTGGACACTCTGGGCCTCAATTTCCTCATTCTCCATAGAGTGGAGAGTTGGCAATTACATAAAGTAATATCTTTGCAGAGCATCAAAATTTATAATAGCAGCAAACAAATGTGTTCAGAACAAGAATGAAAGAGGGTACTTATTCCAAGCTTTCTTCTGAAAGATTTCTTCAGATCCCTGAATTAATTATGGTAGAAAGAGCTTAGGGTTGGATATCAGAAGATTTAATGTATTATTTAGGTTGGTGCAAAAGTAATTGTGGTTTTCACATACTTTCCCTAATAGTTCTGGTTCTGCTACTAGCTGTGTGGCCTTGGGCAAGTCTCCTTGCCCCTTGGCCTCAGTTTCTTTGTTTATAAAGTGTGTACGTGTGCATGTGTGTGCGTGTGCTCGCATGTGTCTACTCGTGTATACGTGTGTGTGCATGTGTGTGTGTCTGTGTGTGTAGTGATGACTCCTTCCTGGGCCTCAAAGGGCTGGTCATGAAGATATGGGGAAGCTCAATATGGAGAAAGACTTTGGGAAGGAAAAGATGTCTGTATAGAGGGTTGCAGGCCGGGAAAGGATTCTCAGAGGGAACTTCCCAAGGGACCATAGATGATGGGCAGGAGCTTTACAGGCAAAGAAGGGGCAGGAGGCCAGTGGAGGTTCAGGGAAAGCCAGTGTAAAGGCATCGAGGCGAGAGAGAGGACAGGAGGGAAGGGCAGGAAGCGAGACTGCCAGGGTGCGTTGGTGCTGGCTGCCAAGGAAGGGAGGGCCATCCAGGCATGAGAGGAGTGCGTGCAGGGGGTCAGCCCCAACTCCTCAGGGGTGATCCATGCCACTGCCCCAGTAAACTCAGGTTACTCATCAGTGATAAGCCGAACGGGGTTGCTTTCTTTGCTGCTTAGATTTTCTTAACTGGAGCTCTTCAAAAGCCAGTGAGTGGTGAAAATGTTTGCCCACACAGTGGCAGGCACTACTTCTCACGGGCCCGTGGTTCCCGCACTCACCACGGAGCTGAGAGGTCTGTTCGGATACCTGGGCTCCAGTTCGAGGTATGCTTCATCTGAGTTTAGAGTCTGAGTCTCATCCCTGTTGGACGGCAGCTCTTATTCTTTCTAAGCTTGGGAGAGTTGTTTTATCAGAATTAAGCATCTGTAGGAGATATTGGACAACCTGGCCCGGTTCCGATGAATAGTAAAGGGCTTGTGGGATATTATAAAGTCCTAAATTAGCTCTGTCTGGAGTTGTGCAAATAATACTCATTTGGTGAAGTGAATTCCTCCTCTTCTTGTCCCCACTTTCCTTCAATGAGATCTGCTCCTCTCCCTGTAGTCCCTAAATCTGTTCATGGTACCGTCACCCCTCCCAAAATTGCTGAAGTCCCAAACCGTGAGCTAACCCATGACCCTTTCCTCTCTCCCCTTTCACATCTGTCCCGTCACCAGGTGCCCCGATTCTACCTCTTCTCTCAGCTCCCTATTTCAACTCTGTTGTCCCTGCCCCAGCACAGGCCTTTGGACCTTTGATAGCCTTGAGACCTTCCTACACCTGGTTTCCCTCCTTCCAAACTATCTTCCTCCTGGGTGCCCTGGTGATGTGTGGATGCACGTCCCTCGCCAGTTGAAACTCCACCCTTCGCCTGCAGATCAAGTATAAATACAAGATGTTTTGGGGTCTGTTCTGCCCATTCCAGCCTCTGGCTCCCAGGTGCCCTCGTCTTCCTCCCCATCCTGTTTCTGGGTAATCTGGCCCATTGCGAGGGTCTCGGCCATCCTCGGGGGCCTGATGACCCCAGATCTCTCTTCCAAGCTCCAGACATATTTCCCAGGGACCACAAACCTCTCCAGGTGCGTGCCCTCCAGGGTCCTCTGCCCAGCTCATCATCTTCCCACTGCCTCCCCCCAGCCTTTCCTCCTCCCCTTATATTCCCTGTGACTACCTAGACATAGGGGAATGATCCTTTATGTTCCTGTCTCCCTCTCCCAGTCATCCAGTTTTGTCGATTTTAGCTCCAAAATATTTCCCAAACCTCTCTCCTTCCCTCTGACTCCACTGCAGCCTCAGTTTGGGCTTTTCCTCTCTGCCCCAGACCATCCAACCACTTGGGTACATTTTCTATGTGGCAGCCTGAGGCATCATCCCATAGCACACATCTAATTAAGTTGCTTTCTTCTGAAAACCTTTCAGGGAGTCCCCATCATTTTAGGACATTGCTCAAACCCCCTAAACCAAATTCCAGGGCCTTCCCTATGAGGCCCTTACCTCCTAGCTAGGCCTGATCTTCCTCCATCTCCTTTCTTCTCATACATCTCTCATTCATTCTGGCATGGGCTCTGGAATCTGCCTGCTTGGGTTCAAATCCTGGCTTAGTGGCCTATTGGCTGTGTAATCTTTGGCAAGTTACTTGACATCTCTGGGCCTCCCTCTCCCTATGTGTAAAATAGGATTGTTGTGAGGATTAAGTGAGATAATACCTCCAAAGTGCTTGGAACAATGCCTGACCCATAATAAGTGCTCAGTAAGTGTCTGCTAATGTCGTTATTGTTATTGATGGTGGTGGTGGTATCTGGCCCCTGCCAATCTCACTAGTAGGATTTCCATGTGCACACTCCCTCCACCTCTTACGTTCTCCAGCCGTCGGAACTGTCTGCAGTTTCCCAGAAGTGTCCTGCCCGCTCCTGCCTTCATAACCCCCCACCGAAGCAGCACATCATCTGCCCGAGTCCTTCCCTTCTGCCTCACTGCCCTGTCTCCCACTCTGCCCCAACAGGACATTCTTGCCCTTTCCTAGGTGACCTCACTGCAGACTGCCTTCCATCTTAAGTGGACTCAGAAATTGCCTTGAACATTGAGGTAGGAATTTGCCCTGGGTACCAGGCTTATATCCCTAAGGCTGGCAGGGGCTGGCCCTGCCTCCTGTCTGGCATGCACTGTGTGACGCTGATTTTGTCTACCAGAGGCTTGTTTTTGCCTGAGATCTGTAGCATGTGCCTGTGACATCAAAGGTCTGAGTTGCTAAGATTGGATGCAAATCCACCTGAGTGACAAAGGACTGCCCTAACTGGTTTTGACTTCCCCGGTATTGCAGACACAGTATTTCTTCAGAAATTGGCCTCTTACCTGCCCCTCATTGCTAATAATGTTTTGTGGCTTGATATTCTAGTTGCTGAATTTCTCCCTCCAAACACTTTAGCTTGCTTCCTGCAAATGCCCTGCTGATTTCCTCAAATGCATCATAAATCTCAGAGCCAAATCTCCTCCTCTTATAGATCATCCCATTGTGCTGATCCCAGCAGCACAGCGGGAACTCTCCGACGTGATGAATGCCACTTGTGTGTTTGTAACGCAGCCTTCGACTGTGGTGATATCAAGACAAATCATGGTTCAGCATTTGCTCGCTGGCGGAAGCCAGGGACCTTAGTCTGACCCCTTTATTTTATAGGTGACTACAACAAAGCCCAGAAAGTTAGGTGACTTTCTCGAGATCACACAGTCAGAAACAATTGGGACTAAAATCCAGATTTTCTGTTTTTCACTGTAGTACTATCTCTAACTTACCAAAAGCTATGACTTAAAAAAATTAAAAATTAATCTCAAAATTTTGGTAAAATATACATGACAAGATTTACCAGAATAACCATTTTTAAATGTACATTGCGTGTACGTTGAGTGTACAGTGGCATTAAGTACGTTCACATTTTTGTACAACTATCATCCATGTCCAGAACTTTTTTCATCTTGCAAAACTGAAACTCTGTACCCAATAATCATTAACTCTCCATTCCCTCCCACCCCAGCCCTGGAAAACACCATTGGAATTTCTGTCTCTATGAATTTGACTGCTCTAGGTACCTCATATAAGTGCATTCTTACTTAGTAGTATTTGTCTTTTTGGGTCTAGTTTATTTCACTTAGCATAGTATCCTCAGGATACATCCATTTTGTGCCATGTGTGAGAATTTCCTTCCTTCTTAAGGCTAAATAATATTTCATTTGTAGTGGTGTTTCTTTAAGACCATTTTAATATCTTAGTAGAGTATCTTACTGCTCAGTAGTGTTGGAATTTTGAACGGGATGACTTTCCCAGTAGCGTTTTCTAAATGTCCACTAGGGGGCAGTAAAAGCCACATAAATTTTTCAATAGGCCCGCAGAGTGCCAGGCAATTAGGCCACTACCTCCTCTGTGTATCTCTTTCAGCCATCCGTGTATACCGTTACAAGGTAATAGATTTCAGGTCCAACAGCAGGTTTGGATAAAACTAGAGATACCAGCGTAAGTGCGAGTCTTCCTCACACTCCAGCTAACACCAGTGCAGAATACTTCAATATGCTGGTTTCAGATGGTATTTTTATTTAATTCTCTTAGTCCAGTGATTCTCAGACAGAGTGCTCATCAGAATCACCTGCGGTGATTTTTCCAAAATACACATGCCCAGGTCTCATCTCAGATCGATTAAATCAGAATTGCTGAGACTGGGGCCCAGGTATATCGATGATATTTTCATTCTGGTCCATGACTTCTTTTTAAGAGCCAACGTGTTACTTTTTAACTTTAATAACTGATGGGAAAGGGTCATTCTTGAATAAACCTCAGAGGAGAGTGAATATGAATTCTGAAAAATGTTTCTCTTTTTAGGGTAGTAGTGGCGGAAGGGTCTGGTGGCTATGGGAACCACGTTCTGAACAATTGTGAGGGTTTCCTATAAATCACACCTGCGCTTTAACCGGCAAGGAACCCAGACAGAAGATTTGAAACTGGGGCAGTCTGACCAACTCAGGATCTACAGATATAGTTCCTGGATGGCCATACTCAGGGCCAAAATCTTTAGGGTGAGGCCAGAGCACAGACCTCAGTACTGTCTGATGCATTAGGAGGATCCTTCCTACAGTAAGAAGAGGAACAAGAGATCTTCAGTTTTATCTTAGAGGTAAAAATGGCACCGTGAACTTGAGGTGGGGTCAGGAGACCTCAGTTCTCATCCTGACCATACTGCCAGCCAGTTATGGGACCCAAGGGAAGTCATGTCACCTCTCTGAGCCTCAGTTTCCCCCTTGACTTTTGAGAGTACTGGGTGATGTTGATCCCTGAGGATTCTTCTAGTTCTAAAAATTCAATGATTCTATGAGTATTAATAATCTTGATTTGTATGGCACTATTCTGGCAAAGAGCAGAAGAAATATTCAGGAGTCCAATGAGTGACGGAGACTATTGACCAGGTAGTTTAATTTATTTAAGGCATATACATGGAATTCAAAGGAGAAAATATTGCTCTGGATAATATATTGAACTGTTAGTGTCTTCGGCATAGCAAAAGCTTTCCAGAGGGAAAAATTTCCCATCAGTGCAAACCTGACATTTTTCACTTCCTGATCCATAACTGCCATTTGTCCAGCACACTTATATTTACTGTAAAGGGCCAAGTGTATGAATGCTTTGGTTGAATATTAAATAACTACATAAACGTCAAGGTCACAGTTGCAAGACAGCCTCAGTGGAAGGCCCTGGGAGGCTTGCATTGATCTCTTGTGAAGTTCCATTCTCGGATCCTGCTGACAAGGGAAACAATTGATGTGGACCATTATTAAGGCTTTAAGTGTTTCTCCATTGTTAAAGATCTTTTACAAGCCCGGAATAAGTGATAGTGCCCAAGGAATTGGCAAAAGCTTCATTTAGAAATATAGGCTGGTCAAAGAGATAAGCGCAAGGCACAAGCCAGAGTGCAGATGTCCTGGCTTGGGCTTACACAGCAAAGGTGGAGAGCTGAGAGGAGTCCCTCACTGGGGCACCCACCAACTCAGCCTGCCAGGCACTGCTCTCAGAAGCTGCAGAGAGCGTGGCTCCCTCTTTCAAATCCACCCTTACGTTTCCTCCAGCTTCTCTCTGCTCGTGAAAACCTCCTCTCCTGCCATTTCAGTCCATCCGCTCTCCATAGCTGCAGGAAGCACCTCACCAGCATCGGGGGCAATGGGGCGAGGATGAATTATGCAGACCCACAGGTCCAGACCGACTATCTGGACTGGTCAAGTGCCTGGATAGTTAACTATGTGAGTGTTCTGCTGACCTGGAGCGGGGAGGAGAGCAAATACTGTGGACGATGGGATCTTCTTTCAAAAAGCTCTCAACAGACAGAAGGATTGTTCAGGTCTACCAGATGAACTTTAGAAGGGATGTAAACATAAAACAAACATTTCCTGTGCACTAGCTCGGCTCCGTGTTTGGTGTTGCGCTCAGCCCTTTGTACGTTTTAGTTTATTTCATCCTTATGATGACCCAGTGAGGGTAGGTGTCTATATCCCCATTTTTAAAGTGAGGAAACCAAGACGTGGTAGGATAGAGGAAGGTCCAAAGGCTTCAGTCGTCGGTCTAGATTCCGAACCCAGTTCTGCCCCCACGTTAGCTGGCAAGTCACTTCGTCTTCTAAAAAGAGCGACAGCCAGGCTTCGGACTGTCTTTTATTTCTCAGGTTCTAGGTGCTTAGCCTCTTGCGTTTATGACTGCATTTAATCCTCAAAACAACCTTTCTCCTATTTCACAGATGGAAAGGGTGTGGATAACTTAAGTCACTTGTCCGAGGCTGCAGGGTAAGGAGCAGGGCCAGTGTCTGAGCCCAGGCCATCTGACTCCAACACCCATGCCCTTAGCAACTGCTGTACCCTCTCTGTTCCCGACATAAAAAGGCACAACCATATTTTCTGTGAGAGTTAGATGAGCTAATTAGGTAAGTGCCTGAAACAGTGCCTGGCATTTCACAGGCGCTCATAAATGATATTAGCTCACCATCATTATCATTCTCGGCACTATTATTAGTTATATGACCTGTTCAAAGTGGTAGCTAATAACTGGCGAAACAGGATTTGAACCCAGGTCTCGTGACTGCCAATCCATGACACTCTCCACCTCGCTCTGGAGCACAAGACTGGGGACAGTCCTGATGTCACCATCTCAGTACCTTGTGCAGTGTCATCTCCATGGAAGATGCTCAGCCCCTACTCAGATCGGCAGGGATCATCTTGTCACTCATTCACCACACATTTGCTAAGGCCCTGCTCTGTGTTAGGGATCCAGAGGGAAAAGAATATAATGCCGGCCATCCTTTCTTCCCCTCCCAGGTTCAAATGGTGAAAGACGATGACCCCTCCTGGAAGCCCACTTTTATCGTGAAACCTGATGGTGGTTGTCAGGGTGACGGAATCTACCTCATTAAAGACCCCAGTGACATCCGCCTGGCAGGGACCCTCCAGAGCAGGCCGGCGGTGGTCCAGGAGTACATCTGCAAACCTCTCCTTATCGACAAGCTCAAGTTTGATATCCGTCTGTATGTCTTACTCAAGTCCTTGGACCCCTTAGAGATTTATATAGCCAAAGACGGACTCTCTAGGTTTTGTACCGAGCCATATCAGGAGCCCACCCCCAAAAACCTGCACCACATCTTTATGCACTTAACCAACTATTCACTGAACATCCACAGCGGCAACTTCGTCCATTCGGACAGTGCTAGCACCGGCAGCAAAAGGACTTTTTCCAGCATCCTTTGTAGACTGTCTTCCAAAGGTGTTGACATCAAGAAGGTCTGGTCTGACATCATCTCCCTGGTGATTAAGACAGTCATTGCGCTGACTCCAGAGCTCAAAGTCTTCTACCAGTCAGACATCCCCACGGGGAGGCCGGGCCCGACGTGCTTCCAGGTAACCATTGCCAGTTCCCAGCCTGCGTTTCCAGCCTTGATCGGCCTCAAGAGGGCTCTCTGGCTTCGTGTGGGATGAGTGATGGGGGTGGGGGGGATGGCCAGAGGAGGGGACAGGGTTGGTGGTGCTGTGGGCTTGGGTGTTAAACCCTGGGCCCAACTTCCAGCTTTCTGTTTTGCTCGCTGTGTGATTTGGGGCAAGCTGCTTCCCTTGTGTTACTTGTAAAATGACATGAAGAATACCTGCCTTAAAAGGTTCTTTTAAGAATTAAATGAGATAACATGTGTGAAGCAGAGTTTTACATTCATTCGTTTACTCATTCATTCATTCACTTACTCATTCAACAACCTTTGCCACATGCTTAGTAGGGGTCAGGCATTGTCCTGGGTTCTATTGAGACAGCAAGTCAGGGCCCTGCTTGCTGATGCATAGAGTCTGTTGTGAGAGACATATAATTTAAGAAGCAATGATTATGGAGGGTTATAAGTGCTAGAGTACAATAGGAAACGTCTGAGGTGCTGAGATCGTGGGGCCACGTAACATTCTCCGGGCGGGAGTGGCATGGTCAGGGAAGGCTTCCCAGAAGAAATGGCAGTTGAACTGAAACCTGGAGCAAGAGTTAGATGAAGCAGGAAAAACTGGGTAGGGGTGGGGGAGGCAAAGGGTTCCAGGTGGAAATGTGCTGAAGCCAGAGAAGTGAGTGGGAAGCAGGAGGCACTGGAAGAGGTTGAGTATGGTTGCCAGGTGGGGTTTAAGGCAGAGATGTGGGGGGAGATGAGGGAAGGTGAGGTGGGAGAGGAAGGTAGGGGCTGTGTCGAGAGCCCGGGTATCGGTGGGGGCAGGGTCCCTGGAGAATTTTAAGCAGGGGAAAGATGCACTCCGATTTGCATGTTACAAAGAACAGTGTGTCTACAGGGTAGAGAACACACTGAGACAAGGCCGGGAGTGGGGAGGTCCCTAGGAGACAGTTGCTTTCACATGAGCTGGAGAGGATGCTGGTATGGACTGGGAAGGTTGTGGTGCAGGTAGGGGGGATAGACAGATCTGGGTACCAGGGAAGGAGCAAGAAGGGCTCAGCTTGGTGACTAGATGAGGCTGGAGAGAGAGGAGAGATGGTGGCAGTGAGGGCAGGGAGGAACTGAGGCTGATGTGCAGGTGGCTTGGGTACTTGCATGGATGGATAGCAGCCCCTGGAAGAGGACCAGGCTGTTGGGGGAAGGTTGGGAGTTGGACTTAAAGTGCCTATGTGACATCCAAGTGAAGGGATTGAGGGGACAATTGGATATTTGGAGCTTGGAGTTCAGGAGACATAGGCCTGGGTTGGGAACAGAGATGGGAACTCATCAGCAAGTGGTGACCAAAGAGGGTGACGAGAGGACTGAGAAGACACCTATGGGAATCACCATTTCACTAAGGGACAGGCAGGGGAGGAGGAGGGAGCCAGGAAAGGAGGCCAAGAAGCAGTGTCTTGAGACAGAATAAATATCAAGAGAGAAGGAGACCGAATGGCAAGGAGGAGGTGCCTGGGGAAGCAGACAGGGCCAGCGCTTCAAATGCTGCTGAGATGCCGGGCAAGACCAGCACTGAAACTGTCCTCTCCACTCATAAGGAGTTGACTGGAGACTTCAGTGAAAATTGTCTTCAGCAGAGCGGAGCCAGGGCCAGAGTCTGGTGGACTCAGCCAGAGTGTGGGAGGGAAGGGAATGAGGCTGGAACATTCTTACAGGCCATTCAGCTGTGACAGTGCGGGGTGGGGAGACGTGGTGTCCAGACACTCCATAGGTACACACTTTCCTGCCCCCAGATCAATCAGTGTGGGTAGGAGGAGAGTAGAAGGGGTACCTCTGGGACCCTCTCCATCTAATTCTTAAAGTCATTTTGTAGCACTTGATATATATGAAAAAAGAATACATGGAACATACTTGTAAGCCATGAAGCCAAACAACAAAATGATTATCTCAAGCCCTCCTCCCAACCCAAGATCTCCAACTAGTGTGTTTCTGCCCCAAACCATGTCCCTGCCCAGCCCTGGGGTAGACATTACCCTGAATTTTATGTTTATTATTTCCTTGCTTTTGAAAATACTTTTATTAGGCATGAATGTATCCCTAAACAATATATTGTTTTGTTTTGCTTGTTTTCGAGTTTTATAAAAATGCTATTATAAAGTGTGGAGTCTTCTGCAACATTCTTTTCCACTACACATAAGGTTTCCGAGGTCCACCCATGCTGGTGGGGGTCGTGGGTATTGCCTCATTTGCACTGTTGTAGATTCCACTGTGAATATGCACAATTTATTATCAGTTCTTCTGTCAAGGAACATTTGGTTTATTTCCAGTCTACGGCAGGCAGGTGACAGGTCTGTTGGGACAAGAAGTGAGAACGGAGGGAGTGGGCTAGTGTCTCTAGTGGATGGGGCATTCATTCAACAGCAGAAGAGGAGGCTGGTCCCAAAGTGCAGCCCCAAACCCAGAGAGGACACCCCAGGGGCTGGGCGCCAGTCAGCAGGATTTCCAGGCAGGCTGGCGGCACCTTTTGGAGGGCTATTCAGGCCATGATCAGTACCAGGAAGGGGTAATTGCCATCCAGAAATCTGTCCTGAGAAACTGGACCCCTGGCCTTTGGTTCCCAGGGAGGATGGACAGCTCAGCCATCAGGTAGGTGGCTTAAAACATTAGAAAGGAGAAAAGGGCAGAACTTAGAGGTAGGACCAGAGAAAACAAGTCCTGACGTAAGTCATCAAAAAGCTAGGGTCAAGGAGATAAGTTGCAACGTGGACACGTCCAGGGGTCATCCCGGGGGACCATGTGGTCAGATCTGTTTGACAATGACAGCTATTCTAGGACTATCATGTGGGCCCGGCATGCAGAGCCAAGCCACAGAGGCCTGGCTTGGACCGAGTGGCAGGGTGGAGGGCCAGGCTGGTTGTCTTGCTACATGTCTTGCTATGGACAGGCCACATGGGGCAGCCATCAGTGGGGCCCAAGCTGTGGGGAGCTGGTGGAGGGGGCAGACAGGGAGGGAGCCACTGGTTTGGACAGATCATGTCTGCAAATGGAACCACAGTCTTGGGACCGTTTCCCATTGCTTGACCACACTAAATGCTTCCAGGCCTGGGCAAAAGGAGGAGCACGGCGGGGAGAGGCCAGGCTCAAGGAAGCGCTCTTCCTCTTCCCAGCTGTGTGAGCTTGGGCATGTTTCTTCACCACTCTGAGCCTCTGCTTCTTTCTCTGTAAATCACCTATGCTCACTTCCCTGCCTGCCTTTTACTGTGAAGTAATGTGGGTGACAGTACTTCGACAGGGTATAAGGTGTTAGATATTTGGAATTTGTCTTACTATACATTTCAGATTCCCAGTCATTAAGGGACAAAATGGTATCCTTGGGCCAGGCTTGGTGGCTCACGCCTGTAATCCCAGCACTTTGGGAGGCTGAGGCGGGTGGATCACGAGGTCAGGAGATCGAGACCATCCTGGCTAACATGGTGAAACCCCATCTTTATTAAAAAAAATTACAAAAAATTAGCCGGGCGTTGTGGCAGGCGCCTGTAGTCCCAGCTACTCGGGAGGCTGAGGCAGGAGAATGGCGTGAACCCGGGAGGCGGGGCTTGCAGTGAGCCGAGATCGCACCACTGCACTCCAGCCTGGGTGACAGAGCGAGACTCAGTCTCAAAAAGAAAGAAAGAAAGAAAGAAAATGGTATCCTTTTCTCCTTGGAGCCCTCTCTTACTTTATTCTTATCACCTGTAAGAACACTTCTGAGTTTGGGTCTCACATACCTGAGCTGACTTGGAACCTAGAGATTTAGGGACCCAGTTAGGTTCTGCCATTGACTTGCTGTGTGTTCTTGTATAAGTCACTCAACTTCTCTGTGCCTCATCTTCCTTGCCTACCTCACAGGATTGTTGTCAAATTCCAATGAGATAAAGATTACAAATGGCTTTTCAAGCTGTAATGTTCCGTGCAGATAGAACACATGACTTCTTTGCCGTACAGCCCCTCTCGCTTGTTGCCTGGGCTTGACTCAGATTGCCGCATTCCAGAACATAAACTCTAGCCAAAGAAATTACATTTATCTTAAACATGGGACGGTGACCCCTTTCCAATCATAGCCACAATAACTACTTGGGAAATTGTGATGGCCCAGAGCAGTTGTGGGCACTGCTCAGGCTGTGGGCAGGTTTCCTGTAATCTGCTGCTGAGAAACGTGGCCTCCCTGTCATTCCAGCCTGTCAGCCTGTCTCCTGTCATTGCCTAGGTAGCTCCCAGCAACATATCCTCATGTCAGTCTTCTTGAGGGCACCAGTATGACTCTGACTTACACAGCAAGGCCTGTCTCAGTGTAGATGAATCATATGGCAGAAATAACACATGCAGAGGAAAGGCTTCCAGCTCAGCTTTCAAGAGCGTTCTTTCCCAGTTCCATTGCTTGGTCTGTATCTTCTTCTAGCTCCCTGTATCTAATTATCTCCTTGGCCGTGATCCTTTCCCTTAGATGCCTGAAGGAGACGCTGCTCCTAAAGCCTAAGATGTTTCTCCTCTTTCTTCTTTGTTTTCTTTGACCTCCTCCTTACACTTCAGCCAGTCACCCCAAGGGAAGAAGGCTAAGGAGCAATGCAGTGAGTGGTTAAGGGCTTGGATTTGGTTCTTAGACAGCCTGGGTTTGGGCTAACCCTGGCACCTCTAGCTGATCTGCTTGGCAAGTTAACAATTCTTAGCCTCAGCTTCCTTATCTGCAGTTAGAGACCGTATTTGTACCTCCTTCTCAGAATTATCGTAAGCGCAAATAAGAGCAAACTAGGAAGAATGTTTAGCACAGCACCTAACACATAGGAATCACTTAATAAATGACAGTTTTTATGATTATTCCATGGTTTGTTATCTGTAACCACAACAGCTCTCAAATTTGTCTATGATGAAGTGCCTTAAAGTTATAAGAAACCATGAAATATTCACATTTTAAACCTAAAGGGAACACGAGTGTTCCAAGGAGCATAGTTTGAAAACCATTTCCTTAGCCTGGCATTTGTCACCCCTGACCCCAGCCCCAGTCTAGCTTCCCTGTACCCTCCCTGAACCCTGCAGTCTTGAAAAACAGATCCAATTGCTGTCTTGGACATAATTTATGCTTTCCCATTGCTGCCCTTTGGTTCTCTTCTGTCTCGGCTGACCTGGCATACTCTCTCCCATTCTTGCTGTTTCTTGAACTTCAACGCCTTCTAAGGTGCTATTCAAGCCCCACCTCCTAGATAAAGCCTTCCTCCAAAGACAACTTCTGATATTTCAGCTTTTTCTTCCTTTGGACTCTAACACATTCCCTGGGCACCCACTGAGACAAGCCCTGAGCTAGTCTGGGCGTGTGGTTATGGATAAGACAAGGTCCCTGCTCTGAGGGGGCGTACAGTGTAGTAGGGAGAGCTGACTCATGAGAACTCTGGTCCCTTGTAAGAAATGCTATGAGAGGGTCCATGTGGGATGCTGGGAGAGCCCAGAAAAGGGAGTCGCTAACTTTGCCCAACCCTGTCAGAGAAGGCTTCCCCGAGGAGGAGATGTTTAAGCTGGAGCGTAAAGCATGAAGAAGGGTTTGCCAAGCAGAATATGATAGAAGCATACACTCCCAGTTTCCCTCCTACCTCCCTGGCTGCTGCTTCTCAGCCTCTTCTTCTGGACCTGTCAGTGTTGTAGAGTCTCAGGCCTCCATCCTTGGAAAGGTGTCCCCCTATTCACAATCACTCCTAAATGATCCCACATAGCCCCCATGGCTTTAAGCACCAGCTCTACACTACTGGCGCCTATAGCTGTATTTCCAGTCCTGACCTTTCCTTGAGCTCCAGATTGGTATATCCCAGTGCCTACTTTAATTTTCTACTTGGATAGTTAATAGCCATCAAACACTGAACATGTCCAAAGTCAAGCTCTTGACTTCCCTTCCAAACCTACTCTCTATCGTCTTTACTGTTTCAGTAAATGAACGGCATTCAGTCAGTCACTCAGACCAAAAGCCTGAGACGTCCTTCTTTTTTCTGTTTCCCTCCTTCATACATCCAATCCATAAGCAACTCTTGCAAATATCCTTTAAAATATTCCCAAATGTAACCACTTCTAACCAACTCCACTGTTGCCATCCCAGTCTAGGCAGCCATCACCTCACACCTGAATGGCTGCCATAGCCACCCTTGCTGCCTATAGCCTATTTTTCTCACTGTAGCCAAGGAGATGCTTTAAAACACAAGTTGGATCCAGTTACTTTCCTCACTGAAACCCTCCAATGCCTTTTTCATTGCACTTACAATCCTGGCTCCTTCTCATGGTCTACAAGATGCAGCGCCATCTGCCCCTTGTCTATCTGACCTCATCTTCTGCCACTCTCCGTTTCGCTCACTCTTTGCTGTTCTTCAGAAGTGGCCTTTGTTCTTGCTGTTCCCTCTCCCTGGAATGCTCTTCCCCAGCTATTCAAACATGATTTCTTCTTTTTTTTTTTTGGAGTTGGAGTTTCACTCTTGTTGACCCAGGCTGGAGTGCAATGGCACTCACTCACTGCAACCTCTGCCTCCTGGGTTCAAGCGATTCTCCTGCCCCAGCCTCCCAAGTAGCTGGGATTATAGCTACTCACCACCATGCCCAGCTAATTTTTAAAAAATATTTTTAGTAGAGACAGGGTTTCCCCATGTTGGTGAGGCTGGTCTTGAACTCCTGACCTCAGGTGATCCACCCGCCTCGGCCTTCCAAAGTGCTGGGATTACAGGTGTGAGCCACCATGCCCAGCCCAAAAATGACTTATTCTCTCACTTTATTCAGCCCCTGTCCATATGTCACCTCCCTGAGACTTTTGCTTCTGGTGTTGAGGGAGTAACAATAACCTCCTTCTGCAAACAACTAGACTACCAGAAATATATATGATTGTGTACATGAAAGAAACATTTTCAGACTTTGGACCACAGATAGCTCAGCACTGTGATCTCTGAGAAAAGGGGGAAAAAAACAAGGTGAGTCTTATGGTTGCCTCAGCTTTTCATCTGGGGGCAATTTTTGGAATATGGACACAGAGGAGGTGAACCTAAACAGCGTCCAGTGACCTCATTGAGTTGAGGAGATGAAGATTGAAGTTTGGGAAGGCTAAGGTGGCTGGAATTTGTGGGGCAGAATTACAGAAAGGAAGGAGCTAAGCAGGAAAAGAGCTCCAGAAAGCTGCATGAGATCTCGGTGGGTCTCTGCTGAGTCCTAGGCCATGCATATATGGAGGGTTAATCCACAAAGCTGGACAAAGAATAACTGGGGGACTGATAAGCTGAACCATTTCCAGGGCTCACACAGGGCACGGAGGCATTCGAGCCCCAAACAGTCAGAAAGAAGAGTCTTTGGTGATGGCTGGGAGCATGCAATGGAGTCTCCAAAGAAGTTCTGCCTTAACAGGGAGGGTTAAATCTTCCCTGGGATGAAGGTTACTCTAGACCCATCCTATTCACCTTAAGCAAAAGGCTTTGAAGGCATCAGGCTGATTTGCAAATAACTGACTGCCAAAACAAGGCCCAGCACTTTGAAAGAAAGACAAAGTCCAGACACTCAGCATTGAAATATCACAACGTCCAGCATTCAATTATAAAAAATCTCTAAACATTCCACAAAACAGGAAAAGGTAATCTTTACCAGTGGGGAAATCATTTAAGAGAAACAGATCCAAAAATATCAGAAATGATGAAACTAGCAGGAAAAGGATACTAAAACAGCTATTATAACTATATACACAAATTTTAAGGAACATGAGCTTAGTGAAGAGAGAAATGGAAACTAGTGAAAAGAGCCAAATGAAACTTCTATAACAGAAAATATAATCTCTGAGATGAAAATATCACTGGATATGATTAACAGCAAATTAGACACTGAAGAAGAAATCATCAGTGAACTTGAAGACGTAGCAATAGAATGTGTCCAAAATTAAATAGAGAAAAATGACAAGAAAAAAAAGAACAGACCCTCAGTGGATTATGGTCCAATATTAGGTGGTCTAACATATGTGTAATTGAAGTCCCAGGGCAGAAGAGAGAGGGAATATATATAAAAAAAAAAAAACCTCTGAAGAAATAATGGCCAAAATTTTCCAAATTTGAAAAAAAACTATAAGCCCACAATCTAAGAAGCTCAAGACATTCCAAGTAACACACACATGCACACACACACACACTCCCCCCAGATTATAATCACACTGTTGGAAAACCAGTGATGATCAGAAAATCTTAAAGGCAGTCAGAAAGAAAAGATACACTATGTTCAGAAGAACAAAGAATAACCACAATGTTCTCATCAGAAACTGTTCTGGCCAGAGACAATGGAATGACAAGTGTCTCCTCTTTAGAAAGGCCTCCCTTTTTTATGGCTGCATAGTATTCCATGGTGTATATGTGCCACATTTTCTTAATCCAGTCTATCATTGATGGACATTTGGGTTGGTTCCAAGTCTTTGCTATTGTGAATAGTGCCACAATAAACATATATGTGCATGTGTCTTTATAGCAGCATGATTTATAATCCTTTGGGTATATACCCAGTAATGGGATGGCTGGGTCAAATGGTAGAACTAGACAAGACTCATACTGGTGGACAGGAGGAATCTGAGGTTCTTACAAGTATGGTCAACTAGAAAACCACAGGATCTATCTGGAGGGCTGCATGTGAGGTGGGTGGAAAGGTAGTTGGTTCAACTGCAGAGCTGCTGGATCTAGGTTAGTGGAGAGCTGACAGGAACTGACATTACTATCATCAGAGCTTTTGGTGCTTTTCCTACAGTTCACAAAGTGCTTTCCCTTGATTTACTTGTTTCAGTCCTTCCTATGAAATAGGTAAGGCACCAAGATATTTCCTTATTTTATAGTCTGGAGATGGGTTATTGCAGTGGTAAGGTGTTTCACTCAAGTATACATGTCCAGGGTTTGTATTAGAACTGGAATCCAAATCTCATTCTCTGAATTTATCTTTTTCAATAAAAAACTTATTTTGCTATGAAAAAAAAAAAAAAGAAAGGCGCCCCCTGGCCCTCCTAGGTAGATCACCAAATGCTCTCCTCCACCCACTGTATCACACTCTGTGTTCTTACCTTACTTTCATTATTGACTTGCTTGTGGTATCTCTCCCCTCTAAAACATAAGCTACAAGGGAGTAGGAGTTTTGTCTTATCGCTGCTTTATGCTCAGTGCCAAGAACAGTGCCTGGTATCTAGTAGTGCCCAATAAATAATTGACAAAGTAAGTAATGCCTTCAGGCAGAAAAGTATGAAGGCAGAGAACAGCAAAGCATCCTTGAACTACTAACGTTTCAGCACAATGAGAGCCCAAGATGTGTAGTAGTAGCAAGTGGGAGGAGATAAAGCTGGAGTGTTGACAGATGTCAGGCCATAGAGCAATTTGTAGAACATGCGGTGGGACTTGGGCTTCATTTTGTAGACAGGGATTTTGGGCAAAGGAGTGTTAATAGTCTATTTGCACTTTAGAAAAATGGCTCTGGCAGCACCTTGTGTCAGATGAATTAGAGGAGCGAGTTTGAGAGCAGAGGAAAAGTGAGAGGTGGCACAGACTTGTGGAGAGTAGAAGCAGAGGGGATGGGCCAGGTCTAGAAAGCTTTTTAGGAGGTAGAGTGTGCAGGTGTTAGTGGCCAGCTGGTTGTAAGGGATGAAGGGAAAGTTTTGACTTGTGTGATTGGGTGGATAAGGAATACAGAAAGCAAAGGAGATTTTAGAAAAATATGGTGTATTCATTATCTACTGCTGTGTAGCAAATTACCCCAAACCTTAGCAGCTTAAAACAACAAATACCCACCATCTGGCAGTATACGTGGATCAGGAATTTAGGCTTAGCTGACTGCTTCTGGCTCGAAGTCTCTCACAAGGCTGCAACCCACACATTGGCCAGGACTGCAGTCACCTCAGAACTTAACTGGGGAAAGCTCCTCCTCCAAGCCCACTCCCATGGCTGTTGGCAGGTCTCAGGTACCCCCTAACTGTTGGCTGGAGAAATCAGTTCCTTGCCACCTGGGCCTCTCCATGGGACAGCTCACGACAATATGGCAGGTGGCCTCCCTCTGAGTGAGTAGCAAGAGAGTGAGAGAAAGCACCCCAAGATGGAAACCACAGTCTTTTTATAACCCAATATTAGAGGTGATAGTTCATCATTTCTTCCCTATTCTATCTGTTAGAAACAAGTCACTAGGTGAGGTCACACCCCAGTGTGTGCGAGGGGGCATTACACAAAAGGAATGAATAGCAGGAGGCAGGGATCATTGGGACCATCTTAGAAACAGTAGACCACAGAGTGCATTTGGATACGCTGAATTTGTGGGCTCTAGGACCTCCCAGATGGGGACACTCTGGATGCATATGGAAGTGTAGGTGTGGGGCTCAGGAAGGAAGCCCTGTTGTTGGGATGTAGTTTGGAGCCTTTGCATAAATTTATAATGAATGGCTCAGGAATCTCCCCAACTTGATTTGAAGCTTCTAGAATGAAGGACAGATATCTTTAAACCCCCCAGGGAGCCCCTCAAGTAGAAGGTGCTCAACACAAAATTGCTGATTGAATTACTTGGGGAGGCAGAATATAACATGGTTGAAAAGCTCTCTCTCCGTTTGACAATTCCTGCTCCCTTAGAGGGACTTGGAAAGAGGCTTCCCCAATTCTCAGCTGCATGTTCCTTGTCTGCACAAAGTGGATTTTCCAAAAAAATAAATAAATAATAAGTAAAGCTTTTTCCCTGGGAACCCCAGTTTATCACATAGGTAAAAGGTAAAATTTGATCTGATCTGGTTGGCCTCCCCCTTGGGACCCCAGAAAAGAACCCCGGTTTGAAAACCACTGGACCAAGTAAATACCTGATTTTCTGCCAGCTGGGACATTCTGTGATTTTATGACAAGATAACTCTACATATCTCCCAGTTCTGTGATTCTGTTTATTAAGATCCATTGATGCACATATTTTATTGGACTTTTGAAAAGAAAATCATGCATATTTCCTTGAACTTTTGAAAAAATGTCACAAAGCTGGCTCTCATTAAGCACCTTCTGTGTATCAAGCACTGTGCAAAAAATGTTATATTGCATTATCTTTATTTGATCTTTTCTCCCCTACTGGAGTCTAAGACTTTGTTTAGTTCACTGCTGTATTTCCAGCAGCTAGAATAGTTCTTGGGACATAGAAAGCATTAAATAAATATTATCTGGGCTGGACGCGGTGGCTCACACCTGTAATCCCAGAACTTTGGGAGGACAAGGCAGGCGGAGCACCTGAGGTCAGGAGTTCGAGACTAGCCTGGCCAACGTGGTGAAACCCCGTCTCTACTAAAAATACAAAAATTAGCCGGACGTGGTGGCACATGCCTGTAATCCCAGCTACTCAGGAGGCTGAGGCAGGAGAATCGCTTGAACCTGGGAGGTGGAGGTTGCAGTGAGCTGAGATGGTGCCACTCCACTCCAGCTTGGGCAACAAGAGAGAAACCCCGCCTCAAAAAAAAAATTAAATTAAATTAAAAATAAATATTTTCTGAATGGATGAACTAAGGTAAGTAAGTACCATTCATAGTTCCATTTTATAGATGAGGAAATTTGGGCTTAGAGCTGCTAAGTAACTTGCTGTAGTCACACAAGTTAAAGGCAGAACTAAGATATGAAAGGAGCCCCTCTTGACTACAAAGCACACTAATGCCATTTCTTTTTGGTGGAATTGGCAGGAAACTGGAAAGAGATAGCAAATATTGAGTACCTTCTATATGATGAGCATAGGCCTAGGTATTGCTTTTCACTGCCATTATCAACAACCCTGACAGAGAGCTATTGTTATCCTCATTTTTCAGATGAGATCATTGAAGCTCAGAGTGGCTAAGCACCTTACCTAGAGTCATGTAGCTAGTGTAAGGGACTGAGCTGGGATTGGAGCCCAGGTCTTTCTAACTCCAAAGCATTCCTGTACAAGACCCAGCATATTCAAAAACATGCACTCAAGTTTAGGTTCTGGAAAATTTCATGCCACCAGTGGGTGTAGACCAACAGGGCTGATGAGGCTTTACTACCCATGCTCCTGCTCCCAGCATTCCCAGCTTTACATTCATGAAACCACTGGATATTGAATTGGGAAGAGTCCACCAGGCTGAGAAAGTACAAACTATAGCAAAAGGTAAGAGTCGATGACTAAGGATGATAAACGTCATCACCACAGCCTGCTGCTCTCTGTAGCCTCATCAACATCACATGTCTCAGACCAGGTCTGAAGTTAGACTGATGATGTCACCAGAGTCTCTAAAAGGCCTCATCACTCACATCCACTTGTTATGTGTTATTAAGCAGATCTATAATACATGTAACATTTTCTACTGAATTTCCATTTCTTTCTTTTCATGACCAGGGAAAGAAAAATAGAGTGAGGATGACTTTTCCCAACTTTTCATCCTTATTGCTCTTCATTGAAATATAACTTCATCTTGAATCACCCCCCCCCAAAATGGTCATTCAGGCTCTAATTTCATTAATAAGGATGGAGCCACAGTTTAATAATTATCATTTAACTAATGCCTATTAGTAAATGGATTTCCCTCATCTTTCCTCCTTGAATCCACAGAGAAGGGGAGTCTACAACCCTATCTTTTTCTTTTTTCTCTTTATTCTCCACAGTATTTTTTGAGACTTTGAGGTTTTATTAATTATGTTAGAAATTTTCTGCATTATCACTTCTGTAGCCATAATGAGAGTCCTCTGGAGAATCGGAAGTCCTTGTCGTCTGAATCAGAATCTCATTAGGGGCAGCAATCTCAAGGATGAGCAAAAGTTATCCAGATGAAGAGTTGTTCTCTAGGCAGAGAGAACAAGATGCTCATGAGTGGCTGGCCCCAGTTGTAGGACCTGTAAGGAATGGAAAGAAACCCGAGTGACGGGAAGACAAAGCTTCACCCAAGGCAGAGTGCTGGATTTAAGAGCAGGCGTGAAGCAAAGGGTGTTGGAGAACTCCAACTGTGCAGGGCGGTCACACAGGGCCCTGCGCTTAGAAGGGCTCTGAGCTTGGTTTAACTATGTGAAACTGTTCGTCCTTTTCGAACAAAGGGCCCCGCATTTTCATGTTGCACTAGGCCACACAAACTGTGTAGTCAGTCCTGCTTGGGTGTGAAAGCCAGCTCTGTCATTGACTAACTAGCTAGGCGGTCTCTGGGAAATCCATTGGCCTTCCTGAGTTTCAGCTTCTGCTTCTGTAAAGTGGAGCACATAATCCCTTCTCCAAATAACGCTGTCATGAGGATTCAATGAGACTATGAATAATCAGTGCATTGTGTAGTAATGGGTGCCTAGTAGGTGCCTAATCAATATTCCCTTCTTCTTAACTAAGAGGGTGTATCTGAATCACCTGAGGAATTTGCTTTATTCAAAATACATTCACCCGGGTTCTGCTCTGAGCACTTCTGACTCTGTAGGGATGTGTGGGTTTTTTTGTTTGTTTGTTTGTTTGTTTTTTGAGACAGAGTCTCATTCTGTCACCTAGGCTGGAGTGCAGTGGCACCATCTTGGCTCACTGCAACCTCCACCTCCTGGGTTCAAGCAATTATTCTGCTTCAGCCTTCCATGTAGCTGGGATTACAGGTTCGCGCCACAACACCCAGCTAATTTTTGTATTTTTAGTAGAAACGATGTTTTGCCATGTTGGCCAGGCTGGTCTCAAACTCCTGACCTCAGGTGATCTGCCTGCCTCGGCCTCCCGAAGTGCTAGGATTACAGGAATGAGCCACCAAGGCCGGCCGATGTGGTGGTTCTGAACGGGGTCCTTATATGACACTGATGTATACCTCACGTTTGCAAAAGCAGCCTTAGGTTCTCAGAGAGCTAGCTAAGAAGCCACTTAGTAAAGGAGAGCAGAAGAAAAGGCAGAGGGAGAAATCGATGGACTACTACTCATCCTCAACATAATAAAAAACCTGTTAAAGAAGAAAGAGGTCATCAACTTAACAGCCCTTCAGACGACAAAGACAGTGCTGAAATGCACTGTGGGAACTCATCCCATTATCAAGGTTCCTATAAAATTTTCTGCTGTCCATTTGATCTGACAAGTACCCCCAGAGGAAGAGGGGCTGTGGACAAGAGAAGCCAGGGTCAAGGCCAAGGTTGGGGACTGAGTTTGAATTTATTTTCAGCTTAATGACCCTAATACCATGCTCAATAGAGACAGTAATTCTGAATTGTGTTTATCCTGCCAGATTTTAGGCTTTGACATTCTTCTAATGAAAAATCTGAAGCCTATACTACTTGAAGTAAATGCAAATCCCAGTATGAGAATCGAACATGAGCACGAAGTAAGTATTTTGAGCATCTCATTGACTATGTTGCCATACAGCCGAATATTCCTACCCACTTAACAAAACAAGATTGAACATTCTCAGATTTTCATAGCCAAATTCTGTTCAAGTCAAATAATTTCAGTTTTGTTGAGTTCTGAACATAGATTATTAATACAAGGCCTGTCTGACCTATGGTCACTTCCCAGCATGCCATTTTTCCAATATTTAAGGTTTGGAAACTTAGAAGCAGCTGAGCCTTCCCATCAGTTTTGGCATGAACTAATTAGCCTCAGGAGATGAACTCATTGAAATTCTATGAATATGATTTAGTCATGTTGACATACTTGAATCACTAAGATAAATAATACATTAGCAGTGGTTATATTTTTCTCCCCCTCCCCCAAAAAATGCATTTAAAAAAACTGGAAGGAAATACAGCAGATATCAATATTGGGTTTAGAGAGGATTATATGGATTATTTTAGTTTTCTTAACCCCTTTCTATATTTCTTAATTTTCTGCAGTGAGCATGTATCATTTTGATAATTAGAAAAACATAGTGCTATTTTTCCTCTTCATGTATTTGGTTAATTTATAAAAGGAAATCGATATTCTTAAGGTAGTGTAAAGGAAGTCTTTAAAAATTTTCTTCTATAGATTAGCATAAGCAAAATTTACTAGTATAACCCCTGGAGCTACCTGGATAGCCACTTGGCACAGAATCACGGTCTCCACAGTGACACAGAATCCTTACCCGTTCAAGCTTTCTCCAGGGGTGTTTGAAAATGTCCCCAGCCTCGTTGATGAAGAAGTGAAAGTGGCTGTGATCAGAGACACTCTGCGCCTCATGGACCCACTTAAGAAGAAAAGAGAGAACCAGTAAGTACTTTTTTATGTCATTCATTTCTATCAACTCTGCCTCCTAACTCGGCTTCGTATCCTAAGCAGGTAAGTTCTTGGAACCTGTTACCATTGTGAGTGAGATTTACATCTTAAACAATTCTAATAAAATATCTTTGTTATATAAATATCAGCCCCCAAGCAATCAGTGACTCAAATCGGGAGTAATCTGACAAATGGGCTTCTGTTGATGAATTTCTGAGTGTTATCCAAATCTGGAATGTCTCTTCTTTTTTTTTATTATTATTATACTTTAAGTTTTAGGGTGCATGTGCACAACGTGCAGGTTTGTTACATATGTATACATGTGCCATGTTGGTGTGCTGCACCAATTAACTTGTCATTTAACATTAGGTATATCTCCTAATGCTATCCCTCTCCCCTCCGCCGACCCCACAACAGGCCCTGGTGTGTGATGTTCCCCTTCCTGTGTCCATATTCAACATTCTTAAAGAAAAGAATTTTCAACCCAGAATTTCATATGGAATGTCTCTTCTAAGCAGCTGTCTTCCTCAAGGCTAGGCGTCCCACTTGCCCGCCATTGCACACATAGTGCTTCTCTTTGAAATCCTCAAGCACAGGAAAAGTACAATAAAATGCAGGAGAAGAGGGCCATAGGTAACTAGGACGTGGTAAGAGTTGCTTCCTTTTTATTTTCTTCATGTTTACACTCTTGCAGTATAAACTTTTAGTTTCAAAATTGGCAGGGCCAATTTAATGACAGTTCTATGATATTTACAACACTTGTAATTCTGCTTCGTCCCCACCCACTCAGTGGTACATTACATTGCATTGTTGGTGGATATATGTGCTCTGCCCTCCCTCCATGAAATCACCCCCGAAATGAAGGATATTTCACTTGAGTATGTTGTTTTGTTTTTACCAAATTCCAGGCTCTCACAAAATAGGGGTTGAGTACATATCATTGTGTCAATGTTTCAGGAAGAAAAATCAAAGGCATCTCAAATAGCACTTCTCATATCCCTAGACGAATCAGATTGGCCCTAATGTGTGCAGACAAATAAAGCACTTGTCAGTAATTGTTCAAGACTGGGAGGAATGCAGACTCCCCCAAGCAAGTGGTGGTTTGCAGGTTCCTCTACCAAGGCTTCTCACCACCTGGGCTCAAGCCCAAATATCACCCTATGGTAGTGCTTCTCACGCTTGGCTGCACGTTGGAACCCTCTGGGCAGCTTTCAGAAATACGAATACTAGAGTTTCCACTTCTAGAGGTGCTGATTTTAATTGCCCTGGGTGGAAGGCCTGGCCACACAAAGTTTCTACGTTCCCTAGGTGGTTCTGCTGTGCAGCCAAGGCTGAGTGCCACTGCCCTGCAGGAAATATTACCCTGAAGAAGTATTGGTCATAGTCTGAGTCAGGCTGGATGGCGCCAGCCCGGCTGAGTTCTTGTCAAGAGTGTTATTGACTGTGTGAGGCACAGATTGCCATTGTTGGCAAGACTCGGCTGAGAATGTTTACCTGTAGTTTGTATGGGCCAGTCCCACCAGGTGTGGCTTCTTCCACCGATCAGTGCTTCAAAGCTGTCCTCTGAGCAGCTCAGACCCGATGGCAGCCAAATAATGTGTTCACCAGTACGTACGTGTCTGCAGCTGCTTTCTTTAGCCATCCCAAGGGAAAAGCAATGGATTAATTGCAATTTGGTCAGACTTACTGCAATAAAACTCATTCCTCAAAAATCTATTCTCTAATAGTTATTGGTCTCACCAGCAGATATTAGGTTCTGAGAAATCGTATGGTACTGTAAGGAGATTTGGGTAGCGATGTATGCCAGTATGGCTGGCAGTACAGTTTTCTTAGGATGACTTTGACAAATCAGCATTCTTTTTGTTTTTCTTCTTTTTTATTCTTTAAGTTCTGGGATACATGTGCAGAACATACAGGTTTGTTACATAGGTATACACCTGCCATGGCGGTTTGCAGCACCCATCAACTCGTCATCTACATTAGGTATTTCTCCTAATGCTATTCCCTCCCCGAGTCCCCACCCACCAATAGGCCCCAGTGAGTGATATTCCCCTCCCTGTGCTCATGTGTTCTCATTGTTCAACTCCCACTTATGAGTGAGAACACGTGGTGTTTGGTTTTCTGTTTTTGTGTTAGTTTGCTAAGAATGACGGTTTCCAGCTTCATTCATGTCCCTGCAAAGGACATGAACTCATCCTTTTTTATGGCTGTATAGTAGTCCATGGTGTATATATGCCACATTTTCTTTATCCAGTCTATCATTGATGGGCATTTGGTTTGGTTCCAAGTCTTTGCTGCTGTGACTGGTGCTGCAATAAACATACATGTGCATGTGTCTTTATAGTAGAAAGATTTATAATCCTTTGGGTATATACCCAGTAATGGGATTGCTGGGCCAAATGGTATTTCTGGTTCTAGATCCTTGAGGAATCGCCATACTGTCCTCCACAATAGTTGAACTAATTTACACTCCCATCAACAGTGTAAAAGCGTTCCTATTTCTCCACATTCTCTCCAGCATCTGTTGTTTCCTGACTTTTTAATGATCGCCATTCTAACTGGCGTGAGATGGTATCTCATTGTGGTTTTGATTTGCATTTCTCTAATGACCAGTGATGATGAGCTTTTTTTCATATCTTTGTTGGACGCATAAATGTCTTCTTTTGAGAAGTGTCTGTTCATATCATTTGCCCACTTTTTGAGACACATCAGCATTCTTATTCCTTTATTGGGAACAAGAAGTTCAAGAGCCATTGTATGGCCTGAGTCTTTTTAAGCTCTGCCACCTAAACATGAAGGGATAGAAGTGTTCTACTGTATTTTCATTAAATGACATTGAAACGAATTTAGTTTTATTTTTCTTGTTCTAGTTGCTTTTCTTTACCTACAGGAATTAATCCATAGGAGCTGCATTCTATGTGATCTATATGAGCTGCAGGCCTAAACTTTAATAATAATGGGGCATAGGACCAGTGGGAAGGATAGGAAAGGCATTTTACAACTTATCAAGTCATAAATAGCAGCATCTCATTTTTAATTTAAAAAGCATTGACTTTTTTTTATTGATAACCAGAAACAGTTAGAAGTTGGAACTTGACTTTTTTTCTAATATAAAACCCTTTCATCTCATCCTCTTCTTACCTACAATATAAAGATATATGATAATAGCTAATGCCATTTACTGGTATTTTTTCTTAATTTCACCTTTTTTTTTTTTAACTCAGCAAGGATCATCCATGAAGGTACTTTGTAATCCATAAAGACTGTTTATATGTAAGGGATTATGATCATTTTGATAAATTTCCCATGCAGAGGAAAAGGCTGAAATTATTCTCAACTCCTTTGCCTAGAAATATTTCAGAATAAATTGAAAAATTATCTGATTTATGCTGCACAGTGTTGTAGTGCTGAATCCTGTGTCCAAATCTGAGACTATGTCACTCCAACTGCATAAAATGATGTTATGTAGACTTCCAGGCTAGAAGTTACCTTTAGAAGCCAGGGTTTCTAGCGTTTGCACAGAATCTGACCTATTTTTTGAAAAAAACAAATGGAATCCCAGCTTTTCCCTTCAACTCTTTAGCAAAAGAGGGTCTGAAATGTCTGTCCATGATTAGTTATTTCTTGAGAACAGTTTGTCAGCAAGACTGCTGAGGCGGGTCTTCACTTCCTCACACAGACTAAAGATAAAAAGTAGATCCCCCAAACTCCTCATCTCCCCAAACTGCCCTGGATGGGTGCAGAGGAGTCCTCAGAAGGAGCCCCAGACCCATGTCCATGCATCACCCATCTGCCCGAACTCTGGGTCTTGTAGCCTAGGGTCAGTTTCTTGGTGGGACTGAAAGCAGTCCTCAGGCAGTCTACTGGGGGAAGAACTTGACTCTGCTGACACCCACCTTGGCATATTCGAGAGTGCCTTCTCTGGAGCTGAAAAACCTGAGATTCCAGTCCTGACTCTGTCACCAACTGGTGGTGAGTCCTTGGAGATGTTGCATAGCTGTTTTGAGCCTCAGTATCCTTTTCTATAAAATGGGGATAATGATGTTCAAATAAACAATGAGAGGCCGGGCACGGTGGCTCACACCTGTAATCCCAGCACTTTGGGAGGCCGAGGCGGGTGGATTACTTGAGGTCAGGAGTTCAAGACCAGCCTGGCCAACATGGTGAAACCCCATCTCTACTAAAAATACAAAAACTAGCTGGGCATGGTGGTGCATGCCTATAATCCCAGCTACTTGAGAGGCTGAGGCAGGAGAATCGCTTGAACCCGGGAGATGGAGGTTGCAGTGAGCCGAGATCATGCCACTACCCTCCAGCCTGGGTGACAGAGTGAGACTGTGTCTCAAAAAATAAATAAAAATAAAAATAAGTGAGAAAAACTTTTAATGTATAGTAAGTGCTTGATAATGCTGAGTTTACCACTCAACAGCAGATCCCAAGGTCAGGAGTTGGAGACCAGCCTGGCCAATATGGTTAAACCCTGTCTCTACTAAAAATATAAAAAAAAAAAATTAGCCAGGCATGGCGGTGTGTGCCTGTAGTCCCAGCTACTCGGGAGGCTGAGGCAGAAGAATCGCTTGAACCTGGGAGGCAGAGGTTGCAGTAAGCCGAGATCACACCACTGCACTCCAGCCTGACAACAGAGCGAGACTCCATCTCAAAAAAAAAAAAAAAGAAAAGAAAAAAGAAAGAAAGTATCTACTGGACATGAAAGAAAAAACAATGTTATTATTAAAGAAAAAATAATAGTTATTATTCTCTTTCCTGGTATATTTAAAGTAGATTTTTTAGTTTAAAATCAATGATGTATCCTAAAAATGAAGCTGCTTGATGACTGTGGACTGGAATCGACATTGGACCTGGTTACCAATGGAAGGTTCTGTTTCCAGGTAGCAAGATGTCACTGGCTGATATTTATTTCATGTGTTAAGAGAAATTACCTTTGGCTCCTGAAGGAGGAAAACATCTGTCCTGTGTGAACTATTTTGGCTAAGGTAGCATTTTGTAATATCTAGTGACTCAATTGATTTTCTTACCAGGGTTCCCTGGAGGCTCTGTAGGGACATGGGAAGCAAGAAGCTTATGGGGTAGGATTCTGGAAACATTATATAAATGGAGGTAAAATTCACATATGATACAATGAACCATTTGAAAGCACACAATTCAGTGGCATTTAGTACATTCACAAAGTTGTGCAACCATCACCACCAGCTCCACAGCGTTTTGCCACTCCAAAAGGAAACCATTAAGCAATCACTCTCCATTCCCCCTCCCCCCAGTTCCCGGCAACCAACAGTCTGCTTTCTGTCTCTGTGGATTTAGCTATTCTGGATATTTCATCTGAATAGAATCATACCCTATGCAGTCTTTTGTGATTGGCTTCTTTCACTTAGTATAATATTTTCGAAGTTCACCCTTGTTGTGGCTTGTGTCAGTACTTCATTCCTTTTTACAGCTGAATAATATTCCAAGAGATGGATAGACCACATTTAGTATTCATTTGTCAGTTGATGGACATTTGGGTGGATGCCATCTCTTTTTCAACCAGAGGGATGCTACAATGATCTATTTCATATGTTGGCATTCTACATTAGATTTCCTTTGAAGAGAGGGGATCTTTTCTGCTACGAGAAGTTTTTAGAACTCCTGTTTTCATCCAGCCTCCTCATTTATTGCTAAAAGCCCAGACCTTAGAACTCATCATGCTGGTCAGTTCCCTGGTTCAAGAATCTCCCTCTGAGGCTGGGCGCGGTGGCTCATGCCTGTAATCCCAGAACTTTGGGAGGCCGAAGCGGGCGGATCATGAGGTCAGCAGTTTGAGACCAGCCTGGCCAACATGGTGAAACCCCATCTTTACTAAAAATACAAAAATTAGCTGGGCCTGGTGGTGGGCGCCTGTAATTCCAGCTACTTGGGAGGCTGAGGCAAGAGAATCGCTTGAATCCAGGAGGCAGAGGTTGCAATGAGCCAAGATAGAGCCACTGCACTCCAGCCTGGGCGACAGAGCAAGACTCCGTCTCAAAAAAAAAAAAAAAAAAAAAAAAGAATCTCCCGCTGAAGCATCACTGACAGAGGAGCGGCCTGTGTCCTGGCAAGACAACAGACTTGGTATCAGCCAGGCCTGGGATAATGTCCTTAATCTCTGATCATTGTACCCTGAGCTTGGTGGTCAAGTCACTTTGGTCTAATCATGTCTGTAAAATGGAAATCCAGGTATCTCCTTGGCTGGATTGTCACGGTCATGATATGAAATGACATGTGAGAAAGGCCTATGGAATCTGAAAGCATTAGACAACAGCTAGTTCTTAAGGTCACCAAGTGGTCAATCAGCCTTTCCTTTAAAATCATGCTGATGGTGACAAATAAGTCACCAGCTCTTGAGGCAAGCTGTTTGAGTTGTGGACATAATGGTTCTGCCCCCCTGAATCATACATGGGGAAGCTATGCTGGAGATAGGTAAGAAACTTGCCCCAAGTCCCAAAGCTAGTAAGAGATAGACTGGAAACTGGGCCCTGGGCCTGGCTCCTACACCAGTGTTCGCTTGGCCAAGAGGCTGTATTGGTCTTCAGTTTCCATTTCACATTCAAAGCTTAACTTTGAAGGTATGCGAAAGAAATAAGAATAATCAATGGAAAATTTCCCCTTTCACTCAAGGTATTAGGGCAGCCCAAGTCTTTCTTTTTAAAACTTCTGTCAAAGGCAGAAGTAAATAAATTGCGATCTCAACTGTTTTTAAAGCAAGGTGCTTATTCCATCAATTGATTAATTTTTGGCTCCCAGGGGACCCATTTTACTAGTATTGGGCTCCTTCTCCTGAACATAGATATTTCAGGGAACTGGACTCCTTTCTCAAGAATCATAGCCATTCAGGACCCCAATGTAATATAAATGAAGACAGAGACAGGCTTGGAGAAATCGGAGGGGTTTTATTGATATTACGATGCCGCGCAATGCCTGGAAGCTGGGTTATGGACTGCTTTCCTCTTATTCAAAGGTATATATTTGGAACATGACTTATATACGGCCCAGAAGCCCCTTTTCCCACATAACATTTCACAATCCTCTCCCCGTTTCATTACTTCCTATCACCATAACAACCAGGTTTGCTGTAAAGAGAGGAGTCAGCCTGCCAAGCAGCTGTGGTCCTAATTCGGAAGTGTTTGTCCACTAAAGGTTTTATTGGGCACTCAGGCTTTACTTCTTATCTTGTCTCCAAGCACATCTCTTGGGCCCTGTGCCATGTTTGGTGCCAATAGATGAATCCCCAAATCCGGTAGATTCTATGTAGAATCTAGAATAAAGTTGAAACATTCTCAGAGAACAGAAAACAAGAAATCTCCCAGTGGACTCTGTTTTGTGGCTAGGCCTTGTCGTACAACCAAGGAATGTGGCTTTGTCCAGTCCTGGAGAAGATTAGAGAAACATTAATCAGAAATTCTCCAGACCCAGAACCCTGCCCCTTAAATTGGTGGCACCTCTTACTGAAGTCCCCTCAAAAATAACGAAGAGGAGTTCTTAACTGTCTAGACTAAGCATGCTGTCGGAAGCACAGAACATGATCTTTCTGACTGGAGAATAGATTCTTCCTGAAGAATCATCCGCTATCCTGCTGAATGGCCTGTTCATGTGTGCACTGCTGACCTTTGGTTGAAATTCTGGGCTCAAATGATTCCTGAGGTGATACGGTTTGGCTCTGTGTCCCTACCCAAATCTCATCTCGGATTGTAGTCCCCACAAGATCTGGTGGGAGGTGATTGGATCATGGGGGCAGTTTCACCCATGCTGTTCTTGTAGTAGCGAGTGAGTTCTCATGAGATCTGATGGTTTAAAAGTGTGTGGCAGCTCCCCCTTCTCTCTCTCTCTTTCCTGCCACCTTGTGAAGAAGGTCCTTGCTTCCCCTTTGCCTTCCGCCATGATTATAAGTTTCCTGAGGCCTCCGAGTCATGCTTCCTGTTAAGCCTGCAGAACTGTAAGTCGGTTAAACCTCTTCGTCATAAATTACCCAGTCTCAGGTAGTTCTTTATAGCAGTGTGAAAACAGACTAATACATGAGAGTTCAATCAGGAACCCTGACCCTGCAGACCAGCACACATTGACCCCAAGCGCCTTTGAAGATTTTACACAAATAAAAAAGTCTGGGTCACAGAGAAATGAATATTTGCATACTTATTTGCATTTCATTTACACCATGTGTGGATTAGAGAAACATATTTATTTATTTCGAGTGTTTATTGAGCACTTACTGTGTGTCAGGGGAAGACTGCAGAAGTGAATTAGATCGCCAGCCAGTAGGGGTGGCAAGACCCACGCATCAGTATCTGTAAGGTGGAATGTGCTAAGTACTGAAAGCATAAAGACAAATTGCCAAGAGAGGAAAGTGTGGGGAGAGGTTATTTCCTGATGGGAAGAACTTTTAAAAACTGACAAGGAGGTGGCACTTGAGCTGAGGTTTAAAGCGTGAATAGGATTTGAAATATGAAAATGAGGGGAAGGAGGTCCCTGGTGAAGAAAACAAAGGCAAAAGTCTCTGTTGGGGGAGCCTTGAGGAGTTCAGGTAGGCGGGAGGGATGGGTGCATGGAGTGGATTAGGAGAGAGGAAGGTGGGAGCTAGATGGAAACCCAAAGCCAGAGGTTTATGGCCTTGAATGTCAAGAAATTTGAGGCCAGGCACGCTGGCTCACGCCTGTAATCCCAGCACTTTGGGATGCCTAGGCAGTGGATCACGTGAAGTCAGGAGTTCGAGACCAGCCTGGCCAACTTGGTAAAACCCCATCTCTACTAAAAATATAAAAATTAGCTAGGCATGGTGGCACCTCCCTGGAATCCCAGCTACTCAGGAGGCTAAGGCAGGAGAATCGCTTGAACCCAGGAGGCAGAGGTTGCAGTGAGCTGAGATCGCACCATTGCACTCCAGCCTAGGCAACAGAGGGAGACTCAGTCTCCAAAAAAAAAAAAAAGGAAAAGAAATTTGAGCTTGTTTTTTTGTGTGATTTTTTTTTTCTCTCCTCTAATGAATGTGTCACAGTCTTTATTCTTAGTCCCTGGCACAGTATTCAAAACCTTTTTTTTTTTCCAACTTTTATTTCAGGGTCAGGGGGTCCATGAGCGGGTTTGTTATGGAGCTGTTTTTCTATCTGGAATGCATGAAGTCTTGAAGGCTATCTGTGATTTTGTGTATATGTGTATTTTTTTTCTGGAGCAAAAGCCAGAAGTTTCATCATATTTTCAAAAAGTGAAGAACCAAACTGTCATCCTATTATCATTGGAGGCTATAAAAAGCCACAACTTGTCTGAGGTTCCTGACTTCAAGATACATTGCATTCCCCATACCTTGAAAGGTCTCAGGTTTCAGATGATAGTAAATGAGAAAAATGTGCATACATTTTCAAGTGTGAGCAGGAAGGAGATGACTAATGATAAGTGCATTATTTTATGTGCAAGAAGTAAAACCAGACAACTCTCTTCCATTTGAAAACGTTTAAGCATTAAGTCAGAAGTAACCAGCAAAAGCCTTATTTGTGGGAAGTCTGTTGAGAGGGAACCATTTCCAAGATGTATGGGGAAGAATTTCCTGAGCTGATGTGAGAGTGTCATTCCAGAGGGCCATTAGACAGGAGCCGAGCCCCTCCGCCAGCAGGTAGGCACGCTCTCCCTCTTGCCGTGCATGGAGCAGATGGGAAACTAGACGAGCATATGGCCAGTCAGTCATCATTACGGGGAAATGGCAGTGCTGAATTCTTTGTGGGCCCTTCCAAAGTTATTCCAGGTAGTGATGAGGTAGCAAATGTGTTTGGAAATTTCCTTAGGAGTTGCACCAGTGAACCTTAAATGTTTGTGTGCTTTTAGAATCAGCAGTTGTTAGCCCAGAACACAGCGCATGCTGGGCTTAGGACACCAAGGTTGTAGTATCAGCTCCACCTTGGTCTCAGAAAAGTCACTTAGACTTTCTTGGGTTCAGTTTCTTCATTATAAAAAAAGGGAATAATAGTTTCTGCTCTGCCTGGTTCACAAGGGAGTGTTTCTTGAGTGCTGACTGTGTATAGCATGGTGGTAAATGTTCACATATAGTCCCAGCTAGTCCTCACATAGGATCTGCAGTAGGGGCTATGACTACTTCTATTTTATAGATGAGGACATCGAGGCTTGGAGAGGTTGAGTGGCATGGCCAAGTCCACCTGTTTATGGAGACAGACTGAGATTTAAAGCCAGGTCTGTCCAGCTCTTGCCCTGCAAGAGAACAGACGTGCAGGTATTTAGCACATGAAAGAGATGGGTGCCTGCAAGGTGTTAGCATTCCCTGGTTGGGTTCATGCCTATCCAAGGCCTGTTCTCTGTCTGTAAACTTTGGGGCAGGGTCTCATGTCTCTGTCTCCAGGGCCAAGCGCAGAACCCAAGCAGGTGCTTATGGGTAAGGAAGGTCTGTGGTCAGTGAGGCGGTGACCTTATTTTCAATAATGTTGACAACCAGAATGAATATAATGAAAGCCAGTGTACAAAGAAGAGTGACTTAAAGCAGGATCTCACATGAGACAAGAGAGTCCAAGGTAGAATATTCCCCGTGTGCACTTATGTGTCCCAGACCGGAGAACAGGCTGAAGTTTCATAAGAAGACCTGGTGAGCCAAGAACTAGATTGAGTCATATGAAATCGCTGATAGCAGACAATTTCTGGAATACAAGAATGGCAATGTCATATGGTTCAAGCTAATAGTTGGCTGGCAATGGTCAAGACAAGCCTCTTGAAGAAGGTAAAGAAGATGGGGCTTGCACTAGCTTGGGCTTGGATACGTAAGAATATGTAAGTAGGCTTGGGAGAGGAAGTATGGAGGCAGGAAGCAGGTGACAGGGTTGGGTGGAGTTGGGGAGGCACCAATGGTGTGGGTCAGGACCACCCATCATAGTTCCAAAAGGGCATTTTGGGGTGGAGAAGACAGATGCTGCTTCCCTGCTGCCCATTTCATACTAAAATGTTTTCCTCATTATAAAAGTAATGTGTGTTTATTGTGGAAAAATTGAGAAGTACTGAAAAGTGCATAGCATGACATCTCCCTCAAAGTCAGCCACCCAGAGCTAACCTGATTAACTTTTTACTTAATAAAAATAGTATAATCTTCTCCTGTCATTTATAGTTGAAGTCATACTGTCTGTGTAATTTTGGTATGCTGTTTTTATTTTTCTCCTTTTTTCTGGGATGGAGTCTCACTCTGTTGCCCAAGCTGGAGTGCAGTGGCGCGATCTCAGCTCACTGCAACCTCTGCCTCCCAGGTTCAAGTGGTTCTCCTGCCTCAGCCTCCTGAGTAGCTGGGATCACAGGCACCCACCACCACGCCTGGCTAATTTTTGTATTTTTAGTAGAGACGGGGTTTCACTGTGTTGGCCAGGCTGGTCTCGAACTCCTGACCTCAGGCGATCCACCCGCCTTGGCCTCCCAAAGTTCTGGGATTACAGGCGTGAGCCACGGCACCTGGCCTATTTTTCTCCCTTTTATAAGGCAGTAGTTGCCCCTTTCTCATTCACAACTCTTCTTGAACATCATTTTCATCAATGACGGGACCAGAGTTTGCCTCCCTATTGGGGAATGTTCAGTTTATTTCTAGCATCTATGCTTAAAGCTCTGCGTGCAATGAGAATGGTGTCGTAGGGTAGAGAGAGTCCCTGGGGCAGCAAGAATAGAGATGTACTCTGGTTTTCAAGGTACAGTAGAAGAGTGGAGTGGGTGAGGGTTGGGACCCTGGAGCGAGACTCTTGGGGGTAAATTTGGCTCTGGCATTTATCACCATAAATAGGGCAGAGATTCCCACTCTCTGTACTTTGTTTTTTTTTTTTTTTCATCCATAAAAGGGAGTTTTCAGTTGGATGTTTTTAAACATACAAAGCAATGAGAAGTTCTTAATTTGGAGAGAAGGAATATGTTGCTTATTCCTAAGAAAGGATTTGACATGGAAATATCCAATCTGAATGTAGTTAAATAAATTGAACAATATATGTAACCTGAAAGCATTTCTTTTTTTTTCTTGAGAATAAAAGTGTGGAGGAAGAGGTGGTAAAGTGGGAAGAGTGCTACAGCAGTGCCAGTTTCATCTTCGACCGTGAGGATGGACTTGATTTTCTGCTAATGATCTGTTAGATTATCAGAAATGGAAGATCAAAATGAAAGCCAGTTTCAGTCATCATTTGAAAACCCTTGGTTATCACACCAAGTGTTTGGCAGTGTTCTCTAGCTGCTTTCCTTCCTTATCTTTTGAAGCAATTTCCATTTCTTCCTTCACTTTAAGCAGCCGAAGAGCCCTTTGCAACCCTCATCACAGAGGCTAATGAGAGAGGTGGGAGAGGGTGGAATTTGAGCGGTTCAGAGCAGGAGGATCCACCCCCAGGCTCATCCTCTCTGGGCGTGCATCTCGTCAGCGAGAGTCAGCAGCCTTCCGTGTCTAACTGTGGGGCTGGCTTTCCTGGATGTGCAATTCTGTCTTGGGGGACGCCTTTATTTACCTAGAGAGGATCATTTTCTTCCTCCGGACTGCGCCATGCCTCTGCAGCGCCGTAGACCAGTCCTGAGAAACTGCTAAGGTGTGAACGAATGCAAGTATGCATACGTGCGTGAATGAGTGCTGAGGGCTTGCTACATGTAGGTTCTGTGCTAGAGGCTGGATCGGTGATGCCCATAGCCTCTGTGAGGTGCAGGAGACAGCAGAAGCACCAACAGCCAGGTGAGCCAGGCCTGGGCATGAGGAGATGTGGGTCAGGAAGGAGGCAGTGAGGGAGACCTAAGCCGAAGAAGCAAATCTTGGTGAGGGCTGCAAGGCAGGACAGGACATGGGGCTCTCAGAGCATGGACAGCTCCAGAACATTCATAGCTGTATTCACAAATTTATAAAAGCTCCAAGCTGGAATCAACCTAATGTCCACCAACAGAAGAATGCACTTATTATGGATATTCACTCACTGGAATACTATATATCAATGAAAATGCTTGAATTATAGCTTTGTGCATGGATATTGATGTACAGCAAAAGAAGCAAGTCATACAAGAACATCTACAGTACAGTTCAATGAAATAAAATTCAGAACAGGCAAAACTAAACTTTGTTTTATAGAAGTGTAACCCTAAGTAGTCAGATATGAAGAAAAGTGAGAAACAAAGATCAGAGGGTTTAAGGTGGTTACTTCTGGGCAGGGATGGGCAGCGGGAGGTGTGATCTGAGTAGGGTCACAGGTGGAGGCTGAGATGTGGCCATGTTCTATTTCTTAACCCAGGTGGCGGATGTATAGGTTTTAGAATTATTCTTTAAATGTGTGTATCTATGTTATACATGCTTGTATATGTGTGATATTTGAAAAATTTACAGAAAAACATAAAGAAGTCCAATGTATAGTACGGATCACAGTGAGCAAGCAGGGACGGTGTCAAGAGATGGGGCCAGAGCCGCAGGGCCTAATTAATGAGTCAGGTCAAGCATTTGGCTTTTCCTCCTAAAAGCAATGGACAGATTTTCAAAGCAGGCTGACACGATGAGGTTTATGTTTTAAAACCATCGCTTTGGCTGCAGCATGAAAGCCAAGTTGGGGTGAGGCAAGGGTGGCTGTGGGACAGTTACGAGTTTTGGGGGATGTCAGTCGTGTATGTGTTAGGTGGCAGGAGTAGGGATGGAGAGAAATGTTTGGATCAAGACGTTTTTAGGAGGATGAATGGACAGGGCTTGGTGATGGATTGGATCTGAGATGTGACTGTGAAGGAAGAACAAAGAAAGGGGCCCAAGTTCAGCAACTGGGTGGCTGTTGATGCCAATCATGGAGGTGCCACGACCTGGGAGAAGAACAGCTTTGTGAGGGCCTGATGAAGGGTCGTGAGACTTCCAGGGATATTATCTAATAGGTAGTTGGGTACATGGGCTGGGGGCTCAGAGGAGATGTGGCCCATTACAAGAATAATTGCTCCACAGAGTAGACAGGGACGGTTTGGTCCCCATGTGCGGACTAGACACTGTCTACACCAAGTGATTTCGGTGGCAACTGTGGTGAAGTGGGGTGAACCCAGGACAGGAGGTCTGGGTTCAGATCCTGACTCTCACTCCTCTTTTTGGCGCATTCTTAACCCTGTTCCACCTCAGCATGCTCACAGAGCTCGGCCCTGCCTGCTGGCTCAGTTGCTGGGCACAGAAACATCCTGTCTTCAAGGTGCCCTTTGCATATTACTCTGTTTTCTTAATCCACTTTTAGGCTTTTGGAGTTGTGCGGGGGCCTTAAGAAGCACTGGACCCCCCTTGTAAGTGGTGCCCATGCCTGGCAGGAGGAGTGATTGAGGACTATTGAGTGGGGCAGGCGGTGAGGGTTTCCTTAGAGCACTGCTTCTCCGGGCTTCCCCGCGAGCCTCCTCTGCTCGTTGTCATTACAGCCACCATCTCCCCACACACCTGTGCAGGGCTTGGAAGTCTATAGAGTCATTTCAGACCAATTATCCTAAATGATATTTGCCCAACCATGCAAGGTAGTCAGGAAATGAGTCATTCTTCCCATTTCACAGGCAAGGAAACCAAGACTCAAACAACATAGCATTTCACAAGCTTCAGGCTTTAGGACTCTGTGTGTTGGAGGGTAGGTTGCTGGTCATGGAAACGGTTACCTGTGTCCAAATCTACTAGCTGAAGCCTCAGCTAGGCTCTGTTTCTATACACCATGACCTCTGTGAGGTGCTGGAGGAGAGAAAAACTGGAATCTGTCCTCAGGGGTCTGATTAGGAGTGGGGACTGGACATCCTCTGCCAGGAGGAAATGGTGGAGGTGCTAAGGTGTTTGGCTTGGAGAAAAAGACCCCAGGGCATAGCATTTCCATTTTTACTTGAAGATGGTTATGTGGGAAAGGGGATGAAGTCTCTTCGGACACCAATAAGGCAGAGCAAAGACCCATGACTGAAATTTGCGGAGGGATTTAAGCTCAAAGAAAGAAAGAAAACAACAGCAATGACTGACTTCGCCTGAAATGATAAGGGTTGACTGAAAGGAGTAGCAAGTTCCATGTAGTTAGAAGTTATCAAACCAAGGCTAAATAGCCGTTCAGGTCTTAGTTGTGCCGTCTTGGGGAAGTCACTTAACCTCTCAGAATCCAAGTCTCCTTATCTAGACAATGAACATACTGTTCCTACATTGCAGGTTGGTTGTGAGGACCAAATAAGGCACTGAAGCAGATCTCTGGGGACACTCGTTCCACAAGTAGCTATTGAGTTCCTACTAGGTTCATGACATACGCTATCTGACTTAATTTTCATGGCAGGCTGGCCCCTCAACGTTTTTTGAGGCCCAAGAAAGAAAACAAATTGAAGCCTTAGCCTCCTTCCAGCCCCTCCTTCTCTTCCCGATCCTGACTCCATCCACCACTGCAAGGAGTTGGGTAGACCCTACGGTTCACACATCTCAGCTCTGTTCACAAGGACCCCCACCCCCAGCTGGCTGTTCCTGGCCATTCTTCAGGTCTAGGGAGAAGGCCCCAGAAGCACCATTTGCCCTTGAGAGGATGGACTCCAGCCATCTAGGAGGGGAATTCCGGGGTCCTGGATACCCAGAAGGGGTTCCCAGAAGAGGGAGGGCATGGGCTCCATGTGAGTGTGCCTCCTTGGCCTCAAGGACTCCTTGCCCCTTGAGAAGGGGGCTACCAGAGTTGGGCTGGAGAAGGACCCTCTCAAATGCAGGGCACAAGGCAGGGGCCCACTTGCCAGGGTATAAGCGCAGTATTTTCTGCTAACTCAGTAAGTGGTGGTGCTTACAGTTACCCTGGGTGTGTTCAGCCGGGAGCCATTCTGGAGTCTCAGTGACAGGCTCAGAGTGGGGTACAAAGCCAGGGAAGCAGAAGAGGGATGAGGGGGCGGGGAGATGTGGGCTATCAGGACAGTGCCAGCAGCTCAAATGATCAAGTCTGTAGGGATAGATTGACTAAGTTTCCTTTTGGATCAGGGTTCTTCCTCCCGTGGTGGTGGAGGGCCTCTATGGGCAGGCTGTTTCTGGAAGAGTCCCTGGGCAGTGGTAGAAGGCGCCCCCTGATTCTGACTGGCTAGCCGGTTTGAGGAAGACCTGAGATTACAAGCTCCTGCCGTGGGGGTGGGGTTGGGGTGGGAGAGAGTGGCAAGGACCAGGCCTTAGCCATGGAGTTGAGGATAGAACCACAGCCCTATTAGAACAGCCAGCTGGGTCAACATGCAGCGGGGAGGGCACAGCGGGGCATCAGATTCTGGTTTGAGCCAGCAAGGCCACTCCCAAACACCCCTTCTTCTGGGGCTTGGAGTCAGCTAACTACTCCCTGCCAAGGTCAGCAAGGCGTAGGACTGGATGGGGCAGATCCACTGGATGCAGAACCTTGGAGCCTGCAGCTGAGTAGGGACAGAAGAGGAGCTGGGTGTTTCCCAAACGTTAGTGGGCACCAGAATCACCTGGTGGGTTTGTTAAAGCCCAAACTGCTGAGCTCTACTCCCAGAGTTTCTGATTAATTTGCATTTCTGACATGTTTCCAGGTAAAACAGCTGCTGCTGGTCCAGGTACAACACTTTGAGAACTACTTGCCTGCCAACCCCTGGCCTTGTGTCTGTCCCAGGCCACCTGAAGACCCTGGGAAGCAGCCCTTCATCCCTACTAGGGTTTGGCACAGTGCTCTCAGCAGGGCAGCTGGTAGGCCCCATCCTCATGCACAGCGATGGAGGATGCCCCTGGCGAGGGAGGCCATTGGAAACAGAGCTTGCCAGTAATACAGGGAACAAAACACCCAGTTTAATACAACTCTACTCGTAGGTGTCACATATATTGCTTGTGACCACAGAACTGAAGAAGCAAAACAGAGCCACTTTTTAAATTCACATTTTTAGGAATGTTTCCTTTCCTTGCCTTTCTGTGTGGGTTTCTTAAGACAAGTGAAATATTAAATGATTGTAACATCTAACCTTTAGGGAACAATCACACCGTCTTAGAACAATTCTTCTAACGAGGGAGAAAGTTGCAGGTTTTTTCTTCCCCTTTCATGCACTTCCAGCTGGTTTTCAGGCAAAGTCCTAGGTGCATTTTCAATTTGGTCTCAGCTTTTCTCTGCAGCAGAACAAGTGGTGGGGAAAATGTTTTCTCTAGGCAGCAGCAACATTTCTGTCTCATTTGTCTGGTTTTGCACTGTAACATGGCAGCCTGTGGGGCTGCTAATTTGAACTTAGGTCCTTCTAAGAATGCATCATTCATGATCAGTAAACATATCAGGATGCAGATTTTAACCACTTAATTATTGAATGTGGAAATGCTTCCTTGCTTCATGAATATTCTAAAATGGAACAATAGATAAATTATGTTCCACTCCCAAATTTCATTGTGGTTCTGAACCACTTCATATTTAAGCATTATCTGATTACCCGGAGGCTGTGAGCTCTATTTTCCCTCAGAAAATTTGGTAGCAGAGTTACTTTGTTCCAAACCATAGAGAAGTCTAAGGCCTTTATCAAGAACAGGTCATCTTTGCACCATTTAGTTTGTCCTTGGATCTATAAATGTCCTTGCTGGAAATGGAGGTCAAAGCAATACTTTTATAAATGGGGATGTAGCCTTGTGCAGTGGAAAAGGCAAAGGGCTCTAGGGTCCAGTGGGCCTGGGTTTGACTCTAGACTTTTTCTTTTGCTCCCTGTGAAATCTGGGGCAGTTATTTAACTTCTCAAAGGATCAGTTTCTTCATCTGTAAAATGTGAATCACAGTAATAGCCACCTAACAACATTATTGTGATCATTAAATGAATTATAGTTCTTAACTGCACAGCATACTACCTGAGCATGGGAAGCATTTAATGAGTGATACTAAATTTATATTATAATTTTCCTTATTGTTCCAATCATATAAAGTCCCTATCACAATGTTGAGCCTATTGCCATTTAACAAATGAGTTTTATTATTACTATTATAAACATCATCACAATTTTTACACATGGATGTATATTAAAATACAGTTTTCTACCACACAAACTAGATGCATTTTATTTTTTAAGATGGGAATTTATATAAGTAAATGGACAGCTTAATGAAGTTCAGGAAGATTGAAGTAAACCAATGGTGCTCATATTAAATAGTTTAATTAAGATAATCCCTGATGCAAAGCATTTGTTCAATTTGCACCTCACATTGAAAATGGGCTCCATAGATTTTCATGAACTTCTCTTTGATGTGGAAAGGCGGCTCTGACCACGAAGGGGAACTGGCTGGGAGTCGAGGTCTTGGGCTGAGTGTCTGCCCTGTGGCTGCACTCTGAACTTGACCAAGAGCCAGTCCCCACGCTTCCCTTGCCTGTGGTCTGTTTATCTCTAGAGACCGCTATTGTGCAAAAATGCTACAATTCTGTAAATGTATGTGATTTGTTATCTTTAAAAAGAGAGATACAAGGGCCGGGCACGGTGGCTCACGCTTGTAATCCCAGCACTTTGGGAGGCCGAGGCGGGCGGATCACGAGGTCAGGAGATCGAGACCACGGTGAAACCTCGTCTCTACTAAAAATACAAAAAATTAGCTGGGCATGGTGGCGGGTGCCTGTAGTCACAGCTATTCGGAGAGGCTGAGGCAGGAGAATGGTGTGAACCTGGGAGGCGGAGCTTGCAGTGAGCCGAGATCGCACCACTGCTCTCCAGCCTGGGTGACAGAGCGAGACTCCGTCTCAAAAAAAAAAAAAAAAAGAGATACAAAAAAATTAAAAGAAAGATTTCATCCTTTAAAAACCCTTAGACTCTGCAAATTTTCCCAGTTGTTTTTAAACCAACAGGTATTAGGTGCCAGCTAGTTGAGGGCAGCTTAATTGGAAGCTGTATTTGTCATCTGCAGTGTGTGTGTGTGTGTGTGTGTGTGTTTGCACTGAATGTGTTCTTGACAGCCTCTCACCATCTAGCTTCTTGCTTCTAAAGAGAAAGGTTTGCTTCTCCCTTGCATTCAGAAGAAACACTCTAGTTCTGGTTATGAACGCTAATTACTTTGAAGAAGAAAAATAGGATTGTGTTTCTAAAAATAGTTCTGGATACAGAAGCCCATTTTTTGATTCTCTTAGAATCTGTGTGCTTCACAAGAGTGATATTACAAGGTTTCGCATTTATCCTCAGCCTGGGTTCATTGCTAGCATCTTTGGTGCTTGTAACTGGGGGACAGAATGGGGCTTGTCTCCATGTTCAGCTATTGTTCAGTGTCTCCCGTAGTTTGAATCTTAGCACCCTTCCACCACTTGTTTGTTTATGAGAGATCATTCCTCTGGTTCATAGGCCTGTTGACTTGGCCTATGATAACACAACAGTGAATACATGATATCCATGAAGTGAACAGACAAGTGTCACTGCAGCTGATGCATTGTAAGAAAAGGAAGCAATACTAGTGTTGGGAGACCAGGGTTCTAGCCCCGGCCCTGCCACTGACGTGGTTCTTTCTCACATACAGTGGGGCTGGGGCTGTGTTGGGTCCTATGGATGCAAAGGTAGTTCAGAGAAGCTCTCTCTCGGCCAGCTCTGTCATCTGGGCTTTCTCTCTTCACCAAGGGCTTGGGCTTGACTACTGAGGACATTTTTGGCCCTAACATTCTGTTAACTCAATTATTGATAATAAGAGTAGTAAGCCTCAGGCAGGTTGTATAGGTGGCTGTTTTGATAGAACTCCAGCAACAGGTAAATCTTTGGATGGGTTCCAAATTATAGATGGCTCCAGAAAGCATGCTTAGATTGTGAGCTTTTTGTACCCCATGCAATGTTCATTGGGTTTTTTGGTTGCTTTGGTTATTTTTTTGTGGATTTTTTGGGGGAGGGGTTGGTCTCTATAAACTGGCTCTTGCTTCTTTCTTGGTAGTTGGGAAATGCTTCGGTTAATCTTCTTTTTTTTTTTTTTTTTTTTTTTTTTTGAGGCAGAATCTTGCTCTGTCACCCAGGCTGGAGTGCCTTAGCACGATCTCGGGTCACTGCAAACCTCCGCCTTCCAGGTTCAAGCGACTCTTATGCCTCAGCCTCCTGAGTAGCTGAGACTACAGGCACACGCCACCATGCCCGGCTAATTTTGTATTTTTTATTAGAGATGGGGTTTCACCATGTTGCCAGGCTGGTCTCGAACTCCTGGCCTCAAGTGATCCGCCCGCCTCAGCCTCCCAAAGTGCTGGGATTACACAAGTGAGCCACAGTGCCTGGCTACTTTGGTTAATTTTCTACTCTGGGCTCTTATTGGCATTTGACCCACTTTATATAGTACCCCAGACAAAGATCTCTAAATTGGTGGAGCATGGCTTCTTCTTAAATTATGATGTGCTCATTTGAAGTTGTGTTTTCTCCTTTAGTTTGTTTTACATTTGAGTCATTTTTGGTGGTATCACTCCAGTCCTCCATTTTCCTCCTCCTTAAACTACATGTACTAATCTGAATTAAAGGAATTACATTCATATAGCATAATAATGTATGCGGCTATTTATCACACATCTGCCAACATTTCAACTCTTTTCTTAGGAAAGAGCTTTATCTGTAAAATGAGGATCATAATCATTAGAATCTTTGAAGGAGGGCCAATAAATATTCCTCTCTTCCACTTAGGTTCTGAATTACTTGAGAATAAGATAAAGGAATAAAGAGGATAAGGGCCAAAATATCACCTTCATTATGACAAAGGTGCTGCTGGGGAATGTGTCAGGTCTGTGGGCAAATGAGCTTCCTGAGGCTGAATCCGGAGCTTGACTCAGGCAGGCAGCAGCTCCCGCTGCAACCCCAGGCAGGTTTGCAGGAACCAGAGCCAGGCTCTGGAGGGCAGCAGGAATGAGCTCCATGAGGAAGGAGAGGAAGGGGCTGAGCACGTTTGCCAGTGTCTCCAAACTCACCAATCAAACAAAGCATTGTATTTCCCCAGGGGAACAGAGTGTGTGGGGGCAGGAGAGGCCAGAAACATTATGCCAAAGGTGTTCCTCTCATGCTGAAAGAACTATCAAGGGTATGGAAAAAGTGCCTCCTCCCCAAACAGAAGCTGGGTAACTAGCTGAAAGAACAAGCTTTGGAGCCTGACAGACCCAGGTTCAAATCTTAGTCCTCCAATTTTATTTTTATTTTTATTTTTTTGAGACAGAGTCTCACTCTGTCACCAGGCTGGAGTGCAGTGGCGTGATCTCGGCTCACTGCAACCTCTGTCTCCCAGGTTCAAGCGATTCTCCTGCCTCAGCCTCCCAAGTAGCTGGGACTACAGGGGGGGGCCATCACACCCAGCTAATTTTTGTATTTTTTAGTAGAGACTGGGTTTCACCATGTTGCCCAGGCTGGTCTCGAACTCCTGATCTCTTGATCCGCCCGCCTCGGCCTCCCAAAGTGCTGGGATTACAGGCGTGAGCCACTGCGCCCAGCCCTAGTCATCCACTTTTGGGCTGTGTTGTTGGGCTGCATTCTCAGACAGCTAAGGCATTCTAAGTCACAGGATGAGACAGGAGATGGGCACAAAATACAGGTCATAACCATCTTGCTGATAAAACAGTTTTCAGTAAAGAAGCCGGCTAAATCCTGCCAAAACCAAGATGGCAACAAGAGTGACCTCTGGTTGTCCTCACTGCTACACTCCCACCAGCGCCATGACAGTTTACAAATGCCATGGCAACGTCAGGAAGTTACCCTAGATGGTCTAAAAAGGGGAGGCATGAATAATCCACCCCTTGTTTAGCAAGTCATCAAGAAATAACCATAAAAATGGGCAACCAGCAGCCCTCGGGGCTGTTCTATGGAGTAGCCATTCTTTTATTCCTCTACTTTCTTAATAAACTCGCTTTCACTTTACTCGGACTCGCCCTGAATTCTTTCTTGCAGGAGGTCCAAGAAACCTCCCTTGGAGTCTGGATCAGGACCTGTTTCCTGTAACAGTGTGATTCCAGAGGAATTCTTCTACTTTGTTAAACCTCGCCTGTAAAATAGAGATAATAATCGGTCACTGTGAAAATTGAGATAATATATTAAAAATGCCAGGCCCATGATAAGTGCTTCATAAATTATAGAAGGTCAAATGAGATAAAGACAAATATATAAATGTCCCTTGTAAATTATGCAAGTTTATGTAAATATAAATAAATGTTATTATTTATGGTGGTGGTTTTAATGCAATGCTGAATTCCACTTGCTATACAATACGGTCGGTGCTCTTTCTTTGGGCTTATTTAAATAGGCTGGGAATACCTGGTGGCTTGTTACACATGTCTTTTCTGTCAGCTCTTACAAAAAAGATCCACAAGCCAGGAGGAAAGAAGAAATTAAATTAATGAGAAACTTGCAGGCATCCGAATGACCATCCTTCTGATTCCAGCTATTTTTGTAGCTTCTCCTGGAAGCTGTCATGTAATTCTGTAGTGGCCATTAGAAAGTCTTCATTCTGTTTGATTTACGCTGAGAAATCATTAGTGGAAACTTGACACAGACCCAGAGTGTTCAGGAGCTGATGTTCCGCCATCAGGCTTTAAGGGACAGCTTTGCGTGCCAGAGGCAGCCCTGGCAGTGAGTGTGCCCAGAAAGAAGATGGAGCAGGGGGCTGTGGCTTCACTCTGCAGCCTCCTCGTCCCCTTGTCATCATCATCAACATCACATTTATCGAGGGTTACTGTGGCCAAGCGCTTTCGGGTTTAATTTTTACCATAACTCTATAAGGTATTATTGTCCTCATTTTACTCCAGGTCACGGACAGAGTCATGATTTGAGCCAGGTTCGGTTCATCCCAGAGCTCGTGTTGTTAGGAGCCCAGGCGACAAGCTCCTCAAAGCCTGGAGGGAGGCTTGGTCAGGCCCTTGCAGCTTTCCTGTCATTGGCATTTGGCACTAACCAGCAGCCCTCCTTTTCCGGGCAGTGATTATTGCTGATGTCTCACCCCAGACCACATTTTTCGATACGGTTCATTTCTCTCCCTTGCCAGGTAAGCTCTCAAGTGTCCCTGGGAGAAGCCAGGCTCTCTGAAGGACCCCTGTGGCACCTGCTGGCCTCAGGTCAGACTCTACCTTGTTCTGCTCAGGGAAACCACCCTTGACGCCAGTCTTTGGGATATGAATAAATTGGAGTTTCATTCAGTTCTGAAAAAATCTATGATTCTTTGCCCTTTGTCAGGCTTTGGGACAGGGGTTAATTTAATAATAGCACCTATCTCATATGGTTGGGGTACTCAATGGAAGGTGCCTAAACAGTGCCTGGGATGTGGTGGGCACTTAGGGAGAGGGGCCGTGCTGTGATCATGGTTACAGACCAGCCCATGGCCTCAGGGAGCTCACTGCCTGCAAAGAGTGACACACAGACGGAAGATCCCAACGTCGTTTGAGGAGTGTGGTGATACAGGGTGCAGAGTGCCTAGGAGGGTCATAACTGAATCTTGGGTGAAGAGTCATCCAATGTTTGAAGCTAGTGCAGACACAACATGGTACAGGAGCAAGAACATGACCTGATGCAAGCTTTGGGCACAAAGGGACCGAAATGGGAATGTGTCCTCCCTAGTCATAGGGAAAAGGTGAAAGATAAGCTCCACCAAGCCAGAGAGCATGAATAGAGGCTGGATGGATGCGGACAGAGCAAGCTGGGGAGGGATTAGTAGTTGTGTCAGAACAGGAAGGACTGAAGACCCAGACATGTTGCCTGGGGCAGAGAAGACTTGAGGAAGACTATCTTAAAGTTACTCTGAGGACAGGGAGAGGAACATTTATTCAGTATGGCTCTGGAGGGAAAGAAGAGCTAAGAGTAACGAGATAGAATTTAGCAGAAGGCAGATTTTTTAATGAATATTTGCAAAAACTTTCTCATAATCAAGGTTTTCTAAAAGTGGAACACGGCTGCCACTGGGCAGACTGATGGGTCCAAGCAGAGCCGGGTGATGCAGGTGGTAGAAGGGAGAGAGCTGAGCTTTGGTGTCAGACACCTAGATTTGAATCAAACTTTTGCACTGGCTTTGTGGCCCCAGGCAGGTCACTTGACTCATCTGAATCTGCATTTCTTGCAAGACCCAATTACAAGTGTGAAAGTGCTTTCTAAACTATGAGACATCACACAAAAAGTTAGTTATTATGCTCATTGTCATTTCACAGTAGTTACTGGTGAATGTGTCTTAGTCATCCAACTAATTTGTGTTGGATTCCATCTAAGACAACGAGTTTGTCTTAGAGGTTTTAGCTTAGTGCCATCATAGAATAGTAAATGTTTGTTGACTAAATTAATTAATGAATCAATGATTCCCCCCCCCCCCCAATCAGCCCTGAAGCTTGAACGTGGGTCTTATCCCGAGCCTGGTACATAATAGACTCTAATTTAAAATGTATTGAGTGGTTGGATGAGGGAGGGATTAACTATGTTAATTGCTATTAACTAATGTGATAGTCGTTGGGTTTAGCACTTTTACTAATATCTCATTTAATCATAGACACAATCTTGTGCAATGGCCCCATCTCACAAGAGTGAGTGGCAGAGTGTCTGTCTCAGGATTGCAATGGTGACACAAACATTGTGTGAGAGGCTGGCCCAGCTGGCCTGAAGGTCATTTTCACCTCCAAGATTACGCATTTCTTTTTTTTTTTTTTTTTTTTTTTTTGAGACGGAGTCTCGCTCTGTCGCCCAGGCTGGAGTGCAGTGGCGCAATCTCGGCTCACTGCAAGCTCCGCCTCCCGGGTTCACGCCATTCTCCTGCCTCAGCCTCTCCGAGTAGCTGGGACTACAGGCGCCTGCCACCACACCCGGCTAATTTTTTTTTTTGTATTTTTAGTAGAGACGGGGTTTCACCGTGGTCTCGATCTCCTGACCTCGTGATCCGCCCGCCTCGGCCTCCCAAAGTGCTGGGATTACAAGTGTGAGCCACCGCGCCTGGCAAGATTCCACATTTCTAGGGCAGCCATGCCTTGGTAAGAAATGCTGAGCCCTATGACTAGGGAGGACACATTCCCATTTTGGTCCCTTTGTGCCCAAAGCTTGCATCAGGTCACGTTCTTGCTCCTGTACCATGTTGTGTCTGCACTAGCTTCATGCAGTGAGAACTCGGAAAACAGCACTTTACTGACCCCTGAGTAGCCATGCAATGTCACCGGTTCAGGAATGGTCTAACCCACTCTGCAGCCCACATGCATGGCAGCTAGAGTTAGGACCACGGCTTTTGAGGCCCCAGATCCTGAATTCCAGCCTGGTTCTGCCACTTCCTGGCTCTGTGACCTTGAGCAAGTTGTTCTTCAAACCTCAGTTTCTGCATCTGTAAACTGGACCATACCTACCTCATCTAGTTATTATGAGGATCGATGTTAAATGCTTGTTTAGTCCTGTGCCTGGCATATGGAAGGGCTTGGAGAGCAGTGTGTAATCACCGTCATCAAGTGACTGGCAGAGTTCCCACAGGTGGTAGATATTACTTGATGTACGGTAGCTACCTACAAATCGTTTCTATAATTTGATAATTACAGAAACATATGTAAGAAACATTTTTTCTGTCACTGTGATATGGAGGTGCATGGTTAGTTTTTTGGTAACTACTGAATACTGAAGACTAGAGTTCAAGTCAGTGACAATTCCCTGTCTGCCAGAAGCATTTCCATTTCTCAGGAGAGCAGCCCCAGGATCATTGCTTTGGTTCCAGTCGTGCCTGCCATGTTCCGGTTGTGTTAACTTAGGAAATGCCTTGAGCTATCTATACCTCTATGTTCTCCTCTGTAAAATAAGAATGATTGGAGCCACTTTCACAGAGTTATTAAGAGGATGCAATGAGCTAATGTAGCTAAGGGCCTGGAATGGGGCTTGACATGTAATAGTTATTCAGTAAGTGTCAATTCTAGTGCCAGGTCTGAGAGTGTCTAGCTCAGTGCCTCGTTGCAGAGTAGACAGTCAGTAAATGGTAGTTTTCTTTATTCCTTTTCAATTTACAATCTCCTTCCATCCTCCAAAAGCACGGTACCAGCATAACTAGGCTTTGTAGCTATGGAGCCCTGCTGTTAGAGGAACCATGCTGGGGAGAGAAATGTCACAGTTCTTTGTTCAGTGGGGACCACTTAAAGCTGAGCTCTGCGGGGGTACTGGAGATCCTGGGGGGTAAGTAACTTCTGTTAGTCTCTCTTGTTATTCTGTAATAAGAGGCTCCCATCCAGCATTCCAATATTGAAACTCCACATATCAAGGTATCTGAGGCAGAGGTGGGCTGCCAGGTGGCTTGTTTCAGAGAACATTTTCTATTATGCTCTCTGTGGCTGAGATAGGGAGCACTTCCAGGGACCTTGTTCTACACTTGCATTTTCCTTTTTCACTGACACTAAGTGACTTTAAGTCAAATGCACCCAACCCATAGCAGCATGCAGAATGCATCTGTACCCATGTGGCATCTTGATAAAAATTACAGGTGTATATTTTCCGCACACTTGAGGTTTATCTCTCTAAACTCAAAAAGCTCTTTCAATTTTAACTATTTGGAGTTGAAATCTTCCTAAAATGCATGATACAGCTGCTTCCTGAAATTGAAGGAACATAATTTGACATTTTTTCTTTTTTCTTGGTGCCTTGGAATTAAGAGGTGTGCTGGCAAACTGGTTTCAAAAAACAAAACAAAACAAAACAAAACACCTCCTGATGGGTAGTGTTTGTCTGTTTCCATGGTGTAAATATTCCCATCACAACTAATTTCAGGCTATCAGTGGTTTTTAACAACCAGCTTAAAAGATTCCTGAATATTTATGGACAGCTTGAGCTCAGGTCTGCAAGGAAGCAGCGTAGCACTGTGGAAAGGACATGGTTGTTAGACCTGGACACACCTGGTTTTAGTCCTCATTTATCTGCTTGAGAGCTGGGCTACCTGGAACAGGATCTTTAATCTGAGTTTCTTTGTATAAACTGAGCTAAACATGACCACACCATGGGTGATAGTGAGGACCAGAGAAGGGGGCAGAGGTCAGGGGTCCCAGGTGCAGTCAGGGCCAAGCAAGTGATCTAATAAATGGGGGGAGGCTGAGTGGGGACCCTGGAAAATCCCAGAAACAGTGGTTCTCAAGCTCAGCTGCATATTGGAACCAATAGGGAACTTCTCTACCGGGGCTCCCCCTCAGACCAATTAAACCAGAATTTCTGGGGGTGGAGACTGAGCATGGTTTTAAAAAAATTAAAAGAACACTCTTTCGCCCAGTGATTCAAATGTGCAAATCACATTTGAGGACCACTGGTCCTGATGGACACTTGTGGGTAGCGAGCGTGCCTGTCACCTCCAAAATAAGTCAGCAGGCTTGGCACACAGCAGGGGTTACAGGATAGCCTTCCCAGACTGTTGTACTGTATGGTAACCTGGTAACTGTTTTTTGCACAAGAACTTTTTTATCTTCCTGAATCTTGAAGGCTGGCCCCAGGTATGATTCCCGTGGTCAAAGCCCCTTTCTCTGTAAGCCCCACCTGCTTTGCCTAGTTGGCCATGAGCTATGGCAAAACCAGAGGGCTGTGTGTGTGTTTTGTGCCTGTGTGGATCTTAAGTGGAAACTGATGAGGTCATGCCAGGGGAAGGGGGCCCAGGAGCAAAGGATTCTGGGATTCTACCCGCCATTCTCTCCCTACCTCATTCCCCAGCTTTTGTCCGCTTGTCGAGACCCCCAAGCATGCCATGCTTTTTGATGCCTCTATGCCTTTGCACATCTCACCCCCTGGCCCAGGGCACCCTCTGTGTCCACTCTGGTACAGTAGTTCCTGTATTAGATTGTCATTATTAGTTTACATGTTTGTCTTAGTTCAACAAATACTTATTTAGTGCCCATTATGAACACAGCAAAAGGCATGCTGGATTTATGGTTTAAACATCCTGTGAGCTCTTCAAGGCTCAGAACCACATCGGATGCCTTCATGCCCTTGGCATTTGGCATGGGGCCTGGCACATAGAGTTTTTTTTATATTTTAGAAAGATGGGGCCGGGCGCGGTGGCTCACGCTTGTAATCCCAGCACTTTGGGAGGCCGAGGCGGGCGGATCACGAGGTCAGGAGATCGAGGCCACGGTGAAACCCCGTCTCTACTAAAAATACAAAAAATTAGCCGGGCGTGGTGGCGGGCGCCTGTAGTCCCAGCTACTCGGAGAGGCTGAGGCAGGAGAATGGTGTGAACCCGGGAGGCGGAGCTTGCAGTGAGCCGAGATTGCGCCACTGCACTCCAGCCTGGGCGACAGAGCGAGACTCCGTCTCAAAAAAAAAAAAAAAAAAAAAAAAAGAAAGATGGAAGGAAGGATGGGTGGATAGGAGGCGATTCTATCTTACCTCCATGTTCAGGACTGTGACTTAGAGGGATAAGTTTATGAAAGGGTGACTTTCCAGGTAAGTGGAGTGTGTTTGTAATTTCCAGAAATTTCACAGGGAGATTCAGTTCCCATGGCAGGATTTATCCATGGTTGTTAAATTGTGGATCGCTTTCTTTAAGGGACATAGACATTGACTTTTAAAATAAATGTTCTCTCCATTACTGTCCTGAATGGAGTCATTAAACATAGAGTGAGTTTGGAAAATTGTTAAGTAGTTTCATATAGATGGAAGGGGTGGTGTAGGAAGCAGAGGGAATGAATTTGGAAGGATTGGCAGGGATTTGGATTATAAAGGACCTTGAATGCCAGGCTAAGGAGCTTTAGATCTGCCCTGTGGGCAGAGAGGAGGACTCCGTGGACACTTCAGAGGATGAGTGGCAGAGGCACGCCCAGTGGGTGGGTAAGAGCATCATTGTGGTCGGCTCCTTGAACAGATCAGATCAAATCACTCTTCCTTCCGAGCAATCTCCCAATCTTCTGTTCCTGCCCTTGCCATTTGCATAATTTACTTTTAATTATTGCTTTCATTATTTTTACAGCCCATCCTGGCAGGAATAATCTGATATTGGGTGGAATTAAACTGATGGGACCTCAGCAAACCTCCTTTGTTCATATTATTAACCCATGTATTTTTCAGAGAAGATTTTATTAAAAGAGATTGTCTGGGGTTTGCTCCTAGCTGTATTTTCCGGAGACAGCACAGCCAGCTACTGTCCCTTGCACCTGACTCCTCTCTGTGGGTACAGTTTTAAAAGCAGGTGTCACTCAGAGCTTAGGGAGCACCAGTTTCTAATGAGTTGCTTTTTAAACCACAGGCCTCCAGATTGGGCTACTAAAATTACTAGTTTATTTAGTGAAGAAACACTAATGGTATTTTTTTAACCCTGAAAACAAGCATTTCCAGTTCTTTGCTGATGCCACATTTTTCTGAGATGAATGTTATTGTTACACATTACTGTTACTATTTATGGTGCCCAGAGCAGTGTGGGTTCTTTGCAAATGTTATTATCTTGTCGATTTCTCACGGGATTTTGCAAATACTGCTTTTCCAGAAGAGGAAACCTGGTCTCAGAGAACTGAGTCACTGCCTAAGGTCACATAGCCAGTGTGGGCCAGGCTGGGATTCAGCCCGGGGCTGGCCCATGTCCTTGTTCTTTTCAATAGCTTCTTCACTGTCACTTGCTTATTGCTTTCCATTTGCCAATGGACCATGCTTTATGACATAGGAATTTGTATTTTTGTTTAAAAGCATCTGGAAAATAATAAAAATAATTTGAAAATATAGCTTAAGTATATTATGTATTAAACAAAACACCACTACTGTCAATTCACTTAAAGGAACTCAATATTTTCTTTTCTTTTTTTTTGAGATGGAGTCTCACTCTGTCACCCAGGCTGGGTGCAGTGGCGCGATCTCGGCTCACTGCAACCTCCGCCCCCTGGATTCAAGTGATTCTCCTGCCTCAGCTTCCCGAGTAGCTGAGACTACAGGTGCCTGCCAACATGCCCAGCTAATTTTTGTGTTTTTAGTGGAGATGGGGTTTCATCATGTTGGCCGGGCTGGTCTCAAACTCCTGACCTCAAATAATCTGCCCGCCTCGGCCTCCTGAAGTGCTGAGATTACAGGCGTGAGCCACCGCACCAGGCCCGGAACTCAATATTTTCTTGCTATACTAGTGAAGTCCCAAATTCTAAAATTACCCCAAGGGCAAAAGTTTAGTCCTTCAATGATTATTCATGGTGCAACCAGCCTTCCTATGCTACTTTTTTTTTTTTTTTATCATTTTGTTAATTTGGTCATAGTCTGTTCTTCCTTCCAGGAAAATGCAATTGTATAGAATCACTTTCGATCAGGAATTTGTAAATGTCCATTAATCTGGGTTTTGACTCCCTCACTGTTAGCTATTCATAATACAAGGATTGAGTTTTCTTTGATCATACATGAAGAAAGAAATGGGCAGGCTTATAGAATCATCCATTCATTTATTCAACAAACATTTTCTGAGCATCTCCTGTGTGGGGTGCACGGGGGAATAGAGCTGTAAGACTAACCTACATGGCCTATTCCCACAAAGTCTGGATTTCAAAGGAGGTAGGTAGGCATCACATGAGTCTACAAAGAAAGAAAACAAGTGCAACGAGGCCAGTAAGTACGATGATGGGGACAGTGATGCGAACAATGAGCCATCATGTTTTTCTTGAGGTGCTCACTGGAGAGTGGAGAGACAGATGCTTAAACAAAATAGATACAAGCTCTGGCTTCTAGACACCTGCAGGTGTAACATTTACTATTTTGATCATTCTTGAGCAACCATGAAGATCTGAGAAATGTAGCAGTTTGTCATTTTGCTGAGGTCTAAATGATCTTCCATTGTAAAATAAAAGGTTTTGTCCCTCGGTAAAATAATTGGGGCATTAACAAGTAGGCGAGGTAAGTGTTTGGGGGAAGTGGCGAGTCTTTCCTGCATCCACGGACTCACACATCCACATAGATCTTATTTCAGTTATTAATGCAACAAACCTTTATCTTAGTGTCTGTTACAGTCCATACGCCTAAGAAGAGCCAGGCTACTCATGCCTGTTTCTGAGAAGGGAGAAAAAGATACATAAATAATTATAATACAGTTGGCCCTTGACTGTCACCAGGTTCATGTCCAGAAACCTTTGGGAATCCTTACATTGACTGCTGTTATGCACGTATTCATTGGTCAGTGGTGCTCACTCATTAGTTAAGTGACTTGTTAATTCAAACCTGCCTCTGGGTGGGGGTGAGTCAAGGTCACGCAAGGCGTTTTGCACTCATCATCTCATTTCACGATCGTGTGATTAGGATTATTATCTTCATTCACACCGCACATGCCATGTGACCTTCAGGACCGCCAGCGCCAAGGGTCTACTGTACGCCATCCCGAGTCCGATACGCCTGCATGAAAGGGTGTGGGAACAGCGAACAGCTCCCTTGCTTGGGGGCGCTTGGTTGCACCTTCTTGAACGAAGGGATGTTGGAGCTTGGTTGTTGCAGAATGAGAGAAGCTCATCAGACAGAGAAAGGGAAAATCATCAGGCAGTGAGAACCAAATTTGCAAACGCAGGAAAGTGTGAAAGCACTCGCTATATTCAGCCAAAAAAAAAAAAAAAAGACAGATTAGAAACTTGAGGAGGGCGGGAGTAGCAGGAGGTTAATTTTGGCAGGTCAGAACTAGACTGCGAGAGCCTGAACATCAGGCTCAGAGATCAGACTAGATTCCATGGCAGTGGGAAAAATAGGGTGTTTTTAACTAGAGAGTGACATCCCTGTTTATTCATTCAACACTCTACAAGCATGTATTGAGCAATCACTGTGTACCGGGCACTCTTCTAGGAGCTGGGGTTACAGGGTTACAGTAGAGGAAAGATGCTCACAGTGAGATCCCTGCTTTCAAACAGCTTACATTTCAACAGAGGGAGACAGACAATACACAAGTGAGCAAATAAGTCAACAATGAAGGGCTAAGATGATGTGTTAGTGCCTGGGAAACTATTTGAGAATGGGTGATCAGAGAAGCGGCCTGACTGTGAAGATGACATTGGAGTTGAGACCCGAGTGTCAGAGAGGACATGCAAGGAGCTGAGGGAAAATCTGTCAGGCAGCAGGAACAGCTGGCACAGAGGCCCTAAGGCAGGGTGAGTCTGGTGCATTTGAAGTTCACCAGACACAAAGGTAACATGGCTGAGGTGGTGGGCAAGAGCAGGAATGGTAGATGATGCTGGGGGCTGAATGGCAGATGCTGGAGTAGGAGTATAGATTTGATTCTAGGGTCAAGTTGACATGAGCTGCTTTTTGGCTACTCTGTGGACTGCATGGGAGAAGGGCAGGTTATTCTTGTCCTTCTTGGTTATTCTGAGGCCTGCAGGAAGCATGGCGATGGCTTGAACAATCTCTGCAGCAGTGGGGAAAGAGGAAGAGGGAAGGGTCAGAGTGTTTGGAGGCAGGGGTGGCAGGATTCCTGCTGGGTACAATGAGGGAGAAGAGGGAGAGAGGAATCAAGGATACTCTCGGGATTTTGGCCTGAGCGACTGGGTAGAGGCAGGGAACACGGAGGAGTACTGATCTGTGCCACACAAATATCCTTGGGGGACAGTCCCGAGGATGAGCAGGGTCAGGGAGAACTAGAAGGCTGCAGGGCCAGTTGGCAGATGAGAAGTGTGCCCTCTGAACAAAAGCACTGGGCGGGGGAGCTGGGAAAGGAACTGATCAGAGAGACCATCATTCCTGGTTTTACTCAGCAGGCGGGAGAAGTCAGTGGGATCTGATGAGCTAAGAAACTGAGAAACTCAAGAATGATGGGGTTGAGAAGGAAACAATGAATTTACATGAGAAATGCAACAGGAAGAATAGATTCCAGGGGAAGAAAAGAAGTCCAGTTTTAGACAGGTCGACTTTAAGACACGTGTCGATGCTCAGCAAATGGTGGCTGTTGTCATCATCATCACTGATTTCATAGCCATCAGCCTGTCAGTGGTAGTTGAGGTCATAGCAGAAGGTGAGTCCACCAGTGGAAAGCCCAAGAGAGGAGGGTAGAGGAGGAAAGCAGCTCCCACCTCCACTTCATTTAGAAGCCAGTGCAAAAGGCATTTTGCAGTATTCAGGGCTCACTTTGGTGATGAACGCGGATTGACTTGAAAGTGTCTTAAAATTGACTGCAATTTTAGAAGGTAAAGCATAAGCCTTTGGTTATATCTAGCAAACCTGAGGTCTTCCTTACGTGAACAGACACTCTGGGTAAGATGATGACAGGCACAACACAGTTAAAACGTTTTCATGAAGAAAAATAGATGTGAACCGTAGAATCTTAAACGCATTAGTTTTCGACATTGTGAAATTAATTGGCTCCCAAATATAGCCAGCTTCTGCCTTAATTGGAGTTCTCAGGAGCCCCCAGCTTTCCTGCTACCTTTAGCCAATGTTTCTGGGTTTGATGGTGAATAAAGACCTCTTTGTTTAATTAGAGTTGAAGCATGGTTTAAGAAGTTAGTAATTCTAATTAAAATTATATTTCCAGTTTATATGAAATAGAAAAAGAGGAGATCAGCAAATGTCCTGTGGAGCCTGCTCTCTAGCGTGCAGTGAGCTAGAGACAGAGTTTCGGAGTAGAGTAAGAAATGGTGTTTTACCTCTCCTGTGGTGGGTGATTGGGTGTGGGTGAGTGAAGGAGGAGGATAAATCAAAAGAGAGAAAGTCAGCCGGGCATGGTGGCTCACGCCTGTAATCCCAGCACTTTAGGAGGCCGAGGTGGGCGGATCATGAGGTCAGGAGTTTGAGACATAGTGAAACCCATCATAGTGGAACCCCATCTCCACTAAAAATACAAAAATTAGCCGGTCATGGTAGCGTGCGCCTGTAGTCCCAGCTGCTCAGGAGGCTGAGGCAGGAGAATTGCTTGAACCCGGGAGGCGGAGGTTGTGTTGAGCCGAGATCATGCCACTGCACTCTAGCCTGGGCAACAGAGCGAGATTCCTTCTCAAAAAAAAAAAAAAAAAGAGAGAAAGTTATAGATCACAGATGGTTAGAAATCCAAGGGAGGGAGAGAGAGAGTTTTAGAGACGGAGGGTGAGGGAAGAGCCTGTAGGCTTCCCATAATTTCACCTAATTTAGAAAAGAGGATTTATGACTATGAATCAAACAAGATTCAAAAAATATAACACAGCTATTGCAAGCCCTTTGCTTGTAAGCTGAGCCTTGAGAGACTGGATAAATGTTTGACCTGTGCCATTGTTGGAATATCTGAGAATGAGCTGGGTTGTCATGTTCTAGCAACGAAGGAAGGCTAGCCAGTCCTCTCAGAATGCTGGAGGAGGAAAGACATTTGTCCTTTCTCGGCAGTCACTTTTTCAGGTAGTACAAGAGATTCACTCACCTCTCGTCCTCACCAGCCCTCCCCCAGCCTCTTTCCCTGCTCCCCTCTGCCTTCTGCTGCCTTCATCCCCTTCTTGCTGAGCGAATGCATACAAGCAGCTGAAGCCTGGACGGCTCTTCAGAGTTGTCACTGCATCGCGGAGGTGCCTGACCCTGCATCGCGGAGGTGCCTGACCTGCTTATGCAGGCTGGGCTGGGTGCAGGAAGCGGGGTACGATGAGCACCAGCGATTAGCTCAGTGCTGGGGTCTGAAGTTTTGTTTTGTTCTTGCTTTTATAAAATTAAAAAAAAATTATTATGAAACATTTTAAACTTTCAGAAAACAATATAATGAATATGTATGCACTCCCCACCAAGATTCTGCAGATACGAACAGTTTTGCCATATCTACTTTGGATCTCTCACTCTTTTGCTTTTTGAAAAAATAAAGAAATCGTTTACTGCTATGACATCCTTCTCCTCCTACCCCCAGAGAATCACTATGTTCTTTTACTACATAGGTATGTTTATCAAGAAAGTGACTATTTAATGTGTCCATTTTTGTATAAATGATACAATCCGTATCTCCTTTGGCAACTAGCCTTTTTGCTTAACATTATCTTTCTGATATTTATCCAATAAGATATGTTTGGGTCTATGTTGGATCCACATTTATTTTAACTGCTGTATAATATTTCCTTTAATAAACCCTAGTTATAAATAAACTGGGATTATAATATTTAATATTTCCCTCAATAAACCCCAGTTTTATTATAAGCAAATACTAGGGTTTATTAAAGGAAATATTATACAGCAGTCCCTCCTCATTAGGTTACTGTTACTAAGGAAAAGCCAAATTGTTCTCCATCCCTGCTATTACAAGCACAGCTGTGGTCAATGTCCTTATACGTGTCTCTCATTCGCATGTGTGAGTTCCTCTGGGGTCAACACCTAGAGTGGAAATAGGCATCTTCTATTTTATTGGTTATTTTTCTCACATCAGACTTTATCTCTTTGGTTTGCTGCCTTATCCCTTGCACCTAGGACAGTGCCTTGTAAATACTCAATAAATATCTGTTAAAAGAATGGATACTGACAAATTACTCCCCAGAGCGATTGTACTAACCTACACTCCCACCAGTTTATATGAGCGTTTCCATTGCCAACATTCTTGCCAACACCTGGTTATGAAACTTACCAATGTTTGCCAATCTGAGGCATATCAAATGGCGTCATACTGCTTTAATTTGCATTCTTGTGATCGTTAATGAGGTTTATGGCCTTTTCATAGATTTATTGGTCATTTGGATTTCTTTCTCTATGAATTATCTATTCATATTCTTTGCCATTTCTGTTTTCTTAGAGCAGAAATGCACTAAGAAAATTTGTAGAAATTTCTTATTTGTAGAAATGCTCTATTTATCTTGGATAGAAACCCTTTGATGGTTTTATGAGTTATACATATGGTCTCTTAGGCTATAATTTGTCTTTTACCTTGTTTTAATTTACCTTTTGATAAATAAAAGTTTTAAATTTTATATGGTCTTGTTTTTTGTTTGCAAAGAATGATGGTTTTATTCCCTTTTTAATGCTTATACCTTTTATTTCTTTTTTTATGTCTCGTTTCCCTAATTGTGGGAATTAGGAGTGTGGACATGCTTGTCATGTTCCTGATTTTTTTTTTTTTTGAGACAGTGTCTTGCTCTGTTGCCCAGGCTGGAGTGTGGTAGTGCAATCTCGGCTCACTGCAAGCTCCGCCTCCCGGGTTCAAGTGATTCTCCTGCCTCAGCCTCCTGAGTAGCTGGGACTACAGGTGCCCGCCACCATGCCCGGCTAATGTTTTGTATTTTTAGTAGAGACGGGATTTCACCATGTTGGCCAGGATGGTGTCAATCTCTTGACCTCGTGATCCACCCGCCTTGGCCTCCCAAAGTGCTGGGATTACAGACGTGAGCCACCGTGCCTGGCGATTCCTGATTTTAAAGAAAATCTTTCTTATGTTTTACTGTTGAGTGTGATGTCAGCTGTGGGGTTTGGTAGGCATCTTTTGTCAGGTTATTTTATACCATCCTTGCAATCCTAGGATAAACCTTGGTAATTATATATTATTTTTCATGCTTTACTGGGTTTATTTCTAGATATTCTCTTTGGTTCTTTTCTTAGATTTATTTTTTTCTTTCTTAAATTTTTCTTCCCTGAGGATTTGATGTTCTTTCTTTTAAATTTAAATTACTTTGAATATTCTTATTTCAGGACTTTTTGGTTTGCCTGGTCTTTTTCTAGGGAGGGACATCTCTTAATACTTTTCACAGAGTCTCTTTATTTTGCTTCCATTGATTTCCATAGCCATCGAATCACCAAACATTTATTAAGCAGCTACTATATGCCAATAGAGAAGGGTGGGGGTGAATAGGGGAATCTCTGGACTCCAAGAACTCATTGTTTGGTGAATACAATTAATGCTTGCTGTCTGCAAAACCCTTGCACAGCAAAGCAATCGGGGGAGTTGCCAGGCACCCCGATTTTGGAGTCAGATGAATTTGGATGCAGATTCTGGCCCCATCAATTATTAGCTATGTCACTGTAAGCGAGTTAGTAAGTTACTTCATTTTTGTAAGCCCCATTTAACCTCTTCTCTTAAAGCAGGATAGTAACAGGATCTACCTTATAGACTACATTTGAATATATGTGATATAAAATGTTTAGCACAGTATCTGGCACACGGTGAAAGTCAACCAAAAATAGCTGTCATTATTCATGTCCATTTTTCCACTTGATCCTCACAATTGCTTTATGAGATAGATTATTGCTACCACTTGACAGATGTTGTCATACGAGCATGTGGGAAAATTTAGTAAAATGTTGTAAAAATGTTGGGTTTTATTAATATCTGTAAAAAGGCTTTGATAAATGTAAAACATCATGCAAAGGGAAAGAAATGTCATTTTCTGGGATGGTTTAAACCAAAATCCTTGTCTGCATTAAGTGGTGTCATTACAGAAATTCGAAATGATGTCAAAGACCTGGAGAAACAGCCTAGCATGTCTCATATGGAGGGAGCAGAGAAAGGATTGCAAATGTCATTTAACAATAGTGTTTAGGTGTTATTGTTATGTTTTAAAAGCCCACATAATGATGTAGTCAAATGTTTCATAACTATTTGCATATAGCCCCAATTTTATTTTAAAATGTATGGTTTATGTGCATACAATATAATGGAAGGAAACACACTAAATGTTAATCATGATGATCTCTGACCTGTAAGATTATAATTTTAGCTTTTTTTGTTAAGCTTTTCTGTGTATTCCAAGTTTCTAGCATGCGCCTGCTCTGGCAAGGAAGGACCTTGCAGTTATACCTGTGTGAGGACAGGTTGACATCGAGTCCCAGAAGGTTCAGTGCCAGTAGGACCCCTACTTACAGGCACACACTGGAGCTGGTGGGGGGCTTTAGAAACAGGATTTCTGGGTCCTCGAGGGCAGAAGAGGAGTGAAGTCTTGTCTCTTCTCTTTCTGCAATCCAGCTTGATATAAATGCTCTTAACTGGCTTGATACCGTGGCTCATGCCTATAATCCCAACACTTTGGAAGACCAAGGTGAGGAGGATCACTTGAACCTGGGACATCGAGGCTGCAGTGAGCAGTGATCGAGCCACTGCACTCTGGCCTGGGAAACAGAGTGAGACCCTGTCTCCAATAAAAAAGAAACAGAAAGAAGAAAGAGGTCTTAATTATATGGACTCTTGTCAGCCTTTTTTTCCCTGCCTCACCCTCGGATACTGGGCTACAGGCCGCCACCACCCTGCAATTTTTTGTATTTTATAGAGACAGGTTTCACCTGTGATCCACCCGCCTCGGCCTCCCAAAGTGCTGGGATTACAAGCGTGAGCCACCGTGCCCAGCTTGTCAGCCTTTAATGATTGAATTTGTTTGATTATTTCAGCTTGTCCTAAGAACTGGCCGACATTCTCTTCTCACACTCCACCATTGTGAGTCTTCCTCTCTCCTTCCTCTCATCTACCATTCTCCAAGCAGGGAGATCTAACTGAGTTGGCCAAACCACCCTTTGTGTAGAGTGTTTCCTTTTGGCAGTCATTAATAGCTCGGTTTCAGCCAGTCACTAAGAGACTGGGTTACGTAGGTTACTACCTAAAGCTACTTTTCCCAGAAGCGGCCAAGAGAGGGTCAGGGTACCTGGAGACCTGTCGGGGCTGTGCTCTGTCCAGGCCTGGGCAGCTGGTGTTCACCGAGCGAGGCTCTGTGCTCTGTACACGACATGCATCATTTTCCTGAGCTCTTCTCCCAGTTCATCCAGGTACCTGAGCCAGAACCCCTGGAGGTTTCCGTGAATTCTCAATGAGCCCTCTTGAGTTCAACTCCCAAAGATCTCTCAATTTTGTAATTCTGTCCATCTTTACCACTTTTGTCCAGTCGCCGTCTCAAGTTTGGAGAGCTCTAAGAATCTCCTGACTTATTTTCTCCTCATCCACTCTTAACCTCCGTCTGTTTCATTCTCCTTACGGCAGCCAGAGTGATCTTTTCAAAACTAAAATCTAATTGGATTAAGTTCCTGTTAAAAACACTTCAGCGGCTTTTCATTTCCCCATAGGAGAAAGGTAAAATTTTAAAAAAATTTTAAATGCCTGACAAGGCCTTGTCTGATCTAGACTAGACCAGCAGTTCTATAAGTGGGGTCCTTGAACATTCAAGGTTCCCCAACATCTCGTCAGGATATCTATGGAGTCAAAACTATTGTCATCACAATAATGATAAGGCATCCTTTGCCTTGTTCTTGTATTGACTTTTGCAGAGATGGTGTAAAAGCAGTGATGAGTACAACTGCTGGCTGCTTATTACTACTTAAGACAGGAGGCCGGGTGTGGTGGCTCACGCCTGTAATCCCAGCACTGTGGGAGGCCGAGGCGGGCGGATCAAGAGATCAGGAGTTCGAGACCAGCCTGGGCAACATGGTGAAACCCCGTCTCTACTAAAAATACAAAAAAATTAGCCGGGCATGGTGGTGCACGCCTGTAATCCCAGCTACTCAGGAGGCCGAGGCAGAAGAATCACTCGAACCCAGGAGGTGGAGGTTGCAGTGAGCCAAGATTGCGCCATTGCACTACAGCCTGGGTGACAGAGCTAGACTTTGTCTCAAAAAAAAAAAAAAAAAAAAAAGACAGGGACACCAAGGTGGACTAGCAGTCATTATTCATCACTGCCACATACTTCAAAGTTTAAAACAACAAATAAAATGCCAGATTCACTTAAGAAGATCCTTGATGAAACAGTAAAAAACCTTTTTTAAAATTAAATCTCAGCGCTTGAACACGCTTCTTTTTAATATTCTGGATGATAAGGTGGCAAGTAGGCTAAAGCACTTCTGCTGCCCACTGAAGCACAGTAAGGCTCTAGTGACTGTTTGGGCTGCAAGCTGAGTGAGCCCTTTTTGTCTTGAAACAATCAGAATGTTTTTCGTGGAAAGAACAATTGGCAGACAAACTATAAGTTGTTCAGGTTTGGACATTTGTAGACGTGTTCCTGAAACTAAGTGAGCTTTTCACTTCGAGGAAAACAGCCAACAACATTTGCTTCAATTATAAAATTTGAACTTTTTTTTTTTTTCTTGAGACGGAGTCTCGCTCTGTCGCCCAGGCTGGAGTGGAGTGGCGAAATCTCGGCTCACTGTAAGCTCCGCCTCCCGAGTTCACGGCATTCTCCTGCCTCAGCCTCTCCGAGTAGCTGGGACTACAGGCGCCCGCCACCACGCCCGGCTAATTTTTTGTATTTTTAGTAGAGACAGGGTTTCACCGTGGTCTCGATCTCCTGACCTCGTGATTCGCCCACCTCGGCCTCCCAAAGTGCTGGGATTACAAGCGTGAGCCACCGTGCCCGGCCCAAAATTTGAACTTTTAAGCAAAAACTGGAATCTCTGAAAACTCCTATCTGCCACCATGAGCTTGACAGCTTCACAATATTTAAAGACTTTTCTGTTGAGTTCAGTTGGTGATATTAATGAATGTGATTTTCTGATGTCGTATAATGAAATGCACAACATTTGGAAGAGCTATATAAACCAGTATTTTCCAAGTGTCGCATATAACTATGACGTTATATAGTTTGGCATGGGTAAAAGATCCAAAGCACAAGATGGATGAATGGATTTATTTACTTATTTATTTATTTATTTATTTTTGAGATGGAGTTTTGCTCTTGTTGCCCAGGCTGGGGTTCAATGGTGCAATCTTGGCTCACCACAACCTCCACCTCCCAGGTTCAAGCAATTCTCCTGCCTCAGCCTCCCAAGTAGCTGGGATTACATGTAGGCATGCGACACCACACACGGCTAATTTTGTATTTTTAGTATAGACAGGGTTGCTCTATGTTGGTTAGGCTGGTCTCAAACTCCTTACCTCAGGTGATCTGCCAGTCTCGGCCTCCCAAAGTGCTGGGATTACAGGCATGAGCCACAGCGCCCGGCTGGACCAATGGATTTAAATGTAACAGAGTATGAAAAGTTTATTGACGTGGTTTCAACTTCCATATTGCAACTAACCTTTAAGAAAGCATTGCTTGACTAGATTTGATCATGCCTGATTTTCTTCATACACTTCACTCCCCAACATATCACAGCAAACCAAATGTAGAAACCAACATGAAAATCCAACTATCTCTTATTAAGCCAGACATTAAAGACATTTGCAAAAAATGTAAAGCAGTGTTCTTTTTTTCACTTCTTTTGTTGTTTTGGAACAAATAATTTCCCACAGAAATACATTATTTGCATTAACACATAATGGATTTATTATTGTTGTTTTTAAATGAGTGAATATTTTTCCTGCCTTCATTTCTATTTTGGAAATCGATAGATAGTGAGAGTACAAAGGACTCTTAAGACCAAAACCTTTGAACGCCACTGATCTCCACACTAGACAGAGGTCCGGATTTCTAACCCATCTCACATCACTCCTAATATTCCCAAAACTCCCTCAAACTACCGTCTTTCCATTACTCCATCAGTTACTGCAGCTTGACTCTCTTCTGCCCCAAGGCCTTGGCACATGTAGTTTCTTGTGCTGAAAACCCGTTTGCTCCCCATTCTCTACTACTCTGTAATTCACCTCTCCTCACTCTTACCATCAAAACCGCGGGAGAGCGTTCTCTTTCCCAGCATCTATGGTACCCACTCGCATTTTCTCCCTTCCGTAGGCTCCATATTAATATATTTCATACATGTTCTCTACCTTCAGATTTAAATTCTCATAATCTCCCTCCTTGATCATTTCCCCTTTGTACCTATTTTACAAGTTTCACCTCCTCTACTGTCTGCTGTGTTATATTAATCACCACTTGTCTGATACAAGAGAGAGGAAAAACTAGCCGACATTTTCAATGCTCAGGGAGCCAGTTGATCAGTCTTTTCCGTGAGACATCATACATTTTTAAGAGGGTTCTCACATGCCTCTTTACAGGCTCGGATGTAATTTAGTCTGTGGTTTTTTTCCTGCTCAGGAAGAAAAGCATCTGCATTTTGTCATTAATGAGGCCGATTTTCCTGTCTCTTGTAGTTGGAAATCGCTGAGATGTGTGCTTATTTTTTGCATCTGCCATACTTGCCATTTTAATGGTACATCATCTTTTCTCAGAGCTCCATCCTCTTGAAGTATAAACTCAGACCTTACCGAGCCTCAGGATCACTGGGAATTAGCCTTATTATTTCATTTTCCTTTTTTAAAAAAAGTGGGTTATCTAGATCTATCAGCCTGCCGTACTACTATGAAAGGTTTGACAAATTTTCTTTCTGAACTGTTAAGAAAGCCTTTGTAATAGCATGGGCTCTCCATGCTGTCAGCTGAGGAGGTGGGGAATGACGCTTCCACTGGCTGCTAATGATTGTGGACGAGTCTCTTTTCCTCCCTGGATCTAGTTTTCCCATTTATGAAGTGAATGGGCTGGATGTTTGTGAAAACGCATCCTACGCTAAGACTCTGTAATCCAAACACATCCTGAGAACCTGTTATGTACCCAGGTGGTGCCTGGTACCAAGGAAGGATGCAGATGCAGGAGAAAACACAGCCTGTGTCTCCAACAAAGAATATAGTATTCTTAGAAACAAAATATTTAAATCTACCAAAACCTTAGGTACAATACAGAATATTCATTTTTTATATATAATATACATGTATATGTGTGTAAATGTCCAACCTAGGTCAGGCTTCTTGCTGCATCCTGGGGTGTGGCAGAGGCAAAGGAGAAGAGTGTATAAAAGTCAACTCTCAAGAACTCATAGGCTCATATTGGAGATAAATAGAATATGCAGTCCAAAGCTTGCTATATAGGACACTGGATACAGGTAAGGATAGAACAAGGTGCCCTGAGGCTATGGAGCAGAAGTGGGTCAGGTTGGGAATGGTGATAATATCTGATTGAAGAACCTGGGGAGGCCTTCCTGAAAGAGATTCTCTATTATCAAGTCTGAATTATGAGGTCCAACGCTAAGCACTGCAAGAATTCAGAGAGAGGAGAGAAATCAGTGTGCTGACATCATTGAGAAAGGCTTGAAGGAAGATGGGGAGAGAGGAGCCACAGTTGGCATCAATATTTCTCTGCTGAGAGTGCAGAGGGACCAGTGGCTTCCTCTGGAAAGCAGGCAGGCAACCCGGGGTGTCAGGAGGCTAGTCTGCTGGGACAGGGCCCTCAGAGAGCCCTTTAGTGTTCCACAAGCCCTGTTTCCAGCGTGCTCTGAGGCATTGAGGCATTTAAATAGTTCATGGGCATTTTAGTTCCATCTGAAATATTGAATATTTCTTTCTTTTCTTTTCTTTCTTTCTTTCTTTTTTTTTTTTTTTTTTTTAGTAGAAACGGGGTTTCACCATGTTGGTCAGGCTGGTCTCGAACTTCTGACCTCAAGTGATCCACCCGCCTCGGCTTCCCAAAATGCTGGGATTACAGGTGTGAGCCACCACGCCTGGCCTTTTGAATATTTCTTATAGTTCAGAAAGGCAGGGGTGAGACAGTGTGGGAGAAAGAAACTGGAACATATTACTTCTGCTCCAACAAGAAGTCTAGTCACGGCACAGCTAATTTTAACCTTGCAGCCACTTAGCTTCCTCCGTCTTCTAACTGAGAGAGGTCTGCATGCCCGCAAGGGGCTCTGAGGATGCAGGGTGGCCTGGTGCCATTAGCATGTGCTCTCTGCCCCAAGCGCATTAGATCGTTACCCAGCACTTCGGTGTTTGACAAATGGGACAGGTGCCACTCAGCCAATTTCCCAGTGAATGGCTGAGCCAGGTGGAGCAGGGAGATAGCTGGCCTGACTGAGCAGGGAGAGCTCATACTAATCATTAGGACTTTGAACCTTGCCATGTTACCAGTTAATGGTAGAATAAAGTGAAACGAGTAATTAGATGGATTCCAAGCCGCTGGCTGCACTTCCCGCTTGAGCACATCCCATCTCCTCACTGTGTACAGCCAGCTGAGTACAAATTCAGTTACCAGGAAGGAGGGCAGTGTGAGATTGTGATACCTACAACCTTAATAACTACTGTTGACTAAAAACATTAATAAGTAGGCACCTATTAAGTGCTAAACTCTGTGTGACGAAATTTGCATTAAAACACGTATCCTCACAACTGCCCTGTGAGGTGTGGACAGTGTATCAGCTCCATCTTAGAGATACAAAGGTCCACACGCAGAGTGGTGCAGTGATCACCAGGACCACCTGATGGCGTGGCAGACCTGGGACAGCAGCCACCTAGGGAGTCAGGAGCTCTGGTCCTTCTCATCCTTGGCCTAGGACGCTGCCACTGCCAGCTGGCTGGCTGGCCCCGGGTGAGCCATTTCTTCTGTCTGCAGCAGGTAATCTGGGAGGACGAGCATTCTCGGGTGCTGATTGCTATGGGATTGAGTTTAATTCTTTACCAGCCATTAGACTTGGTCATGTGATAGCGTGTCTTAAGATGTGGGTCACGGTTTCACTATTTGTGTAGCTGAGAAAATGAACCAATTTGTATCTATACTTTCCCCAGGCAAATGATTTGGGGCTACTCCCTTAAGGCTTCAAACTATTTGAGTAAAAGAGCTCAAATAGAGGCCAAGTGCTTTGAAGAATTGAAGGCCTTTTTCTCTCCCCTCGAGCCCAGTTACTGATACTGCATGTTTTACCCCATAATTTACAAATCACAGCAACACGGTATGACAGGGAGTCCTTTTCCGATGCAGCCAGGAACCTGGCCTGGTTCTCTTTTGCCACTTACCTATTGTCTGGTCAGATTTGGTTTTCCTGGACATCAGTTTCCTCAGATGATGGAAGTCGATTGGGTCATCTTTAAGGAACTCTTCTAGCTCTCAAATGTCGGGAGAGTCTTTGGGGAATGCAATATTTCCTTTAAGTGAATTCTTTTCAAATGACAGGCATTTGTTCCATTAATCACCAAAATTTAATTGTAGCCACTTAAAATTTGAAATCTTTTAAAATGCTTACACGTTTGTCTTCTTAGCAGCAGTTAATTTTAATTATTGGTGAGTTAGGTTCTTCTTTCCGAACATCGAAGCATAGGACCTTACTGCTAAGAGGAACTGTCACTCACCCCTTATTCTACAAACACCCAAAGGAGCAAAGTGGCCTGTCTGGGGTCACACAGCTGGAGAGGGGCAGAGGGCCGGTCCTCGAAACCTGCCTCATGCCTCCCTGTCAAGTACACTTTCTTCTTGTCTATTGTGTTATAACAACTTTTTGTCCTTAAGGCCTTGCCTTGTGTCATCTCAGCACTCAGCACAGGACCCCTGCACAGAGTGAGCACAAAAAACTGTAAGGAACAAATGAATGAGCTTGTGTACCCCGCAAATGGCTTCAGCGTGCTCTGTTTGTGTCTAATTTTAATGTAATGGCCACCCTTCCCCATCCCGTTTTTCATACATATTCCTTGACTGAGAGAGAAGCTGCAAATGCCTCTGGCTCTCCTAAAATAAAATAGGTAACTTTTTTTTTTTTTTTTTTTTTAGACGGAGTCTCGCTCTGTCGCCCAGGCTGGAGTGCTATGGTGTGATCTCGGCTCACTGCAACCTCTGCCTCCTGGGTTCAAGTGATTTTCCTGCCTGAGTCTCCTGAGTAGCTGAAATTACAGGTGTGCACCACCACGCCCGGCTAATTTTTGTGTTTTTAGTAGAGACAGGGTTTCACCATGTTGGTCAGGCTGGTCTCGAACTCCTGACCTCGTGATCTGCCTGCATCGGCCTCACAAAGTGCTGGGATTACAGGTATGAGCCACCGTGCCTGGCCAAAATGTGTAACTTTTATGGAAAGTTTCTGTGGTTTGGGGGCTTTTGGGGCTCTCTTCATATTTGAAGACCATGTTTTGCTGGTTGATGTTGTCTGAAACTACATAATCTACGTAAAATCACAAAGGTTGTCTCTGATAGGCTAAAGATTATTGTTTATGCAAATGAGAAGAGAGGATTCATTTTATACTAGTGTGGCAAATGTATGTTGTGTGTGTACATAAAATTGTATAAAAGTTTTTAAAATAATCTATCATGACTGTAAATGAATAGCATTTTTACAAACCCAAAGTGGGTGTGGCAGCTCACACTTGTAGTCTCAGCTACTCGGGAGGCCGAGGTGGGAGGATCACTTGGGCCCAGGAGTTTGAGACCAGCCTGGGAAACATAGCAAGACCCCATTTCATTGAAAAAACAAAACAGGCCAGGTGCGGTGGCTCAAGCCTATAATCCCAGCACTTTGGGAGGCTGAGGTGGGCAGACCATGAGGTCAGGAAGTTGAGACCATCCTGGCCAACATGGTGAAACCCTGTCTCTACCAAAATACAAAAAATTAGCCGGGTGTGGTCATGCGCACCTGTAGTCCCAGCTACTTGGGAGGCTGAGGCAGGGGAATCGCTTGAACCCAGGAGGTGGAGATTGCAGTGAGCCGCGATCGCGCCACTGCACTCCAGCCTAGCAAAAGAGTGAGATGCCATCTCAGACAAACAAACAAAATCCAAAACAAACAAACAAAAAAACTCAAAGGGGCCGGAGGAAACTTTTCGAGGTGATGGATATGTGTTTTACCTTGATTGTGGTGATGGTTTCATGGTTATGTGTACATGTACAGACCCATCAGCTTGTATGCACTAAATAGGTGCAGTTTTTAATATAACAATTACATCTCAATAAAGCTGTTGAAATAAATGAACAAATAGAAGTGACATCACATTTTCTAGAAGTAGTACCTCTTACCAAAGAGGAGCTGATTGACAGGTGGTTCTGAAACAGAATTCTTGATTTTACTGAATCACAGCCATGGCCATGCATCCCTCATGGGGGATGGTAGCCCTCTCTGGTACTGCCCCTCCCACGCTTCTCCATCATCTACTGAGATACTTTATGATTGTGGCTCCTGGAGCCCCTCTATTGAAACCACCTGGCTGCACGTTCCATAATATCCAAGTCTCAGGGTTGGGAATAGCATCTTAACAAGCTCTTATGCTGACTTCTGAAGCACACCAACATTTGAGATTTATTGGCCTCTAAGGTAAGATCCAAACCCAATAACATGTGATGTACAAGATCCTTCATGACTAGGTTTTTCCACCTTACTAAAACCATCTGCCACCATCTCCTGCCTGCCAGTGATCTGTGCTATGATACTGAATAAATGGAAATTAATAACCCAACACTCCAGCAGCTCTTCACTCCATTCAGAACACTCCTTAGGCCCTTCTTTGCCTTGCTAACTCCTAGTCCTCTGTCACCGTCCTGGCCAGAACGATATCTCCCCAGAAGTCTTCTCTGCCTTCTCCCACCTTCAAAAAAAAAAAATGCCACCTTCTGTGTGCTTGTGATATTTACTATTTTATTTCAAATGAGCAGTTTACATATTTCTTTTCTCCTCCCTGGGGGCAAGGAAAATAGGTTATCATATATCTCTAGATTCCTTTACTTGAGAGTGCTTGACACGTAGCAGGATTGACTGATCCAAAAAGCTGGATCATAGTTCAGGGAGAGGGTGTTTATAGAGGATCATGGTGCTGATTTTGTTGAACAAAAAAATAGTGACCATGAAGATCAAATTCCTGGAGAAACTGAAAAGCTTAGAGAGACGGTAATGGTTATAAAAATATTTCTCTATCCATCTATCTATCTACATAGATACAGACAGAGCATGCTCTATGTGTCAGACGCTGTGCTGAGAGCATTGTAAGCTCTACTTCAATTCATTTTTACAACAGTTCTACTATTATTTTGTCCATTTGACAGGTGAGGAGAGAAGCATAGAGACATGAAGTAATGCTATGCTATAAACCAAATGTTTGTGTTCCTCCAAATACATATGTTGAAATCCTAACTCCACCAGCCAACCCCACCACGTGATGGTCTTAGGAGTTAGGGCCTTTGGGAGGTGATTAGGTCATGAGGGTGGAACCTCATGAATGGGATTCATGCCTTTATGAAAGGGGCCCCAGAGAGCTCCCTCACCCTCTTTCCACCGTGCAAGGCTCTCATGTGAAGTCGGCTGTCTGCATTCGCAAGAGGACCTTTGTCAGAACCAACCATGCTGGCCCTGTGAGCTCGGACTTCCAGCCTCCAAACTGTGGGAAATACATTTCTGTTGTTTCTGTGCCACCCCAGCTATGATTTTCTGTTATAACAGCCAGAGCGGGTGAAGACAAGCAGTGTGCCAAAATACAGCTGAATTGCTTGGATCCAAAGCCAGGCCTGGCTCGTGCCAAAGTTCCTGCTCCAGCCTCGAGGAGGAAGAACCACTCAAAGTCACACGGGAGAGAGGAGATGGCCTTGTTGATGGAGGCTCTGCCCCTAAGCAGCTCTGAGACTGAGCACAAGCTGCTGTCCTCCCCTGCCTCAGGATCCTCATCTATGTCACAGGGTCAGGAAGAGCACCACCTCAAAGGCTGGGCCGTCCTCAGCCCCGTGCCTGGCACTCAGCCACTGTGCCCATCATCGGGTTGTTCTGAGAATGAAAGGGATTAATGAATGTGAATGACTTCTTAGCAAGCCTTGTGGCAGTGAACACAAGAAGTAGGGAGTTATTTTTGGATTCTAAACAAAGCCCGGGTCAGCAGGGACCCGGGGACCTGGAGGGAGAGCGTGGGGATAACAGCAAGAGTTTTAGAGCACGTGGCAATCCTTTGCCCTGACCCCTGGCATGCTGGAAATGGTCTGTGGGCAGCGCAGGGTCCCCCAGGGCCAGTTCTGGCTGTGCACCCCAGCCCCGGGCCCCTCTGAAGCAGAGACTGCTCACATCTGAAACACCATGGCTCCTTCCTGGCAGAAGCGTGTGAAGGCAAACTTCAAAGTGTGTGTCAGGATCCTCTTCTGCCTCCAAAGATTAAAAAACCCCTCGAGAGACTCCATAACCTCAGAGCCTTCACATGGATAAACTGGTATCTTTTCGAGAGGAACACAGAACCTGGAAGACATTGATATGGCAGGATTTTCAGAGCTCCCGTGGCACAAGAAAAGTGGGAAGGAAAGATGAATGCTTTATGTTCTAAAGAGCGGGCCTGTGCCTTTCATCCTGAGATTAGAGGCCTGGATGCCAGGCTCTCGCCCCTGAATGGGTGATGTTCTTAAACAAAGGGTGAGGGTGGAGGAGGGGAGCAGGGCGCTGCCATTCATTCATTCACTCCACAAACCCATCCTAAGTGCCGTTCCAGGCTCTGGACTAGGCTCTGGACACAGAGAGATTCAGAGACCAGCCCCTGCTGCTGACATGCAGTCCAGCCGGGAGACAGCTTCGGGAGCCTGTGGAGAGCCTTGGCATGGGAACCTAATGGAAACCTAAGGAGGAGGCCTCTCACCCTTCCTGGGAGGGTCTGGAGGGCTTTGCTGAGGAGGGAACCCATGAATTTGAAGAATGAGTAAATGCTCATTTGAGGAAGAGGAGAGAGGGCCTCCCAGGCAGAAGGGACATGAGCAAAGGTCTGGAGCCGTGAACAGTCCCGATGTGTCCAGAAAACGGAGGGGAGGATGGTCCCGGGGTGGGATGGGCAGGTGCAGCTGGAAGGCTGGCGAGGTGGATGGAGGCCAGGCAGCGGGAGGCCTCGCCCACCCTATCTGGGAGCCCACCCAGCCTGGGAGCCTGGGACTCATCTCCTGGGCTCTGAGGGGCCCACAAGAGGTGTTAGTAGCACCTGAGTGACATTTGGTCACTTTCTCTGGGTTCTTATTTCTACTTTTTTCTAAGCTTAGGAGAGAAGCACACATCCTGCTTGTCAGGTTCTTCAGCACTTTGGTCTTTCCTTCAGAAATGTCATGGTAGAAGATTGGAACTGCAATTCTTGCCGGTGACATTAGAGATCCCTAAACAGAGCCTTTGAGAGGAGAAGTGAAGCCTGTGTCTGCTTCTTCCTCTCCCGCAGCTGAGCCTGTTCTCCTCGCCATCAGGAGAGAAAATTCTCATAATAAGATGATATTGTTGGATTAAAACAGGTCGAAAAGAAACAAAATCAATATTTTGCAATTTGTTTTATTATATAGAGCCCCTGGACTTTGCTTACAGACATTTTGGCTCACTTCCAGCCCCTTGTGACAAATGACTATTTCAGGGAGAGTTAAGATGTCTCTTACAAGCTGGAGGAAATCTCCGGAACGAATTTTAGATGATAAAAGTAGCTGGGCTTGACGATTTTTGCTCAGGTTAAAAAAAAAAGTGTTTGTTATCCCCACAGGTATTTCTGCAGGAAATTGCCTGGGCCTGTTTTTTTTTCTTTCCTCTTTCTGGAAGTGCCCAGTTTCACTGTGACCCCTGCCTTTTCATCAGGGCACTCCCAAAGCTTGTCTCTTCACCCGTCATCTTCTCCTCTGTCCCCCAGCTTTTCTTTATCTCCAGAACTCTCATCTGCTCCTTCCCCCATCTTGCTTGGCCAAGTCTTTTTCATTTTCCTCTGAAAGGATTGTTCTCAATATCTCCTAACCCTCTTCAGCTACGTTGTGATGAGGACAAACCAACTAACAAATAACATTAGGCAGCATACAGAACTCAGGAAATGGGAGCCAGCCAGGGCTGTGGCCCTTGCCCCTTTTCTCTGCCCTCCCCTGCTGTTAAGGGATCACTGCCACAGTGCTGGGGATGTGGCACTCAGATGGGAAGGAAACATCCTAGCCTCACATTCAACAGCGTCACTACATGCCAAGCACCTACAATGGGCCACGCACAATGGGAAAGCATGAAAGAGGCAGAGGTTAACTCCACTTAAGTGTGTCCGGGAAGGCTTTCCAGAAAGCCGATTACTTCTTGTATTAGTCCGTTTTCATGCTGCTGATAAAGACATACCTGAGACTGGGTAATTTATAAAGAAAAAGAGGTTTCATGGAATCACAGTTCCACATGGCTGGGGAGGCCTCACAATCATAGTGGAAGGCACGTCTTACATGGCAGCGGGCAAGGGAGAATGACAGCCAAGCAAAAGAGTTTTCCCCTTAATAAGTCTCATAAGATCCCATGAGACTTACTCACTACCACGAGAAGAGTATGGCAGAAATGGCCCCCATGATTCAATTATCTCCCACTGGGTTCCTCCCACAATACATGGGAATTATGGGAGCTACAACCAAGATGAATTTGGGTGGGGACACAGCCAAACCATATTACTTCTCTAGCACAAAAGCAAATGCAGTTGAAAAAAAAAAAAAAGGAATTCTTTCAGTTGAGGATGAAAACCAGAGTATCACTTTCCTGGGAGCGAAAGAGAGTCAGTGTGATGTTGGAAGGAAAGCTCAGGCTTGAGCCAGACAGACCAAGGATGGAACCTTCATAACTTCTGTCAGCCTCTATGAGCAGAGCAAGCCACTTACTCTCACCAAACCCTGGCTTCTTTACCTGTAAAATGAGGTACATTAAAAGATGAATATGGTTTTTAAAGCACCTAGAACAATGCCTGGCTCAGAGGTTGTCTTCATAAGCACTGATTTCAGTTGATTCTAAAGGGGTCTTTTTGCAGTTTTGGAACAAACAACAGTAAGGTATTTTCAAAAATTACAATGATTATGCTAAAAACAAAATTGAAAAAATTGGAAAAAAATACTCCAACCCTAACTTCTACCAGCAATTTTAAGCTCTTCTAGACCCTGTCCACCTGCAGATGTAGCTTTAATGTTTTCTTGTAACGTACAAGCTATTCGAGTTCTACCGGCTTTTAGATGATATTATGGCATAAACTTTTCCCAGCATTGCTATGCAATCCTCATAATCATCTTAGTGAATCGAGAACATCCTAGGGTGCAGTTGTACCATAATTTATCCCCGTAATCAGACATTTATGTGGTACTCAATTTTGTTCTTCTTTAAATAAAACCCAGCTCTACAATCACAGGGCCAAAGGGAATGAATATCTCTGAAGATCTTGATGCAAAGTCCCATTTTGCTTTAACCCAAAGGGTGAGCTATAATTATTGCCTTTGCCACCTTTAATGCCCGTGTGTGCCCCTTCACCTGCAAAGCATTAGGTGTTGACTTTCTAAAAGTAAGTGCTAACTTAGGATGTGTAAGGTGGTTTTGAAATGTGCATGTCTTTGGTTGTTAATGAGGGTGGACGTGTTTCCATATAACTGTTTGTATCTACTATTTATGTTTCATTTTATAGTACCGGGAAATTATCTGCTTATATCCCTTGTCCACCTAACCTTTGGGATTTTGAGGTTTGATATACACATGTGCATGCACACACACACACACACACACACACACACTGAATAGATATTGACCACTTGCCCTAAAAAAAGCTTATTTGGACATGACTAGGTTATGGGGCCTGCTTGGGGCTCTAACATACTCTCTCATTATCATGGTGACAGCAGGGGCTGCTATAGGATTTCCAGAACTGGAGTCATTTCTTCCAAGTGGGAAAAAAATCCATTCTACCCTTTGTGAGTCTCACACTTGTGGTTAGCAAATGCGATCTTTCTACTAATTCCAGGGGCACTGGAGTGTCACTGGGTGTTTTATGTCTCCTCTGGCCCAAGGTCAGCCTGCTCTCAAGGTAAAATTATCAGTCTAATGTAGCATTTCACAAACTTGAGCATTCCCAGACCCCAAGAATTCCTTCAGAGACTCTAATGAGAAATGCAACATTAAAAATTCAACATTGACACCTGAGGTGATGACTTGGCACCAGGGCCACAGATGATAAGTATAGATGCACACAGAGAAAGGGAAATCATGGGACAACAACATACTTACATTAAATCTTTTAAAAAGAGTATCAATAAAATGTAAACAGACAAGGGTGACATTCTTATGGTCTAAAGAAGTTTCCTAGGGATTATCAGTAAATGGTTCCGGGTAGAGATAGAGTTTTCCCTCCTTGGCTGGTTCAACCTAATGGGCTCGTCCTGAAATTTCCCCTGGACTGAGGAGTTGAAGTTGAAGAACAACAGCAGCAGCAGCAGCTGACAGTTAGAAAGCGCTGACCAGTCGCCAGGTTGTGTGCTAAGCTCCTTGAAGATGTTATCTCATGATCCTTGAAGCACAGATGAAAAGTTTTCAGTCTGTCACTGTGTCAGGCTTCCTGGCTTCCTCCGTGGGCTCGGAGAAGGGTTCTTCAGGGCAGACCATCAGCCTCTCTTTTCCATTTCCCAGCTCTTTTCCTTCTACCTGAGGAGGCGGCTCTGAACATCTAAAGCTTAGGATTACTTCCCTCTACCTAGCCCAAGGCTTCCTTGCAGGCCCCTCTACCCTTCTCCACCATCTGCTTTGCTTCCATTCTCTATTTTCAATCCCCTGTTCCCTCTTTGTCTAACTATCCCCAATTGGAGTGACTCATAACTTGTGATTACCAAAGCAGAAATCCTTAAGGTGCTGAGAAAGTACACAGAAATAAATTAGCAGGTGCCAGAATTTCTCCTAAGGGGGACTCAGCACTGGGGAGGGATTACTGAGGTTTAATTTACACAACAGCTGTACTTCTAAAAGGGTGTGTAAATCAATCCAGGTGTAATTGAAAGGCACTAGGAAAAAAAATGTTACTTAGAGGAATCCTATGGCGAGCTTTTTTTATAAAACAAATCTCATGATTCTTGGGAGTTGGGCTCTGCTGTCCCCTCTTCCTTGAACCTCTGTTCAACCCCCTGCCTCCGCTGGGTTAATTGCTCCTTAATCTAAGCACCTTCAGGACATTACTTGTATCTCTGCCTACTGGCCTTGTGATATGAATACTTCTTGGCACAAAACAGGCATGAAACTCATGTTTGTCGAGTCAAGGAAAGAAGGAACTAGCTAGTAAAACCAGTGAATTAAACTCAATTCCCCAAAGGACAGATGTGTGATCTGACGGACGTCTTTTGCATACCACCAGTGAGGGTTTTCCACTGGTATCTTCCTCTTTGATTGGTCAGTAAATATTTGAATGAATGAATGACTAAAAACAAATTCACCTCTTTTAATTTATCCTTGCATAAATCCATCTGTTAACAAAGATTAAGTTTATGAATTAACTTTAAAATTGTTAGAAACTTGTTGGCAGAAGTCAAAGTAACTCAAAAGCATGAGGATGTATTATTCCAGGCTGTTGTGCATTAGCTAGACGCTCTCTCTTCTTACCTTCCCCATGCAAAGCGGTCCTAGGCCCTCTATAGTGGGTAAGGATGCTCCTCCCTCTTTGTGAACAATTCCTTCCCTGCAAGGGAGGCTGCTCATCTTCATGGTCTTCGCAAGACTGACATGATCATGGCCATATTTGGTGGTATAAACTCAGGGGATACAGTGTTACCCAATTGTCCTTGTGTTAGAGCAGACATAGAACAGTTTCCAGAAGTGAATCTTGGCCTTGCCCACAGATCCTACCTTGGCCTGCTCCTGTAGAGATGGGGTGGCCGTCTCTTCAGGTATGAAGCTTATTAGGTACCTCAGCTTTAGAAAAGGATGCCAACCCTACCTTTGGTTTGATTATGTGTCAAAGACAATAGACTAGGTCTGAATGTGCAAGATGGGCTATTTGCTTCCCGATGATTTGCTGCCTAGTGACGTCCTTCATCATTTGCCAGACAGATATGGAGCTCACCTGGTTTAGATCATCGGATCCAGCCAAACCATCAGAGAGCTTTGCTCCTTGATACCATTGTTCCAGCTGCCTTTCCTGGCTCTGCTTTTGTGCTACCCTGCAATGGGAGACATTACCAGAAACATTGAATTTATCACAAAAAAATTTTTTTTTAAGCAGAGTCTCACTTTGTCACCAGGCTGGAGTGCCGTGGTGCAAACTTGGCTCACTGCAGCCTCGACCTCCCAGTCTCAGGTGATTCTCCCACCTTAGCCTCCTGAGTAGCTGGGACTATAGGCATGTGCCACCACACCTGGCAAATGTTTTGTATTTTTTTTGGAGATGGTGTTTTGCCATGTTGCCCAGGCTGGTCTTGAATACTTGAGTTCAAGCAATCTGCCCACCTCAGCCTCCCAAAGTGCTTGAGTGCTAGGATTATAGGCATGAGCCACCACACTCAGCCTAAAAAACATTGATTTTAAATTTACTATAATGCATGCAAAGAACTTCAAACAGTGCTTGGCACAAAGTTAAACAGTATTAAAGTGTTAGCTATTATTGTTAACATTGTCCTCACTGTTAGTGTTAATATTAGGATATTTCCTTTTTTTTTTTTTTAAGAGATGAGGGTCTCACTATGTTGCCCAGGCTGGTTTTGAACTCCTGGCCTCAAGTGATCCTTCCCTCTTAGATTCCCAAGATGCTGGGATTACAAGCATGAGCCGCTATACCTGGCTTAGGATATTCTTGTGGACCTCATGCTCTGTGTTACTCACTGTCTCCCCACAGGGGAAGTTTCTCTCGGGCCTCACTTGCAGGACAAGCTGGACTTCTCCTGAGCAACTGTCTTCCATATTACAACATCTGTGGACAAAGCGAATCTTTGAACTGTTCTCTTTCCTTCTTTCCTTTGGCTACCAGGAAGCCTACAGCCATATTTGTGCCCTCACTCTCAGGACCTCCGCAAAAACTGTGCAGGCCCTTGAAGCATTATGCCTCTGTGTTTGTCTTTAACCTTCTGTTTTTATTCTACCCCTGCTCTTCCTTTCCTCCTATTTCCATGTTCGTTTTAAGGCATTTTATCTATATCTATCTATCTCTGTAAGCCACTTCACATCCTTTTTTTAAACGGCATGTATGTGTTTCTTTTTAAAATCCATATTCTCAAATATTTGAAAGGGATGAAACTCCTGAAGTTATATTGCCATCTTTAAAGTTATTTAATAATGATTTTATTAAAATAAAGAAAAATGGACTTTCTGAAATGTATAATTAATTAAATGAGGCCCCATTATCCCCATCATTTAGCCTAGCTTCTGATCTTGTAAACTATGTCAGTTGGACATTTACCTTTTTGTTGACACATTCTATTCACAGTGCATAATTCATAAGAGCACTGCTCAGTATGTTGTCATAGAATGAACATACTGGGGTAACCCAATCAAGGGCAAGAAATAGAACATTACCAGGGCCCCAGAAGCCTTGCACATACCCTCTCCACTAGCCCCACAGGTAACCATCATACTGGTTTCTAACCTCATCTGTTACTTTGGCATGTTTTTGAACTTTACATATTAATGCTGCCATACAGTATGTACTCTTTTGTATCTGGCTTCCCTCACTCAACACTTGTTAGTGACATTCATCTGTGTTATTGGGTTTAGCAGAAGTTCGTTCATTTTCATTGTTGTGTGGAATTACATCTTGTGAATATTCCCACAGTTTATTTCTACATTCGGTGATTGATGATGTGGGTTATTTCCAGTGTTTGGTTATTATTTCATGTCCTTTGTGGTAGCAAGATGGGTCAGAGAAGAAATGAAGTGAAATGGATGAATGAATGCATTTTAAAATTTATCTCTAATGATGCCTCCCCTCTCCTAAGTACCTTGGCCCTGCAGTCCCTGGAGCCAGATCCCTCCCCAATCTGAACTCCTTGGACAGCCCCTACCTTGTCCTTAATGCCATCTGCCCTAGACCCAGCTTAGGTGACACCATTTAAATAAGCATTACACATCTCCTATGGGGATTGGCATAATTTTGGAGTCTGGGGGTGCATCAGGTATGACAACAGATGGCAGTTGCTACCCTCTTGGGACACATGTTCCAGTGGCATCGAAATCTCCCCACCTTCACTCTGACATTTCCCATCACTCTGTGACTTCTGGTTTCTCTGGTCAGTGCTCTGCCCTGTAGCAGCCTCTCCGTTAGGCCTCACAGAGTCTCACTCTGCACATTCATGGCCCAGCCCTCAGCCAAAGATGTGGAGAGTCTCCCCCACCCATCCACAGATTTATTCCTTTCCAGTAACCTGCTCCATGAATTCCAGCAGCTCAGCAAATCTGATACACCCCACATCCCTGGTCCGTGGTCTGTAAAGTGCCCACAGGCTGAAGGCTGGGTAAACCGAGGCCCACCTCATGTTTCCCTTTTTGCAAGGCTCACAGGGCTGCACTGCCAGTTGTCCAGTGCTTAAAAACACTGTCCTCAAAAAAAAAAAAAAATCCCTAGTTTTTATAGTTATTTAGGGCAAGAGTATAAGTTTGCTATCACTCTCTCGTGGCCTAAAGTGGAATCATATGCTCTTATTTTTAATGACCCCATTTTATTTCATTATATGGGCTTAACTTAATTCTAGTGGATTTTTAAGTGCAATTTATTTCCTATGGAGCAATGAGAGATTTAAATGTAAGATTTAGAGATTATACTCACAATTTATGCTTGCTTCACTGGGTGCTGTTGGTTGCCGTTCGTTCTTTCTTTTTCTTTCTTTCTTTCTTTCTTTCTTTCTTTCTTTCTTTCTTTCTTTCTTTCTTTCTT